>NC_136070.1:1077246042-1077973542 GCF_964261635.1 Lissotriton helveticus | reverse complement strand
TACGATCACCGATCTCCACAGGATACTCTTCACTTTGTATTATTATGCCCATTTTATCAAGCACCCACACGCCGTTTTTTAACACATCTTTTTAAAATAGCTAATTTAAGATCAGCAAGAGATGCCCTTGTTTTTTTAAAGGAGTCAAAAGACCCCCTGACATTATTTTGTGTGATTAATTTTTTGAGGGTTGCAGAAAGATTAAGGTCTACTAAATGAATTTGATCTTTGTTATTGCAAATGGAGAAAATATGGATGTGGCCGAATACTGTATATTTGATTAGTTTATTTCTGCTTCTTCATAATGAAATGTTTTTAAACTGTGAATTATGTACTTTTATGTTGTTGTTGAAATACCGAATAAAGAAATCTTGAAGAAGAAATAAATTACTTAGTTGAACCCCTCCAAAGCATCCAACTGGATCCAGAAATATTCTCCAGAATACCCCCGGTGTCACTGAATTCAGAACATCATCATTAAGGGCACCTCACAATTACACCGGAAGTGTGTTGTTGAACACCATATATGGTACCATGTGTAACACTGACATCAGTTCAGTATACTATGCACAACCCCACACCTTACGAGGTAAAAAGATGCAGTATAA
Organism: Lissotriton helveticus; assembly: GCF_964261635.1. Taxonomy (NCBI): domain Eukaryota; kingdom Metazoa; phylum Chordata; class Amphibia; order Caudata; family Salamandridae; genus Lissotriton; species Lissotriton helveticus. Next base: position 1,077,972,934 of record NC_136070.1, on the reverse strand, counting down.
AAATAAATCCACACTAATGTACTCATGTGGGAAGGATGGTAACGAGTAAGTAAACTGCAGGTGCAATCATATCCATTAGAAAGAACGTCACCAAAGTCAAGTTACTTGTTCTAATGAATATTAACACCCACAAATAACGTACTAGAATACTCCCAAAGCTGTAACACTACACAACAAGAGGAGAGATTGAGACATAGGCCATGCTATATCAAAAATAGCTGAAAAATTACCCTAATGAATTAGGACTAAAACCTACTGCCAATCACATGTAGTGTTTTGAAGAATGAAGAGAGGACCAGGTAGCAGCATTGCCATTAGACTGCACATGAGCACCCCTCAGCAGAGTCAAAGTCACACACACGCACCCCTCGTAGAATGAGCACAAAATCCCTTGGGAAGATGTTTCCCAACTCACACTTTTCAAAGCTTCGCGGCTGGCAAAATCATGTGTGCAATCCTATGCTTCTTAACTGCAGATCCTATCTTGTATCTTTGAAAAGAACCAAACAAATTGTAATCTTTTTGTAAATTAGAGGTTCACTGGATATAAAAACTAAGAGCACTATGAGGGTCAGGCCTGTGTAATCTCTCCTCATTTCCTGATGCATGAGCAGACGGAAGGAAACGGGAAAAGACTAGGGGTGGACGGAATTTGCGTAGTTGTGCTATGCAAAGCTCCGCAAAATGGTAAAAAATCTCCACGAGCACGCAAAAGTTCCGCGAACATGCGGAATTGCTTGTTCCGCATGTCCGCAAAGCTTTTTTCCTGTCCACGAACGCTGTTTGCGTGCTCGGGGAGAAATATCTCGCAAACACGCATTTTGAAAGCGTGAACAAGCAAAAAATTCTGTAAAGCCGCGGATCGCAGAATTTTTGGCAATTTCGAGTTCTCCGCAGAACGCAAAATTACCCAAATTCCGTGAGCGGAACGGAATTTACCACCCAGGCCTAGAAAAGACCTAGACTGAGATATGTGGATTTCGCAGACAAATTTATGCAAAAAAGAAGGTTAAAATGCAAACCTAAACTTTTCTTCTGAAAAACAGTAAATGGTGAAGACGCAGATAGAACTTTCAATTTGTTAACTGTTCTTAATAAAGTCATTTCAACCAAGTAGCTAAATTTAAAAAAAAAGAAAATTAAGATAACATGACTGTAGGAGCTTGAAAGTCGAATCCAAGAGATACGTCAGTAATGTCAATTCTAAAAATTAAGGTTTTAATGGGAATCTAAAAGGTATTACCAGATGTATATATTGGTGGTCATAAGAAGTAGGCAAACGCACCAATTTGGACACCCCAGAAACCACCCTCATGTGATCCACTATTTATACTTCAATACCATAGGTAATTAAAATTGGTGTGGAGTCATGTTCACAATCAGTTCCCAACTCTGAAATATTTATAAAAAACAAAACAATTTATGCAATTTTTTTTAGCACTATAGCAAAAACAATAATGGGAATAAATGGCACAAATAGATACCATCCATAGATACAAATACATATCATTAAAGAATTATGTTATATTAAATGGTCCAAAAGCTACAACCAAGATTGTCCTATCTAAGATACACCACTGCCAGGAGTTTTAGAAATCTATCAGGTGGATCACAGGTCAAAATGGAGAACTTTGAACTGATAATGCGTCTCTTTTATAATGAAGCTGGTGGGACTGAACAAAGAGTATATGGAAGTAGGCATCCTAAAGATTCAGATATACCTTCTAGCACTGATTCTGCAGTGCTAAAAAGTACCGGCCTCAAAGTCAACATGTTGAGTTTCTCTCTGTTTGTAAACTGTTCCAGAAATCAAAGTTCAAATATCGGTCTGAAACCTCCCCCATTCCTAAAGATTCAGAAAGTAATGGCATAAAGTGTTCCTTCTGTAAAAAATTAGAACAAATTGTATTTCTCCTTAATCAATAAGCCATCCATCTCACTTACAAATATGTTTGTCTGGGTGGAGGACTTGAAGGATGAAGAGTTACGGGTGTAGTTTCATCCATCCAGAAAAGTCAGACTGTAATAAATCATAATCTATCAGCCACCAAACCCTCATGTTATGATTTGTAATGTACCCCAATATAGGCCTATATTTTCTCTGCCATTGTTCTACATAACGGTTTTGGTATTGACCTTTTACCTAGTTAGGTGCTGCATAAATGTTGTGTGGTTTTCCCCGAGAACTAGCCTCGTTTATTATGCATGAGGATTCTCAGAATCACAGCAGGATTACCATCTTCTGCATAATAGCTATGTATAAGGTTCATTCCTTTCGTCATCCTCGGCCGACATGACTCAGCAAGGTAGAACCTCTGAGGGTACTTTTTGGGTATATAGACACCATATCTTTGTTGGGGCGGAAAGAGGAGAAAAGATTTCCATGCTGACACACTGAAGTGAGACGCTGAGGTTTCTGCACACAGACTCTCCAGCACGCAGTGGTCTGACATCTCTCGCGGGGTGTCCTTCTTGAGACCAAGCAGGGTCATTAGTTCTCTCATACCAGGTAATGGTTTTATCCCAGGGGGATTCTTGGCACTACACCTACATACATGCTAGGTACATTTAGGTACAACTAGTTAGGGTTAGCATCGTAGGAGTACGCATTATTATTGTCATGGCTTTATATACCTGCATATATCTATTGTTTTAGCACTATGGTAGAATTCTACCATCCATTTACTCTGTTGGTGCTTATAACCGTTTATATCAGTCAGTCAGTCAGTCAGTAATTCTTTATTCGGTGATTCTGTCGCATGGTTGCTGCAGCACACATATTTTATACTAGAATGAAGGTGGTTCAATAAATGTTTATTGAAAATGTCACCATTGTTTGTTCTGTATACCTCACTGAGACAAAGTGAGCATGAGAGACTGAGCAAAAAGTACCGTACTGTTTCCACGATCCCTGAGGAGTCAGAGTTGTCATGATCCATAGTGCAGCGAGCTTCCCAGGTTTAAAAAACCTTTAAAGACATGGTTGTTCTAGGCGCTCTCGCCCTACATATCTTCTCCCTTAGCGCCGAGAGATCCCTTAGGGGATGATTCGCCTGCGCTTAAGAAATTCACAAATAAATAAATAAACAGTTGCCAGAAACTATCCTCTCCTTGGTAAAATGAGTTCATAGTGGCACTGTGAGCTAGCTGGTATACAGCCAAACATATCTGGTGGGGGTGACTGGAATCAGTCTAGACACCAGTCCCACAGTTTGTTGTCTAGAAACATGCAGATCCTATCTAGATTTATAGGAATTACACAACATAGTGCTGCCAACATTGGTTTGGTTCTTATTTAACGGCCAAATCTGAGTAGGTCAGTAATGCTTTCTCAGAGACCCCTACTCACATTTACCCAGCAACGTCTGGAGTGGGAAGGAAATAATCGCCACAGCTGAGTAGGCATATTACATGTATTGGCTGTAGGTTTATTCAAGCTTGAAGGATCATAGTTCCCTATGTGTATGGAGCAGAACCTGCTCTCAACTTGGGGATTAAATTATTAGGCACTTTTTCCCAGGTATAAATAATTATGTTAGCAAACATAAAAGGGAAGGCAGCAGCAGTGGCTAAAAGCCAACGCGTGAGGGAATGCACTCCTGCACAACAGGAGCAAGAATTACCTAAAATGATCGAAGATAAATAAGCCAAATTAGTTAGACATAATTTGGGAGCTAGAGCTACAAAACTGCAAGTACTGGCTAGTCCTGAAAAGGATAACTCCAAACAAGCACCTGATTCTTCTAAAAAGAAATGGGATAATACACCAAAAAGAAATAGAAAAAATAGATCACATCTAGGGATGGCTCTCCTCAACAGGAGCCCTTCGAAAGAAGGTATAACTTTAGAAATCATGATAACATTAAAAATCCTGTGCGGAGGTCCTTGGGGTTCTCCGTGACCATTTACGAACTGTCTATGAGGCTGACCCATTGATGTCGGAGGCGGCCGGTCAGTCGTATCTTGAGGGCCTTCATCTTCAGACCTTGCCGGAGGCTGCGGCGAAGGAACTCGACGCGAATCTGACGCTCGGAGAAATTACGGCAGCGATTGCTGCCCTCCCCTGCGTCAAGACCCCTGAGTTCTATCAGTCCTTTGGGAACGTCCTGGCCCCCCTCCTCTTGCAGGTTTACAATGAGGCTCTGCATGTTGGCACCCTTCCACCTACCATGAATCAGGGAGAAGTGTGCATGATCCTGAAGCCTGGCGGGGACACCACTGATCCCGCGGCGTATCGCCCTATCACATTGCTAAATACGGATGCGAAAATCCTTACCAAGTTACTTGCCACGCGCCTTGCTCCATTCATGACGAGCCTAGTCCACCCTGACCAGTGTGGATTCATCCCGGGTCGTAACACGGCGATGAATCTGCGTCGTCTCAATTATATAATGCATGAGGTGCAGGGACGGGAGGGTCCTCACGTGTTGGTCGCCATTGACTTGGCCAAGGCCTTTGATACAGTGCACTGGGGATTTCTGTTGCAGGTTCTCCAGAAAATGGGGTTCGGACCTCGCTTCCGGGACTGGATCCGGGTGCTCTACCAGGCGCCACGCGCCAGAGTACGACTGGGATCGGCCCGCTCGGAGGAGTGGTCACTGGGGAGAGGCACCCGCCAGGGTTGTCCTCTCTCCCCTCTCCTATTTGCACTTGCAATTGAGCCGCTTGCCGTTTCTGCTCGCGCTGACCTGCGGGCTTGGGGTATAGAGGTGCATGATACCACCAATGTGGTCTCCCTCTATGCGGATGATGCGCTTTTTTATTTGTCCTCCCCTGTTGAGGCCCTCCCCGAACTACTACGACTCTTGGATCGTTTTGGCGCGGCCTCTGGGTTGCGTATAAACATTACCAAATCCCTAGTTTTCCCGTTAACGGATTCAGTCCCGGATCTGGGCGTGGAGCTTCAGTACTTGGGTCTCCGGTACGAGAGCACGGCGTTCCGGTACTTGGGAATCCAGGTGGCCACATCTACGGAGGCCCTACTGGCTTGCAACATCGACAGGGTACTTACGGCCCTCCGCAAATCCATTGTCTTTTGGAACACGCTTCCCCTCTCTCTCATGGGGCGCTTGGCAATTGCCAAAATGGTGATGCTTCCTAGGGTCTTATATGTCCTGCAGAACTCTCTATGCCCGCTACCTCCCCGGGTGTTCCGCACGTTGAATTCCCTCCTCACCTCGCTCCTTTGGGCAGGTGGACACAGTAGGGTCGCCCTGCGCACAGTGACAAGATGTTGGGAAGAGGGTGGTCTCGAAGCCCCGCGCTTTGACCTATACTATTACGCGGCGCAGCTTCTCCCTGCCGCCAGATGGCTTGCCGCGGGTGAGAACTGGGAACTGGCATTGCTGGCTGGTGCCGCGACCGATACGACCCTACAGGAGGCACTGATGCAAGGGCGCGGAGCCGACACCACTTTACCTTTTGTGGTGCGTCATACGGCTAATATTTGGCAGCGCTTTGTTGAAAGGGTGCTGCTGCGAGCGCCATTCCATAGAGAACTCTCAGTTTGGTCCCTGGCCCCGATGCGCCGTTTGGAGGAAACCATGTCCTTCCGGGAGTGGCGGTCTGGTGGTTGTACGACTCTTGCAGACCTCTACCCGAACGACTCATTCGTGACCTTTGAGGGTGCCAGGGAGTCGTTTGGACTAACTGAGGGACAATATCTTCATTACGGTAGTCTACAAGAAGTGGCCAGGATCACGTGGCCCCAATTCCCCGAGGCACCTCCGCTCACCAATACCCTTGACGTCATCATGTCCTGTGGGAGAGGCAAACGCCTGATTTCCCTCCTTTACTCCGCTATGCGTCGGGACTCGGTTCCCCCGTTAGCCCCAGCATGGGGGGCGTGGGAGGCAGACCTGGGGGTGGAGTTAGAGCCCGCACAAAGGACGAGGATTGGTCTCTTGACTCATAAGGTCTCCTGTAATGCTCGATTTAAACGTATTCACTTTAACTTCGTTCACCGCACGTACATGACACCAGTCTCCCTCCACCGCATCTCGGCGGATAGAAGTCACAACTGTCCTAGATGTGGAATGGGGAGGGCGGGCTTCCTGCATTTGGCATGGGAGTGTCCTCTTGTTCAGGATTTTTGGCGACAGGTGGTGAGATACGTCGTTCGGGCTACGCACCTCAGACTTCTGCTGGACCCTCTCCAATGCCTTCTGGCGTTGGTGCCCAGACCAAAAAAAAGAAACTATCGTATAAGTTACTGCAACTCCTATTGGTTTTGGCGAGGAGACGAGTGGCTATTACTTGGATGGGTCAGAGGGCCCCTGATGTCCTTATGTGGTTGAGGGATGCGAGGGAGTGGGCCTTGGCAGAGGAGACTCACATGCAGCGCTCCCGCAAGGACGACAAATTGCAAGAGGACTTACTTGCCTGGAGAACACTTTGCATGGAGGGGTTGGCGGAGGATGACTCGGACGCCACCAGTGCTGAGTTGTTTTCCTCTGATGCCTCGGAATCTGAGTGTGGAGTGGAGAGGGCTGGTGGGGAAAGCTAGGGGACGGTGTAGGTGTCCCATATTGCCATGTTACATACCCTTGATATGTATGTATGTTTGTTGATCTGATTCCCATGGGTAGATGCTGTTGTCAATTGCATGGACCAACCCTGGCCCTTACACAAATGTCCTACATTTTTGAGTCAGTACTGTCGATGCCGTTCGAGGGGTTGCTAGTTGTTGTTGAATTGTTTGGTATTATACTTGAGTGTAATGGTAATACTTGCGAAGACACTGCTGGGTATCGTATCATTGGAGCGTGACCGCAATATCCTCTGCTTAAGACCACGTTTTGATCTGACGCCGCCCAGCCTCCGGGATGTGGGCCTTCTATGGCTGTGTTGTGATATTAGTTTTGCATTCTATTATTGCTCATCTAGTGCTAGTGCCGACACCGTTATGCTCTGTGTCCTACTTCCTGTGACTTCGCTGTAATAAAAAGATGTTTTAAAAAAAACAAAAAAAATTAATCCTGAAAGGTATCAGGAGACTGATAAACGTTCCTCTTGTTCCTTTCAGGGTTCATCAAAAAACTCCAAGAGGGAAGGACGGTCAGAACACAGATCAGAAGAACAAACAAAGTCCAGAGATCCCCATCGTACTTCGGACTATAATATCAAATATGAAGATAAACCAAAATCAAAACCTCAATTCAAAAAGAAGAAAGTAGCTTGCCTTAAAATAAGAAATGCCCAGGCTGCTGAGGACTCAACTTCTGAACGTGGAATTGGCTCTGACGATGCTAGACAGCGCAGCAGAAGTAAGACTAGCTCGCCAGTACCTGATGGAATTTCTGGTGACAGCGGAGTTGAATGAACATATCACGGTGGAAACACCTGATACAAGGGGAAGTGTCCCACATCTGTTGTATGAAGTAGCAATCTAAATGCAGGGGGGCAAACCCAGGAAGGTTAAAGGTCTCTTTTGGGAGAACCTGACTTTTGGTTAATACATAATTTTGGCTGAGAAAAATTGGCCACTTGAATACGTTAGGGATTGCCCAAAAGGAGAAACAGTAATTTTACTTGCGTTCTCTGACCTCGTTCCAGAATCATTAAAACATTGATACATGCAGGAGGGGGCGGTAGCACTTGCTCCAGCATTATATAGCAACCATGTAGGGTGGGATGCTGAGTCATCTCACCATGTAATCACAGTAAAAACTACTCCAACTCCACAGAGACAATACCCAATAAAACAAGATGCGAAAAAACACGTCAGGGAGATCTTAGATTAATTTGAATACCAGGGTGTAATAGAGAATTGCACCAGTTCAATAAACAATCCTTTGTATCCCATAATAAAACCTGACAATTCATACCATCTAGTTTTAGACTTCAAGCATTTGAACACTTGCACAAAGACATTTGCAGTACAGAATGCATACAGTGCCGCACTAATGAATAAAATCATGTGGAAAAAAAATAAGACAACACTAGATATCTCAAATGGATTCTTCTGCCAAAATAAAGCACCTGAGAGCAGATATTTGAAAAGCATTCTCAGCCCTAGGCTCTCAGCGTAAATTTTGTAGACTGCCCCAGTATAAGAATAGCCCCGGGTTGTTCTCAGCAAGGGTAACAGAGTTACTTCAGACCTTTGATGAAGAGGCATTGTCCTATGTAGATGATATCTATCTAACGGATGATGAATTATTGGATCAGTTGACCAGAGTGAACAACATCGTTTTGGGGTTCGTCTCTGAGGGCTACAAATTCAACTTTAAAAAATCTAAAATAGCCCACGTCAATGTCCTATTTTTGGGATATGAGTTATCAAGTGAAGGGTCTCGTTTTGAGGTGTGACCAGCACACCCTGCTTCTTTGTGTTCTGGATTTTTAATTAAGTGATCTAATTTCCTGTGCTACTGTTCTTGAATGTGTGCAATTTTGTGGGAGGAGGGGGTCGGGCTTTCCCGAGTAGGCTTGGTTGGCTACTCGGTCGAAACACAGAGCAGCACCATTTTTAGTGAGTGCGTGCTCTAGTCTCTTATGTATAAAAGCAGAGATGCTGCGCAGACGCAGTTGGTCTCTTTCTGACGCGTGACCTGCACACCCTGCTCCTTTGTGTTCCAAGTTTTTAGTCTAAAATTGTAACACTGTGTTTCTGGAGTTTTAATTCTGTGTTCTAATATTCTCTGCTACTTTTCTTGAATTTGAGCGATTTTGTAGGATGAAGGGTCGGGCTTTCCCGAGTAGGCTTGGTTGGTTACTCGGTCGAAAATTAGAGCGGCACCATTTTTAGTGAGTGCGTGCTCTAGTCTCTTACGTATAAAAGCAGAGACTCTGCGCGGACCCAGTTGGTCTCTTTCTGACGTGTGACCTGCACACCCTGCTCCTTTGTGTTCCAAGTTTTTAGTCTAAAATGTTAACACTGTTTCTTGATTTTTAATTCTGTGTTCTAATTTTCTTTGTTACTTTTCTTTTTTTTTTTTTTTTTTTTTTGTTAAAAACTTTTATTGAGCAACAAAAACATGTGTACAGAGATGGGCCCACAACCGCACGGGCCGGCCGCTAGGATCGGAGCATAATATGAGATAAAACAGTGGTCGCCACTCCGGCGGTCAGGCACAAACTGAACACAAATTGTCGCCCACATTATGGAACAGGATGAGACAATTTTCTTTTTTTAAAAACACACCAAAACCACAAACATAAACACCAAGGCGAAGGAGTAATAAACAGAGAGTCAGCCCTGGAGGGGTGGGAAACCCACTAATCAGGAACATGAAGGTACAATCAATAGGACAAGTTAATGCGGGGGGACAGCGGGGAGGTCAATCAAGCCAAAGGACAGAACGTTAAATTTCAGGAACATCGACCTAGGGTGATAAGGGAATATCAGGGGCCTCCACCAGGGGCGGAGCACAAATGTCTCCGCGATAGGCGTTCCACTGACACCAGATCTTCGTCCATGCCCCAGGTCTGCCCCTAGCTGTGTAGACGGTTTTTTCGCGGAACATAGACCAGTCCATGTTTTCTTCCCACACAGAGACAGTGGGGGGGCCTGTGGGAGCCCCAAAGTTGCGCTATGTCTCGCTTCGCAACCATATACCCCAGGGTCGCCCATCTGGTTTGGGCCACCGAACAGTCGGTAGGTTCCCACACATTCAACAAGCATCTCCGGGCCTCAAGCACCAGTGCAATTCCAGTCACGTCAGCCATCACCGCAAGCACCGCAGTCCAATAGGCAGCCACCCTCGGACACTCCCAAATAATGTGAAGGAACGTCGCACTCATCCCACACCCACGCTTGCATAGGCCATCCGGGGAAAAACCCATCGCAACCAAACGAGGACCAGTGACATACACCCGATGGAGGATCTTGAGCTGAACCAGACGGAGACGGGCAGGAATGGCAACCTCTTTCGGAGAAGATAACGCCGATTGCCAATCCTCATCATCTAATTCTAGCCCGTCGCCGACCCACGCTTCTCTAAGTCGAACGAGCAAGTCAGCGCGATTGTGAATCAGCTTCTTATAAATCAAGGAAATGGTGCTATCAGGGAGATAGCCATCTAGGATACGATCCTCCAGGGGGGAGGACTCAGGGACGGCGACACCGGAGGCCAGAACCGAAGTGAGGGCATGACGGACCTGTAAATATCGAAGAAAATTCCCTATCACTCAGGTCATAATCATTCCGAAGGGCATCGAAGGACTTCACCGCCCCATTCGCACACACGTCACCCACTCGACAGATTCCAATCATGTCCCAACGGTCAAACCCTTTCGTAGTCCAAAGACATCCCAGACGCTCAGATGCAAAAAGCGGAGTAGCCAGCGTCACTCGGTCATCCCACCCCAAGCTCACATTCGCAGCGCGCCACACACTAACAGCAATCCTAGTTGGTCCTGTAAGGCGGAGCCCAGCCGACCTAGAATAAAGCGCTCTATTAAAGTTACCACCCGGCAGTTGGAGTCTGTCCATCGCAAAGGCCGGAGCCGGACCTGGGGAGTACATCGAGTGGTTAATGGCAGACAGCTGCGTAGCCCAATAATATCTCCTGATATCAGGAAGTGCCATGCCCCCGTCATACCAAGGGATGGTGAGTTTCGCAAGTGCGATACGTGGGCGCCCGTCCCAAATCAATTGCCTTTGTAGACTCTCGACCTCTCGGAAGTAAGTAGCGGGGATATCATCATAGGAATTCTGGAGTGCGTAAAGGAATCGCGGTAAGGACATAATCTTGAAAAGGGCAGCCCTGCCCAGCGGCGACAAGGGTAATTTACGCCAGCGAGCCACGTCCAGCCTCAATCTATGAAGCGGAGGAAGGATATTACGTTCAAACCGGAGCGACGAATCCAATGTAATAAAAAAAAACAAATATTTGAAACCGGACTGAACAACCTGGATGGGAAATCTATTCGGCAACGGGGGCAGGTCACCCGAAATAACATAGACACAGGATTTAGCCCAGTTTATAGTCAAACCAGAATTCTTACCAAACGAGGCGAGAACGTCAAATAAGACATTCAAAGATTTACGCGGGGAAGTAAGATAAAGAAGAATGTCGTCCGCATAAAGCGAAACACGGTCCTCAAAATCTGGGGACCAACGTATACCCTTGAGGGAAGGCTCCCAGCGAATGCACGCAGCTAGCGGCTCTAATGCGAGAGCAAAAAGTAACGGAGACAAGGGGCACCCCTGTCTGGTCCCCCTACCAAGGGGAAAGGGAGCCGACACTCGACCATTAACCACGATCTGTGCAAGGGGGTCGGTATACAGGAGCTTCACCCATCCGATGAATCCCGGGCCAAAAACAAACTTCTCAAGAGCCGCCCAAAGGTAGGGCCATTCTATCGTGTCGAAGGCCATGGAGGCGTCCAACGAGGCCAAAATGGCCGGCTCCGTCAGAAGCCCCGCCCTCGCGATGGCTCCATGAAGGCGACGTAGATTAAGGGCTGTGTTACAGTGCGGGATAAAGCCGGATTGGTCCGGATGAATCAGGTCACTAACAACCGTAAGGAGGCGAGTAGCCAAAAGTTTGGCAAGAACCTTAGGCTCGACATTTAACAGGGAAATGGGTCTATAAGACGAACAAAGATCCCGGGGCTTACCATCTTTAGGAATTACCACAATCGTAGCCAGGCGCTGGTCATAAGGGAGAACACCCCGCTCCCGGGACTCCGAAAACATTGTCCGAAGATAGGGCGCAATCTTATCAGGACGCAGTTTGTATAACTCGACCGGCAAACCGTTCGGCCCAAAGCCTTGCCCGAATGGAGAGAGCGAATTGCAGTCGCAATTTCGTCCGTAGAGAACGGGGCCTCCATAAAGGACCGCTCCAAATCGGAGAGGCAGGGCCAAGCAATGTCGCGCAACAAGAGGCGAGAGTCGTCTTCATCCCTTTCCGACACTGGGGAGTAAACCGCATGAAAATAATCCGCAAAACATTCCACTATGTCAACCGGGTCCGTCACTCTCACACCATTCAAAGTCTGAATCACAGGCACCACTCGATTCGCCCTCTCCTTCTTGTCCAACCAGGCAAGCAATTTCCCCGCTTTGTCTCCGACATCATACAGACGACCCTGTTGTTCTCTAAACATCATTTTGGCCGCATCAGTGACCAGAGACTTATAGGCCAATTGCCTCAGACCCAGGGCATGGAGTTTGTCACGAGTGACACTCGATTCCAGGTCAGCCTCCATCTCAAGTATTTCCCTCTCAAGCTCCACCACCTCCCGATTCCTTGCCTTTTTGGTTTCAGCAATGAGAGAGAGGGCCTGCCCACGAATCACGGTCTTAAAAGCCTCCCATAGGGACACCGCAGAAGAGACAGACCCCTCGTTCTCCAGAAAGTAGTTGTCCAAGGACGCAATCAATTGACCACGGGTCTCAGGGGAGGTCAGGTACCAAGGGTTGATAGGAGCCACCCGGCCCGCCGCCTCCACCCCCACATCAAACCAGAGCCAGAGCGGAGAATGGTCTGAGATGCCCCGGGGGAGGTGCCGAATCTCGCGGACAGCAGATGACTGTTCAGCAGGCATGAGGAAGTAATCTAGTCTAGACAAGCTCCCATGGGCCCCGGAGTGGAAAGTATATTGAAGTTGAGTGGGGTGCGTAAGTCTCCAGCAGTCAACCAAACCAAAAGTATCCAAAAAGCCACCCAGCCATAATTGGGTCGAAGGAGTATCCCTAGGGGGGTAACGATCACTGAGACCAGAGAGAACAGAATTAAAGTCACCAGCCATAAAGAGAGCACCATCAGGGAGGCCCAACAGAACTCGGCCCAAATCAAAGAAGGTAGAGGTCTGCAAGCCGGGGGGCACATAGACGGTAAACAGGGAAAGGGGGTTACCCTCATATCGACCTACGAGGACGGCATAGCGCCCCGATCATCAAGGATCACCTCATCTATCGCAAGGGGAAGGGAAGCCCGGACTAGGATGCCCACCCCCCTGGAACCCGTTGTAAACCCCGAGTGCGCAACAAGACGATAGCCCCACCTATTCATTGCGCGACAAGTATTGCCCACTAGGTGCGTCTCCTGCAGAAAGACAATATCGGGAGACAAACGTCGCAGGCATCGCAACACCACCCCTCGCTTTATACGATCCCCTAGACCATTGACATTCCATGAAATAAACCTCAACCCACTACCCCCCATCCCACGAAGTAATGCGGGAACCCTCCCCCAATGAGCATGACACCGAAAATACAATCATCAAAATAGAATCGCCTTGAAAAAACAGAACACAAACTACAAACCCCAACATAACCCACCCCCCAACACCCAAGGAAACACCCCCCACCCTGCACCCCTGCAGTAGACAAAGAAGCCACCCCAACATGCAGTGTGCCTGTCGCCCAAAAAACCCCATTCTACAAAAAGACCCCGGAGGAGGAAAAGGCTCTGTCCCACCCGCCACCCCGACAGAAGAAGGGAAGAGGAGAACACATTGAAAAAGATGCGCTAAAGTACAGAACCCAGGAAGAGATAACATGATACGGAATCAGGGGCACAAAGATCAAGTTCAGCTCTCCACGCCACCCTCGGCACCACCCGGGTGCTCGGTGGGATCAGTCAAAGGAGGCCGGTCCGGCAGAGAGTCCAGCCAGTCATTCACCGAATCAGGTCGGTCAAAGAAAAGGGTCCGTTCATTGTACTCCACTCGTAGCCTGGTAGGAAAAAGCATAGCGTATCTCAGACCCAGGTCCCGAAGACGCTTCTTAACTCCACGGAAACCCATTCGCTGTCTCTGCACAAGCTGTGAGAAGTCCGGGTAAAAGTTCACCGTGGCATTTTCGAAGGCCACCGGGCCCTTAACTCGAGGCCTGCAGGATAGCGTCTCGGTCCCTATAATGAAAAAGTTTAGCGACAATGGGCCTCGGCGGGGCGCCCGGCTTACCCTGGCCACCCGGAACACGATGGGCACGCTCCACCGCAAAGAATTTGCTCAATCCGGATGGAGAAAGGTAGTTTTGTATCAAGTCCTCAACCAGGAGATCAACAGAATGCGGATCAGGATTTTCCGGAACACCGATCACACGCACGTTACAACGCCGTGCCCTGTTTTCAAAATCCTCCAGGCGCTGAGTCATGAAATCGTTTACCTTTCTGAGGTTGCCGATTTCCGTCTGCATCTCCGAGACGTCGGCCGTGAGGCTAGATGACTTGAGGTCCAATGACTTCACCTTCTCATTGGTTTCAGATAAGTCTGCCCGAATAAGGTTCACATCGATAGCCACAGTATCGATTTTGTGGGCCAGAGCTTCATACTGTTGGCCAATGGTTTCTCTCATGCCAGAGATGGCGCCCATGATGTCTTGCAGGGACGGCTCCGCCGAAGCCTCCAAAGGGGGCCCCACTGCACTCGGGCCAGGAAAGGAGGCACTGGGGGACACCTTCGATTGCGTGTACCGGTCCATGCTGTTCGACTGGACCGGGCCTCCGCGAAGGGGCGTCTTGGCCTTTCGCCTCTCCTAGTCCCCTCTACCCGTCAAAGTGGAGACCGCGTCCCCAAGGGACCCACACGACCTGGTGAAAATGGCCGCAGGGAGACAGGGCGCCGGAGCAAAAAAGTCAGCAGCGAGGGCAAGTTGAGGTGTGAACCGTCCCAGAAGGATACTGCGCAGGCAGAAGGCACCACTGTAGTCTCACGCCGCCGTATTCAGCACCGGCCAGACACCTCCGCCGGAAGATGTAGTCTGAGTCAGAATCAAAACCGAAAGTTAAGAGGGGGGCCCATGAGTCGAGTCTCCCTGCCGCTGTTGTTCAACTCAGACACGGCCACTGAGCCTCACCAAGACCCGGGCACGCCACCAAGGTGGGCCCCGAAAGTTCAAGTCGACGTAGCTTCGGTGCCCCAGGTCCAATTCGAAATCCAAAAACAATATTAGGATCAGCCCAGGTTCCTCTTCGTTAACCCTTGTAAGGAATCAGGATATGTTCAGGATATCATGTCGGGAGTGGCGGGGGTCCGGAGAGCGCTGTGCTCACGCGGCCATCTCGGATGCCCGCCAAGCTCCTCCTCCCTTTGTTACTTTTCTTGATTTTGTGCCATTTTGTGGGAGGAGGCGGCGAGCTTTCCCAAGTAGGCTTGGTTGGCTACTCTGTCGAGACACAGAGCAGCACCATTTTTAGTAAGTGCCCGCTCCAGTCTCATATATAAAAGCAGAAACGCTGCGCGTACTCGCAACAGACGTGTGCAGCTAAGGCAAGCCCGCCTGCGCCCGTCACCTCCCCGGAGGCGACCAGCCCAGGCCATGCTGCCTGTCGGGCTGGGGACATTGAAGCAGAGAATACAGTACGGGAGAAAACTGCTGCTAAGACTAGGTACGAACTTTTACTGTCAGGGTGCAGCTGCTTGTTGTAAGAATTAGGCTAAATTCTGATGCACACTATGCAACTGGGTCTTTCCTTGGGGTGTGGGTGGCTCTCCAGCGGTGATAGCTCTTAGTTCTGCAAGTCGTAGTAAAGAGAAGCAGGGTAGGACCTTTAAGGCCCTGCTGCTAAACACACGATCTCTTCAGAAATATGCAGCTCAGGTCTTTGACCTTCTACAAGGCTCTCTCCCTGATTTCTTGTTTCTAACAGGAACATGGTGTCCAATTCTTCTAATCCCACTATTGCCTCAGCACAAGGTGATTAGAAAAGACCGTCTTGTGGGGAAGGGAGAGGGGGAGTGGCTATTGTGCTTAAACAAGATTTTGATTGTACCTCCATCATTATGATAACGTAGAGGATGCAGAATGTCTTGGTTTCCGATGTACTCTATCGTCTCACCAATGCCTGGCCGGGGTCTTAATTCATAGGTCTCCTGGACTGCCTAGCTCCTTTCTGAGATCATTTAATGAGGTGATTGCCCCCCAGACCCTTAGATAAAACCACTTTATGATTTTAGGTGATCTTAACTTATAAATGGATAAACCAATGGAGCAGAATGTCGTCTCCTTGACAGACACTCTTCAAGCACTCAACCTAGTCCCCTTTGTATCCCTTCCTACTCACAGTTTGGGTCATACCCTTGACCAGATCTTTTCTAATGTTGAGATGGAGGTTGGTCAGCCTCTACCCCTAGCCTGGCCTGACTACTGCCTAATCAGTTTTAGGGTGCCTAGCACTTGGACTGACTCCTAGAATCTCCAGAGTAGGGCTGAAAATAAGTATAGAGTCCTGAACAGGATTCCACCTTCAGCTCTGGAGGATGCTCTTCTGTCCCCTCACTATCAGGTGACCCTGAGGAGGACGCACTACAACTAGAATCCTGATTAAGACAGAACGTCCCTGAATTAGCCCCTCTGAAGAAAAACACTTCCAAGAAGGCCAGATCCTCAGCCCCTTGGTTCAATGATCCACTGAGAACTAGCAAAAGTATATGTAAACGCTTGGAAAGGAGGTGGTGGAAAAACTATATTTTTGAGGATAAATTGGATGGAGTACAAGGCGGCATTGAAATCTTACTATACTAATGTCAAGGTTGCCAAGAAGAGCTATCTGGAGAATAAAATCGAGACTTCCAACAATAAGGGAAAGGAGATTTTTTTTGAAAATTTTATTGAAATTAAACAGACATACAAAAAACTAAACAAAACTTCACGAGGCAAAGGCACGGCGGAACATTATCATGAGGTCGTGCGAGCAGAGCTCCAAAAGTACAGAAATACATAGGTATCAATGAAGGCGGGGATAGGGGCGGACAAGGAAACCAACAGCAATAAGTGAAGGATGAATGTCAATTAGGGGGACGTAGACGTATCAATAGTGACATCATGTGGAGGGGTACATATATTACCACGATAGGCATTCCATTGGGACCAGATTCTGTCCCACCTCTTGGGCCATCCCCGGGAAAGGTAGACAGTCTTCTCCCGGAACATGCACCAGTCCATGTTTTCTTTCCACTTGGATAAGGTGGGCGACCTATGTGAACCCCAGAGCTGGGCAATGTCTCGTTTCGCGACCATATTTCCAAGGGTCGCCCATACAATCTGTGCTGAGCTGAGCTATAGTCATTCGGCTCCCACACATTCAACAGACAGCGCCTGGCCTCGGGCAGCAGGGACACACCCGTAACACCTTCCATAACAGCATGCACTCGGGACCAGAACGCAACCATCTCCGGGCATTCCCACAGAATGTGAAGAAAGGTACCAGACATGCCACAGCCACGCTTACATAGCCCATCCAATGAAAACCCCATTCCAAACCAGACAAAGCCCGGTGACATACACTCGGTGGAGTATTTTAAGCTGACCAAACCGCAAACGAGCAGGAATGGCGACTACCTTAGGCGAGGACAAAGCAGCCTGCCAGTCCTCGTCATCCAATTCCAGGCCGTCAGAACACCACAAAGCCCTGAGGCGAACCAACAAGTCAGCTCTGTTGTTGATGAGCTTTTTGTAGATCAATGAAATAGTGCTGTCGGGCACGTGGCCATCTAAGATACGGTCCGCCAGAGGGGAGGACTCAGGAATATCATCACCCTCAGTAAATACAGACCACAGAGCATGACGGACCTGGACGTACCGGAAGAATTCATTGTCACCAAGCTCATACTCCACCCTCAACGCAGCAAAGGGCTTGACAGTACCCTTCGACCAAAGATCGCCCACTCTGCTGATACCAATCACATCCCATTTATCGAATCCTTTCGATCTCCACAGGCAGCCCAAACATTCCGAATCATACAGGGGGGTGGCTCGAGTGAACCTTCCACACCAACCCAGTGCTGAATTCGCATCGCGCCACACTTTCACTGCGATCTTAGTGGGACCGGTCAGTGCCTCAGGGAATCTCCCAGAGTACAGCGCCCTGTTGAAGGTCCCTCCTGGCAGGATACATTTATCCATAGAGAACGCCGGGGCAGGGCCTGGTGCGTAGGTCGCATGATTAATAGCACTCAACTGGGACGCCCAGTAATAACGCCTGATGTCCGGGAGGGCTATACCGCCATCATACCACGGAAGCGTGAGTTTAGAAAGAGCAATACGGGCACGCCGGTCCCAGACCAGTTGTCTCTGTAGGCTCTCAACTGCACGAAAGTAGCCCGAGGCGATCGGGTCAAAGGAGTTCTGAAGAGCGTACAAAAAACGGGGTAGAGACATCATTTTAAAAAGAGCCGCTCTACCGAGGGGCGACAGAGGCAACCTACGCCAGCGAGCTACATCGAGCGTGAGCCGCTGAAGGGGGGGTAATAAGTTAAGCTTGTAGCGCCTAGAGGGGTCAAGGGAAACATAAATCCCCAAGTACTTGAAACCGGTCTCAGCCACATGAATCGGAAATCTACACGGCAATGGAGGGAGCTCTCCAGCCAAAACGTAGACGCAGGATTTAGCCCAATTAATGACAAGACCGGAATTCTTCCCGAAGGAGGTCAGAACATCAAAAAGTACGTTAAGGGATTTTTTAGGGGAAGTTAGATAGAGGAGGATATCGTCCGCGTATAGCGAAACACGATCCTCGAAACCAGGAGACCACCGGATGCCCCGCAGAGAAGGCTCCCAACGGAGCCACTCCGCCAAGGGCTCCAGAGCGAGAGCAAACAGCAAAGGAGACAGCCCTGCCGGGTACCCCGTCCGAGGAAAGGAGATTTTAAATATTGTAAAATCGTTTACAGCCCCTAAGGCTGCCATTAAGGAGCTCCCGCATTCTGCAGAATTATCTAACCATCTGGCTACGTTCTTCCATGAATAGATCGTGACTATTCAGAACTGTTTTTCAGAGGGGCCTCTGGATGACCATGTACATTTGCAAGTCCCTGCTAGCGAGCGTTCCATTAGGGAAACCCCCACGTTATTACAGATTCCTTTTCTGCAGCTTGAGATATCACTAGATATTTTGAAGGGTATCAAGTCTGGCTCACCTGCAGACTTGTGTCCAGTGAAATTGCTGGCCTCTGTGGCCGCAGTCATTAACCCTGTGGTTAGTAAGGTTCTGAACTCCTCTCTCTCAGCGGGCCATACGCCTTCCATTTGGAAGCATGCCAAAATTCTTCAGCTCCTGGAAGAAACCATCAGCTGACCCAAATGTGCTTGCTAACTACAGGCTCATATCTCTTCTACCGTCTCTCTCTAAGGTGCTGGAGAAATATGTGAATAGAGACATTTCTGACTATGCAGAGAATAATCATCTTCTACACATCAGTCAATCTGGCTTCAGGACAAATTTTAGCACTCTGTTGGAGGTGACTGAACACATCAAAGAAAAGCTTGAGCATGGTGGAAGAGCTATCCTTATTTTATTTGACCTGTCGGCGGCCTTCGATTCTGTCCCACATGACAGGCTCCTGGATAGGCTAAGAGACCTTGGAATAGGTAGGTCAATGGTCTAGGTAGATCTGTGCTGGAATGGCTGTCTTCCTACCTTGAGGACAGAAGCTAGGAAATTTGGATGCCTCCGTTCGCTTTCCCCATTCCCAGCTTGAAAGTGGAGGTCCCTCAGGGATTGGTCCTGAGCCCCACTCTTTTTAATCTATATACGTCGCCTCTCGCATATCTGGCGAAAGCTTAGGGGCCTAAAATAATATCATATGCTGATGACACTCAGCTGATATTCACCTGAGAAGGGAGCTGTTTTTGATGGTGATAAGATAAGATTGTGCCTCACTATGGGGTTCAATGGCTTAGGAGGAACCAATTGAAATGTAATTCAGAAAAATCGGAAATCATTTTTTTGGGCACTCCGCCGGTGGAAGAATGGAGACGCTGGTGGCCTGAGCAGATGTCTCCGCCTCTCTCAGCACAAACCACGGTAAAAAAATCTGGGCCTCTATATTGACATTGCTCTCTTGATGAGACCTCAAGTCCAGTCTGTAGTGGGCATCTGCATCGGCCTGCTACGTATGTTGAGGACATTTCTTCCACTTCCCTCTTTGCAAACCAGGAAAACTGTAGTCCAAGCACTTGTTACTTCCAGACTAGACTATGCCAACATTTTGTACTTAGGCCTTCTGTAGTAGGGGATCTCTGTGTATAGTAATAATCTAGTGAATAGTCCCGCCCATGTGCGTGGACCCCGGAGCAATCAAAAATAATCTCTTATAGTGTCAAAAAATGCAGAAAAGCATAGACACTTAAGAGAGAATTTAAAGACAGATAATGCAGCCTAAAAAGGCTACACTGTCCAGTACTTCAACTAGAAATTCCACCATAAAATCCACAAAACAGCAAAAGCCTGTACAGATTTCCCTTGCTTCACCAGCAAAATCCCTCAGGAATGATAGAGAGAGGAACCTGACCAGACAAGCCCCATAGGCTGCCATTATGTGGCTCAAAACAGGATACTGTGCCTTTAAGAGAATCTTCCAGAACCTTCTCCCAGTATCCCAGAATGCATAGCAGGTCCAACTTAGTTTCAGTTCTTTTTTCCGGCTCCTGCAAGCAGGACCCTGGAGCATTGAGCTCTCCCTTTTTAAGGGTTGTTTAGTGTTTTTTCATTGAAATTTCGTTTTTGAGTACTTTTAAAGTACTTTGTGACTTTTCTTCTTGGTGTTTGCACTCTTTTTTTGTCGAATATGCCTTCTTTATTCAACAAATGCCCTGAGTGCTCCAGGAAGATGGCCAAGTCAGACCCTCATGAGGTGTGTATCCTCTGCCTGCCCTCTTCCCATGTTCCAGAGAAGTGTGAGATCTGTAAAGGCTTCTCTGGCAGGACCCTGAAAGACAGGAGGAAGATCAGACTTCAGGGCCTCGAGGAGAGGAGGCTGAAGGCTCAAGGTGGGTCTGCTGGGGCTTCATCTGCCCATGCTGAGGCCTCTGGGGGGCTCCCCAGGGGCAGGAAGTCCAGCAAGCAGCCTATTTCTCCGTCTGGATCGGTGGCTCCGACCACGGCGTCGAGAGGAAGGTCCACGGCCAGTTCCCAGTCTCCCCAGGGCTCTGGGTCGAGAAAACGTCGCCCGTCGACGTCGAGGAGCTTACACCGGCCGCCGTCGAACCCAGTGACGGTTTCTTCGTCGTCGGCATCGACGTCGAGTGGACGGCGTCGACGGACCAGGCGTCGGCGCTCGCCGTCGAGGCGACACCGCCGTTCGCCGTCAAGGACATCATCGTCGTCGAGGGGATCCTCGTCGTCGAGGCTGCCGTCGAAGCGGAAGAGATAGCCGTCGAGGCAGAAAGGGTCTCCGGCGAAGACAAAGTCGACGTCGAGGCGATCGAGGTCGCCGTCGAGGCGCTCGAAGAGGTCGCCGTCGAGGCGGTCAACGAGGTCGCCGTCGAGGCAGTCGACGCCGAGGCACCAGCGATCGTCGTCGAGGTTTCGAGGATCGTCTATCTGGTCAGGATCGACGTCGAGGCATAGAAGCCAGTCGATGCCGGGGCATGTAAAACGGTCGACGCCGAAGGGCCGATCGACGTCGAGGGGACCACGTTCGACGTCTGAACACCGGTCTTCGACGTCAGGGGGTCATAAGGACAGGCCGAAGACTGTGGGGGGCTCCCCTCAGTCAGGACGGGATGATGGCTCGCCGGGAACGGCGTACTCAGAGGTGTATACCCCTAAGAAGACTATTACACCTCCTCCTCCTTTGCCTAGGGGTCCTCCTCCGAGGGCTCCGACTCCTCCTCCATTGCCTCCTTTGCCTGCTCGTCCTTCCGGACCGCAGGCCCCGGTACCGGGTGTTCCTCCTCCGGTTCCGCCGAGATCGGTGTCGATGCCCAGATTCCAGAGACCTCCGAAGAAGACTCCTAAGTCGAAGGTTCCTCCTAAGCCCAAGACGTCCGAGCCGGGGAAGCCGGCGGAGCGTCCCAGACCCAGGAGATCGAGGTCTCGCTCAGGGAGGAGAGATAGATCTAGGAGTGGACACGGATCCTCCTCGAGATCCAGACATCGCCATAGGAGGCATAGGGCCAGGTCTCGTTCGGCCTCTGGGACCCGTTCGTATTCACCTACGTTGTCGGATTCACCGGAGACGAGGGTGTCTCCGATAGATGACATTGGCACGTTCCAGGAGGTTCTCCTGAGAGGGGCTGCGAAGTTGGGAATCAAGGTTACGGCCCCGACGCCCTCAACTTCTGTGATCTTTGAGACGCTGCATACGAAACATCTGTCTCGCCCCCTACTACCTTTGGTGCCAGGACTGGTTGAGCCGGCTGAACAGCTCTTCCTTGCGCCGGCGGTGGTGAAAGCTGCCCCTTGCAGGCTCATCAAGAAATACAGGGCACCAGAGTCGGACCCGGCTTTCTTGCGGAAGGACCCGGTACCGGATTCGGTGATTGTGACGGCGGCTCGGAAGCTACATGCCGCCTCTCCGGCCTCCACTGTGCCTCCGGATAAGGAGAGCCGCTGGATTGACTCTGCTGGACGGAAGGCGTGTGGGACTTCCTCCACGACAATGAAGGCTTCCGGTGACTTGACGTTGTTGGGACGTTACTACCGGGCACTGTGGGACTCCATGGAGCAGTTTGCGGACCTCGTTCCGCGTGACAGGAGGGAGGACTTCATGGAGATTGTCCAGGAAGGGATGCTGGTTTCCAACCAGGCCATCAGCGCCGCGGCGGATATCTCCCTGCTGGCAGCACATGGATACTGCCACGGTATCAATCAGAGACGCCATGCGTGGCTCCGGCTGACGTCGCTCAAGCCTGAGGCGCAACAACGAGTGGCCAATCTGCCGTTTTCTGGCGACACCCTCTTCGGGAAACACGCAGATGATGAAATGGCCAGGATGAAGGCCGAGGCTGAAACCCTGACGGCGGTGGGCTTGGAGAAGCCCAAAGAAAAGAAACCCTACCGTCAGTTCCAAAGGCGGTTCTGGTCGCAGGGTCGAGGAAGGGGACAGTCTTCTGGACAACATCAGCAGCAGCAACAGCAGCAGCAGTACAGGAGGCCCTTCCAGAAACGCCAGAGGGGTAGAGGTGGACAGCAGTCCTCTACCGCGAACAAGGGCCCGGCCGGGTCTTGACCCTGAGCGGTTACTTCCCCTTCGTCCGTTACCCGCTCCGGTGGGGGGAAGCGTTCAATTTTTTCTGGCAGAGTGGAGAAAAATTACTCAGGACAAGTGGGTGCTGAATATTGTTTGCAATGGATACAGTCTTCGGTTCATCAGCCCTCCTCCATCGATTCCTCCGGTCAGCTCGCAGTATCAACTGCGCGAGCTCCAGGCGGAGGCCGACATCCTTCTAAGGAAAAGGGCGATAGAAGATGTACCTCTGTCTCAAAGAGGAAGAGGTCTGTACTCCCGGTTCTTTCTGGTCCGAAAAAAGGACAAGAACGAGTTCAGGCCCATTCTGAACTTGCAACAGGCAAACAAATGGATTCGCAGAGAAAAGTTTTGCATGCTGTCGTTGCATCAGATTTATCCTCAGCTGCAACGGGGAGACTGGCTTTGCGCCATAGACCTGCAGGATGCGTACTTCCATGTGCCCATTGCACACAAACACCGGAAGTTCCTGCGATTTCAAGTCGGCACCAATCACTATCAGTACACGGTACTTCCGTTCGGGCTGAAGTCTGCGCCCCGGACGTTCTCGAAGTGCATGGCAGTGGTAGCGGCGCACCTGCGGAAGAACAAGGTGTTTGTCTACCCATACCTGGACGATTGGTTGATCAAGGCCTCCTCCTTCTCGGAAGCTCAAGCACACTTCCAGAAGACGTGCGTTCTCTTGAACAAGCTGGGGTTGCACATCAACATGTCCAAGTCTGTCCCGACTCCGGTCCAGTGCATCCAGTACTTGGGAGCCTCCATCGATACGCTGTCGGCAAGCGTGTCTCCTTCGGAAGAGCGACGTTTATCACTCCTTCGGAAGGCTCAGGCTCTCCTGTCCGCTCCATCCACGACAGTGAGGACGGTGTCTTCTCTGCTGGAATCGATGGCTTCTTGCATCTTCCTGACGCCACATGCACGGCTGCATATGAGACCGCTGCAGGAGTGCTTGGAGGATCAGTGGGACCAGAGGAGAGGCTCTTGGGACGACAAGATACGACTGTCTCTGCATGCTCTTCAGTCTCTGAAGTGGTGGTGTTCAGCGGAGAATCTCCTCAGAGGGGTTCCCTTCCACAAGGACATTCCCACTCAGACTATTGTGACGGATGCTTCTCTCCTGGGATGGGGAGCGCACTCCGGGAATCTGCAGATTCAAGGGACGTGGTCCCCGTCGGAGTCCACGTACCACATCAATTTCCTGGAACTCAGGGCTGTTCATTTGGCGCTGAAGGCATTTCAACCGTCCTTCCGGACCAACTCTCTGCTTGTACAGACGGACAATACGACCACGATGTATTACCTCAACAAGCAGGGGGGCTCGAGATCGCGCACTCTGTCTCAGGAGGCGCAGGCGATCTGGCATTGGCTTCTGGCTCGAGGACTCTCGATAACGGCCACTCATCTGCCAGGTGTGCAGAATGTTCAGGCAGACGAGCTGAGCAGACTGATTCAGGAAAACCACAAATGGGTCATAAACGACGAAGTACTAGGAGAAGTCTTCGCAAGGTGGGGAACTCCAGACGTGGATCTGCAAATGCCGAGACTTCGCCTCCAGGTACTACCAGCCAGGGACGCTGGGGAACGCGTTATGGATCAACTGGTCGAACAGCTTTCTGTACGCTTTTCCACCCATTCCCCTGATTCCAACGGTTCTCATCAAGCTCTCCCAATCCAGGGCGAAGATGATTCTGATTGCCCCGGAATGGCCCAGACAGTGGTGGTTCACGGACCTGCTTCACCGGTCTCTCCTTCCTCACATGAAGCTGCCGTGCAGGCCGGACCTTCTCACGAAGTTCGGGGGGCGGATGGTGCATCCCAACCTCTCGTCTTTGAGTTTGGCGGCATGGCTCCTGAAATAGTGCAATATGGCCATTTGAATCTCCCAGAGGATTGTATGGACATACTGAAGGAGGCTAAGCGACCTTCCACTAGGACTTCTTATGCTTACAAGTGGAAGAGGTTTTGCACCTGGTGCAAGTCTAAGAACTATGACCCTACGACATGCAAGGAAGATGTCATCCTTCCATATCTGCTACATCTGGCGCAGTCTGGCCTTAATGTCCATTCCATTAAGGTTCATCTGGCTGCTCTGACTGCCTACAGGAAATGCCCTTCACAGACTTCCTTCTTCCAGATCCCTGTGATCAAAGATTTTCTGGAAGGCTTGAAGAAAGTATTCCCTCCTGTCAGACTTCCTTCGCCTTCATGGGACTTGAATGTGGTGCTGTCCAGATTGATGAAGGAGCCTTTTGAACCTATTCATAAGGCTTCGTTGCAGCACCTGTCCTGGAAGGCGGCGTTCCTCGTGGCCATTACATCGGCCCGAAGGGTGAGTGAAATTCAGGCGTTGTGTTGCCAAGAACTTTATACTGTATTTCATGCTGCTAAGGTTGTTATGCGTACTCACCCTCGATTTCTTCCCAAGGTTGTTTCTGATTTTCATATCAACCAGACTATAACTTTACCTACGTTCTTTCAGAATCCTTCATCTCCAGCGGAAAGGTCTTTGCATTCCCTGGATGTTAGGAGGGTGCTGAAATTTTATCTGGATAAAACCAGTGATATTCGTAGGTCAGACCAATTGTTTATCAATTATGGATCAGTCAGGACGGGTCTTGCGACCTCTAAGCAGTCTATCTCTAGGTGGATTGTGTCCTGCATACAGCTGTGTTACCAAAAAGCTAATAAGACCTTAGGAGGTAAGCCTAAGGCTCATTCCACCAGGGGCAAGGCTGCCACGACAGCATTGCTCCGTAATGTTCCGATTGCAGAAATCTGCAAGGCGGCCACTTGGAAGTCGGTTCATACCTTTGCTAAGCATTACTGCCTGGACACTGATGCCAGGGCAGATGCTCAGGTTGGGCAGGCTTCGCTGCGAAATCTGTTCGCACAGTAGTGGCGTTAATTCTCTTTTCTCCACCGCCGCTTTGGTGTGGGGATGGGCTTGCCATTCTATTCACTAGATTATGACTATACACAGAGATCCCCTACTACAGAAGGAGTAGTTTCTGTCCTGTAACTCCAGTTCTGTAGTAGGGGTATCTCTGGTATAGTCATAAGCGCCCTCCCTCCTCCCCGGTGGAGAGAGAGAGACATATTCCTTTATGGAATGCTACAGGTCTGGCGTGTTACGCCTTCAAAAAGAACTGAAACTAAGTTGGACCTGCTATGAATTCTGGGATACTGGGAGAAGGTTCTGGAAGATTCTCTTAAAGGCACAGTATCCTGTTTTGAGCCACATAATGGCAGCCTATGGGACTTGTTTGTCCAGGTTCCTCTCTCTATCATTCCTGAGGGATTTTGCTGGTGAAGCAAGGGAAATCTGTACAGGCTTTTGCTGTTTTGTGGATTTTATGGTGGAATTTGTAGTTGAAGTACTAGACAGTGTAGCCTTTTTAGGCTGCATTATCTGTCTTTACATTCTCTCTTAAGTGTCTATGCTTTTCTGCATTTTTTGACACTATAAGAGATTATTTTTGATTGCTCCGGGGTCCACGCACATGGGCGGGACTATTCACTAGATTATGACTATAACAGAGATACCCCTACTAAAGAACTGGAGTTACAGGACAGAAACTACTCCTTCCCAAATATCTCCTCCAGCGCCTCCAGGTGGTTCAATATGCTGCAGCCAGGCTTGTCCTTATGCTCAAGCCCAGAACTCACATGTCCCCACACCTGAAGGCATTGCACTGGATCCCTATGAGTAAAAGGATCAAATTCAAGGCCCTGGTACTGTTCTTCAAAGCCCTTCATGGTAGGGGCGCTGCATATCTCAGTACTAGAGTTAACCACTACTTGCCAGCCAGAAGTCTGAGATCATCCTCCATGGGCCTGGTCTGCATCCCAAGAATACACCAAGCCAGGTCTGGGTGAAAATCATTCAGGCTCCTGGGTGCTCAAGCTTGGAACCGACTCCTGTCTACTCTCAATCTACTGTTGACCTGGCAGTTTTTAAGAAACTTCTTAAAACTTGGCTTTTCCAGGGTTAGGGGTGGCCGTCTGGTCTGTTAGACAGAGACTATTAGCGCCGGGACACTCTTCTTGAGTAGCTGTGTGCTCTACAAATGTGCATCATTCATTCAAAGGAAAAGCCTAGCAGTTAACGTTTTAGAAAAATGTGCCCTGCTCCAACTTCCAAAAACTTTGAAAAACTTACAGTCCATTTTGGGATTCCTAAATTTTGGCAGAACATACATTTTAGATTACACAGATAAAGTAAAGCCTGTAAAGGCTTGGGAAAGGAGGCTGCGTGCCCCCTTCAATGAATTAATTTAGCCTGGATATGAACATACATGTGATGCAATATTTGGAGTAATTGTCAGTGCACAGAGTGGGCGCAAGTTATAGTAACTTTAGGGCACAAGCTATAGTTACTTGAGATAACTATACCTGGTGGATTTCAATGGTTTTGTTAATTTAAAACAATGTTTTAACAGGCATTTTCACCTAACTTAAAGTCCCATTAACCTTTGTTTTTTTTCAGTGAATTTCTAAGTTTTTTTAATGGAAAGGAAGATAATATTACCATACCTAACTATAATGTGACTTTAATCTTTGTTGTTCACAGTTTCCACAGATTTTTTATATTTTGAACAGAGTTACATCAAATTTGGATTGACAGATAGCTAGATCGTGGTCCAGAAAGTGTGCTTTTGGCGATTTGGTGTAAATCCATTCAGCGGGTTTGGAGAAATTAATGTTCAAAATGTATGAAAATATCACACCACGAAGGATCGGTGGACCCAACAGATCTACAGATGAGATCTGATTCGCTTTTACCACATCAACAAGGATGTAGCCAGAGCCATATTAGGACTCAGGACTCAATCCCATGTCCTCAAAGAAGTAAAAAAGACAAATAGGGGGGCAGGATAGGGATTCTTGACAACCTAGGCCTGGTGGGGTGGTCCTAGGATGAGACTGCAAATCATTGGTCCTATAAAAAAAATTGATTATTGGTATAAGTATTATTATTGGGAAGAGGGCATGTGGCCTCCCTCTACCAGACATTGTAGGAATCTGGCTCTGAATATACTATACCAAAATTAGGTATAGTGTGCACAGAGTCCCGTGGAACCCCAAAGGTAGGCAGAGGTAAAAGTAGATAGCACCTTACTCTCTATTTGTGGTAGTGTGGGCGAGCAGTAAAGCTTTATCAGAGGGTAGTGTTAAGCATGTGTTGTACACACTCAGGCAGCAAATGATGTCATACGCTCAAAGACTGAACTCAGACCAATTTGTTTGTATCAAAAATATTATTTAGTTATTTTATTTCTAGAACCAAGCTAAGCCTGGTGCAGGTAAGTGAAATAATACTTTTCAAAATCTCATGCAATGTTTTGCAGTTGAATGCAGGTTCAAATGCAGTTGGTTGAATTACAGATAAGTCAATATTTCGAAATTACTTTTCAGTTACTTTACAGATTACTTTGTACATTACTTTTTAGATTACTTTTAAAGTTACCTTTTCTACTCAGTGTGATATGCCTAGATATCACACTGGGACATTTCCTAGAGAAAAGGGAAGTAAATCAGTTTTTGTACATTTGCAGTTTTTCAGCGCTTCATACTAACCAACTCCACACGTCAGTCCTTTGGGAGGAAATTAAGTTATCGGTTTGCAGGTAAGTACAAGTTTGTGGGAGTTGGTATTCTGGGGTTACAACCAGGGTTCCCCCAGAGTCAAGGATGCACTCTTGAAACACCCTCAGCGGCACTAGGGCGGCCGGGTGCAAAGTGCTTAGGCCCAATGTTATCCAATTGGGGATAGGAGGCCTCCGGTAGTTGGCTGCTCATGAGCAGGCCACAAGGTTGTGAGGTTGTGGGAGCAAAGCTTCTGGTGTTAGGCTCAGGGCAAAGGGGGATCCGAGTTAGTACCCAAAGTACCCCCGCAGTGGCGCTGGGGTAGCTGGGTGTAGGGTGCTGTTTTTGCGTCAGGTGCCCAGTTGATTTCAATGGGGATTTTTGGTTGGAACAAAGACTGCAGGCTCGGGGACGAAGAACACTGGTTGGAGAGGTACGTTTGGATACTGGGACACCATCAGTAGCGCCACCGAAGGCCGTGGGGCATTGGGGGCAGGGGTGTCTTTAGGCATCAGGTTTTCTTACCAGCTCCGGTCGGTGTGATCCACTAGAAAGAGACTGCAGGAGTTGTTTGGAGATTTGAGGCAGGTCAGAGATCATCAGATCTCAGGTCAGAACCACAGGGGAGACCTCCTCGTGGTGTTGGGCAACTCAAACTCAGACTGTGGGCATCGGGTGTAGAGTGGTGCAGACTTACGGAATTTGACCAGAACCAGAGTCTGTGGGTGAGCAAATCCGGTGCTCATGGGAGACAATGTCTTAGGCTTGGAAGGCAGAGTAGGTCCTTCTGGTTCTTAAGGCTGCTGGCTGCAGGACACAGCAGGATTTCGCTGGAGCAGGTTCGAGTTGCGGACAGGCCTGTAGGGCTGGGGCCAAGTCAGTGGGTTTCGTCCTCTTCTTAGTTTCAGCACAGCTTCTTCGGTCCTTATTCTTCTCTTCTTCTGGTCGGTTCTTGTCTGAGGAGGCAAGGTTCAGGGTTGCCCCTAAATACTAGATTTAGGGGTGTTACAGGTAAGAAAAGGTTGGGACCAATGGGTCCCTTCCTTGGGGTGGGTATTATGCCACCCTCCAGTGGGAAGGGGGCATATGCCTCTCTCTGGTTGACTGGGTCCCCCCATCTGCAAGATGGCGGGGGCTGAGAGTTGTGCTTCACCTCGCCTCCCCCACCTAAGGGGTGGGGTTCGCAAAGGTGGACACACCTCCCTTTCTCACTTGGGTTTCCCTCTTATTCTCCCACCCATAGCGGGGATCAGAACCGGTGGGAGCCAGTTTCTGGAAGCAGCAAATGGCTGGGGTAGCTCACAAAGGCGGCAAGCCTGTGAAGCTTCCCCTTCATGGACCCTGCCCATCCTGGGGAAAGAGGCTTAGCACATCCACCTAGGATGTGCATTGTTTCAGACCTCTGAGAGCAGCAGGCTCTCGACCCATGGGTCCAGAAATATGTCTGGTGGTGGCAGCTGGCGAGCAGCCACTCAACCAGGACACTAGAGTTAGGTCATTTTTCAGGGGGCATCTGTAAGATGCCCTCTGAGTGCATTTCACATTAAATCCCATACTGGCATCAGTGTGGGTTTAATGTGCTGAGAAGTTTGATACCAAACTTCCCAGTTTTCAGTAAAGCCATTATGGTGCTGTTGAGTTCGTAATGACAAGCTCCCAGCACCATATACTCTTAATGGCATTACCGCACTTACAATGTCTAAGAATTGGCTTAGACACTGTAGGGGTACATGGTCCATGCACCTGTACCCTCACCACTGGTATAGTGCACCCAGTTAGAGGGTGGCTGACCTTTGCCAGGGCAGTCGCTTGGAGGCATGTCACACAGGATGTGTTCTGTACCAAACCACGCAGCCTGCAATGGCAGTGTGTGTGTGTGAGGATACAGGACCTCCAAGGGTGGCACAATGAGTGATGCAGCTCTTAGAGGCCTTCCCGGCCACAGTGCCCTAGGTACCTATGGTACCATTTATAAGGGACTGACATGTGGCTAAAGAGTGCCAATTGGGTTTTGTTTTAATGACGTTTTAGGGAAGGAACATAGGCCCTGGGTACCTGATTAGCATGAACCCAGGGCACAATCAGTCAAAGTACATCAACAGTTTGTCAAAAAGTGGGGGCAACCATGAAAAAAGAGGGCACTTTCTTACAGACATGACTTGGTATTTAAAGGGTGCAGCCCCACTTTCCAGCCATTGCGAGGCCAGGGGATTCCTATCCCCTGGGGTCGCAACAAATACACGTGTCATAGGTGCTCTGGTCTGGCTGGGACACCTACAGCAAAGGCAGACCTTGGGGTCAGGGATGGAGCAAAGGGCCATATGTGGCAAGTGGGTGAATGTCCAACCCTACGCAGCATTTAGTGAGAGACTTTTATATATATATATATATATATGCATATATATATATATATATTACCTACTGGCGGTCGCCAGTAGGTATATATAGTTAGGATTTTTTCTCTATGGGATTTTTGAAAATTCTATGTCTAATAACTTTGGCATTTGTGGACGGAATTGGCTGAAATTTTCAGGAAAATGGAACATTTTGTTTCTGAGCAGCCCCTGAAAATTTGGGGGGGTTTCGTCAAGGGGGGGCCGAGAAAAAAGGGGGGTCCCAAAACGTGTTTTTAACATTGAGTTTTCCATAGGGCGGTTGGCCTCACTTTTAGCCCGAACGGCTGAATGGATTTGCACGAAACTTGGCAAAATTGTAGGGACTGGTAGCCCGATGTGCCTTTTGTAGGTCTCAATATATGTGCTCCAGTGGATTTTGAGAAATTAACGTTCAAAAAAAGATATATATCTGTAACAGCGGACCGGGGAGCGCTCCGGTTCGCGGACTTTTCGCGTTACGGAGCTTTGTGAAGCGAAGCTGATTGGTTCTCCG
Organism: Lissotriton helveticus; assembly: GCF_964261635.1. Lineage (NCBI taxonomy): Eukaryota > Metazoa > Chordata > Amphibia > Caudata > Salamandridae > Lissotriton > Lissotriton helveticus. The sequence goes on along the minus strand of NC_136070.1, from coordinate 1,077,941,587 downwards.
GCGTCTGTAAACATTCCAAACAGTCCGTAGCGGCCGCCATCTTGTCTCTCGGTAGGATCGAGAGACAAGAGGAGGCCAAAGCGAAGGGGCAAATGACCATAAGGGGCTATAGTAGATCCTCCCTGACCCCCTAGGTTTGATGTGGAGGTTTTAAAAGGGCCCCGCGGGGCAAAAAAAAATAAAAATAATAATAATCGAACGGCTGAATGGATTTGCACGAAACTTGGGGAAATTGTAGGTACTGGTAGCCCGATGTGCCTTTGCTAGGTCTCAATATATGTGCTCCAGTGGATTTTGAGAAATTAACGTTAAAAAAAAAGATATATATCTGTAACAGCGCTCCGGTTCGCGGACTTTTCGCGTTACGGAGCTTTGTGAAGCGAAGCTGATTGGTTCTCCGGCGTCTGTAAACATTCCAAACAGTCCGTAGCGGCCGCCATCTTGTCTCTCGGTAGGATCGAGAGACAAGAGGAGGCCAAAGCGAAGGGGCAAATGACCATAAGGGGGCATAGTAGATCCTCCCTGACCCCCTAGGTTTGATGTGGAGGCTTTAAAAGGGCCTCGCAGGGCAAAAAAAAAAAAATATCGTTTTTTTAGTTCTTTTGCGTGGGGAGCGCCCGGTTCGCGAACCGGGAAGCGTTCTGGGGAGCGTACTTTCTTGAAAATTAGTGAAAAAAGTTAGAGTAAAATAATAATTGTGAGTGATCAGATGTAGGGTAGCTCTGAGAAGAGCTTTTGGGTTTATGGTACATTTAGGTACTTATAAGTAGGTACCAATGCACAGTCTTAAATTCAGAATGAAAATTCTGTTGCCCTCATCTGAGAAGTGAACTCCATCTCCTCTGTAGATATCTTGCATGTAGTAACGCAAGTTATTGTTGTACAAGGAGCCCATTCCATGGTCTCTCATGTAAGCTGAAACAGATTTGTTTACATGCTTCCTCGACTTCTCAATTTGTGGACAAAATTGGTTCGACCACCTCCATTTCTGTCTTTGGCATATATTTGAATATACCAAGGCAGTCTGAGGAAAAAGTGCCATCAATTGCTCAAAGGTGTCCTTTAAAAGCATTTCCAGACCTACCCCAGTCAAAGTGCCCAAGTCATTACCTCCACAGTGCACAATTAACAGGTCAGGTTTTGGCAAATGCATAAAGGTTTTCACCAATGGTATCAATTGGTGACATTTTAATCCTCTGTGGCCAAACCACTTAATTTCCACATCTTGTAAATTGAGGTTAGGTAAATTCCTGTTTTCAGCGTACCTCTGAGCCCAATAGATGTAACTATGTCCAACAATCCAGACAGAAAACATGGCGAGAGAAGGTTCTGCTGCAGTCAGATGAAGTGTGGCAATGAAATGGCAGTTGAAAAAATAAGAGTTTAAAATGAAAAAAACTGTGGAGTTTCTGTGTTAATGAAGCAGTAACAGTGATTGGTGGATTTTGATTGCTGAAAACAGAAAGTTAGGGTGCATGGATGAGTTCGTTGAAAGATGTATTTTGAGTGGCGAAGAAAAAATCATTAAATGGAAGAATGCACTGGATATGCAGGTGCACTGAGAGTTCAGAGTTCAATTGCAACATTGTTGTGTGAACTTGCAAACACCAGAGGTCTTGCAAGAGGTGGTTGCTATGCAAAAAAGCAGAGAGGGCAGAGGGGGGAAGGGTTTTGATTTGAAAAAAAGTGAGGGAAGAGTTTTGATTGGGTGACATGAGAGATATGTGTGAAGAATTACAGCATTTCTGTGCTTTTGATAGCTGCAGACTCTGGAGTGCATACCTTTTGCTCTGCTGAAGACAAATTGGTGTGTTTCTGAGACTGTTTTGAAACTCAAAGTATTTGCTAAGGTGAGAAAAGATTTCTTTAATTTAGATAGAAAATAGTGTGCTTTAAGGAGAAAATTATGAAGAAAGTTGTGTTTTTCAAATGTTGCTTTGTCTCAAGTGTTTTACAAATAGATTTTGTTTCTTTGAGAAATTGTAATTGGAGAAAATGTGAAGTATTAGTACTGACAGGGTTTTTATGTGCATAGGAGCTGTGGAGTGTTTTCAAATTATGATTTGTAAATCGTTTTTGAGGAAAAGGAATGGTTTTAATACTTATGACAAGGACATAATGGTGTATGCTTCTTTATAAGGCAATTGAGTGTCTCTGATGTTATTTTTCCCATTTTAATGTAAGACGTTTCCCTGTGGAGCAAATTGCTTGTAAATATGCTCCCACCTGTGCATGGCAAATTTAGATTTTGAATGTTTGCGTTACATAGGCATGTTAAAGGTGACCGAAACATGCTGCAAAGGCAATCAAAAAACGCTTTCATGTGTCTTAAGGACATTTTAAGTCATTTCCCCATGTGGAGTGTTTTTAAATTATGACTTGAAAATCGTTTTTGGGGAAAATGAATGCTTTTAAAATTTATGACAAGGACATAATGGTGTATGCTTCTTTATAAGGCATTTCAGTGTCTCTGATGTTATTTTTGCAATATTAAATTAAAAGACCTTTCTCCGTGGAGCAAATTCCTTGTAAATATGCTCCCACCTGTGCATGGTAAATTTAGATTTTGACTGTTTGAGTTACTTAGCCATGTTAAAAGTGACCCAAAAAAGTTGCAAAGGCTTTAAAAAAACATTTTCATGTGTCTTGAGGACATTTTAAGTCATTTCCCCGTGGGCAGTGTTTTCAAATTATGAGTTGAAAATCGTTTTTGAGGTAAAGGAATGTTTTCAAAATTTATGTGCGCCATATGCCCCCAAATTTCTTTTTCAGGGGTGCAGCAGGGTGTTCTTGAGACACCCCTGCACCCTCGAAAAAATTCGTAATTTGCGATGAGCTAATTGCTAATCGCAAATTGCACGTTCATTCCTATGGGCCTCCTGCTCCATGGAAATGAATCTGTAATTTGTAATTAGCAAATAGCTCATCGCAAACTAGGAATGGTAAAGAATCGCTATTTATTCCTTGAAGTTCGCTATTTAGGAAATGTAAAAAACTTTGATGATACATATGGCGGTTCATCTCTAACAAGATAAGAAGCTTAGGGATAGATTTATGATGACTGGCGTATCATCAGGGATGTGCCATGAGTCATCCTGTGCCGCTGTTCCGCCACCCATGGTGTGCTGCATTTACAATGCGGCGCATCATGGGGTAAAAACAGCATAGATGCGTGACGCATCTGTGCCGTAAAGGTGGCGCATTGCTGGAGTTGTATCGCAAGTGTGATGAAGCTCCAGCAAGGCTCAGGGGTGCCCCTGTCGCAGGGTTTCTGTTCTCACACAGAACTGTGCACAGAGGATTGGAACCTCGGCGAATTAGGGTGCCCCAAAACTCACCTTAGTACCGAAAAACCCCTTAGCAAGCTAGCTACAGTGTCACATTGAATATAACAAACTCTCAATGTTTAGACAATCCAGAATATGAACTTACAGTACCTCAGGATACGTGGAACTCATGAACACTCGGTCGTTATATATTCATTACAAACTAGAACATGGAGTTAAGAAGAACACATGTGTATTTGAAATGTTTATTTACTAATGCCGTCTTCTCAGACGTAGTATCTTAGATAATACAAGTACACATCTTCGTCGCCATTGTAATAATGTAAGAACGTACGTCTTTAAATGTTTTTTAGTTATCTTTATTCCGGAGCGCCGGGGCTAAGCTGTTGCTCAACGGTCGGCGCCAAGCAAACAATATGGCCGCCTTCCGCTTTCTGTTTCCCCAAATCCTGTTTCTGTGCAGGAACACTAGAACGCTACCACAATTATCAGTAGCAAAATTACCAGCATAGTTACTAGTACATAAAAAGCGAATGGTGACAGTATGTTAACATGCTGTAAATGAATAAGAGTTAGCAACACTTATATCTCACCCTGCCTAATACACATATTATATTATTTGCTAAGAAGGTCTCTTTGGGTTAGTTTAGGGCGTGCCTATACTTTAGTGTCCTAGATTTGAAGGAATCACATCAGCATACACTAGCTCTCTCTTCATGTGAACCGCATCAAGTGTTGTGTATGTGTGTGTTCGGTAGAGCAATATAAAACCCGCCTCATGCCCAGAATTGGCAGAAGCTGCACTTATGTTATGACTATGAAGTCGTGGAGATCAGACCTCATAACAATTCTGTATCGTGTTGTTCTTGAAACTTCAGCACTCGCTGTACAGATATAGTTTAAGAAGCAAAGCAGATAGTAGAGCAATAACATATTATTGTCATGTAAACCATGATGAACTACTAGGTTGAAAGCTAAAGCAACAACTAAGTGTTGTGTGCAGAAGTTGCAAAAAAGGAAAAATGGCGTTTAAACCGGTAATGAGCCCATGTAAACTTAACACGGTGTAAAGATATCCAGGATCTACATGACACCCCTCCATGATCCGGAAACGAACAAAATAAGGTAATAGAAGTGCCATCTCATGAGAGCAGATTGCAACTTTATATGTGCACGGTCCGCAAGGTAAAACATTAAAAACTAGCAAAATTTAATGCTAAGAAAAAATAAAACAGTCAACTAGTTTATCGAGGCTTAAGCCAATAGGCAAGCTAAATAATAAAAACTTGACAAATAAGTCAATGAATTGTCAATGAAATGCTAGTACTCAGCATATCAAACATGAAAAAGGTCTATGACATAATTGTGTATGCAAAATAAGCTGCAACAGCCTCCAATAGGAAGTCACCGTCTTCATCCGAAAAGAGTTCAGCCATCCAATTTAAAAGCGGAAAAGAACATACGTGCTCTCCCAGCACCGGATCCTCTATCACCATCAGAGGACAGCTCGGTGGGTTTTCAAGAAAGCTCTGTTCCAAGAAAGACTGTGTTGCCGCCAGTAAATTCCAGGGACCAATTAGTCCATGCATCAATGCCACAGCCATAATCCTTTCGCCAGGACAAACCAACTCGTGAGCAATGATAGGACTCATCAGCTGATTAAAGTCGACGTCAGGAGAAACCGGTCCGCAGAGACACAAATTAATGGCCCAATCGAAATCACAGGTCAGGCAGTGAAATACAGGCTGGACACAGGTGAAGTAGGAGAATCGAAAAGATAATCCATATGCCGTGCTTAATATCGCCAACGGCATTGTGCCATAATATTCAAGCATGCGATTGCGGAACAGCGTTAGCAGCTGCAGGGCGGGACCTTGCACAGGAGGGACATCCATATTTAAAAATGTAAAAAAGCACAAGAGCGTCCGGTGCTAATGCAAGTAAAACTGGGAATCCACCAAACAAAGTGGAAAAAATAGAATGAAAGAAAGCAGGGATGACTCCAAAGATTTTCTCAAATGAAGTCACGAGACCACTGCTAACAACTTTAAAAAAATGCGCCAGGGCCTTTGTGGAGGACGCGTTAAAGATAGTCCGAACCATCTCGCTGAAATGCAAAGGCGAATCAGTATTTAAAAGGGCCTGCACCTCTGTACGGGTGTTCGCTATGTGAAACACGAAAGTTTCACGGGCCGAACTCAAGGCCACCTCTCTCTGAGACAAAAGAGCCCTTATTCTTGCCATGCCGTTGAAATCTGCTCCCAAGGTTGGTATTTGTGGCCAGATTGAAAACTCCCTATGTTCATGTGTGGGAGGAAATAGAACATTTCTGCAGCAAATAACCCGTTCACTTACTGTTACGATAAAAGGAATACTTTTAATTAACCCAGAACAATCTTCATTAATGAGCATCAAATAACTACCATTTTCCAACAACTTGAACGTGGGGATGATAGCAGGAACTGGCGTGCCTTGCAACACGCAAGCCATATTTGGTCGGTCTTTGTTGCATGAACCGTGTAACTGTATGTGCGTACACATTAGTGAATGATCTGGCGTCTCAGTGCATTCCTCTCCATTCAGATAAACTTCTTGATCATCTTTGAAACATCTGTATGTGTATGGAAGCGACCAGATCTCATGAAGAAAACCACTACCTAAAGGTTCATAACGACCTATTGGTATATATTTCATACAATTTGAAAACTTATATAAAGCAAAAGGCAGCGTTATTAAACCGTGGATAAGGCACGTTGCCAAAGCAGCCAACCTTTTGGATTTATACTGGAAATGTTAAAGGAAGAATTACGGAGTAGGGCCTGTAAATCACTAATGGACAACCGAGTAAAATGACTCCAACCATCATATTCCTCTATCTCCGGGATAGTAGGGGTGTTTAATTTTTTAGAAGTAGCCAATCCAAAGCATTTGGTCTGGGAAATTGTTTCATTCACAAACAACATATGATTTGGGATGAGACATGCACGGTGCAAAGCCTCAGTGCCTTGTACCTGCCAGGTTCGTGAACCCCAAACTGATGTAGATCCTGGATATCTTTACACTGTGTTAAGTTAGCATGGGCTCATTACCGGTTTAAACGCCATTTTTCCTTTTTTGCAACTTCTGCACACGACACTTAGTTGTTGCTTTAGCTTTCAGTCTACCTGCGTCAAGATCTATGCCTGCTTCAAGCAGGCGCAGGGTTTTGACGCAGCTTTGTCCTATCTGATTGTAAATGCGGCACACCATGGGTGGCAGAGCAGCGGTGCACGTTAACTGGTGCATCCCTGGGGATGTGCTAGTTAACATAAATCTGCCCCTTTTATTATTAATTATGTGCAGGGGACACAGAGTCAGTGAGGTTTATCCAAGGTTAAGAAGAGATGAGTCCTGTTCACTGAAAAACTTGGACATAGGCTTCACCTCCTCACAGCCGCGGGCCGTGGAGGGAGTTACGGTGGGGCAGGGAGGCGGGGAGGGGGAGGGGCAGGGTGGAGGGACCTAAAAACTGGCATATGGATAATTGCAGGTAAGTACACAATTTAATTATTTAAACGAAATTCGTAGCGCGCACAGCATCGCATTTTGCGATTCAGTGTGCGCTACGAAATTCGTTTGAATAATTAAATTGTGTACTTATCTGCAATTATCCATATGCCAGTTTTTAGGTCCCTCCACCCTGCCCCTCCCCCTTACCGCCTCCCTGCCCCACCTTAACTTCCTCCACAGCCCGCGGCTGCCTCCTCAGCATCGCTGGACATGGTTAAATAATAGCTGCAAAATGTTACTCTTGTTAAACAATTTTACTATTATAATCTCTGAGATTTGTCTCTTACTCTGCAACATCTCATTGTTGTTATCTTTCTTTAAAGATAAAGACAACATCAACATGAGCGACAATCAGCAATTAATTGATTTCGACCTCATCATTGAACTCGTAATTGAAACATCAGTGGATGTTGATCCTTTGGATGATTTAAATCCTGAGGATGAAGAAGAACGTGATGAGGATGTAGATTTGTCAGAATTGTATGACATAGGATGGGAAGCTGACGTGCTTGAGCCTATGGAACTATAAACATTTATTTTATAAATTTATAATAAATAAAAAGTAAAAATGTAAACCGTTTAATTTAAAAATAAAGACACCTTCAAAAACAGGTTATGTGTAGTGTCTTCAATAAAATATTAAAATATGCTCATAAAATTAGATCAGATTCACATATAATACAGCACAGGTAAAATGAATATAAATTCCATTTCTTTTCTGCTATTTCTGTATTCTAAATTTGCCATGCACAAAAAAATCTTCTATGTAAAAATGTTAAGTAATGTGTTAAGTTTTTGATGACTGTTATTGATTTACTGTTGGGTAATAGTGGTTAATAACATTTTTTATTATATTTTACCACAGATTCAACTGCAGATCATTTCAAGATTTCAGCATGCCAACCAAAGAAAGAGTGAGAAAGGCTGCAAAACGTCAAAAACAGCAGCTGAATGAAAAAAAGCAGCTGTCCTCTAACAAAAAGATTTGTCAAGTCACCAAGAAAGCACCGGGTAAGAGTACAAAAACATTCATAAGAAATATCTGTGGTAAAAAAAATATTACTACAGAAAATGTTTCAGTCCAGAAAAGGAGAAGCAATTCAAACGGAAAGGAAAGGCCAATGAAAAATGTTACTGCTAGAGTAAGAGATAACTCTATGCATGAAAGTAGAAGGAAACAACAGTTTAGGGACATTCGTAAACGAATGTTCCGCAACAGGATAATTGGCAATTTGTTAAAAAATATTAAGAAAGGTCAACAGAAAGTGGTTTTTTATAAGAGAAAAAAAATAGTTGAGAAAGTTATTGATCAGGCATTTGAAATTAAACGTAAGTTATTTATTTTGACAATCAATAGAATTAGGAAGCTAAACAAGGCAATTTATGATTTCAAAAGAAATAGTAGATGGAAGAGAATAGTTAATCGTAGTAATTTTTGTGAAGTTTTTTCTGGAGAATGGATGCATAGTTCAAGCTCTGAGGCATTTTTTAATGAGGAGAGTTATTTCCAGGATAATGATTTGGTGCATGCAGTTGACACCAGTGGTCGAGCTTATGAAGTGAAAGATGGTTGTCCAGTTGAAAAAGAAAAACTTGTGACAACAGAGATAGAAGAGGTGTTAGGTAATGAGGTTTTAGGGAGACGTCCTAAGGGTCCTGTGTACACCTGGAAGTGTAGTAGTATTTGCAGTGTACGACAGGATTCCATCAATTTGCTTTGTGATTTTATACGGTCATTTAATAAGAAAAGTTTGAAGCAGAAAATGAAGTTGTTGCAAGAATTAGATCCTTGCAGAGTGAGAGAAGTGATAGGTTTGCATGGTCATTCACTGGCTTGTCTTTCCAGGAGAGTATGCCAGAGTGTTTTTCATCATTTCAGGATGCTAGCAGTGCATCATAATAAAGTGAGGAAATTAGTTAGAATGTTGTATTATGCTAAGAGTCCAGCAATTATGCTTAAACAATTATGCGCTGCTCTTTTGCATGGTTCTGAAATAGATGTGAAGAATATATGTGAAGAAATTGAGTTTTGTTACTTTGGAAGTAAAGAGGAGAATGTTGAAATTGACCAAGAAGAAGAGAGTAATGTGGAAGATAGTGTACAGGTTTCCAGTACAGATAATTTCCAGAGGGAAATTGCGACGTTTGAGGTGAAATCAAGTGAGAGGCCAAATTTCAGTTGTGTGTGTTGTCGACGCACTTATTATAAGAATCAGACTAAGTTAGTGGATTTATATGCAAAAAGTGAAAGGGAAAATAATAGTGAATGGAAGGATTTTACAACATACTTGATGGTAGAAAATTGTTTTGATTTGGGATTGGATCAACGTGTGTGTACTTATTGTTGTAACAAATTAAATCAAAACCAGATGCCTGCTAGAGCAGTTCATAATAATCTGGAATTGGTTGAGATTCCTTCTGAATTGAAGGATTTAAATACTTATGAATCTATTTTGATTCAAAGTATCCATCCCTTTCAGGCTATTGTAAGAATGGAGCCAAAGACAGGGAAATTGCCTCCATCAGATTTACAGAGAGGATTAAAGGGAAGAGTTGTTTATTTGCCTCTAGATTTCAAGAAAAACATTAACACAATTTGAGTAGAAAAAGTGGAAGAGGAACCTCTGGTTATCTTAGTTAATGGGGTTCCGACAAAGAATAAGAAAATATGGCAAGATTTAGTAGATGTTAGGAAAGTCAAAAGGGCAACATTGTATTTGAAAAAAAATAATAAATACTATAAAAATGTATATGTTGCAGAAGAGGAAGTAAGTGAGGAAGAGGATAGCGATTTGTGTGGTGGTCAAATTGAGAAAGTAGAACCCTGTACTAGTGAAGAAATATATGAACATTATAGTGTTCATCCTTTGCATTCCAAGGAAGTCATGGGGAATGCTATTGAGTTGTTTCAAATGAAACAAGCCAAAGGGAGTCCCATTAGTGTTTGGGAGGAAAGTTTGGAAGCTCGGTGTTTCCCACAGCTTTTTCCAACAGGTCAGGGAGGAAGATATGATGAGCGACCTCATCAAATTCCTGCTTCTGAATACCGGACTTTGCGATTGTATGCAGGAGATGCTAGGTTTCGACAATGCATTCCTTATTTGTTTCATCTCCTGTTTGAAAGCGATCTGTCTGGACTGTCATATGCAGTGAACCACATCTTGAAAAGTGGTATACACATGCAAAACATCTCGGCAAGTGACTTTATGGATAAAGTCAATGTCCAAGATAGTATTTTGGATTCTCACCTGATTAATCTCATGGCGTGTCAGCGTGGTACTAATGAGTACTGGTACCGTCGTCATGGTGATTTAAAATGTATGCTGAGGAACTTAGGAACTCCCACATGGTTCCTCACTCTGAGCTGTGCTGAGTATGGCTGGGAAGACTTACTTGAATTTCTACGAGAGGCAAATGCTAACGTAGAAAACATCGAATTCAAGACACCCGGAGAACTGTGCTCTTTGGATCCAGTCAATGTATGTAGGTACTTTAATCATAGATTTGAAGGTATGATGTCTTTCATCATGAATAAGAAGAATCCACCTCTTGGAGAGGTGTTGGATTTCTTCTGGAGAAAGGAGTACCAAGCAAGAGGTGCTCCTCATATACATATGTTGCTGTGGATCAAGGATGCACCTAAATTTGGAACGGATCCAGAAGACTCAGTGATGAGTTTCATAGAACAGTATTCTACGTGTGCTGTTCCAAACGCAAAGGAGAAAAAAAGCCTAAGAGAAAAAGTTCAACGTTTCCAAAGCCATCGATGTGGAAAGTACTGTCGTCGTAAATTCCGAAACAAAGACAAGTTCTACACCAAATGTCGTTTCGGCTTTCCACGACCGGTGATTTCTAAAGGAAGAGTGAACAGTTTGATGTCTTCGCTGCGACATAATGTGATGAAGAAATCACCTAAAAACACATACAATTTGAAGAGGAACGAAGAGTCTAAGTACATCAACGACTACAACCCGGTGATTTTGTCCATGTGGAATGCTAACATGGATATACAGTTTGTGGCTGATAACTGTATGGCTGTGGCTCGGTATGTGACATCTTACATTACCAAAAAAGAGAAGACAGAATTGAAGGATATGTGGGAGGACATTTCCCATGAAAAGAGCCTCAGCAAGAAGTTGTACAGTTTCAGTCTGAAGATGTTGTCGCATCGAGAAATCGGAGCTTACGAATGTTCTGACCGGTTGTCTTCAGCAAGTCTCTATGCCAAGTCCAGGAGTATCGTTTGGGCGAGTCTTGGTCTTGCTGCAACGCGTAATCGAGTTCTCAAACCTGTGCGGGAAATTGAGTATTTGGCGGAAAAGGAGCCAAACAGTACCGACATTTTGAAGAGCAACATGTTGGATACATATTATCCAAATCGAAGCAGTCACCTAGAGAATGTTTGTCTGTATGAGGTTCTGCAAAATTACATATTCAAGAGGAACATCAAAGAAGATACTGAGAAAGGAGTGTATGCTGTAATAGGAAGTGAGGGATGTCTGGTGAAGCAAAGAAAATGCCACTTGATAAATCATCGAAAATTGAGTGGCGAATCTCCTGAAAAAAAGGAGTTTTTCTATTTAGCACTTTTGCAACTTTTTAAGCCTTGGCGTGCAGAAGAGGAACTGCTTGGAGATTTCCTCTGTTATGAAGACTCTTTCAATGCTGCCAAGGAGACCATAGAATGTCCTGCTTTTCCCAAATATGTAGAAATGTTGAATGTGGAAATTGAGCAGGAAGCAACGATTGCAGCGGAGATTGCCAGAGACAGTTCTCAGGACAGTCAGAGCTCTGCTTCATTGAGTCAGGATCCACTAGGAGGACCTGTTATCGAAAATGAAGCTGCCACTGCTATGAATGAAGTGGAAAGAGCAATGGCACATGCTCAGGAGGATGCGGTTAACTTAGAAGAGTTGGAAAGACAACTCAACGTTGAGCAGAGGAAAATATATGACGAAGTTACCATGCAAATTGATTATGGATTAAGTCATGACAAGAAAGAGTGCTCATGTACGTCGTTGAAGCCTGTTCGACTGTACGTGAGTGGAGAAGCGGGAACTGGAAAAAGTTTCCTTATTAAAGCAATTTCATGTTATTTGCAGGAAAGGACAGAGTCATCGATGTCTTGTGTTGTCACCGCTCCAACTGGACTGGCAGCACATAACATTAAAGGGATTACTTTACATCGTTTACTGATGCTGCCAGTGGAGCATGACAACAAATTACAATATCACAAGCTATCGGGAGATGCTTGTTTTGAAGTTTCAAGAGTCTTGAGGAAAATGAAACTTCTTATCATTGACGAAGTAAGCATGGTTTCCAATGTCATGCTTGCCTTTGTGCATTTGAGAATGCAAGAAGTTCTCAAAACAGAGTATGATGTGTTATTTGGTGGCAAACACATCATTGTTTTCGGAGATCTTCTGCAGCTGACACCAGTGAAAGGGCAACCTGTGTTCAAAATGCTCACGCATGAAGATACCAGGAAGTGCCTAGGGAGCATTGGCAACGTCAATATATGGTTAAAGTTCAATTATGCTGAACTGCATGAAAATATGCGTCAGGCGAAGGATGAAGTTTACAAGACTATTCTACAAGATGTTAGAATTGGAAAAGTGACCGAGCATGGGAAAGAAGCTTTACATGCACGATTACTGACAAATTTATATCCAGACCAAGATGTTGTGCCTGAGAATATTTTTCAGAAAATTACTGAGAAGAAATCTGGAATATGTTTGATACCAACTCTTGCAGAATGTGCCAAATTCAACAACAAAATGTTGCATTTAGAAAAGCAAGAGATTGTGAAACTGGAAGCTATTGACAGAGTAGAGCATATGGGATCAACAATTATTTTGTCTGAGAATCTGAAAACAAAATTGGATTCATTAGAGAAGAGTATATCTAAAACTGCAGGTTTTGAAAAGACTCTGAATGTGTGCTTGAACTGCCGTATAATTTTAAGATGGAATTTACATGTTGAAAGAGGTCTGGTAAATGGATCAATGGGTAATGTTGTTGATTTTGTGAAATACAGAAATAGAGATGGAATTGAATTTTAAAAAATTAAATTTGATGGCATTGAGGAAGTACAGCTAATTGGTCGTTGTTCTGCTAGATTTTTGCTTGTAAAAGACTTATATGTTCGTCGTAAGCAGTTTCCTGTTTGCTTGGCATATGCGGTGACAATCCATAAATCGCAAGGTTTAAGTGTAGACAGTGCATTGGTGAATATTGGCAGTTCTGTGTTCAAGGAGGGTATGGCATATGTGGCATTGTCACGAGTTAGAACTTTATCGGGATTGTACTTGATTGAGTGTGATGTCACAAACATTTGTGCCGATCTAGATTGTGTTAAGGAATACAATAGGTTAAGAAGAGAGTATGCGCCACATTTGCCTCAGTATCCTTTGTTTGAGAAACGTGTGGTAGGCCGGAAACGAAGAAATGAGAACAATACTGGGGAGGTTGTAGCAAAAAGACGAAAAGTCGATGAACCTGAAATTATAAGCAGAAACAAAAAGGATTCTGTTGAAGATGTTGTTGGTTTTCAATTTGAAAACAGTTCTGGTGTCAACTGCTATGCTAATGTAGTGGTTAATGTTTTGTTTTCTCTAGAAAATGTAAAAGAAGAGATTGTGGTCAATTCTGATCAAAGATTTTGCAGTTTGTTAAATTCTGTGTTAGAGAAATGTAGCACTGATAGAACAAACATAGAAAGTGTGTCTGAAATTCGAAATCTGTTAGACAGATGTTCAGGCCAAACACAATTCTCTCAAAATAGTCAGCAAGATTGTCAGGAGCTTTTAATGTATATGCTTGATATATTGCATGATGAAGGTGTAGATGTAGATCACCTGTTTGGGCTTTCTTATCAATGGCAGCATGACTGCGAGAACTGTAGGGTATCAAGTACTACTAGTGTAGACTCAGAAAGATTTATATATTTAACTTTGCCAGACAGTAAATCAGTCTCTTTTAATAAGCTAGTAAAAGGAGCTGATCACAACATGGAGTGTAGCCAATGTAAATCTGAAATGATGTCCACATTATTTATACGAACATATGGCCAGTATGTCATTTTAATGTTCCAACGATGTAGGCCTGATGGAACAAAATTGACAACTTTAATTAAAAATTTTGTGGCTTCACAGTTGTCAATATCAGGAAGGACTTTTGTAACTGTAGCAATTATATATCATGACGGTCCTTCAATAACATCAGGACATTACACAGCTTATTTAAAGTCTAGAAATGGCTGGTCATTCTGCAATGATTCTGTTTTAATTTTCAAAAAAAAATTGCCGTATGACCTTAAAAACTCTTACCTGGTGTTTTTAAAACCAAAATTTTAGGGAAAGAATCTCGGGATGTGGTCTGAGGAATTTCAAGAAGTTCTAATGGCTGCTACACGATTTGGCCTTGAGGATAAGTGTAGTACAGAGACATAACTTCTTACCATAACACTGGACGTCATGGAGAAATACGTGCACTTTGAATGAGTTCAGAAAAACTGTTTCTTTTTATAAGCTAATTGAAGCAGCCAATCAAAACATGGAGTAGAGGGAATGTAAGTCTGCAATGCTGTCTACTGTTTTACATTGCTTTGTGATTAAAAGTGATGTAGAGAATTAAATAATTGTAGTAGTCATAAAGGTAGTGTAAGTCTGCTTCATAGTAAGCAGTATCAGTGTCATAGGAAATGTAGAACATGAGTGAGCAAGAAGGGGAAGATATTACTAGTCCAGGATTGTGAAAATGATCTTGAACATTTTAATTGTGAAAGTTGCGGAAATACAACATGACGGGATTGGCTTACAAGAATTCTAAGAGTTATAAATGGCTCAGACACGATTTGGCCTTGTGGAAACGTGTGGTAGAGAGCGAGAAGTCATTTATTGTATGTAACATGTTTTTGAAAACAATGGAGGTTTTCTTTCAGAAAGTGGCGGGTTGAAAGTAATAACAGCACAACAGAGTGTAAGCTGTTCATAGGACATCCTTCGCCGTCATGGAAAGTAAGTTAACTTTAAGGAGTTCTGAATTCTGATTTGTTATGTTGTATGGGTTTTTTAAACACAATCATTTTGATTGTGGTTTTTTTTCCCCGCTGTTATATGATGAATACCTTCAAGTCACTGTTTTTAGTGAAATTTGATACATTCTGAGAACAGCTAAAATAAACCATTTAATATGTATAATTAATTCTGTTCTGTTTGCATTTATGATGTACATTTAGAACTGTGTAGGAGGCATGGAGAAGGTGAGGCTTCTGTAAGTGTCAAAGTTGTTGCATACAGTGCTCATATTCTACGTAGTCTTTCATATGATAGACTACATTTCCACAATGAGATACCTAAGCAAAGGAAACACAGGTGATATGATTGTGGAATGAGGAAAAAAAATTGCACGTTTTTCAATTATATTACCTGTGTTTCTTAACATTACACATCACATTGTGTAGATGAGGTTTAGGCCTGTTCCTGGAGACAGAGGAGGTCTAACATTTGTCCAAGAGTGCAGTCGACATGACACACTTGGTTGGTAGGCCTGCACATGTATTTTCTTCTCTGTATTCTTCAATAAGTGTACATTTGATCTGCAACCCTGAGTAGGCCTCACCTTAAACAAACCTCTGGATAGGCCACACCTTATTGTCATCCTGAATCAATTATTTAACATGTTAGGGACAGATTAATGATAGGTGTATGCCTCTTTTGCGCCACTGTGCGTCACTTTTGTGACGCAGTCGCGGTTGAAAAGATTTGGTATGAGGCGACAAAATTATAAAATGATGAATCTAGGCAGATGTGTCATGCTGTAAAAAAACAATGCCACATGAAACCGATGCAGCAGTCATGCAAAAGATGCACAATGTTGCAAGATAGGACTCACTTCATCTGCATCAAGATACTATTAGTTTAAAATGTATATTTTTAGGACTGTGTAGGGGCATGGAGAAGCAGAGGCTTCTGTAAGTGTCAAAGTTCTTGAAAAACTATTTGTCCTTCAATCTTTTCCCTTGTTTTTTCTAATTTATTAAAAACATGTTTTAATATTTTTCAAATGTTTGTTCTCTCTTTCACAGATTTTTTAGTATAAAAAGAACAAATGAGTAACTTAACGACAATTATAAGGTAAATGTTTTGTACTCTTTTTGTTATATTTCTATCACATTTAACTTCTATTAGTTCCACTGCTTTATTTCTTTAAGAATCACTTTCCTACCTTTGCTACTTCGCTCATTCCTTTGTCTATTACTTAATTACTCTACTCCTTCACTATTTTTCTTAGTCCCTCTCTTCTCATACTTCTTCACTCTTGGTCACTCACTCTGTCTCTATTACTTTCACTGTTTCTGACTGATCTAAAAATTTTTTTTTAAAAAGAACAGTAAGTATAAGGGAAGGAAACAGACAGTTATGTTAAAAGAAAGACAGCTATAGGGAGTAAACTAGGGATACTGTTACCCGCAATCCTCTGCTGATGATGTCACTGACCATGTCATGAATGATGTAATATGTGACATCATCAGCAGTGGATTACGGGTAATAGTATCTCTAGTTTACTCCCCTATAGCTGTCTTTCTTTTAACATAACTGTCTGTTTCCTTCCCTTATACTTACTGTTCTTTTTTTTTTTTTTTTTTTTTTTGGTTCGCTCCCGGTTCGCGTACCGGCGAGCGAACTGGGAAGCGAACTAAGAGAAATAGAGGTTGGCAGAGTTCCAAATATTCTACCAATTTTTTAATAACGGGGAGGTAGTTCTGAAAAGAACTTTTTTTTATTGTTTTTGTTGTTTTATATTTTTTTAATTTTTTTCTGAACATTTTTTTACTTTTTTGGAATTTTTCTGAACGGTTTTATATTTTTTTTGGGGGGGGGGGACGAAAACGATTCATTGTAAAGGGCTCAACAGGAGCAACAAAAAAAAAAGAATTTATTGTTTGCGGCGTTTCGGACAAATTGGAAGATGATAGTCAATAGCTCTGTTGATCAGAGTGATGCTACTTTCTCTGTAGCAAATGAATCCATTGCAAAGTACGCAGACTTGTTTTACTTCCCCAAATCTCAGTTGTATATTTGGCACCATCTCCCTGCCCTCTGGTCCCGTCACTTCGGGTACAACAGATCTTCTGGCCATAATAGGGGGATTATCTAGTTCGTTACGAAACTGTGCAGCACTGTAGTTGTTAGGATGCCACCTAGTCATATGGCGATGCATTGTGTAGTTTCCGTAACTGTATTTCTTCTCGGTCCCTCTGGACAGTCTATCTTGACATATAAGGCAAGTTACGTATCTTGCATTTACTTTTTTCTCGCCTTTGGGAAATTAAAAAAATTGCCAAATGAAGTTTTCTTTCCGGTGAGACCTCCTGGGCTCCTCAGGCAAAAACTGCCTCTCTTCCTGCTCTTCCTCCTCTTCCTCTTCTTCCTCCTCTTGCTGAATGATAACTTCAGCAGGTGGTCCTCTCTTCCTTGGAGGTGGTGGAGGTGGTGGGGAAGCACCAGCTGAAGCTACTAAAGAAGCCATTGCTCACTGGTAACAAAGGGTCTTTCTCTCACAAAGATGAAAGTCAGAGTGAGGAAAGAAGGAGGGGTTTTCATCATTTGGGAAAAACAATAGTTCTCAACCAATGAAAAGTGTTAATTTTATATTACATGACCTAGTGTTACATCATTAGGAAACCAAAAGTGAAATGAACCAATGAAAAGTGTTATTACCAAGTCACATGACCTGCTGTGTTTACGTTACGCGCTTTGCGCCGCCTCCCGGTTTGCTTCTGGGAACCTGCGCTTCGCGCCTCGCTTCGCGTACCAGTTCGCTAACGTAGCACGTCATATGACGTATCACGCGACAACGTGAAACGTCATGCGGACGCGAGGCGTCACGATGTTTTCTAACGCGGCAGTTGCGTTAAAGGAACGTTTACCGGTTTGCGGACTATTTCGCGGCATCAAGGTCAGCTAACGGGAAGCTTCCCGATTCGCGAAGCGGGAGGGAAGAAAAAAAAATATTTAAAAAAAAAATTATTAATAAACATATAAAATATATTTTTGGATTTAAAGAAGAATACATTTTACAGCTACAGATATTAGCTTTTAAAAAACCAATGAAATTCACTGAAAAAACCATAGGTTATAGACCATATATAGTTAGGAATTAGCATTTACAAAACCTTGAAAATTCACTGAAAAAACCATAGGTTATAGACCATATATAGTTAGGAATTCGCATTTAAAAAACCTTATTTTACTCACACAAAACCATTGAAATTCCATATATAGTTAGTTGCACTAACTATATATCGCGCACCCGCAATCCACTGCTGATGATGTCACATATTACATCATTCATGACATGGTCAGTGACATCACTGATGACATCACTGATGACATCTCAAATGACATCACTGATGACATCACTGATGACATCTCATTTGACATCATTCTTGTGCTAATACGATAAACCTCTTCAAACTCTAATAAAACCTTAGATACACTCAGTGTATACAGACACTCACACACTGTTACTCATCCATGGAGTTACTCACACACCTAGTCAGTCATGCAAAGAATCAATCACACCTCTATTTCCTCAACTATACAGTTATACACACCTTACTTATTCAAACATATACTAACACATATTTACTCTCTTATACAATCCCTGATACAAGTTCACAATGATCCATACAGCCACTCACACATTCAGTGGCTCTCATGCACAGTTATTTATATATGCCAACTCTCACATGTACTGTGTTTTACATATGTACTTACTATGACATGTAGCATTGACATATCCATTCACTCATCAATACACTCATGCACACAGTCAACCGCCCATGTAGCTGTTTCCACATGCACTCTTGAACTCATACACCTAGTGAATCAACTGCTCACACATCTATGCACAGAGTCACACACCTCCCAGCCACCCCCACACAAACTCAATCTCCCATACAAATACTTGGGCAACCAATCAATAACATATGTAGCCTCTCGTATAGCTAATGATCCACACATGCAGCAGTTTACATCACAACAGACATACTGAAGCAAACATTCAGACAGTTTAGTCACTAACCCATGCATTTAGTACGACACATTTATTCACTCACTCATACAGTCAGTCACGCACCTACTAAATCCTTCATCGAGACACTTATACATCCACTCATTCTTCAATATATCTAACATATTTAAACTTTACAGAAACACACAGTCACTGGATGATGTCATCAGTGATGTCATCAGTGATGTCACTGACCATGTCATGAATGATGTAATATGTGACATCATCAGCAGTGGATTGCGGGTGCGCGATATATAGTTAGTGCAACTAACTATATATGGAATTTCAATGGTTTTGTGTGAGTAAAATAAGGTTTTTTAAATGCTAATTCCTAACTATATATGGTCTATAACCTATGGTTTTTTCAGTGAATTTTCAAGGTTTTGTAAATGCTAATTCCTAACTATATATGGTCTATAACCTATGGTTTTTTCAGTGAATATATATATATATATATATATATATATATATATATATATATATATATATATGTATGTATATATATATATATATATTTATATGGTCCATAATCCATTGGTGGTCACCACTGTGTAGTTATTATTAGGGCATAGTTTCCATAGGAAGAGCGTTTTTGTTTCACTAATAACATTGGTTAAGTCACAAAACCTTTTTAAAAAAGATCATGCACCTTGGCTCCCTTCTGAAAACATTTGAGGTGATCCATCAAGCGGGGAACAAGAAAAACAGGGAGTTCGAAAAGGTTTTCCTATGTTAATTCTCATAGGAAGTTTTGGGAAGCAATACAGAAAAAAATGTCTGAACTGAACAATACAAAATTTGACATAAAGTTAGAAATTAGTCAGAAAGCATGCTTTTCATTATTTGGTATGCATCCAGTCAGTCCTTTTCAAGAAATGTGCATTTAAGGGGTCCTTGTGGTGGTTATGAATGGGTGACTGAAATTTTATTCCCGCAGAAGTCCTGCCGGAGTTCATCAGTATATCTACAAAATAAGGGCCTCTGATTGGCTGAGAGAGAGCTTTTTACTCCTGTCAGCCTGTGTGTGATTGTGGGACATGTACCAATCATGCGGTACCGAGCAATCTGATTGGCAATCCGCAACTTCAGGAAAAATATTACAGCTGCCATTACAGGACACAGGGCCTCGTCCTAGTGTACTGAAGTAATTTAAAAACACTTATTAGGGGGAGCATAGGGATCCCCTGATCCCCTAGTGTGGTGGGGGGAGTCCAGATGGACCCCCACTCCTCCACTGGTCAAAACCAACATTTTTTTTCCCATGGTGCTGGTAGTGCTGTACTGCAGACTCTGCAGGAGCCATTGCACAAAAACCCCCATGGTACTGCCGGATCGTGCAAGCCTCTGTGACACTTGCATGGTCCTGCTGTACCATGTAGGCAGCACTTGCATGGGGGTACCATGGGAGTACCGCTGTACTGCAAAAAGAGATTCAAAACAATAAATTAGAAAAATGTCTGTGAGATTTGTAGGTGGTTGGCTGACAGGCCTGCCTGCAGACCAGTCCCTGCCATCAACCACACACTGAGCACGGCCAAAGGCTACTTGTGGCAGGTTTTCGGATATCCACAGGAGGCTGGGTGCAGCCAAGACCTATAGCCAACTTCCCGTTGAGCAGGAACGAAGGGTGTGAGCAGTGGTTTCATGGGCACCTGTGGGGCATTGGGCACAGGGCTTGGCCATGGGCCAGGCCCAGTGGCCAACACCCCGCTGCGCATGGCCAAAGTCCGCGTATGGCTCAGTGTTGGCCTACCACATGTGGATGGCCTTCTGTGTGGGGGTTGTTTGTCCGCAGTAGTTGAGTGCAAAGGCCCAGCGAGCAACCCATCACTGTGCATTACCAGAAACTGTGCTCAGCAGAAGAATTGGGTCAATATAAATTTTTGATTTTACTGAAATTCGCTGAAACAATTAAAGGTTAAAGAGAACTTATAGTTAGGTATGGTAATAAGATCTTACCATTTCACTTTACGTCAAAAAAATCTCAGAAATTGAATGAAAAAAACCAAATGCCAGAAGTGTCAATTTAATTAGGTATGGAAATAGGATTTTTCAATTTTCAATTCAAATTTGCTTTATTCGAGGTTAACTCATAAAAGCATTTACAGTCATCAATAAAACCGTTAAAAAACATTTGTGTATAAAAATAAGGCTAAAAACAGGTAAAATACATCAGTTACATTGTAAGGTAAAATTTTACAGATAAAATACAGACACTCTGACAGTACATCGTCTACAATCATCTGCCTGAGGACTTTTGTCGAATGGACCATGACCAACCAAGATATTTAGCAGTGGCTATTACTATAGGCAGTGAAGAACTGGTGGGTATGATTCTTAGGGCTACCTCACTGCTATTCGTTCCTAGATTCTTGCACATAGGAGTGAGCCAAATGCGTCTGGGCACCGCGTAGGACTTACATGCAAATCAAAAGTGGCCAACTGTTTCATCATGTACTCCACAAGAAGGGCAAATACTAATCAATTGGCCCACCCACCTGCCTGTCAGAGATCTAATGGGAAGGGCACCCGCTCTAATCTGGAAGAGCAGCTTCCTATCCCTCAGACTAGTGATGACATCCCAGTAAAGTTCGAGGCAGGGAAGGGGCTTTGCTTCCAGGAATCTTCCAGCCATAGTCTCTGTGCTTGTTTCGTTCCAGGTTCGTACGGCCACCCTTTCCCAATAAATTTGTTTGAGGGCTGTCTTTGATGGAAATGAGGCACCCTCTGGGTTTTCCCATAACGTATGGAGGCCGAGGACACCCAGTATTTTTCTAAGTTCTTTCAGCCATCCTATTTTGTGGAACACATCTGCTTTGATAATGTCTTTAAACCCCTCAGCATAATGTAAAAGTTCAGGTGTAGTCCAGAGTCTACGCCAGTACATGATTGGACGCAACCTTGCTAGATCAGCAACAGCCTTCATACCTAAGAGGCAGCAAGGGAGAACCTTTAGGGAGGCCAGTAATAAGTTGGAAGAACTTGTTTTCCGAGATTTGCAGTGACTGAAGATTCTCATAGCCCCACAGCTCAGCACCGTAGAGTGTTGATTCGAGGGCTTTGGCCTCATACACCTGAAGTGGTGGTTTAACTGGTTTTGTTAGGGATTTTCTGTGCTCAGAGCCAAGTGCACCGGCTATTTGTTTGTGTCTTATAGTTGCAATGCCTATATGTTTGGACCATCTTAAGTCATTAGATACGTGAATTCCCAGGTATGTAAAGGCATTGACAACCTCTAAAAGACGACCATTGATAACAATGTGGGATCTACGGCCACGACAGGGATTAAAAACCATGAGCTTTGTTTTGGCCACATTGATTTCTAAGCCATGGTCCTCACAAAATTGATCAAAAATTGATAAAGCGTGCTGTAGTCCACTCGGGGTCTTGGATAAAATCAGAGTGTCATCTGCAAACATTAAAATCGGTGTCTTGGTACCACATTTGCAGATAACATACGGGCAACAACACCGTTAATATACAACGTAAACAATGTGGGGGCCATCGAGCAGCCTTGACGTACCCCCCGCTCAACAGGGAAGTCTGAAGTAACCATACCATGTCCTCCCCACTGGTTCTTCGCAAAGTTTGCCTCGTGGAGCCTCATTAACATTGTTAAAAGATCTTCTGGTAGGCCCAGGTTCTTTAGTACCTGCCACAGCTTGTGCTTTGGGACTAGGTCAAAGACAGCCCGCAAATCAACAAAAGCCGCATACAGGCTGCCCTTGCCCAGTAACACAGTCTTCCACTGTAGCAGAGTGAAATGGAGGAGCTGGTCCATCGTGCTGATAGATTTTCGGAATCCTGCCTGGAATGGTGACAGAGCGTTGTTCTCATCGGCTCAGTCCAAAAGTCTATTAACAACCACCCTACCGATCACCTTTTGGATGGTGTCAATTAGGCTTATGGGCCCATAATTTCCTGGTTGGGATCTGTCTCCTTTCTTAAAAACAGGAATTATAACTGAGCCTTGCCAGGACGCCGGTATATTAGCGCCCTGGGAAACTGCATTAAGAAGAATATATTTGCTCCAGCGCTCTTTGTCGTTGATAAAAAGATCCGCCGGCACCCCATCCAGTCCCGGAGCTCTACCATTAGACACTGAATTCAGGGCCATCATAACTTCGCTGTTACTAAAAAAATTGTCTTTATAATAGGAAGGTCTATAGCCGTCCATCAGGTTATTGGGCTGAGAATTGGCATACTGGGGCTTAAAATAATTGATCCAGTCCTCCTGGGATACATTGTTATTGGGAGGCTCCGCTGCACCCCCCTTACCTCATTTTACAATGTTCCAGAATAGCCTAGAATCTTTTTTATCACTAGCCTCCTTTAACTCTTGCCAGTGGAGCTCGTCCCACATTTGCTATGCTTTTTTTGTACTCTATTCGGGCAAGACGAATAGACGCCAAATCCCTCCCTTTGATCGCAGCACCTAGGGCTAATCTGGTGTTCCTAAACTCGGCGTTGTACCACTTGGCCGGTTTAAGATTACTCGCACTACCTCTCTTTGCAGGTTTCTGAAAATAATCCCTGATGTCTGAGAAGAGGTTTTCATGGATTTTGGTTGCTTTATCGCTGCCTGGGTCAGGTGGGTTTGATTGCTCAAGGGATGTTACTGCTTCATCAACCTGAGCATTAATACTATCTATGGCCTGCTGGTTAGCCTTGACATATACCCATTTTAACCGCCGCATGTCATTAGTTGGAACATCCAATGGGGCATTGTCTACCTTGTGTGTCATAGCCACACTAGTTGGAGTCCACCATTTGTGTTCAACACACAGCGGGTTATGGTCGTTTTCTATTCTAGATTTTACCTCCATGTCAACCACTTGCCCCCAGAGTTTCAGACTACATAGGACGTAATCAATTCTACTCCTATGCCGCCTGTTGTCGAAGGTATTTGCCCCTGCTTTATCACTCATAGTCCTCCCATTTAATGCCCTCAAACTGCTTTCGTAGCATATTGTGTTTAAGGAGATGATATCCTCAGTCCAGCGAGTAACAGGTTTCAGGTGTAATTTTGGGATGCCCCATTGCCTGTCCTCATCGTCTCCAGCAAAGTCATGTTGGATAGCCAAAGGTTCAAAGGTTCTATTTAGATCGCCCGCTATCACAACATTGTTATCTAGATAGTGGGTTTCCAGGAGGGAGCCCAAAGCCGCACAAACTTCTGACCTCCCTCTCCTATTGCCCCTGGCGTAAACATTATAGATATCGAGCCAGCCCATAGAACCCAGATCGACTATGATAAGTTGGATATCTTTGCTTCTAGTGTCCACTACTTTAATAGTAAGTGATAGATGCTGTCAAACCCAAATAGTAAGGCCACCCATGGGTCGCCCCTTGGGACCCTTTAATGCTGGAATGTAATAGTTCAAGTAACCCTCTGCAAAAGAAGGTTCACACAGCCAGGTCTCCTGGAAAATGCAGACATCAAAGGAGTTTACAAAACTTAACCAGTCCTGAGATTCCTGTTTAGAACCTAACCCGGCTATATTCCATGGAAGTAGCAAGCAGCCCCTGCTCTCCTTCACACACAGATCCGATGTCCGGATCAATTGTAAGAATCTCCCCACAATTTATACCCAACTTTAAATTGGGTTTGGGAGGATGATCAGCACTCAGGTCTGTCGCACCCGCGGTCTTATATGCCCCCATAGTTTCCTCGCCGTTCATAATCTCCCAGTAGACCTCAGTTCCTGTAGTTGGATTTATTAGATGTCAATCGCTGCTGTCCAATCCTGAACAGTTTCTCTCGTATACTCTGCCCATAACTCGAGAGGTTTGCTCGTGGAGCTAGGGGCAAGATTTCCTTAGCTGGATCAAAGATTGTGCAGGAGTACTGGTTCTAAATTCTAGGGCAAAGAGATTTTCAGCAAGAGATGCATATTTCAGGGTAAGCTCTATGGAATCATATTTATAATTTGGGGCACTAATCCTTTGTGCCTCCAGGATGTCTTCCCTTATCACTTATCACTGAGCGACAGCCTCTCACGTGCCGCAACCAGTGGATGGCTTTATTTGTTAGGGAGTCAGGGTACTCAGTATTATCATTTGACAGTTTTGGGACATTGGTCATATATATTTTGTTACGTGAGTGGCCTTTATTAATTAAACTGGCCCCTTTTTTCCCCTGGGTACTGACGCCTGGTACTTTTACCTGCTCTGGTACTCTGGGAATTATGGACGATCCTCCTGGCATGATTCTGGGCTTCTGGCGGGTTTCAGGGGCATTCCCTGTTACTCTGGCAGAATAAGATATAGGTCCTTCTTTTATGTTTATCTTTATGGTAAGTCCTGTCTTACTAGGGTCAGCAACGTACGGCACGATTAGATCACTACAATTGTCCCTAACTGGGGCTTGATGGACCTTACGTTTTAAGGGGAAGGAGTCTTGTAGACTTGTTGTCGCATTTGATTGAATTTTTCTACCTCCCTCATGCTCGCCCGTAACTAAGATTTTTTACTAAGGACTTTAGTGAATCTATTTCGTCACGAAGAAGAATTACAAGGTTTGTTAAATTGGTAACTTCTGTAACTGCTGCGCCCCTGCTGCTGTTGGTGTTAAGCGCAGCATCCAAACTAGCTACCTGTTCCCCCACGGGAGCAGAACCTATATCTAACAAACGTTGAGGGGCAGGGAGCTCGTAGTGGATATCAGCCATGACTGTATACCTGTTATGACAGGTTATCGATGGGACAGTGACCGTTGGTAGACCGTCACCGGTGATGTTAATAAACAAGTCCTGACCTACATGTCCCTGGGCCTCGCTCGGTATAATCAAACAATCCCCGTTATCTTTATTGTTGTCGATCCTTGCTTTTCTTTTTGCCCGAAACATTGCTGGTATTATAGGTACGTCGTTAGTGTCCTCTGGTAATCTTAGTATGTCGCCACCCTTATCGCTTATGACCTCCCCACTACACTGACCCTGATCAGCTTCAAGGATTTCCCTACAGTCGTCAACAAGATCATTAATTCGCTCCATGACACTTACAGTTACGTGACTAGCCGCTTTTCTATGTTTCTTTCCCTTTCGTTGTTTGGGGGGTTTATCATCCCCTCCCCCCACCTCGATAGTTTTACGTTTCCCCATAAGACCAGTGTATAGGGTACTATGCTTAATATTATACAGCTATTGATGTTGACCACAGACTACCCGATGTCATACAGCCTGGCTACTAATAGGATTTTAGTTTATGGCAAAAATAATCTTAGAAAATCACAGAAAAAAAACGAAGTTTAAAGTGACGTTATAATTAGGTGTACATTTAAAAGCCATAAAATAACTGAAATTAATCAGTTGTAGTTTACTAAATACTAAAAAAACTATTTCTTTCACCCCCATCCATGCACTGCTTATAACCTCACATATCACCTCAATCATGAAATGTTAAATGACATTATTGATAACTTCACTGATGACATAAATTATGACAGCATACTATCATCGTGATACCGTCCTACAGGGTTTGTTGGCTTGAAGTAATTAAAAAAGCTAAACTTGCAGACAATTTTCCATTCAGCTTAATGGGATTACCCTCTCAAAGACTTCACATTGCTCACAATTCTAAGTCAATAGGTTGGCAGGTATACTTTGGACTAAAAAGAGACCTTCTGTGAGATTCTATGGATAACATACACTAAACACATTCCTGAGATGGCCGCATTAGCATACAACCTTGGAGCCATGCTTACGACACCAGTGTGAGATAAACCACGTCTAATTGGGGCACCCTTACATTCTTTATTATTCTACAATCTGCAATGCTATAAATCTTCAGCAATGTTCTGGAAATAAACATCCAAACGTTATAAAACGTCCTTGTTACATAGACTATATGTATACAACAGTACTGCATCTATAAAAGCGGGGCATGTGACCAGATATTCATTGGTGGATAGTCTATTGTCAACAGCAGTTTAAGCCTTACTCCCAGATTTTTTGTAACAGGCTTTACTTAGCTCTAAGTCACAACCTGCTTTCAATGATAATTCTACAAATCACATCAGGTGACCTTTACCTTGTTTACCTTGTAGCACCTCTTCCACCTCAAACATTACTGATTTGTAAACAGTGCACCATAACTTTCAACATGCATAATTCAATTGACTCAGAGGCTTACGCCATTTCCAACCTATGGCTACACATGTGCACACTTAGTAACTTTATGGTAAAAAAGACTATTGTGTTATCAGCGCCTCATCAGTGATGTAATCAATGATGTAATGTGAAATGTCATCCATGATGTCATTTAAGATGTCATGAGTGATGTAATATGTGAGATCATAAGCAGTGCTTGTTGGGAAGGCAAGTGATAGTTTGCTCAGTAAACTATAACTAGTGAATGTAATTGTATTACTTCAACACTTAACTATAATATCACTTTAACCTTTTTTATATATGTTTTTTATATATGTATGTATGTTATGTATGTGCGTGTGTTAGGTTCAGATTTTACACACACACAACCATAGAAATTAAGCAGTTTTAGTTATGTCAAGTAACTAAAACTTGTGAACTAACGTTACCTATGACTCGCACCCCTGGCATGCACAGTTTTCTCATCAATAATTTCACTGCAAATGTTGCAGTGATATTATCAATGATGTCATAGGAGATGTGATGACTGATGTTAATATGTGGGGTAAGAAAGTAGGTTACTTACCTGTAACTACGGTTATCCAGTATTGGTATCTTTCATAGATTCACATGCTTGAATCATTCCCGGTCGTCGAGATGCGAGTGACACGGAAACATAATCAAGCAGTATTTAATTAATACATAGGCTATAATGGCCCTGAACCATGTTTTAAATAACCCATCTATGTCCTTTTTATAGAAGGACCAAATGTTGAGAGCAACCAATAAGTTGCTAGCACCCCCTAGAACTTTCCCAACAGAGGCAGTTTCCTCAGATTTTCCAAGCACAAGTGAGAAGTGAGTATCTCATAAAACAATAGAGAAAAAGCCTCTAAGGGGAGGAGGGTGGGTTGCTTGTGAATCTATGAAAGATACCAATACTGGATAAGAGTAGTAACAGGTAAGTAACTTATTTTGTTATCCAGTATTGGGGTATCTTTTATAGATTCACATGCTTGAATCAGAATAGCAAGCTGTAACATCTAAGATCATCTTGTCTGTTGGAAGCCAGTTGTTCTCACCAAGGCGTGCCGTCTCAAAGCCACTGTCGACAAAACTGCTCTGCCTAGTGAGTCGGTGGTGTAGAGTCCACAGCGGATGGTAACCTTAGCTGCATCTCTCCAGTCGTCAACGGCCTGGGAGAGCACAGTCCGACCTCCTCCGGAACCTTTGGCAGCACCTATGCAACCATGTTCAACAGAGCGTTAGAGTAGCGCCTCAAAAGACATGGGGTATTCACCGACCGCAATGCCAAGCTGGAGGAATAAAACATCTTCCTGCCAAAATTGCCCAGTTTTTTGGATTCCCTGTCAGGTGGAGCCATAGGGAATGAACCAGAATTTACTTGAGAGGTGGAGGTTTGAACTACCAAGTTCTCTGGGGCGGGGTGTTGGGTGAGGAAGATTGGGTCCCCTAGAGTGAGGCAATGGCGGCGAGCAATAGTTCTGTTCGCAGGAACCCCTGTGCTGGGCTTGGACCAAGTCCCATACAGGACACCAGCAAGTGCCTCACTGAAGCGAGGAGCGTTTCTGATGGGCACAATCCCGGCTGAAGCACTTCTGTCAAGACATTAGTCTTGACTTCCACCAAGGTCAAACCAAGGTCCAACCCTCAGCAGCCCTCCACGCCACCATTGCAAAGGAAGCTCCCTCCTCCATAGCCACAGTAGAGGGGACGCATATCAGCATCTGGAGAGGTATCCAGTCTGCAGACTTCACCCAAATCCTCACGTCAATTTATAGGGTCTTCATAAGGCTGGTATTCTTCAGCCTCCAGCAACCCCTCCCATTCCACCTAGAGTATCTAAGCTCATAAGAATGGGGCTTAGACTCCGGCTTGGATAGCATGGCACCAGTAATCTGGGCTTCATTATTGCCTAAAGTGGTGACCCCATTCCATCTGGGTCAATCAATCACGCTGCCCACCTTTTTAGCTCCCCCACATCCCTTTAAGGAAGAGAAGCATCTCCATTGTCTGGATCCGAAAAGAACATTGTTGTTCTACCTTGACAGCACAAGAGTTCTGGGGTGGACAACTAACTCTTTGTGCGGTATGTGGGAGCTAAAAAAGGTTGGGCAGTGCACAAATTTCTTTCTGGATCGTTTCCTGCATTAAGATCTGCTATGCCCGGGCTAAGAAGCAACCCCCTGAGGGCTTCCAAGCTCATTCCACTATCGGTTTCATAACCTGAATATTCTGAACTTGCTGCTCAGGAGGATAAGCCTGAAACTGCAGAACAGCTCAGGTGAAAGGGAGCATCTGGGAAGGGGTCAGGTGTGGCTTCGGAATGTGTATCGAGTACCCGAGTA
The DNA here is from genome assembly GCF_964261635.1 of Lissotriton helveticus. Taxonomy (NCBI): domain Eukaryota; kingdom Metazoa; phylum Chordata; class Amphibia; order Caudata; family Salamandridae; genus Lissotriton; species Lissotriton helveticus. Next base: position 1,077,912,214 of record NC_136070.1, on the reverse strand, counting down.
AATGCAGGAGGTCTGCCATAGTCTGGAGGTGGGAGACTACAACATGGGGTTAGGACGCCTTCAACAGCCAGTCGTCTAGGTAGGGAACTAAGTAGGTACTGAAATCCCTAACCTGCGCAGATGAGCTGCGACCACCAACATCTTCTTGGTGAACACCTCAGGGGTGCCAGTAAGACCAAAAGGTAGCTTGGTAAACTGAAAGCGCTCGTGGCCTACCTTGAACCGCAGGTAAATCCTGTTTCCTGGCAGGATTGGGATGTAAAAATACGCATCTGGCAGGTCCAACGTTACCAGCCAGTCTCTTTGTTCTAGGGAAAACAAGACCTGAGCCAACATGATCATCCTGAGCTTCACATTTCTGAGGAAGAGAATGACGGTTCAAAGGTCTAAAATGGGCCGTAACTCTTTGTTCCTCTTCGGAATAAGAAAGTAGCAGCAATAGCAACCACTGCCTACTTCTGAAACCGAACCCTTTTTACAGCCCCCTTGGCCAGGAAAGCTGCAACTTCCTCTTGGAATAAAATTAAATGATCCTCTGCAGCCATTCTTGAAGTGGCGAAATAGGAGGAGGAAAAGAAAAGAAAGGCAAACAATAGCCCTCTGAATGATCTGCAAGACCCACTTGTCCGATGTTATGGACCACCAGTGGAGGAGATGATGATTGTGTCTCCTACATCTGGAGTAGCATGATCTTGCAGAGTCAGACTACTAGTGATTGAAGTCTGTGGCTGCCGAGAGCTGGGATGGCAAACGACTTTGGGCTTCCATTTCGAGGTGGGAATGAGTCGTGTCCATGTCCTCACGCAACTTGGGAAGTCTGCGTGGGACGGTGTCTGGGATATGGCAGACTCGGCTGAAAACCCATTCCATTGCCACGAAAGGGGCAAAAGCCAGACTGGCCAAAGGGTGTTACTGAGAGACCCAAGGATCTGACAGTAGCAGAGTCCTTGAAGCATTCCAAGAGCGAGTCCATCATTTCTCAAAAGAGAAGAGATCCATCAAATGGCATGTCCATCAAATTAGCCTGGACATTGCCCCAGAAGCCAGATGTTCTTAGACAGGCGTGGTGCGGTAAGGCCGCTGTTGACTAAACCGCTTGCCCAGCAATTCAGTAGTTTCAAGGCCACACCTTTTGGTGAATTTTTCTGCATCTCTCCCGTCCTTCACCATCTGGAAGAGTAATGCCCGGGCCAATTCCGAGACTAGTGGCAGCACTTGCGCAACTGTCTCCCAGAGGGAGTGGGAGAAACAGCCCAATAAGCATGCCGTATTCACCGACCACAATGCCAGGCTGGCAAAAGAAAACATCTTCTTCCAAAGTGCTTCCAACCTCTTGGATTCCCTATCTTGAGGGTGCAAGGGAATACGCTATAGGAAGTCAAAGCCTGCACCAACAGGCTCTCAGGGTTGGGGTGTTGGCTGAGAAACCTTGGATCCCCAGGAGATGGGTGACGGCGGCGTGCAATTGTCTTGTTCACAGGAACCCCTGTGGTATGCTTGGGCAACGTGCCTAGAAGGACATCAGTAAGCGCTTCATTAAAGGGCAATAGGTGTTCAGAGGCAGAAGTCTCAGGCTGAAGAACCTCAGTCAGAAGATTAGTCCTGACTTGCACGGTGGGTAACTCTAATCCAAGGACCTCATATGCCCTCTTTACCACCATGGCATAAGAAGCCCCCTCCTCTTCAGCCACAGTTGGAGGTGAGATCATGCCAGTATCTGGAGATGTGTCCAGTCCACTGGCCTGCTCAAGTTCCCCACATTAGTCCATCTGTTCTACAGATACATCCTGTTGTCTATAGACTCCTCCCAGTCTTCTCCCGAACCTGAAAAATGCTGAAAATGATCAGGCGACAACATGGAACTGACACAAATCTGACTCCAAGTGATCAGGGATAAAGATATGGCTGGCACTGCCAGTGGGAGCTGGTGGCACCAAAGGCACCGACTTTGGGACCAATGCCAGGGAAGATCTGATCCATGTAGCCCTACCGGTGCTGTGGCCAGAGCCGACAGCGACTAATCTAATGGGGCCCTCTGACTCCACGGGCGAGAAGGCTCACCAGAGGGGTTGGCTTACTCAAATATGCGGCTCATGGCCTAGTAAAATTATTTTATTTGACCGGGGGCGCTCCAGCTCCCGGAAATGGAGAGAGGCGTGAAGTCAACGCTGGCTCCGGCTCCGCAGAACTGTGCCTAGAACGTCGGTGTTTCTTACCTCGTTCATCGCCAGATGACAATCGGGGTGAAGATGAAGTCCGCTTAGATTTCTTCTTTTTCTTGTGCCTCTTCCCTGAGTGTCCCGAAGAGCTAGAGTGGGAGGAAGAGGACTTGGGGCTCTGAAAGCGGTCCCGCGACCTCCTCTTCTTTGATAGAGACCGGGATCTTGCAGAGTCTGCTGGGGCGCAAGGAGCTTCATAGCCCGCTCCCGCAAGGCCTTCAGAGCCATGGCCCCACAGTCCAAGCACGACTTTAAGTCATGGTCGTGCCCGAAACACCAAAGACATACAAGGTGGGGGTCGGCTACCGACATGGCGCGGTGACAGGCGCCACACGGTTTGAAGCCTGTCTTCCTAGAAGATATCTCTGGACACACAGAAACGGATTTGGTCAACAAAAAGCAAAAAAAAACTGGCAAAAATTACGAGGGGTAGCTCATCCCGGATCGGCGCTTAACTGGTGTGGAAATAAAAGAACTAACATCCAAGCACCTGGGTGGCGCATATAGGTGACTGCGATGCCGAATGGCGCCACCTGAAGGCGCACGCAAGGGGTACTGCCCATGCAAAAGTTTCCGGATCCAGCCTGATACCTGAGGAATTTAAAGGTAAGGAATCTAAAGCTAGAAGTCTCCATCAGATAAACTTAGCCAAAAAATGACCGTATCTGCGCTGGCTTGCACAGAAAGAAAAGAACTAACGCCAGCGCATCTGGGTGGCACCTATACTGGTACTGCAAATGTGACTTCTGGTGCACACGATGCCACACGTAGCCAAACTATGCCACCTACCAGCACGCAGGGGTACTGCCCACAAAAAAATGCCTGATCTAGTCTAATGCCTGGAGATAATTGTAATGTAAGGAATGTGTGGCTAGAAGTCTCTATCAGATATTTTACTTTACATTAAAAAAAACTAGATATTACCTGAGAAAAAACAAAGGTTAAAGTAACTTTATACACTTTAACACAGAGATTCACCACTTATAGATAGTTAACTATAAATTGCGCCCCCCCATGCACTGCTTATGACCCACGTATTACATCACTTATGACATTCATTATGACATCACTGATGACATCTCAAATGACATAATTGATTACATCATCCAAGCTTCTTTTGCACACATTGCTCTATAAATGAATATGGCTTTTGGGGTCTGAATGGCAGCACAAAATAGATCATAATAATATGAATAATAATTATTGCTATCATATATACAACCCCCTTAGTTGAACCAAGCTTGCGCTATGTGTAACAATGATCCTAAACCATACACTTCATGGGTAGCCGGGTTCATGTTGACTATGAACTACAGGTAGACAGGTAACTCCTACTGCAGATAATGTTCAATATTTTTACAACTGTTCGGCGAAAACCATGCTCCTCCAGCTACTCACTTTCTGTTGCATAATTAATGCCCTACTATGGGCAGCCTTTATCTGTATCAAACCCCTCACAGTCACCAAATCTTCATAGAGAAATGAAGTTGATGTTAATAGAACAATGGGTAGTGTAAAGTGTTTACTCGTTTGAGAGAGTTTACTCTGCACTACACTGTTTGCAGACAGTGAAAATCTCATGAGAAATACACCACAGAGTTCATTTCAGACCATTTTGACTCTTCCACATGTGGGGTGCATATAACCCAAATTTTCCCTGTAGAATATGAGTACTGCAGCTGATCATTGGCTACTTCAAGAAGTGTGTATTGAGTTATTCCATGCAATGAAGCCAGTTGCTGTTGATTTTAAATGTGCAATGCACCCAAAATGTATTCTGTACTACTGGACAGCCATATTTTCACATACTTGCTTTTAGAAAAAGGCAAGCCCAGACATACTGCTGAGACACCAAAAGCAAGACAGTCCAGACAACCGCTAAACAGCCAATGGTCATCCTGAGGTGGCAGGTTTCTCTCAGGAGTCGTGAGATTTATGGCCATCATTGTTTGGACAAGACCACTCATGACAATTTTTCAAGATGGATTCTTTCTCCTTTTTAGAGTTTGAAGATTCAATAGCTAAGCCCCTTCTAACCTCTTTGGGAGAGTAGGAATGTGTATGGTACATTAAATTATGGTTTGTGAAGTTGCAGGAACAAGTGTGGCCAAAGAGCTGGCAGTCCATGAGGAGCAGGATGTCCTGGAGATACACTTAAACAAACTGCGACATGGTGTGTTAGTTAGCCTTGGAATGAATTAGGTGACAGGAACTGCGATATTAGTTCAAGGGACCATTAACATGTGCATAGAGCATTATATATAAACAAATATTCAACTAACTGTTCTTCAACAAGTTCAATGGGGAAATTTCCCCAATATGGCAAATGAACATTTCATCTTTATTCTTTGTTGTCTATTGATAGACAATGGAAGAAAATAATAAGTGAAACTTGTATATCTGAGCAACAAAGATGTTTTGGACATGCCCCAGACTACACACCCTCTGGGCGACAGTCCATGCCACCCTGCACCCAGTTACTGGCCTTGTGGATCTTCATACATGGGAAGCTTGCGCCCTGGGCATTTTCAAGCGTAATAAGCGCAAGAAGGTAGAAACCAAATTTGCACTCCTTGCCATATTGTTAGCTAAGCGCAGCATAGCGATGCATAGGCGCACGACGGAGGGTCCCCCTCTGGCAGCTTGGTGGGGGGTAGTGAAGAAATGGGCGGCAGCCGAGAAAGACCTTATTCGCTCAGAGGAGGCCTGCGGCATACGTCGGCCACCAATCTCCCTGGAATGGGCGACACTCCTTCATGCTTTTCAGCAAGCGCACACAGCAAGTACTGCCCCAGCACAGGACCCCCGAACGCCACTGGGCTCCCACGATGCCACGCCAGTCTGTGAGCGATCCCCCCTCACCCCAGCAGCCACCCATTAGGCTCCCATTCTGACGGTGCGGCTTTACCTTGCAGATAATACATAATCCAAACTCAGTGACGCAACACTTCCAGTTTGACTCCTCATCATGTACGACCCCGCGCAGGCCCCCCCTCCCCCTCTGTATTTTTCCCTCCCTTGGTTTAGCGGCCTTTGGCCCCAGTTAGAACTTGGATTATCATTTCATGGCATCAGTCACGAGAGGAATGGACATGGAGACTGCTGTATAAGTCACCAAACTGCGGTTCCTATTCCACCAACTGTATCCTTAACAAATCCCCATACACCCGGTGAGGCTGATAGGGAGGTTCCCCCTCTTCCTCATCTCCAAACTCCACTCCAGGATAAGTTCCTCCACTACCATTATGTATACTATCAACTCTTGCTCAGTATAATGTCTCACAGATACCAATGCTTGCTGTATGTCATACCTGAAATGTAAATTCCAATGAAAAGGTTTTAGAAAAAAATAAATATCTGAGCAACAAAGAATTTTTTTTAGCAGAGCTTCTGTTTTGCAACAGTGGGCCTTACCTCATGCACAGCACAGTGTGTATGTTATTACGCACTCGTTTAGTATAGGCTGCCATCATGTTGGCCTTAGTAGGCTGCTGGCCCATGTCCAGAACAATCGGCTTCATGGCTGTGACAATTTGGTCTTGTTCATCAAATCCATAAATGTTAGGAACATCTCCTGAGTTCAAGATATTGTTAATGTCTTCTAGGAAGGACTCACTTTTAATCTGAATGGAGATGAAAAAAATGTTTTAACAGGAGGAGAAAAAGTACCTATATGTTAAGGTAAAAATAGTTATAAAAATATGTATGCTAGATTTTGGAAAGTGCAGCAAGGTAACATATATGTAGGCAGGTACATAAATGAGCAGTACATACCTCAAAATAGGATAAATAAGCAGTACATGTGTGAGTGTAGTAACAGTAGAAAGTACCATGGTGGGGGTGAACAGGTGTGAATAGTAGTTGTGTGGGTTGCAGTCGGCTGATCAGTTTTGTTTACGTTTCAAATAGCTGAGCAGTATCTGTGTAAGTGACGGACAAGCACAGATGATATTTTAGATAGTTTAGAGCCAAGGTCTTTGGCCTTCCTTGTGGGGTGCCCTAGGGATCATCTTTGAGCCCCACTCTTTTTTATGTCTATGTGACCCCTCTGGCCGAGTTGTTGCGGTCTTTCGGATTTCAGGTGCTCTCCTATGCAGACGATACACACATTATTGTCTCCATCTGGAATGATTTGCAATCAGTCTCAGAAAATTTCAATCAGTGTATGTTTAGCAATACCTGCTGGATGAAGGGCAATTCACTGAAGATCAGCGCAGACAAGACTGAGGTGCTGGTATTTGGCTCACAGAATTCCATCTGGTCAAATGTTTGGTGGCCTGCAGATTGTTGTCGCCTTCCTGTCCCGAGGGGTGAATGTTTTGCCATTGTGCAACATTCCGTTCATTATCTTGTGTGTTTTGCTGTCCCGGTCAGGACAGCAAAAAATGTGGGTGTTATTTTTGAAGATGATCTGACCTTTGATGGACAGGTTAGCCACACAGTTAGAACTTCTTCTATATTCTAAGAACTCTTAGAAAGGTGTTGCCTTACATTCCATCCGAACTGCATCAGTCCATTATCATCGCATTAGTCATCTCTCGGCTGGACTATTGCAAAGCTCTGTACCTGAACATCAATGCGGTCTCCCTTAATAAGCTCCAGGTGGTACAGAACGCAGCAGCAAGGCTGATTCTTAATATTCCGAAGCGCAGCAGTCAGCCAGGAAGGGGATTCATTCCTTGCATTGGCTCCTCATCAGGAAGAGTATCTCTGTTAAGGTTCTGAGCATGGTATTGAAAGCCATGCATTGTAAAGGTACGCCACTTCTGAACATTTTCCAATGGTACACTCCTGGGAGGATCTTGAGATTCTCCTCACAGAAAAAACTGGTGTCTCCTAGATTTGGCAGGTCCAGATGGCATGGCTGCTCCTTTTCTGTAGCTGCCACCAAGCTTTGGAATTCCCTGCCAACCTTTCTTTCCAATGCGGACTCCTTACCGGCTTTTTAAAAACTTTTGAAAACATGGCTGGTTTCACCTTACATGGCTGCAGGTGCGTTTCTCTCTTTCTCCTCGTCTGTCTGCTCAGCGCCTTGACACCCTTGGGTATAAGAGCGCTTTATAAATACTATCCTATCCTATATGGATTTAGGGAGCAGCAGAATACTTTACAGAGAACATTTTTTTGAAAGTATATCTCAAACAGTAACCATGCACAGCTACTTGAAGTACTGGATGAGGTGTTGTGTCTACTTGAAACTAGATCAAGGAAAGTGGTATGTTTTAACAGATTTGTATTAGTTTACAATTTGTTCCACTGGAAAAGTAATGATTCACCCCAAATTGTAACAATTTTGGTGCAGTACTAAAGTTGGGCTCAAAATAATTATAGTGCCCAAGTTTGAAGGCAAGCCTGTTAAACACTATCTAACATGTTCTACTAGTTATTTGTGTTTTAAAGGGGGGTGTTACATGTTTTGGTACCTAAAGGTGTGAGCAGTGCCCTTTGGCAAGTCAGATATAAGTAATCAGTACCTTAAGAGATCTCACAGTAATTAGCACTGCAGCCATGTTTGGAATGGAAGGTGAGAAGCATTTTGTGAATGTTTTGAAGATCTAGTGGAATCTATGTAGGGATTATAACAGGTTAGCAGTAAACATGAAAGTTGCGGACAGAAGAACAGTACATGTGTGGAGGTTCGAGGAAATAAGAAGTATCTGTGTGTGTCGTAGAGATGTGCAGCAGCTAAATGAATGTCAGAGTTGTTGTAAAGAGGAGTACTATCTTTGTGAGGACTGGAATATGTGAAGAGTACATCTGCTTGTGTCAGCATCAACAGCATTCATAGGAAGCAAGGCTGGACACATCAGCAAGGGCTCCGTCAGCAGAACTTTTATAAGCTAAATAGTATCCCATACATTTCAGAAGTGGAAAGCAGCAATACAGGGTGGTGCACATGTAATTAGTACCTGAGTGTCAGTAAAGAGGAAAGTGATGGGAATATCCTGCAATCCAGCCTTCAGCAGAATGCCTTTTATGTCCTCTCGCCACTCAGGAATTCCGTAGTTCTTAGCGAGTTCAATCTGGAAGCTTTCATATTCTGCCCTATAACCAAGGAAGATATTTTAAATTAGTATCGATGACCCATCCAATTGGAATGCTTAGAAAGTTGGTACCCTCTATTGCTCGTCTGAATTCTAGGTTCAGCTACCGACACAGTGGGTACATTTCTTTTTTGTGTGGGTGAGATTAGGGTTTCTGGAAATACTAGACCTTTTGCCCATCTGACGTTGGTCATTAGATGCTGTTAACTGCTCTTCCCTTCATTATTTGCCCTTGCCTCTGGCACACAATTGCAGGGTGGGCAATTAACAATAGTTTACTGCAGTCAAAATCCCCTGCCTAGGGTTCTGATCTCTGTTCACATCATGAGAAAAAGTCAATAATGCTTAATCAAGTAATGAGAAACTGAAAGAGATTCAACTGAATAAATACTTCCCCTCATACAGGCAGTGCTGTATTATTTACTCCTGCTTGCCAGAGACTGGATAAGAAAGCTTTATTGAACTCAAGCACGGGCACAGGCAATCATTTTTAGATATTTTTAGACATCAATACTGTTTTTTTTGTATTAGTACCAATGTTGCTTTAAACATCAGTGCACAATGGCACTGATGTTTAAAGCATCATGCCAGACTACTGGTAAAAATGATGCTTTATAAATTAATTTAACATAATACTGCAGAATTACTATGGAAATAAAATACAGCTCCTCCGTCCACTTTCATATGATAAACTGGGCATGAAGTGGTTTTTGTTTCACAAGTCTTTATAGGGAAGATTAAAACAAAACAGTGTATAGGGGAAGGAGGGACTGGGAACATAAGATACCATTTATCAAACAGTAATACTGTACAAAAAACACAGTGCGAGATGAAACAGGGCGCTAGGTACATAGCATGTGGTGTTCCCACAAGGCAGGCCCCCTTGAAGGACAAGGAAGAGCAAAATCAAGGACGACATGTGGGTCCACATCTGTACACAGAATGGTCAGAGGGGTGAGGGAGGGTCCAGAAAATTATAACATGACAAAAAGCAAACAGGGGATCCATACTCACGTCCACATGCCCGGGAGGGGGAGGTGGGAAGAAGTGGGGAAAGGGGTTTTCACAAAATCACAAGTTTTGAAGTTGTTAAATTTATTTTGTCAAGGCCCCAGAAGCCATCTCATAAAAAGTTCCCTTAACTTTTTTTTGTTTTGCAAAAGTGGGCGAAAATGCTGCTAGGCAACACAAGCCTTTTGGTACAAACAATGACTTAGAGAAAATCCACATTACTTTATTTAATAATGAATCAATCAATGTTTATTTCTGGGAATTACTCCATAAAACACACACATATATATAAAATTAATTATAATACATTCATAGTAGAAACAAACTAAAACGTGATAAAACAGATTAGAATTAAAAAGAGAGGCCTTGGTGCTTTTTTTTTAAGCCAAACAACATATAAGAGTTCTTATACTACAATCAATGTGCTCACTCATATCAGTGTGAGCACAATACATCTAATTCTCATATTCAGACACAGCATTCTTATCCATTTTTCCCTAGCATACTTAAAAGCCGGGCAGAAAAACTAAATATGATCAAATTTTCCAGAACAATACTAAAAGTCAAACAATTTCCAATGATCCTTAAACCGGCCCACTTAAATATAAAACTGTTAGTTACCAGCAGTCCATATCTAAAGTTGACATCAAGTGTTTTAGACTGTTGAGGACAAATAGCATCCATGAAACCTTCACAGCGTGGCGTAAGCTTACAGGCCAGGGGCGTGTCTGTCAAAGTACCACTACTCACAGAACAATGGCAATTGTGAACTACACGATTTCAGAAAGCTTCAACTGCAGTCCACCTCAATCCTCATGCAATTGATAAAGGGTCTTAGCAAAATGTTTCTAGCCCAAAGTTTAGCATTCAAGATTTTTCATGGATAAGCCATGGCAGCTTATGATTCTTATTGAAGGACATCATTTCTTCACGTCCCTTCCTATACAAAAAGAGCTCAGGTGTTGACCAAATTTGAATCCAAAAGAGGAGAGGTCTAAGGGTTGCCAAATCCCCAATTCTCGTTTGCCCAAGACCTAAGTACAATAGGATAGAAGGATTTATTTGGGGTAGGCTCAACAAGGTTTTTGTAAAAGCAGTCTTACAACGAATTAGACCAGTAATATTAGTAATTCCTCATATTTCAGCACCAAAAATGGTGGCAGATAATGCCTTGGCTCTATAAACTTCCAAAGTCAGAAATAAAGACCGATAAGTAGATACCCTATACATTTTACTAACAGCCGATACTCTATGGAGCAACAATGCTTTACTTTTCTGAACTTGTTTTTTTTTTACAGTAGTGATTTTATCGATTCTAATCCCATATAATCAAAATTATCTACTCTATCTGGCAGTTGTCCACCCAATCTCACAACCCTCTGCAAGGTTTGCAAGTTGTAAGAAAGTTCCCTCTTACTGCATGGTTGCCTCCACTTTTTACTGAACTGCTGAAGTACTTTGACTAAATGTGCCCTGGGCTCCTGCCAATCAGGTATCCAGAGACTATGCGACATAAGTCTCATTCAAAATTGCAATTGCAAACACCGAAATTCGCAGAATTTCAGCATTTTCTATCGCAATTTAGCTAAGTGGGATGTATGAATGGAAAACAGCCTCGCAAAATAAGGAATCACAAATTTGCGCTTCCCTATTTTGCGATTGCATTTAAGGAATCGCAAATTGCGATTTCTTAAATGCAATGTAAGAGGCCCAGAAAATTTACAATTTGGCCATAAGGAATCGCAAATTACCACCAACTTCAAGTTTTTCATAGTACCATGTGTCGCAGATACATACCCTTAGGACATGTATGTGTGCCACATAGCACACATGCACATTTCAGGGATGCAACAGGGTGTCCTTTTGACACCCTGGCACCCTTGAAATTGAATTCTCAATTTGCGATTCTCTAATTAAGAATCACAAATTGAGAATGCCTTCCCATTCATTTCTATGGGCCTCTATGCCTATAGGAATAAATGGAGAGGTATTCCTTAATTGCGAATCGCAATTTGCCATTCGCAATTAAGGAATATGTAGGATTCGCAAAATTATTTGCAAATTTTACATACATAGCATTTTGCGATTCTCAAATAGCGATTCACAAAAAATCGCTATTTGAGAATCGCAAAACCAAAGTTTCATACATATGGCCCCATGTTCTTTCCCTAATACTGCATTGAAAACAAAACCCAATTTGCACTCTCTGGCCACAGGTCAGATCCTTGTAAATTGTACCACACGTAACCAGGGTACAGTGACCAGGGAAGGCCTCTAAGGGCTGCAGCACTTATTGTGCAACCCTTAGAGGCCCTCTACCTTTACACTCACACACTGCCTTTGCAGGTTGCGTGTTTCCATCCACGGGAGAGAGGACGTGTTGGACGTTATGAGATACTGGCCAAAAGGTGACGATTGGATGAGCAAGTAGTACTAATCGCTCGATCGAGGGCAATGATCAAAAGACCCCAGGGACGCGACAAAAGTACAAACAACTCCGAATCATTGAGTTACTGCATACATTATTCAATAGGCACCATTCAAGCCAGTGTTGAAACGAGAATATGCGCAGATTGAAACCAGACACAAGAAAACGAGTCTCCCCGTTTTTAAAAAGTCGTGGTATATACATACCATAATTGATCACGAAGAGGATTAAGAATTTACTTTTCCTGAACGGTCCAGAATCCCAAGAGATAAGACCGATGGCAAAATAATCAAAAATGAAGAAACATTGTTTTTAACAAAGCTCTGTCCTGAAGAAGGTGTGATAATAGAACAAAGCACCGAAACGCGTCGACAAAGGACTTTTTATCATTGTTTTATATTGATGTTAGGATGACATATTAATTTGTATTTGTGTTGAAAATTATTCATTGTGTGTGTACTGTATATTCTGAAGCAGGAACTGTAAAAGAAATTGTTACAATCAATGGAGAACCTGTACCAGAACATATGATTGCTAAAAATGTTATGTAAAAAAGTGTTTTTAATTAAATTTTATAAAGAATAAATCTTGAGAGACAAAAGTAAAACTTTAGTGTTGTGCTCAAATAATTACTCGTGTCACTATCTTACACTAAAAAGTTGATATTAGTGTTTAGGCCTATTGGTCACTAACAGAAAGTTATTAACACAGAAAGGAACCCCCTTTTTTTACATTGGTGCAGATCAAAGTGAAGAGTTGACCATGCCTACAACCCACTGCCCTGGCATAGATCAGCCACCTCTCTAGTTGGGTGCACTATACCAGTGGTGAAGGTAAAGGTGCATGAACACTGTACCCCTATAGTGTGTAAGCCAATTCTTTGACATGGTAAGTGCAGTAATGCCTTTAAGAGTATATGGTACTGAGAGTTTGTCATTACGAACTCCACAGTACTATAATGGCTTTACTGAAAACTGATAAGTTTGGTATCAAACTTCTCAGCACATTAAACCCACACTAATGCTAATGTGGGATTTAATGAAAAATGCACACACAGGGCATCTTAGAGATGCCCCCTGAAAAGCGACCTAACACTAGTGTCCAGGCTGAGTGGCTGCTCCCCAGCTGCCACCCCCAGACATGTTTCTGGACCCCTGGGTCAAGAGCCTGCTGCTCTCGGGGGCCTGAAACAATGCACATCCTGGGACGAGGTGCCAAGTCTCCTCCCCTGGGATGGGCAGGGTCCATGAAGGGGAAGCTTCAAAGTCTTGCCACCTTTGTTGAGTATCCTCAGGCCTTTTGCTACTTCCAGCAACTGGTCCTCACCGGTTTTGACCCCCACTTTGGGCGGGAGAACTGGCAGGAAAACCAAGTGAGGAAGGGAGGTGTGCCCACCTTTGCCAACCCCACCCCTCAGGTGGGGGAGGCGAAGTGAAGCACAACTCTCAGTCCCCATCATCTTGCAGATGGGGGGACCCAGCCAACCAGAGTGAGGCATATGCCCTCCTCCCAATGGAGGGTGGCATAATAGGAGGTGTACCCACCCAAAGGAAGGGACCCATGGGTCCCAACCTTTTACTTACCTGTAACGCCCTTAAATCTAGTGTTTAGGGGCACCCCCGAACCTTGCCTCCTCAAACAACCAACGACCAAGAAGAAAAGAAGAAGAAGAACTGAACAGCCATGCCGAAGCTATGAAGAGGAGGACGCCCACTGACTTGGCCACAGCCCTACCAGCCTGTCCCTAACTCGAATCTGCAGAAGCGTAACTCCTGTGCGTCCTGCAGCTAGAAACCTCAAGAACTCAGAGGACCTGCCCTGCCTTCCAAAGAAAAGACTTTGTCTCCTGTGAACACAGAGTTTGTTCACACTCAGACAGAAGCTCTGGCAAAATCCAGGAGTCTGCACCACTCTGCACCCGTCGCCCACGGCCCGAGTTCGAGTGGCCCAACACCACGAGGAGGTCTCCCCAGCATTCCTGACCCAAGATCCAGTGATCCCTGACCTACCTCAAGCCTCCAGCCGATGCCTGCAGCCTTAATCTGGAGGGTACCCTCAACCGCAACAAGGAGCCAGTAAGAAGATCTGACCTTAAAAGACCCTCCTTCGATAAAAAAGAAAGGGCGGGTAGGGTCATTGCTCAATTGACATTGCCTGACGGGGGGTCGACCTCGGACCCCGGCGTCATTGCTGATTTACTGGCCGATCACTACGAGGCGATCTACTCTCCCCAGGCGGGGTTCTCGACAGAGGAGGCCTATGACTATATTAAGGATCTGACGATCCCCTGTCTCTCCCCTGAGTCAGCGCTCCTGCTAGAGGCCGATATGACTGTGGAGGAGGTGAAGGAGGCGACTGCGGCACTGGCGTCGGGAAAGGCACTGGGACCCAACGGTTTCCCGGTAGAACTGTACAAACACACAGCCCAGACGACAGCCCCCCATCTCCTTAACATGTTCACAGACAGCCTGGAGGTGGGTATGCTACCGCGTGATCAGCGTCTGGCCACGATCATCCCGATCCACAAACCTGGGAAGGCGGTGGAGGAATGTACTTCTTACCGCCCCATCTCCCTGCTTAATGCAGAGCCAAAGATCCTGGCCAAATTGTTGGCGCTTCGGCTGGCCCCCCACCTCGCCACCCTGGTACACCCGGACCAGTCCGGCTTTATGCAGAATCGTAGTACCTCACACAACTTGCGACGTTTACAAGCGGTACTGGCTCGTCGTGACTATATACAGGAACCTGCGGTATTGCTTTCCCTGGACGCCACCATGGCGTTTGACACTGTAGAGTGGCCTTACTTATTCGCGGTGCTTCGCCACATGGGCTTCGGCCCCCAATTCTGTGCATGGGTCCGCCTGCTCTACACTGCCCCCCTGGCTCAGGTAGCGGCTAATGGCCACATCTCCAGGGACTTCCCGTTGCGGCGTGGGACGAGGCAGGGTTGCCCGTTATCACCTCTGCTGTTTACACTAATCCTGGAGCCGCTTGCGATCTGGGTTAGATGGGAACCATCCATTAGGGGTATCCGGTGGTCGCCGACGTGGGAGGATCGGATATCGCTCTACGCGGATGATGTCCTGCTCTATCTCACTTCCCCAAAGAAATCGGTCCTGGTACTGCTCAATGTTTGCGAAAAGTTCGGGAGAGTATCGGGCTACAGAATTTACTGGACGAAGTCGGTTCTCTTTATACTTGCGGGCCAACCCCCCCCACTGCCGAGTAACTGTCAGTTAACTTACACCACCGCCCCCTTTAAATATCTTGGGGTTTTTGTCACTCCTAGCCCGGACGACTTCCAAGCCCTGAACCTGAGACCCCCCCTGGACCGGTTTGTTAGAGACGTCAAAGTGTGGCGCTCACTTCCGCTCACCCTTTTGGGCAAAGCCGCCCTGTTCAAAATGATGGCGCTGCCCCGGTTTCTGTACCTCCTTGAAAACTCACCGTTTCCGGTGCCTCCCTCCTATTTCAAAGCCATTGCAGCAGCGGTTTCTACTCTGCTTTGGGACGGGAAGCCGGCTCGTATTGCTCAGGACAAGTTGGTTAAAGATTGGTACGATGGGGGTATAGCACTCCCTAGTATAGAATTATACTACTGGGCTGCCCACCTCAAACAGATCAATTATTGGTTGCACGCCTCACAAACGGATCCAGCCTACATGGCAGACAGGCATAATGTTGAGCCCAAGGGCCTGCTGAGACACTTGTATAGCCGCACCATCCCGGCTGAGCTACAGGGCCCCACCCGTCACACGATTCAAATTTGGTATAAAGCGCACAGACATCTTCAATGTGCGAACACCGTTACACAGATGACGCCACTGTGGGATTCCTACAGGTTAGGTTACATGGGCACCACTAAGGGGTTCAGGGCATGGGACGCTATAGGCATTTCAGTGGTGGGGGACCTCTGGAAAAACCATAAAGTGGTGGATTTTGAATATCTACAGTCCAAATACGGTATGGCTATGTCCGAACGTTACAGGTTCATGCAGATTAGGCATGCACTGAGGGCGGCCATCCCGGAGGGAACGGAATTACAGGAGGCTACCCCCCTAGAAGATAGACTGTTAACTGAACACATGCCCCAAAAAGCCACCTCTTACACGTACCGGAAACTAGTTAATAATCTCCCCGACATGTTGTCCAAACTGCGTTCCACCTGGGTGGCGGATGTGGGGGACCTAGATGACTCGGAGTGGCAGGAGGCTCTCTCGTCGCCGCGCGAGACGGCGATACCCTCCAGGCTTAAACTGGTGCAGCTGAAAGTGTTGCACCGTACATACTATACCAGGACGGTCCTGCACAAGATAGGGAAGGCTGAACACGAATACTGTCTCCGTGGCTGCGGAGAAAGGGGGACGTTCTATCACACCATTTGGGATTGCGGGAGGTTGGCAGGATATTGGACAGCGGTGCTGCGAACTATCTTTCAGACAATGGCTACCTCCCTGCGGCCCGACCCGCGCTGCTGCTTGCTGAACATATGGGAGGCAACGGACCTAACTCATCGGCAGCAGGATTGGGTGATGTTGGGTTTGATGGTCGCGAAACGCAATGTAGCTAAGCGATGGGGCTCGCCTGTGTTACCCACACTGAGAGAATGGTGCAGCGACATGGATGATGCGATGGTGGCTGAGAGGGCGGTGTTTGTCCAGAGGGGTTGCCCCAGGAAATGGGGTCTGATCTGGGGAGCGTGGAATAGGTATAGGGGAAACATTTGTGACCCACCGAGGGAAGACTCTGATGAGTATGTGTCAGATTGAGGATTGCAACTAAACTCTGGCTGTGGGTGGGGAGGAGTCGTGCAGCTTCAAGGTCCTCCAGACCGTTGCAGGAGTGGAAGGTGTTGGGTGTGGTTCGGGAGTGTGTCCCTACTTTTGCGGATAACGCCATTGGGGATCTATGTTTATTTACCCTCTGAATTAACTCAGTGTTTTGCTACAGCTGTGCCTTTGCCTACATGAACAGTTTGGTGTTACAGTTTTGACAAAAACAGACCTTGGTACATCGATAACAGCTTCTTGAGCACACTATGTATATTTGCCGCCGGGCCCCAGGGATGCCGGCTGAAAGGCTGTGTAACTCTTTGCATAGTACATTTACCTACTGAATGCTCGCGGCCGGCCCCAGAGGTTGTAGGCCTTAAGCTGTGTCCTAACAATGCCGTGCAATAAAGGTCTTGAAAAAAAAAAAAAAAAAAAAAAAAGACACTCCTGCACCCGACGTCCCACAGCCTTGGGTGGCCCAACCAATGGTGTACAGCCAACCCCCAGCATCCCAACTTACCGCTCGAAGTGTTGGTCACTCCCAGAAGACCTTCGTCCACGAGCCTGCAGTGTGTTTTCAAACCGGAAAATCCCCATTGAAAATAAAAGGGCACCCGATGCCAAAACAGCACCTGGCCGCCCTAGTGCAGCTGTGGGTGTTCCTCCGGTGCTAACTTGAACCCCCCATTTGCCCTGAGCTAAAGTCCAGGAGCTTTGCTCCCACAATCCTGTGGCCGGCTCTTGAGCAGCCACCAACCGGACGGTCCCTATCCCTCATTGGATAACAATGGGCCTCAGCACTCTGCACCCGGCCGCCCTAGTGCCGGGTGAGGGTGCTTTGAGAGTGCACCCTCGACCCTGGGAGACCCCTGAGTCTAACCCCAGAAAGCCAACTCCCACAACAAAGTACTTACCTGTTAACCGATAACTCTATTTCCTCCCATAGGATAACATTGACTGTTTTCTATGAAAAAGTTTCTAAGTGTGAAGTTGGAAAATCTATAAAGTCTATAAAACTGTGTACAAATAACCAAAACACATTTACTTATCTTTATACAGGAAATGTCCCAGTCTAGTATCCAGGTATACTACACTTTGTAAAAAAAGTAATCTGCAAAGTAATGTACATGACCTACTACTGAAAAGTAATTTCAAAGTATATTTACAATATTTCAAGATATTGCATTTCCAGTAATTTTACTGTAACCAAAACAAAGTATATATACAACTGCAATTCAAACTGTATTGTTACTGTAAAGTATAAACAAATTACCTGTGCCAGGCTTGCTTGGTTCTAAGAAATATTTTTATACAAAGCAAATTGGTCTGAGTTCAGTCTTTGAGTGTGTGCAAACATTTGTTGATTGGGTGTGCATAACAAATGCTTAACACTACCCTCTGATAAAGCCTCACTGCTCGCCCACACTACCACAAATAGAGAGTAAGGTGCTAACTACTTTTACCTCTGCCTACCTTTGGGGTTCCACTGAACTGTGCACACTATACCTCATTTCGGTATAGTAAAAACAGAGCCAGCTTCCTACACATGCCCCTAAAGTCATACATTTAGTCTTAGCTACATTAATCTCTAGATCCCCACGGAACACAAAAGTCAGTAAATATACTAAGTAAATTCTGAAGACCCATTGGCGTACGAGATAAGAGCAAGGCACTGCCCTCAGATAAAAATGTGGGTATGGGATTTCCCTCCAATACTGGAGCATTATGGGCGCAGTTGTTTAAGAAGTCTATAGCTTCATTTATGCAGAGAGAAAACAAAGTTAGTGCAAATATGCATCCCTCTCCTAGCCCACGTTCAACAGGGAAATGTTCAGGTACCTCTCCACACTTCCCCCATCTCACTTGAGCATAATTATTGGCATGGAGCCTAATTATTACATTGAGAATGTTTTCAGGCAAGCCCATTGACTTGAAGGTGTGGCAAAGTTTATTCTTAGGAAGAAGCAGTCCTTAAATCAGCAAAAGTCACATATAAAGGCTCCTTTTTCAGTTTAGAATACTTTTAAAAGATTAAGACAAACCTAAACCTGACTGCACTAATTTTGCTCCTAAAACCTGCTCAGTAAGGTGACAAAATCTGTGTCTCGTTCATCCACCTGGTTAACTTATCAAGCAGTTGCCTAGCAAACATTTTCTATAAGTGATTAATCAAACAAATTGGTCTATCATTTATTGGTACATTCTAATCACCTTTCTTGAAGATAGGTATACTTTCTGACCCTCTCTAAGTATCTGGGATATCAGCACCTTGGAGTATTGCGTAGATCTCCTGGTATTTTGTCTGAGCCCAGGGTCTTCCCTGTTTTTACAGTTTCAATTGCTTTTAAAGTATCAGATAATGAAAAACAATGAGTGTCAGAACCTAAGTTTGCAATTATAGGAGTGATTTTCCCAAATATGGGGCAGTAGGCAATGACCGGTAGGGCTACAACCACGGAGGCTCTCAAAAGCCTCAATATGCCAAAAGTCAAAATTATTGTTACCTTTAGCAGCTTCACGGAGATCACCCAATTCCCTTTATCCCAATTCCTGTTAATGATATCTAGAATACGTCTTCATTTTATACATACATGTGTTAAATGTACCTTGTTGCCAACTACTTGGCAAATGTTGTTTGATAAATCCACAACCATGCTTATGTTTGGTAAACATTATTTGAATTTCGGGTGGGAAAATAATCACCAAGCCTCCCTTAGTAACTGTCAATTAAACATTGCTAGTTGTAAAAAAGTAACAAGCCCAGAAGTGCAGTATAATTAAACTTTTTACATTGTTCTGTACTGTAGATATTGTATAAGGCCATCTATCCCACCCTCGCCCCAGGCTCTGATCACAGTTAATTAATAAGTCTTATTATCAAGGGGGCCTGTCCCTTGGTGCCATGCAGCAGTACTTTATTATGCATGAACACAACATCTTGCATTGACCAACTGACCAAAGTACATAAGGCTTATATCAATCTTGTTAAAAATACTGAATGATTCAATGAAACCTTTATCACGGAGCATTGGAAGGGATAAGCTGGCTGGAGAGGAAGTAGAAGTAAGCTGTAAAAAAGCTTGGGAGGATGACAGCAAGGAAGTGAACAGCTGGGGATTATACTGAGAGTGATGGGATGTAAGTCAGCAGTGGTAAATATAACTTTAAACACGATAGCTGCTTAAAGCCAGACATTTATACATATATACATTTGGCTATTGTAGATATTTGAATAGTACAGTAAGTGCTTACATATGTGTGGCTAATTTAGTAAGAGACTGCCGTCCACTGCCACCAACTCCCAGAAGCAGTGCATTTCCCATTGGCTGTCGCAGGATCCGGCTGATTCGGCAAATATGCTGAATGGCGTCCATGAAGAGTACGAGCTTCATCTTACTTGTGTTGATCTGGTTATAATCCTCCATGTAGTCTTCAATCACACGCACCATCTGAAGACAACAAGATATAAATATTAAAACACATACAAAACCCATTTAAGCAAATTAATAATTTCGCAGAACTTAGAGACAACACTTACAACGTACACATGGAGAGACTCTTCTATCTATACTAAACAGACTTGTTGAACTACAGTGAAAATCTCTAGGTAAACCATAGATCACAAAGTGTTCTATGCATTATCCAGGAGAGACTGGTAGAATTGTACTGACTCTGACTACTTCAAACAGACATTGACAGTAATAACCATAATGGCTGTCGGGCCAGTGGGGCAGAAGTATCAACATCTAGGAGACCGAAAGAGGAACTCAAACAGGAAAATAACCTAAACCATCTCCATCCAACCTTCCTTGAATCTTATTTTTAAAATAGTTCTCAATTGCCAAGAGAAAACAAACTAACATTTGAAAATGTTGGTGAGTGAGGCCAACAATCATAAAAAATATGAATGGGCCTTTAGGTTGGGAGGCTCCTGCAGTATCACAACATGCTTGTCTTGACATTGAGCGTATGTAGTTCTAGTCCCAGTACCCATAAAAGGTCTGGTCATCTTGATATTCTTGAAAGCCCCTGCTCTGTTTTACTGTTGTTAAGTGTAACCTGGTTGTCTGAAAGTGTGTGACCCACAAATGACTTTGGGAAAGGGAGGTGTCTTATCAACAACCCTGGTTAGGTCTCAACACAAGTGTCAGAGAAATTCTGCTCAACGCCTGGTAGCTATGGCACAATGGCACAATCAGAAGGCAATTCTCTAGAGAAAGGCAGCTGCTTTGAAGCAGTAACAACAATTTCGAAGTAAAGAACACAACAAAATAAAATTCCCAGGCCAAGTTAGAAAAATAGAGAAATCAAAATGAGAAAAAACGACACCACTGAATAAGGGGAAACACAGATATGATTTTTTAAAAACATTTTAAAGCAAAAAGAGCATAACAAAAGTATAGTGTCTTTGAAAAACAACAGATCTTAGATGACCGAGACCTAATCATGATTTTAGGCAGACCACAATGTAGTGAAAACTAGATAAACTAAGCAAGTCATTGTCGTCAAAGTCTCTGAAATGCAAGTTAAAATGTTTCTGCAGGGCAAGGTCAAAGAATGGACCAGCAATGGATCCTCAAAGTCAGCTTTATCATCATAAAGCTTCCACTAAAGCCATTTGTTTTGGCTCCAAAAGCTCAGGGAAGGACAAAGCTAGTTTTCATAGCCATCTCGTTTGCTTAGTCATTGGGATGGATTTGCTGTCCCAGTCACTTTGTTGGTCCGCAACGTCCTGCAGGTGGGCAAAGCTGTACATTGTAGCTGGGCAGGGCTCCACAAGGCCAAATACCTACACTGTGAGGTCCTGAAGAATCCGTTTTCAGTGGGGTAAAAAGTTCTCAGTAGGAGGAACCAGGCTATTCTTGCCCACCTTATGTGTAATATTCCAGGTCAAGCAAAAGCACATTGTTCCCAATGCCTAACTCACACTTTTCTCCAACTCCTGAGGTAGTATCTTCTAGTCAATCCTGGAGCCCCCAAATTCTCATGGCAGTCTTATAGACAGCACATATTTCTCTAGCCAGGGGTGCTGATGGGTCCAGTCCTTCGTGGTAAGCTAGGCCTTGCTGAAGTCAGGAGTCCTGCTTTTTGAACCAATTAAGTAGGCAAACTGGACGTCAGCCACCTGATAACTAGAGGACATTTTTTCTTCAGGCGTGTTCTTCCTAGGTTCAGGAATGTTCTGAGGAGGTGGTAGTAAGGTGCCAGTCTTGTATTGGGGAGTAGCAAGTGACTGGAGAATATTCCCTACCCAATCCTGTCTACTTTTTCACCTTATGCCCACCTCCTTTTGCACTACTCCTCTTAAATGCTCACTGTTCTTGTGGAATCAAGCTGCACCAGGCTGGAGAAGCCCCACTAGGCTTAAACCGGTCTTGGGTTCTGGTTTGGAGAGGACCTGGCTTGGCAGTTCAGGGTGGACTGTTTCTGTTGGAGCAGGACCAAGGCTGATTTGCATATGAACAAATCTAATCTGAGGTGGTATCATGGGCAAAAAAAGATGGCTAGGATTCATCCGTGAGTAATTAAGAGTGGCTGAGATTATTTCAAGTATTCCATCCATCCCTTTTTTGCAAGTGGCAAAGCTGAAAGAAGGCCTGCCACTGGCTCATGTTATTCATACATTGAGTCATCAATGTGCTGGCGTTCACGTTGAAGGGAATTTAATGGCGGATGAAGCAGCCAAGGCAATATTACACATTACTGCAACAACTAGCTCCAGTACAAGGATAGAAGGAACAACTATGATAGATGTCAGTGTCGCGTGCAACAGCTCAGCCCTGCCTAAAGGCTTTCCACTCAAGTACTCCTACAAGTTAGATACACAAAAAATTCTATATGCTCAGATTTCAGGAGTGAGGGCTAGAGCAATACCAAACGCTGATCGCAGATTGGGATTGATACTAGCTGCACACAAGAGTCTGGGTTCAGCTAATGCAAGGATCACTGCTACAGTTTCACTAATGAAGCAGCGCTATTGGTAGCCAGGTCTTACTAAGCAGACCAAGGACTTTGTCCTCAAAGGTGTCATCTGCCAGCAGATGAAGGGCTCCAGCGTAGCACCTCCATCACAAACACCTTAATTGTTCTCGGGCAAACCTTTGCATGTGTATATTTGGATCACTGCGGCCCCTTACACTCTGACAGGGCTTACAAGTACATCTTGGTGGAAGTAGATTCACGCTCCAGATTCCTGTAGGTGTGGCCCCAGCACTCGGCTGACGCTCCAACTGTTATATAGGATTTGTGAGTCCCCATCGGCAAATACACAATTGGCACACTACATTCCAACCAGGGTCCGGCGTTTAGCTCTCGGGCTTATAAGGAAGCCATGGGAAGTTTGCGTGTGGCCTTGAGGTACTCCTCCCACTACATTCCAGAGGGAAATTAGGTCATTGAGAGGAAAAACCATGACTTAAAGCAATCCTTGATAGCGAGTGTATCAGGCTCGAATGGCAGTTGGGTCAATCATCTATATGGGATTTAGAGGGCACTTAATAACATGTCAAGAAAATCCCTGGGGGGTCCTACACCTTATGAACTCCTGTTTGGGGTGAGGATGTGGGTACCCGACCTCAATAGTGTCAACACAGTGGAGGCTAAAACCACATTTGACATCAATGATCGTTTGGATGTTTTACAGGACCTTAAAAAATACCGAGCTTTACAAAGCAACATCCAAGTAAAGCGCACTGGGGAAGTGAAAACAGTACTGGCAAGACTTACCTGGGGCCCGAAGATTGAGGACCTGGTCAGAGAGAAAACTGCAGACAAAAAAGAATTCAGGCCATCATACAGAGTGCCTGTACCTGTCCTGGCTGTGAAGGTACCTGGACTGTGCTTCTTCCGCCGCTTGCTGAGACAAGAGGTTGGTCTCAATTGATTAATCGAACCACATGATGTGGCCGATTCTCAACAGTAGGCCACATGGGCTCCTGGGTAGCAGCCGGGCTCCTCTCGCTACCGTACAGGAAGTTCAGGTGGAAGCTTTAATAATGACTGAAGACTACACTTTCCTAAGAGAAGCTGTAAACAACAATGAAATGATGCTTCTCCCTGCCCGCCAAGGCCAAATATTGAAAGTTTGGACTAGAGTAAAAAATGATCAGGACAATCAACTGTCTATAGCTTTGTGGAGAGAGGTTAAAGATAACCAGAAACTGCAAGCGTGGAAATATCTAAACAACGCAAAAGAAGAATTTGGAATATCAGCAATCTGGGAAAACACTATGACGCAGGAAAGCTTCAAAAAAACAATCAATAAGCAGGTAACTCACCTATCGCTGCTTAAAGACAAAGCTTTGTTAGTAAAGAACAAGTTACTTACCTTCGGTAACGCTTTTTCTGGTAGATACAATATCTGTCTGTGGATTCCTCACCTTGTGAATATCCCCCTTGCGTCAGCAACGTTCGGAAATTTTCTTCGTAGCACGCCGACGTGGACGACGTCACAGGAGTACGACCTCGCGCGTGACTCCGCCTGACGTCACCGACTCCTTATTAGGCCCACGCCGGCGTGATGACGTCAGTTCCGCCCTTTTTTCCGTGCCTTCGAGGCACACGGACGGATCAACGATAGCAAATATGCAAATATACAATGTACACAGTACATATAAAACAAAATCAAAGCAATAGCATAATCCATATATACAGAAAGACCAGGTATAGCAGAGTGGACAACGGGGAGGCGGGTGGGCATGTGAGGAATCCACAGGCAGATATTGTATCTACCAGAAAAAGCGTTACCGAAGGTAAGTAACTTGTTCTTCTGATAGATACATCTGCCGTGTGGATTCCTCACCTTGTGAATAGAGTCCCACAGCAGTCCCCACTCCCGGAGGAGGGTGTCCACTCCGCTACACCAGGAAATCTTGGAGAACAGAACGCGCAAAGTGGCCGTCCCTCCTCACCTCGGTATCCAAGCAGTAGTGCTTCGCGAAAGTGTGGAGGGAGGCCCAAGTCGCGGCTCTGCAAATGTCCTCAACAGGTACACCTCTAGACAAAGCAGATGTTGCAGACTTTGCTCTAGTTGAATGTGCTCTAATACCCTCAGGAGGGTCCTTACCCGCAAGGGAGTAGCAGATCTTGATGCACAGGATTATCCATCTGGAAAGTGTGCGCTTGTGCACCGCTCTGCCCTTCCGACAGCCAGCAAAACTAACAAACAGCTGGTCGTCCACCCGGAAGTCTTTAGTCCTGTCCAGATAGAAAGACACCGCCCTCTTAGGGTCCAGACGGTGCAGTCTCTCTTCCTCCTTAGAAGGGTGAGGGGGAGGATAGAAGGTAGGAAGGGTAATGGACTGTCCAAGATGGAAGGGAGTAACCACCTTAGGCAGAAAAGCAGCCCTGGTCCTGAGAACCATCCTTTCAGCATGAATGGTCAGGAATGGGGGCTTGGAACTAAGAGCCTGAAGCTCACTTACTCTCCTTGCCGAGGTGATTGCAACGAGGAAGATCGTTTTAAAAGAAAGAAGCCTCAATGGACACTTGTGCAAGGGTTCGAAGGGAGAACCCATTAAGAAGGTCAGCACAAGATTCAAATCCCAATGAGGAACAACAAAAGGAGTAGGAGGGAACATATTCGTTAGACCCCTCAAGAACCTTAAAACCACCGGAGATTTAAAAAGAGAGGGCTGATCCGGTAAACAGAGAAATGCCGATAAGGCCGAAAGATACCCCTTGACCGTGGCCACAGCAAAACCTTGCTGCGCCAGAGAAAGAGCAAATTGTAAAATGTCAGATAAATGAGCCTTCAAAGGGTCAACATCCTTCTCCCTGCACCAAGAAACAAGTTAAGACCACCTATAGGAATAAATGGACTTAGTGGTGTCTCGCCTGGCAGAAAGAATGACATCCACCACATCGTGAGGGAGAGAAAAAGAACTCAAGTTGCCCCGTTCAATCTCCAGGCATGAAGGTGTAATGTCTGGAGGTGGGGGTGTAGAACCTGCCCCTCCATCTGAGAGAGGAGGTCTGCCCTGTGAGGGAGACGGAGCGGCGGGTGAGAGGAGTGGTGGAGAAGGTCTGTGTACCACACCCTTCTTGGCCAATCCGGGGCGATCAATATGACTTGGGCCCGGTCTTGGCGAATCTTCCACAGAACCCGAGGAATCAAGGGTATGGGAGGAAACGCGTAAAGGAGTTGATTTCCCCAACTCAACTGAAACGCGTCCCCCAAGGCTCCTTGCAATGGATACTGGAGACTGCAGAATGACGGGCAGTGAGCATTCTCGCAAGTGGCAAACAGGTCCACCCGAGGAGCACCCCACATCTGAAAGATGTTGTGAACCACCTCCGGGTGAAGCCTCCACTCGTGGTCGGTAGAGAACTGCCGACTGAGACTGTCCGCACGAACGTTCAGAACCCCGGCCAGATGATTTGCCATCAGACAAATCTGATGGCCCTGAACCCAGGACCAGAGACGCAGAGCCTCTCTGCAGAGACACTGTGACTCCACTCCTCCCTGCTTGTTGATGTACCACATCGCGGTCGTGTTGTCCGTCAGGACTTGAACCGACCGACCGCGAAGGGAAGGGAGGAAGGCCTTGAGCGCCAAACGTATCGCCCGCAATTCCAGAAGGTTGATGTGAAGCAACCTTTCTTCTGGAGACCAAAGGCCCTTGACCTCCAGGTCCCCCAGATGAGCACCCCACCCGAGAGTGGATGCATCCGTTATCACTGTGGCCACTGATGGAGGCAGTTGAAAAGGCTTTCCTTGAGACAGATTGCCTTCCACGCCCCACCAAGACAGATCCGCTGCAGCTTCTCTGGAGATCCTCACTGACTCCCTGAGATCTCCATTGTGTTGATACCACTGCCTGCGGAGGCACCACTGGAGTGCCCTCATGTGCCAGCGTGCATGACTGACCAACAGAATGCAAGAAGCCATCAGACCGAGCAGACGAAGGACCTTCAGGACTGGAACAACCGCTCCATTGTAGAATAAAGGAATCATCTCCTGTATGTCGTGAATCCTTTGAGGTGGAGGGAATGCACGACATACAGTAGTGTCCAGTACTGCACCTATGAACAGGTTGCGCTGGGAGGGCACCAGGTGAGACTTGGGTACATTGATCGAAAAACCCAACCTGTGCAACAACTGAGTTGTCTCCTGCAGATGATGGAGCACCTTCCCTGGCGACTCCGCTTTGATCAGCCAGTCGTCCAGATAGGGGAACACAGGTATCCCCGATCTCCTGAGATGCGCAGCCACCACTGCCATCACCTTGGTGAAAACTCGAGGCGCAGTAGTAAGTCCAAACGGAAGGACCGCAAACTGGTAGTGCTGCGATCCCACCGTAAAACGGAGATACTTCCTGTGCGACTTCAGGATTGGGATGTGAAAATACGCATCCTGTAAGTCGATCGACACCATCCAGTCTTCTTCCATCAGCGCTTGAAGAACCTGAGCAAGGGTGAGCATTTTGAACTTCTCCTGTTTGAGATAGAGGTTCAAAATCCTGAGATCCAGGATTGGTCGAAGCCTGCCATCCTTCTTGGGAATCAAGAAATACCGGGAGTAGCACCCTTGACCCCTCTCCTGCTCTGGAACCACCTCTATTGCACCCTTTCGGAACAGAGCCAGGACTTCTTCCTGCAGGAGCAGCAGGTGGTCCTCTGAACAATAACCTTGGCAAGGAGGGTAATTGGGAGGGAACTCCTGAAAAGGAAGTGCATACCCATTCTCTACGAGATTGAGAACCCAAAGATCTGATGTAACCGATTCCCAATCTCGTAGAAAATGAGTAAGCCGACCCCCTACTGGCCACACATGATCCAGAATGGTGGATCTAGGGCTGCTTTGCTGATGCGGGTGGGGGTTGGGTATTATTGGAGGAAGTGGAGGAAGAGGAGACTTGACGCCCACGTCCACGACCCTTCTGTCTACCTCTATAGGACTTATATAGAGGGTTCTGCTGTTGCTGCTGTTGTTGTTGACCTTGTCTGAAGGGACGAAAAGAGGATCTACCAAATCCTCTAAACTTTCTAGTTATCGACCCTCTCATTTGGAGACCCAAAGATCTTGCAGTAGCACGGCTATCTTTAAACCTTTCCAAGGCGACATCCGCCTTTTTTCCAAAAAGGCCAGACCCTTCAAAAGGTAAGTCCAGCAACGTAGATTGCACATCCGCAGAGAAATCAGAGGATTTTAACCACGCGGCCCTCCTGGTCGCAATAGAAGAGCCCATAATCCTGGCAACAGAATCAACTGTGTCCATGCCACTCTGAATAACCATGCGTGCAGCAGCTTGAGTGTCTGAGACCACCTCATTAAAGTTCTTTCTATCCTCCTCAGGAAGCTTAGGTGATAACTGCTTCACAGAATCCATCAATGCATGGACATACCTTCCTAAAAGGCAAGTAGCATTAGTTGATTTAAGAGCCATGCTCCCTGAAGAGAAAGTCTTCTTTGCAGACTGATCCAACTTTTTTGATTCTTTGTCCGCCGGTACTTGAGGGAAAGAACCTGCAGCCCTGTTAGAACATGCTGCCTGCACCACCAGACTTTCTGGAGAGGGGTGCGAAGAGAGGAACGCAGGGTCATCAGGAGCCACCCTATAGCGTCTTGCAATAGATCTCGAAACTGCAGGAGCAGACAACGGTCTCTTCCAAATCTCTTTTATTGGATCCGTTAAGGCATCAGTGAATGGCAGTGTAGGTTCAACAATAGAAGAGGGAGAGTGCAAAACTTCAGTAAGGATGTTGGGCTTGTACTCAACTGTGGGAAGTTTCAAGTTGAGAAGATCTGCAGCCTTCCTAATAACGACGTGATATGGCGCCACGTCCCTAGAAGGAGCATCAGAAGCTGAAGGTAAACCCCACTCAGGAGAGAGCTCCAGATCACTAGCATCACGTAGGTCTTCAAAGTCATCATCATGATCAAGAAGCTCACCCTCTTCCATATCTGAATCTTCATCTCCCTTTTCTTCCAGAAGACGCCGAGCTCTTCGTCTCGACCACTCTATTCGAATCGAAGTCGACGGATTCGGTAACGACTCCGACGGAGTCGGATTCGACGTCGAGCGAGGAGCCGGGGGAGCAGGAGGACGAGACTCACGGACAGGTGTGGAACCTCGATCCAAACTACGAGGTTGATCCGGAGTCGGCGAAGCCGCATGCGGAGTCGAAGACCTCGGCGGTGCCGTACCGAGCCAAGGTGTAAGAGGCGTCGGCATAAAAGGCATAAATGGAGCTGGGGCGTACGACTGAGGAATGCCCAAATTGTACGATAATGGACCCATGGGACCAACAGGTGCTCCAGCGGGGTACATCGCCCTGGAATATACTCCAAACATCGCATTGAGAAAATGCGAGGGGTCCTGATCAGGACCAGGAAAAGGAGGGTACGAACCTACCGGATGTACTAAAGGAGGTCGTTCCGACACAGGTTCATTCTGACCTTCCGGGTCCACAGGAGTCTCCATCGGAGCCGGAGTCTGAGGAATCACTTCTTCTTCCTCCTCATGTTCTGAAGAATGTAAAGACACCGGATCCCGTTCCGGTTCCGGAGTCGGTGAATCTCCGACTGACTGAGCAGGAGAAGGAGAAACGAAGTCCTTATGGTGTTTGCGAGACTTCTTCTTTGAATCAGAAGATTCCTTCCCTGAATGATGTCTCGAGCTGTGCTTCCTCCTCTTGTGCTTTTTCCTCGAGGAGCTCGAAGCGTGACCCGAAGCCGACTTGGATCCAGATCTAGATCTCTCTCTGGACCTCGACTTCGCTCTGGATCTTGACCTCGCTCTGGACCTCGACGCCGACCTCGACTTCGATCGAGACATTTGTCTTGACTTCGAGCGTCTCGACGTCGACCTCGAAGATCTTCCAACATCTCTTCCCTTTACCTTCGCGAGAAGTAGTTTTGCTTCACGCTCTCGAAGCGCCTTTGGGTTCATCTTAAAACAAGATCGACAGTGCTTAACGTCGTGGTCTGAACCCAGACACCACAAACAATCGCTATGTGGGTCGGTGATTGACATCATGCGGGCACAAGATCCGCATTGTTTAAATCCTGTCTTCCTCGACGACATCCTTGATGAAGAAACAAGTTGCAAAGGAGAAACAGTAATGATTAAATAATAGTCAGATACTAAGTATCGCAGAAGATCCCGAAAACCGTTAGCGTCGAAGACGTGGAAAAAAGGGAACTGACGTCATCACGCCGGCGTGGGCCTAATAAGGAGTCAGTGACGTCAGGCGGAGTCACGCGCGAGGTCGTACTCCTGTGACGTCGTCCACGTCGGCGTGCTACGAAGAAAATTACCGAACGTTGCTGACGCAAGGGGGATATTCACAAGGTGAGGAATCCACACGGCAGATGTATCTATCAGAAACGCAAGCATTCATGGCCAATCATAAATGGCTAAAAAAAAAAACAAGTCCAAGCCTACCTCCATACGGCATGGTCAGCCCAAAATAAGCAAACATTTATAGGAGCACGCTTTGGTGTATGGCCAGGTTTGTGTCATCTCCCACCCTGGAAACTAAACGAGGGCAATATGCTATGCAGACTTTGCAAGGGGGGAAAAGAAGACATTGTGCACCTGGTATGTTTGTGCCCTGTTATAGCCCCAGAAAGGAGACTAATCCTCAGGAGGTTGCTCAATGCCCGAAACATAAGAACCTGTAGACAAGCAGTAATGGCCTGTCTAAATCCGAATGACCTACCAATGAATGTTGCTTTTGTAAAATTTTTAAATGTGATTGCTAAAGGTCATAAGGACAATGTCATTTAGTTTTACAATTTTTATTTCTTTATTTTAATTATTTTTAAGGTCATTTACTATTTGTATGACGTAAAAATGTGTATTGATGCTTATACTTTCTCTAAGGTCACATTTTTGTAAGATTTTAATTAATCAAACAAATAAAAATAAACTTGAAACTTGATGCTTCTCCCTGTTGAAACAACTATAACTGTATAATCAACAAGTACAAAAATTTCATTTCCAAAAATTGACGACGTCTATGTCAACATGCCACAGATCATATCATCTACCAGTTCTACAAAACCTGTTCAGCTGCCAAGAATAATCCGGACAGCGTCTGGCTACTTTGTGCATTATGACGGATTTTCATCAGATCCAAGTGAACTTGAACTGCCAACACCGCCTCTCCCTTTCAAGCTACAAGTGTATGCTTTCTATCTTTAGCTGAAAAAGACTTACTTCATTGTTCCTTGGATACATCTCTGGATTACAATTGTATTACTTTTCCTGGTACTTTGGATTGTTATAGTGACTGACCTTTTCCTACTTCTGAATGGAAACTTTCTCCCAGAACGCTCAGCAGTACAACTCATGAACTTCTTTCTTAAACCAAATGCATCATTGTATCGTGAACTGAGGGACCTGTCCCTGGTGAACATTACAGCAGTTCCAGTTCCTGAAAGAATTGTATGGGACAGGGTATCTTATGATGTGTATGGTCCTACTGAACTTTTGCAAATTCCTTATTTGTTTAAAATATCTTTAAATTACATCTTTCTCTAAATACTTTCTCTGAGGATTGGGACATTATAACTGGGCATAATTTGCTTTCAGATTTAGAGCAATTAGTTGAGTTTTCTAATGATGAATTATATGATGGCACAAGTAATTTTGGAGACATGTTCTGTTACCAGCATTATAGTCACCATTTTTTACGTAAAACTAGTATCCCACGCACTGTTTACAAATATACACAATGGGAACACTGCCCAACACAGCCGAAAGGTAGTTTAAAGAAATTTGCACAGAAGTTTGCTTATTTTTCAGGTCTTGAAACATTAGATCCAGCCTCGTATAACTATAGGCTTGCACCTACACCTGCAAAGAAAAAATATGCTAACAAACATCAAGCTAATATACTCTGCTTCCTTTAGTTCCCAACTGTCTATATAGGGTTTTGACTTTTTGAGCGGCACCATAGACACAAAATCTACCTGGGGGACAAAGGATTGACAGGTTCAGGGAACGGGGCCTTATTTAGAGCATGCCTCATACTACATCTAAAGATTTTCCTCAACAAGACAGTGCAACAAGCTTCATGTCTTGAAATAGCAAAAATAAAGGATTTGAACACACAGCAGATTCCCGCATTCTCACGCTTCGAGAATTGGCAGCACTTTAAACACTTCAGTGAGGTTACACTGGATACTGTAATATGTAATGGTTATTTTCATTCATCAGAACCCAATTGGAAGGGACGGTTGGTTTGGCCTGTGGACACAAATGGGCGTCAATCTAGATTCCTGGGTAACACTGAAGGGTTTAGGATCAATAGGCCTGATAGATGGTGTGCCTTTCTGCATATAGGCGGCAACCACATCTAAATAATGTGGTTAATTTGGACTGAAACCTTTCATGACAGAAAGGAAATTTAACAATCTCGGCCCCTGAAACATTTGGATGCTGTTTATGTTTGAACTTTCCTCCTTTTTCCGGTACCAGGTTCCGCTTCCTTTTCCTTTGTCCCTGCAAGGGTTTGCACAATAGAGAACCAGAAATGCTCCGCAGGCCTCGCCCCACCGTTCTCCTTCCTGCAAGGATATCCTTTCCGAGCAGAAACTGAAAGAATGCAATGGTCTGCATAAAAAGACACCTCGCTGTGACTTGGGTGTGCTTAGAGTCAACAGATTTTTAGAGATACGTGCTGTCATGTTGTGAAGACACCCAATTCGGCTCCCACACATCATTTCTCCCACCCAACTTGCAAGTCCAAAATTGCTTCCCTATCAAATTAAGTTTTCTTTTTGTAAACAGGCATTTAATGGACACTTAAGCTGCTAAAAACTAACGTGTTAATGTTTTGCACTATGGTTAATGATCATTTCCTTGGATTATTATATGACTATATTCACGAGGTTACTTTTTTTTATAAATTCTTTAGCAATTCAATATAGTAACCTAAACACTAAATATGAAGCTTTTATACATATATTTTTTTTATCAGAGTTCAGTAAGATGGCTAGAATGTCCTCTACTGTCATGGATAAAGCCTTTTGAAACATCATTACTTCAAGACGTTCCTAACACCAAGATAAGACTGAGTTTATTCCACTTTTGAGAAACTTTATCAGTGTGCACGTGAATAAATCTATTCGTATTTACAATACAGCCTCTCACATCACACTTATTGAAACATAAATCATATTTAACCAAAAGTATGAATAAACAAGCATTGGCAAAGCCAATAGGTCTCGCCTTTGGGACCTTATAAGTGTTTAGCCATGCAACAGATGATATTGTTGCACCAAGGATATTGTGCTGCATAACTAAATACTTATAAGGTCCCAAAAGCGAGACCTATTGGCTATGCCAATCCTTGTTCTAAGTGGCTCCTTGGTTTGTAAGGACATTTCTCTACACGGGGCGCGCAATGCTTTAGTAGCAAACTTGTTTTGTTGTCTGAAGGGTTCCCCAGCTGCTGTGATTCATCCTGTGTTCAGGCTGCTCTTGAATGGGAGCTATTGGATGCTGAATGATCGAGGTTGCTGCGGAATGGAACCAGGCATCGCTTAGTTAGTGGCGGTTAATTCCATAGTCACTTGTACACAAGTACTGTTTCCACCTGCCCGCACAGTTTAGGAGAAATGCTATGACCTTCAATAAATGTTTCCAAGATAAATTTGATTCCCTAAGCAAACTGAAAGCCATGCTCTTGCAAAAAGATGTGGCTTTAATTTCAGCCAAAGAGACGTTTGATCTCCAGTTTGCATGGTCCTTGTCTGAGATACAGATACTACTCCATACTAACTTCCCGTTGCATTTTGTGGAGCTGGTCCAGCGTATCTTTAAAATGTCTGATACGAAAGGAATAGTGCACTTTTTAAAATGTTTTGCATCTGGTTTGGTTAGCACCTTTCTGACGAGTTATACCATCTTTCATACACTCCACGTTGGGAAGCGTTTTTGGAGGGCTCCCGCTTGTCCTGCTACTTGTGGCTGGAATCCTGATTTTATTTTATCTGCCCTGTAATGGGTGTCCCAGTTTAACTCGGAATGGAGACAGCACTGCTAGTGCTGTGTTGCCGTGAGTGCATGATACACTGGTTCAGCACACCTTGGCTTCAAGAACTAAATGAGCATTGGTTCTTATCATTCAGACCGGTCTGGCTTGACTGCATGCAACCTGTCTTCCGCTGTCTGCTTTGCAGCTACAAATGCATCCTGGATATATGGCACGGATAAGAATTGGTTGCACCACCTTACATGGAAGTACTGATGGACCCCTTAAAGGCCAATGCATATTGCTGTCCTCAGCATATTCCATTGATGATGAATGCATTCTTAGAGCCACCATAGGATGCTTCAGGTGCTAGTGATGTGAACAACAGCTCTGCGAAAAACTTATGGGATACAACGCCGTCCCTCGGAGGCTGCTGTGGGAACTGGATAGAACCACCTTTGCTCCATAAATATGCTACGAGGTGTGCCTCTGGGAACTGGGAATGACTGTGGTTGTGGGTAACAGTACTGTTGTGTCTACCACTCGGAACACATAAGCAATTGGCCTTTTCCGTGTGGGAACAATTTAGCTTCTTTTTTAACCAAATGAACCAAAACAGCTTTTTCTTTTCCTAGGCACCTTGACTTTCTGAGTGCTTGGGATCTCAAATGATATAATGACTTAAAAACCGCTTTTAGATGCCTTTAAGAGTATTTTTAATGTTTTTAAAATTGTCTGAGGGATTTTTGAGTAGCTTTTTAGATATCAACCCTTAGTATTAAGAGTGGGTGTTATATTCCCAAGTTGGGCCCATGTAGCGAAGCAGCTTATTTCTTACATTGTCCTTACAACTAACATTTTCAGCCGTGACCTTTTGCACATATCTGCATGCACGACAATGTTGGATTAGTTTCCCTGAAACAAAACTTGTTTACACATCTAGCTTTGCACATCATTTTCACAATACCCTGAACATCATGTACAAGGTCTTGTTTCGCAATATGTACAAATGTCATCACTATCTTCATCCGTGGGGCGACAGGACTATCTACATATCCATAACATCAGTAATCTATACGCACATCGCAAGTCAGCTTTCTATTATAAAAGATGAGCATCCCAATAGATTAGCAGAGGAGGCACTTCCACTGACACCAAGGTACTTGTATGCTGAGAAATCACCACGCAATGGTCTGACAACTCGTGAGGGGTGTCCAGTTTGTGACCAAGACCGGGTTATTCACTCTATCCCTTCAGGTAATCGGGTTGGTTCATCCCTTGGGGGGATGCTTGGCTTTACACCTACACACACTCTAGGTACACTTGGTGGGAGTATGCTAGATTACTGCCTTGTTTTATATGCCTGCATATATACCTTGTTTCAGCCCACGGTAGAATTATATCTACTATTTACGCTCTGGTGCTTGTAATCATGTTTATCTGCTTCTGTCTACTAATCATTGCAGCACACGTGTTTTATGCAAGAATAACGTTGGTTCAATAAATATTATTGAAAACATCCCACTGTGTATATTCTCTATATATTTCTCTGAGAGTAAGGGAGCATGAGTGATTGAGCGAAAGGTTCTGTACTATTTCCACAATTCTTCAGGGGTCAGGGTTGTCATGTTTAGTGTTTGCCAGAAAACCATTCACTCCCTGATAGGTTAGGGGGGCTTACGGAGGCACTATGAGCTAGCTGGTCTCTAGGCCAACATATCCTGCGGGGGTGACAGGAATCAGTCTAGACACCGAGCCCTTGGTTTATGCTGTCCAATCAATGTGCAGATCCTAGAGATTGGTAGGAGCTAAACAACCATAGCTCTACACTAACTGACCAGGCGGGTCCCCTAGCTGAGTTCACATTATGGAAGTGCTTTCATAGTACCTGTGCTAGGCTTATAAATATTTAGGTTGCTGTTCCTGTGATAACCCCTGTCTCCTTGCTCCAGCACCTTCTCACAACTCAACCATAACAGGGCAAATGTAAGAACAAGGCTACATGCACCCGTTAAACATTTCTAGTAACACTGCATCCATTTCCTTAAGTGGTACAGGCCCCTGTGTCAAATTCACTCCTGACTGTCGCATGTTAATTTTTGAGGAGTCTTATAGAGACATTTCCAAAGGGCTTTGGCTGTCTTTGATATCCAAGGCAAACTGAGTAGGACCTTAAGGTGTTATTTCACATTTTCAAGAGTTTACCATTCACATAAATATCTCAAATTTGTAGCACCCCCTCTTTTCGTCATGATGCATTAGTGCCCTTGGACACATCCATCCCCAGCCATCCACACATCTGAAAAGGTCAACACCTTGAACTTTCTGCATCGTTTTTCCCATACATGCTTAAAGTCATTGTGCTATCTGACTTGTCACTTATGATGTCATGTATCACCCTTCATTGACAGGGGCTCTGCTAATTCCAGCCAGTTATTCTCCAGAACATCTCTCCTGGCCACCAGCTTACTGTGCCTAAACCCCATTATAACAGTTTTCAAAATCTCTAGTTCATAGTCACAGAAGATATCTTCTGAGTTAAATAGTGAAGTGTGAATGTTCGTATTTACTGCCGCGTTGTTGCACTGTCAGGGTGACACCAGACAGCACTGGCCTATTCACCAGTGACACCAGGTACCATGCTGCAGCATGTTTTGGAGCCAGACAGCAGAAGCTTGTGGTTCAAATTCTATGGCTAAGGAAGCAGTAGTGTAAAATATAGTTGTTATTTACCACTATGCTTTTGGTTGATCCGCGATCCTGGATACAGTCAATATCCTAAAGAGGCAGGCCAGTGGGGGAAGGAGACATGCAAAGGACTTAACTGGAATTAAAATACAATTGAAATTTGCCAATAAAGGCAGACTCTAAATTCTCGATGGGGCAGTTGTCACCCACTCCCAGAGAGGAAAAATTAGAACTGGGATGGTGGGAGCTGGCTGTGTGAAAAGGGGGTGAAGCCTTAGAGTGGAAGGAATTGACCATACTCTGATTTCTAGCAGCCTCAAAGTGCACTGGTACTGGTTCGGATTGCATCTTTGACCCTTGGTTTATAGTCTGGAATCCTTTCCCCCTGGTGTGGCAATATGGTATGAGTTTTATCATTGTTTTAATGTTATGAAAGTTTGTCTTTTAAAATGTTTTTCACAGACTTGCATTAGATTATAAATATATTATAGAGTAGATAATAGGCAATGTAGTCGTAGCCTGAAATGTTAATACTTTTGTATAACTTGTCAGTTGAACTTGCGAATATCAAAGGTGTGACTTCAGTCCCATTTGAATTTTTGATGTGCTTGGAATATAAAGTGCCTGAATTGTTTTGCCATTTCCGCAATTTTGGAGTGTGCAAATTTGGCCAAAATACATATCATGAAGGTAGACAGATATGGTGGTAGTTGATATTTAGCAGTCGATATTGTTGCAGATTGATATTTTGTACCTCGATATTGTGACATACAATCATTTAGGAAAGCAATTTTTAGGTTGTACTACAATTCAACTAAGTCAAGGTGCTTATTTTAAAAACAGCAGAGCTGGAGCTGCTAACAAATTTTATTTAAACATGGGAACAGTCAACTGCATTTAGTGACACAATGGCTCACAGTCTAACTTCACTGAGTTCATACAATGGAAAGGCTTTGCCGAAATTAGCATAAGGTGGGCAAAAACAGCCAAAGTCCTGTCAAATGGGCTTCGGTTTTAGTGTGTCCAGTGCTTTCTTGGCTAACAATTTGCTAGTAGTGCTACTGAAGGTCTCTGCTTAACAGGCTAATCAGTCAAGCAAACTCATTTGCCATGTATTGTGGCTTTCAGTATAAAGTGAGATTTGCCAGTATTCTTCTACTAGTACAAGATCTACTGATGTTCTCAATGTGACCTCATGTTCAATCTATAACCTGTAGCTTTTCTCACACTGCTAAAAAATCTAGCAATCCAGCAGTTGGTTAGGGATGAAAACAGACAACCTCAAACTAGCTGTTTCACCCACTCGTTATTGGGGCTGTTAAAATGGAGCACCTTTCACTTTTTCCTATAACATTACACAGAATTGTGCTTTGCCGGCAATACAAGCTTCTTCAACCACAACTACCAGTCTGTTCACACTCTTGGGCCCAAATCACAAAGGGCCTTCGCACTAGTAGCGGAGGCCCTGCAGTTGTGGCCGGGATCAACACTCATGGCAGGACCTCCACATTGCAGCTTCTCATTTCGGAGATCATACCACAAGGGCGTCCCACCATCCCCTAAACCACGATTGCAGGGTCTTCTCTATGAGTGCGAAGGCCCTTTGTGAATCAGGCCCTCAGTGTTTTCCTCAAGTGCCACCCTTTATATTGAGGAAAGGGGCAGTATATGTAATGTGCACTGAATTACAAAACAGCACTTCCAGAATTCTTTCACAGGTCTTATTCGTATATGCAGTACATTTTTCGTAGCAGAAGCAATGATTACGGCAAATGCAATTCCGTATTGCGGAACATTTTCTGCTGCTACATTGCTCACAGTTTTAAGTTAGGAGGTTCCAGCTCTGCAAGGCCATGTAAAATTTCAGGGGGAAATTTGAAACACCAATGGTAATCAGGGAAGAAAGACCAATTCTGTGAGGGACTTGTGTGCGTATCCTATGGTGACACTTCATAATATAAAATAATTCCACCTCTAGATGCTCCCATGCCCTAAATATATGTAACTTCTGTGCAAATCTAGGAGAGAAGAAGCCTGACTAATCTCCAGGACCTTCTGATGTGACTAAGCATATAGCACCCTTCCGCATCAACAGTTACAACAACCTCAAAACTAAGGGTCTGATTATGAGTTTGGCAGATGGGATACTCTGAAACAAATGTCATGGGTATCCAGTCCGCCATATTACAAGTTCCATAGGATATGATAAAATTTGGGGAACGGGATATCCGTCATGTGTGTGACAGAGTAACCATGTCCGCCAAACTT
Source organism: Lissotriton helveticus (assembly GCF_964261635.1). NCBI lineage: Eukaryota > Metazoa > Chordata > Amphibia > Caudata > Salamandridae > Lissotriton > Lissotriton helveticus. The sequence continues at coordinate 1,077,873,858 of NC_136070.1, read as the reverse complement.
GAAACGAGGCTCTAATTCTGAATATTAATTTTGAATTCCTTTCAAAACACTGACATGCCTTTAAACCTTACACTGCCAGGCTGCTTTTGCAGCGGTATGGCAGAGGTTTTTAAAAAAAAAAAATAATTAGTGCTAGTATGTTAAGTACATCTTTGGGCACCAATAGAAGCTATATGTGGTTTTGGCACATTCAGAGCCATGCATAGGTGCATACTTTACATCAAATTAGAATGCAGCCTGAAGATATAATGAAAAATGTGTGGATAGTTTAATTTTTTTAACAGATTTTCTCAACCTTTTTATGCATTTCTCAAATGGACAAACATACATTCTGGAACTCTAACCAAGGAAATGTTGCTGTGAATATCTACAGTCTGGTATTACCAAAAATGTGTGTTTTTTTCTACAGAATATTGTCTATACAATATAGTAATAGAGCAGATTGCAAAATCGTGGCTGTGAGAATGGTGACAACAGAAATTGAACTAAATGGAGAGTGTAAACACTATATATTTTCTAATTCCATTTGGAGCAAGGAATCTTCTGGCATGATACAGACCTCTCTTTCATTGCCTTGACTGGCAGCTGGTAGAACACAAGGCATTTGTCAGCTCAATAGCAATATTTTAAAAAACATGGTCATTCCTTCCAGTCTCCCTTGAACAGGAACACGCACTGCTATGGCTTGTTCCTTTGGGCTTCCTGAGAGTGGGAATACCAAACATCTATGGGGTTTCCTTGGGTACAGATAGGCACAGGTGATGAACAGGTTCATTGCATTTAAGAAATTTGCACAACAACTGAAAGCAAAATGCTGGGTCAGATTACCGGTCATTAGGTTACAGATATGACTTCTTAACATCTGTAAAATCTAAGCTGCACATTGCTTGGTGTCAGACTTGCCTCACCCTGACTGGCTGGGTGATAATGCTAAATATGACATTTGTCAGAATTTGCAGCAATCTTTGCAAAACATGGTCATTTTCTCAAGTTGCTCTCCATCAATAACACTCCCCTGTCAAGGCTTGATCTCCAACTGAGTTCCTCTCGATCTTCTGAGCATAGGTGGTACCAGGCATGTATGGGTCTTCTATGGGCTGGAAAAGATGTGGGGAACCAGGAAATATGATCCCTATGTGGAGGGCCTTTCCAATAATCCAAGACTATTGTCACCAGATAATTACAAATATAGGGGCAATCACAGTAGTCGATTTCCTTTAGACCCTATCATACCAATATTGGGGGCCCTGGGGAAGGAGGGAGGACTCCACATTCCCATCAGTACTCAATTTGGTAAACTCCTAGAGCATCTGCATTTGGAGGCTAGATTATCAATGGCCTAGTTTTGGAAACAAGAGCTCAATCCTCCAATCCATGTCTGATGGGCAAACATTTGGTAAATTTACGCTAACGAAAAACTTACTGCACTTATACATGACCACATAGCTCAATACTAAAAAGTTTGCCCCCCTTTCGTGACATACGTGAAAAGAGCTAGAAGATATAGGAGTGGCCAAACTGGTAGACCTAATGTTCTTCGATGATCCGGTATCAATGAGGTATCCCAAACCTCAGTGTCATCTTCTGATAAATAGGCAAAGCAGTGTTATCATGCCCAAGGATGCTGAACTGCTTACAATTTTGAAGGGGGATGCATCCATCAAAACACATGTAAGTCTCTAGGTAATAAAACATTTATGCACTTGTATTTAACAACCACCACAATGCATATGCATGGCTGTCTACTGTATAATAGAAATAAAAATAATATGCAATTGTAATTTACATGAACAAAAAGATTCCAGAATCTTTTGAAGGTAGTATGCGCCATAACCAAGCCTTAAAGCCATGTATGTCAGCCCCAACAATCTTGGGAACTACTTTAAAGAGGAATAGCAGATATTAGGCATGAAGCAATATCATATTTTTTTCTTCATGAAGATAGGACAGGATGTGCTTTCTTACTTTGCTTTTTTCTTCAATGAACTGATAAATTTTGACATCAGAACCGGGTGCCATGAAGTCCCCATAAAGGACTGGCTGGTCTGGAATAACCTCTTCAAAATTAGTGCCAAACTCCTTCATCTTCTTCTTCATCAGCTCATCGAACCAAATGCGATCATCGTCATTCACAAGGCGGTCCTTAAAGATACGACAGTTCTCGTGGTACCACAGCCTAAGCAAGTGCAGCTTATCCTATAAAATAAATAAAATCGGCGATATTTGGTACATTTCATTCAGGTTAGAAGAATACCCAGAAATAACATCATACCCTACATTCCTGCTGTTATTGATGCAGGTATTCCACATGATTATTGCATTACATCAAGAAAACTTCTTAATAGAGTACCGCCAGAAAAAGGCCAGTGGTAAGAAAGTGGGAAAATGAGCATAAATGTACAGCAAGTATGTTGCCCTACATCATACCTCATTTGTCCGCCTCATGCCAGAGAAGAGAAACCAGAGAAGAGGCACATGTAAAAGAAAAACTGTGAAGCTGGTTCCAGAGATGTTGAAACAGCAGCATGAGAGCCAAAGAACAAAAAACCTTGCATGGGGTAAATAAAACGCCATGCATTATAAAATAATTTTGTAGAGTCAAAATAAGAGAGAAGGGTATGCCAGAATCAAGCAAGTAGGTCATCTGTATATACACCAAAGGGGATGTAAGTAAACTGCTAGTGTCAATAAACTAAAAAGCTCAAATACAAAGCATGCAGAGAATGAAATAATGTCTGATACCTGTAAGCAGAAAGCGTAGAATTTTTTTTAGTTTCAAGTTGATCTAAAAATGAAAATATCTACTTTTCAAAGAAAACAAGGTGCAAGGTTGAAAAGACTAACATCCTGGGACACATTATCAATATACTGGAGATGGTCTTACTTCATACTTTAAGCAAGAGTGTGGGGACTCTTCTCATAAGAAATAGGAAGAATGTAGGTTAAGGAAGATAAGAGAATTTTTCAGAGTTTAGAAATCTGGAAACATTATTATGGATGCCAATGTTGATATTAGAAGTCTATAAAAGTCTGAAAAGGAAGAAGACGGGCACATATCCTTCTAGCTACCAGGTGACTTTTTATCAGGTTTATGCAGCAACTCACCAGCATCGTGCTTGGTACAGCCATCAGCATGCCTTGGAAAACCCTGGACAAATCACGCAGGTTAAAGGTGTAATGTGACTTGGCCGGTGTAGGTAGCAGCTGCGATGTAATAATTGCATACATGTCAATGGTGGCAGCTACAAGTGGCTCATTCAAGTTCTGAAGAGCAGGGCAGCCAGCTGCAGACAGATCAAAAAAACATAAGTTCCAAAAGGGTGAGACATAAAGCAATACTCAACATTTCAGTTGGTTAATCATTCAAGGTTTAGCACACAGAAGTATTCAAATGTAGAAGAAATGCATTTATTTGGTTAATTGATAAAAGACTTTTCCGAGTACCTGTGTCACCTTAATAACAGACCAAGGGCCAGATGTAGGTCGGTCGGTAACGGCCGAAAATCTGTATTTTCGGCCGTTACCGAGCGGTATTGAGCGATCGGTATGTAGGTGATAGAAATTGGGCCAAATCAGTAAATGTACCGAATCGGAAAATTTACCGAATCGGTAAAAAACTAATCGGAAAATGTACCGATTTTGAAAATGTAGCGAATCGGTAAAAAAACGATTTGGAAAATTTACCAATTTTGAAAAGTTACCGATTCGGTAAAAAACCGATTTGGAATATTTACCGAGTCGGAAAATTTACCAATTCGGTAAAAGTACAGAATCGGTAAAATACTGAATCGGTAAATAAAATAGGAAAAATCGAAGAATGAGATGTAGGTAAGCTCTGAAATACCGAATTTGCTTCAAATTCGGTATTTAAGAGTCGGTATTTACCATGGATTCAAATCAGGTGGTGACCAGGTGCAGCCTATAAAAATGGACCCAAAATGCAATGCTGTTTGCACAATGGCGGCATTTTATGTCATCGCAAGACGGCTACGGCTACAGGAGGAAGGAGAGAGGGAATGGCTGAGACAGGAGCAGGTCTACAGGCAGAGGGTGACCCTGTTCATGCTCACAGAGGCAGAGATACAGCAGAGGTACAGGTTGGATCCAGACACCATCTTGGAACTAATCAGGGACCTCCAACCACTGTTGCAGTATACTACCCCAAGGGCACATGCAATTCCACCCCATGTACAGGTGCTGTGCAGCCTCCACCTGCTTGCGTCTGGGAGCTACCAGAGCGTGGTTGCTGTGGCGGGTGGGGTGACCCAGAGCAGCCTCTCAAGGTTTTTTCAAAAATTCCTTGACGCCATGTTGCAGAGGATGGAGCATTACATTTCTTTTCCTGCCACCCATGCTGAACTGGTTCAAACCAAATCTGACTTCTACCAGATGGCTAGATTTCCCCATATCATCGGCTGCATTGATGGCACGCATATCCCCATTTGTCCCCCTGCTGCCACGGAATACATCTACAGGAATAGGAAGTCAACGCAAACCATCAATGTGCAGGTGATTTGCAATGCAAAGTGCGCCATCACTGACCTAGTGGCAAAATACCCTGGGGGTACCCACGACTCCTACATATTTCAAAACAGCGGCATCTATGCACGGCTGGCTGCAGGGGAATTTGGTGAAGGATACCTCCTAGGTGAGACACAGTGTCAGACCCCCATCATACCAATTGCAGTAAGAAGTAAATGTATGCATGTGAGTAATGTATTCCCTTTTCATTCCAGGAGACAGTGCATATGCCCTCCGCTCATTCATACTGACCCCCTACCTCAACCCCTCAACACCCAGGCAGAGGAGGTATAACCGGGCCCACAAAAGCACAAGGAATGTAGTAGAACGGACCTTTGGCATATGGAAAAGCAGATTCAGATGCTTGCACAAGAGTGGAGGTGCAAGGCAGTATACCCCCATCACCTGCTGTAAGATAATTGCTGCCTGTGCCATGTTGCACAACCTTGCTGTGAAGAAGGGCACTGAGGTGGAGTTGTGAGACTACGAGGATCATGATGACGACAATGCTGTGCCAGAAACCCAACCTGCTGGAGTGTCAACACCAAGTGATGGCAGATACAGACGTGAGGAGATTACAGACACCTATTTCTGAGTGAGTAAAGAGACACAGACAGGTTGTGAATACGAAAAAAGATTTTTAATGTTGCCACAACGTTCATGCACTGATGTGGAACAAAAAATAAGTATTGGAACGTGGGGACTGCTAATGTCCCAGGTTGCCTCACCCACACTGTCAATATCATTTGCGGCCGCGCTTCTCAGAGCCACTGGAGTGTTGCTCACTCCCTTCAGCATGGCCTGCAGGCTCAGCTGAGCGCCTGGTGCTCCGGCGTGGCTCAACAACTGCGCTAGCCGGGCTGCTGCGGCTGCGGCTGTCATCTGCCTCAGCCACGTCCAGGGCAGGATTCACAGCAGTATGGGAGATGATCATGGCCTCCAGGGCACTGGTGATCCTGCCCATGCCCCTGGTTACCTCCGCGGTGTTCTGCGTGAGGCTCTCCTGCATGTTGGCGCCCCTACGGCATAGCTGGGATGTTGCCGTGGCCAGCCGGTTCATAGCCCTGTAGTGCACACGCGCATCCCTGCGCCTTGTGTTCTCCTGGGTATCCATTTTTGCGCACAGCTGGTTGATGGCAGTGGTCATGTTAAGCATTCCAGATGCAATGTCACTGTTGGTCTTTGCAACCTCCCTGTTGGTTTCCACTAAATCACTGATGCCCTTGGCCATGTCTCCCATTTGCTGATTTAGGATTCGAAATTGGCGGTGGCAGGAATGAATCGATTCCCCTGCATGCGCTGGATACGCACCATGCTCCCCTCAAGGCCACGGAACACAGTGCCCTCTCCAGGTGGACCTGCACTGCTGGGAGTGCGTTGGCGGCTGCGAGTGCTGCTGGACTGATGGGTGCACACCTGTGCAGTAGGAGTGACTAGTGTGGTTGCTGGAGCCTCACCCTCACCTCCCGCCATGACTCTCAGTGGGGCCACATTTCTCCTCCTGGCTGGTGAGGTAGCAGTTGTTGTCAGGGACCGTGATGGGGAGTTCTCAGGTGAGAACACCAATGGGGGGGATTGGGAAAGGTGTGGGGAGTGGGCAAACACAAGGGGACGAACAGTGCATCCTCATGGGAGATGGCAGTGGCGTCTTCGTCCTCCTGCGAGGCTTCTGCGGTGCTTGGCCCTGACTCAACACTCTCCTCCCTCGCTGGTGCAGTTCCTTGTGATGCAGATGGTCCACTGCCTGATGTTGGCCCTAGGTATAAAGAAGCGTATGTACACTGAGTGCTATTGTCTTACAGTCACTACAATAAATGCATTGCACATTTCACTTTCATTACTCTGATTGCCTTTCGAAGCCTTGCTGTTTTCTGTGCACTTACATGTGGTCCTACATTTGCTGACTACATTTCCCATAATGCATTGCTCATGTATAGTGCTAGCAGTACTGGACTCGGGTTGGCCTGTACACAAAGGCTAAAGGGAGGCAGTTTGCTTTGGGGTGTCATGCTGCGCACGCCTCTTACCTTTTCTAGTAGCTCTGGCTGAGCTGTCCACATCTCCTACTCCCACAACACTGTCAGGCTCGATGGTTGAGGCCACCAGTTCCTCAAGGTCAGTCAGGGGGGGCGCTGGGTTCCTGCCTCCACCGGTCACACCAGCCTGCTTGTGGATCTCTGCCATTTTTTTTTTTGGTGAGGCTCCTGAGGTCGTATAATCTTTTCTCCAGGTCCTCTTGGCTCCTGCTGGTCACACCCACAGCATTCACCTTCTCCCCTATGGCAAGCCACAGTTTTCTTGTGGCTGACTCTGGTACTGTGAGGGACAGCCTGCCAAAAAGCTGTTTGTGGACCCTCACCACTTCCTCCACCAGTACCTGCAGCTCCATGCTGCTGAACTTGAATGTTCGTTTTCTTTCAGCCTTCTGGCTCTCTGTGCTGCTTGCCATTATTACTCTCTTTCACTGCAAAAAATCTCTCCCTGCTGCTCTGTCTCTCTGCTCAGCTCTGACTGCCTCTCCAGAACCTTCTAATGAGTTGCAGCTGCCTGGGTTGACACTCCCTGGTAGGGTAGGGGAGGGTGGTGGCACCTGATTGGCTGTTTCCATTGCTTTCACTTTTACTTGCTTGCCGATTCGGGATTTACCGATTCAGTATTTACCGATTCGGTATTTTCAATGCATTCCTATGGGCCTTTTGGCCCATAGGGTTGTATGGCCATTACCGATTCGGTAATTACCGATTCGGTATTTGCCGATTCGGTAATTACAGAAAGTCCGATACCGACTTTTACCGATTCGGTAAAAAATACCGATTTTTTACCTACATCTCATTTACCGATTTTTGAATACCGATTCGGTGAAATTCGGTATTTAGAAATCGGTAAATGACATTTACCTACATCTGGCCCTAGGTTTGGTGCTGTTATTATGAAGGATATGCTTAAAAATCAGATAATTTGGGAACATGTTCATCTTGAAAACTGTTCATGTTGTTTTGCAGTCGGGCTTTCTGGTAGCCTCACTAAAGATGTAGGCACAAGCTCACTTATAGAGAAAGCATTGACTCTCTCTTGCTCTGGAACCTATTTTTGTTAATTTCCCATATGGCATGAACCCATATTGATACTACACAGTCCTATTCACAAGGACGGATTCCCATCACTCACCATTGGTGACATGCTTCATCATCTGGGTCTCCTCCTAGCGTCACACTAGTGACACCAAGGGCTACAACCCTCTCAAAAGGAAAGGGGAGCTCGCACATGTTTTCATCACAAGCTATTAGTTATGCCCTTAAAGTAGCGCGTTATTATTTTTTTACTATAAAACCAGTAAGCAGTAAATGAAAACGTTTAATATCCCCCACACCAATGGTGTGGTAGTCATTATTTTTTTATTTTCAAAAACAAAATCCCACTTTGGGATTTTGTATTAGAAAATAAAAAAAAAGTTTAAACGTTTGACAGAGGATAGTGTCATGTTGATGGAGCCATCCATCAAAGTTTTAATACATTCACAGGGACTGATGCTCCACAATTTTGGGGATTCCGACTAGCCTACATATCAAGTACTGAGTTTCAAGTTCCTCTCATTTATATGCTGCCGCCTCCCTCCAATCCAGCAAAGCACTCCCCTCTTTAGTACCTTGTCACACCACCTCTCTTGCATACCATTTCACTCTGCTCCATGAAGTCACCGTATTAGGCACATTCGTTTTACATTTAATGTGAACTGTTAGGCACATTCGAACAATATAACCATTTCTCTTGCATGTCATTCCAACCCTTCCAGCAAAATCTTCCTTTCCTGCTCCTAATGACCATCACTTTAACTCTTTGTCCCTCTGCCGAACTACTACTCATACTTCTTCAAATGTACCCTCTATTCTGCATGCTATTCCTCTTCTCTAGCATGCCCAGCTAATTGCTACAGCACAAATCTGCTACACTGCACTCCATCACCACCTGTTGCCCACTAATAAAGCATTTGCACATTTCTCCAGTGTGCCACACTGGAGACCTCAGTTTCCTCCTACATTCCAAACCAATGTTCTAGCATGTCACCCCAGATCTACTGTATTCCACTTTACTTCATGACCAGCTCTTCAAAATGCTGCACCTTCACCTTCTCTCCTACATACCATTATTCCACTACTACCTGTGGCTGTATCACAATTATGGCACCACACTATTCTTCCAGTACTGCATGCCAGTGCCACACCTGCTTGTCAGTTTCACACAATTGGATATGTCATTGGTCCTCTAAAGAACTCTCATCTAAGCTACATAGCTACTGCCATAAATGTTTAAAATGAATGGGGGGTTGTAAGGGGCTGTGGATAGATTTTGTTCAATCTTTTCAAATTAGGTTTTCGGAACGGGGGAGGAGGGGGCCAGAGAGCCAGCACACAAGATGGCTACACTCCTGTGAGGCCCCTGCCATCTGTGACAAGCATTCAACACAATCAGTCCTTCAGCACTAAAAAAATACTGTGTTAAAAGTTGACTGTGGCACTACTATGCTTCACTGCTGCCTGCAGACGTGTGGCTGCCTCCTGGGACATTTGGGTTTGAATGCTTGGGCTCTGGTGGCTGTGCCACTGTGGCAAAAAGACAGCTGAAGCCCTGAGTAAGAAACTGGATCTATGGGATGGCGTTATGGGGAGGGCTAACGCCATGGGAGCATTGGATCTGGCTGTTGATCCTGCAATATACATCTCATTGCCTGTGAGGGGTACATGGCACCTCATAGCGGCCTGCCATTAACCCTAGAGCACTGTAAATCGTTTGCAGCAATAGGCTTGGTTGGGCCCCATTGGCGCACTGTGGAGGCCAAGTTTGATTGCGTGTGTCCTGCCCCGGCTACTCTTCTGCTGCTGCTGGATGCCATTTTGCACTAGAGGCTCTCCGAAAATTGGAGATTCTGTTGGGCTGTGCCCCTCACTCCCTGCAGAGTCTGCTTGAGCCCCCTAAGGGTGCATGCTCTGGGGTGAGGCAGGACTCCATTGCTACAGTTGAAGCTGGCGGAGATCCGAATCTTTGGTGGTGGACCCCCTGGGTCCACAGCCTCCTGAAGTTAAGTCGCAAGCTACTAACTTTGAGATCACCTGGGGCCACAACGGTGGTGAGATCATGTTTGATTATGAATTAACTATGCCACAGGAGAAACAAGAATGAAGCAGAGTGTGAACTGCACACTAAGTGCACACCTGGGCGGCCCTGGTATTCTGCATTTGTGTACTTTTCTGTTCAAGGGGTGGTTATCCAATCAGCACAGGTCCTGCTCCTGTCTTGTTAGTTCGACATTTGCAACAATAGGTAAAATGGAAGGCTGTCATCAGAAACTGCAGTTTGAGGTTAAGTCGGGGGGCAAAAACGTCTTTGGTGGATGGTGGCACCTCTGGCTTGGAGGACCCTGCACTAACATCTGATGACCAAGAAGCATGATGGAAGGCTAATAAAGAGGGAAAAAGAAACTTGACCACCAAAGACAACCTGCCAGCTAAGGGAGAGTCATTAATAAATATGGAAAAGATACTTGGTGTCGTTGTCACAAACAACTAAGACTTGGAGGCAAGATTTTACAGGAATAACATTCATCTTATAGGTACCCTTTGATACACCAACACAGGAAAGATGGAGAAGTAGTTGGAGTGACTACTACTACCAAGACTTTTCGCCCCTGTTGGTGGTTAAAGGTGCACACAGATAACTAGTGATTAAATATCCTCCTGGATCCCGACAAGACCCCTTACTCAATTTCCGGGATAAAGGCATAGCCCTAAGACTGGCCCATGAGAAATGCAACATTAAGTTTGATGGCTATGACATCTCTCTGTTCCCAGACTTCATCATCACCATACAGGAGGTCATGCAGAAATTCACCACTATCAAGCAGTATGCGGTATTATATTCAGCACATTAAAAAGTTACCAACCGGAGGAAACATCATATCTTTCAGTCACCGCAGCAAGCAGACAAGTTTAAAAAAACGCGGCAGCGCAAAGTCGCGAGCCGCCATGATTCCCCATGGCCCTACGCATCGCTCACACTGCAGATTAACTCGGACTAGCAGTCGTCGAGTGTAAGACACTCCTCCACTCTTGTTGCAGTGGTGCCCTAGAGACTGGTATTTGTCCCCCATATCCCCTCTGGCATTGCAGCAGCTTAACATATCCCCTTGTGCCTACTACCAGTTAAGTCAAAAGTGCACTCTTTGCTCTGGTCTCTGCCCAGGTGAATCAGTGAGCTAGCACCAAGCTTAACTCATTGTCACAATATATAAATATATGGATGTATGACATTACAACACATGCCATTACGACGCAACTTTTACAACGCAAGTCGTTACAACGACTTGCGTTGGGGGGCGCTGGATAGTGAATAGTTTAATTTACTATTCCAACTCCAGTGTTATCCATGAGTCCTTTACCCTCTCGGTCCTACTTAGAAGGATTAGGGATGGCTCTCGGGGCAAGACCCAAGGATTGCACCCTCCATTATGGGTATTTAAATGGGTTATTCATCGTTGTTAATCATTCCGTATTAGTTTAAGATGTGATTTGTCCTTAAGTTTTAGCTGGGTACTATCCCGACGGGTTTGGGTCGTCAGTATGGGGGTGAGTTAAGGTGGTGGGAGAGACTGGGGCACATAAGGTACTACACATCACATTGCATGTTTACTGGCTTACATGTGTCCAGGGAGTTGCACCAAGTTGGCACTGCCCATCTCTGCATATCCTGCTACAAACTCCCAAAGTACTATGATAGGGGGACTGGCAGGATTTTTCTCTGTGTCAAATGGGAGGTAAGGGGGCTCACCAACCCTGCAAGACACAACAAGTTTTGGTATATCTTGACAGGCATCATATACAAGAGGCCCTGCTGCAAGAGACACACTTTACCCAGGGTGGTGGTTAGCATTTTGCTAGGAGATGGGCCTCACGCTGCATCACCGTGCTTTTTCCTCCGATTCTCGAGGGGTTGGCAACCTGATTAAGAAGGGTACAAAGTTCCAGATGCTGGGCTCTCTTCAAGATGAGCAGGGCCGATATGCAGTAGTATAGGGCAGGGTGGGCTCTTCCCGACTCATTATTGTGAACTGTTATGGGTCAATCACTGATGTCTCGGAGTTTTATGACAAGCAGTTGGGAGTGCTCTCCACTGAGCCCCAAACTCTAATATGGGGCAGAGATTTCAACTGTGCACTCTAAGAATGTGTGGACAGATCTCACAGTGCAAGGAGACGGAAATCTATGGCAGCTGACCACCTGCAAGTCATTATGGATAACCTCAATCTGCTTGTTGTCTGGAGGCATGGGAACCCACAAGCTATGGAGGGTACTTTCAATTCTGCTGTGCATCATATGCTTGCGGAGTGACACCTGGCTCGTGGCAAGGGATGTTGGATCCTGGGTTGAATAAGTGCCAGTTTTTGGCTCGCACCCTTCCAGGTCTCACCGGTCCTCCCTTGCTTTACAATCTTGTACGCAGCCCCACTGGGAACTCTTTGGCGGGTTGGTGCAGAGACCTTGTTGGACACTGTGTTTTCTGAAGAGCTCATGACTAAATCCTAAAATACTTTGATCAAGGCAATCATGGCACTGTTGACAGCATTGGTATGGTAAGGATGGCTTGCAAGGCCACAATCAGGGGTAGGTGCGTAGCCAGCCAAGCAGAATGGAATCCTGAATTGTCTCCGAGCACATCTGTCTCGCCTGGAGTGCAAGCTTAAGGGGCTAGAACAGACTCTTACCCAAGGGCAGAACGGTCCTGTGATTGAGCAGATCAGGGAGAAACTCTCTAGAATTAATGAAGTGGTGTAAAGGAAGTGTAAATTCCGTGGTAAGTATGCATCAGCTCGTGGTTAGGAGGAGGGAGAGAGCAACTCACTAGCTGATGTGATCAAAAACATTTGGGCAACAAATGCTGTTCTCAAAGGAGAAGATGTGAATAATTCGCACTGCTAGCATACTGAATATTATTTCACAATATTAGCAGATGTTATACACTCCCATGGGCTCACACACTCCCTCTCAAAATGCGGAATACTTAAATGACAGTGCTCTGGGCTGGCTAGGTGTTGCTCATCGCCTTTTCCTCTTACAGAAGTTTGAGAGGTTCTTGGGAGACTCTCTCCTGGTGTGGCACTGGGCTCTGATGAGCTGTCAGTAGAATTTTATAAGCATTATGCTGTTCTACTAGATCAACATCTGTTTTCAGTCTTTGAGAAGGCCGGAACACATTGTGTGCTCCCCCATTGATGATAGAAGCTAATCGTCAACTCATACATTATGCATGCTCTGTGCTCTGCTGCAGGATATAGATCTGGACCTTGGTGCTTTTGCTATCTTTCTAGATGCTTTCAATTCCCTAGAATGGGCATACCTGTTCACCATACTGCATAAAATGGGCTTGCCTCAGCCATTCCTGAAATAGATTAGGCTGGTATATTCTTACCCGGTGGCCAGTGTCTGGGTTAATGGGGTCAATGCATCACCTACTGCTGTCTCATGTGGCATGAAGCTGGGCTGTGCACTCTCTTCTCTCATCCTTGCTCTACCCCTGGACCCACTTGCTGCGAAGCTTTTCCAGCACTATTCAGAACACCCATGTGGTTATACTAGCCACTATGCTCTCATACCTTTATATGCAGATGACATGACCCTATACATTAGGAGCCCAAGAAATTGCCTTAAAGTGATCAGGCAACAATACATAAAACTTGGCGCTTATTCAGGTGTAGCTATTAATTGAGACAAATCTCAAATATACCCTCTCACCAGTGCCACATGATAATTCACAACAGACTTCTCATTGAATTGGTGTGATGAGTCTCTAAAATACCTGGGTATATGGTCCAGTAGAATGTGAATGTAGTCATGAGGGGAAACTATGCTGTTGTGACAGACAAGATTGCCAAGCAAATCATATGCCGCATACCTTTCGTGCTCTTTCTAGCTGGCCGGATAGAGCTTTTTAAGATGGTCATCCTCCCCAAGCTATTTTGTTTGCAAACATACCCATTCCCTCACCAATTACTTTTTTCACTCGCTATGAATTCAACTGATTAGGTTGGTATGGGTAAGCAAATAGCCAAAAATTAAGTGGGAAACACAGACACTGCCCATTCACTGGAGTGGGTCTGAAACCCCTGACAGGTAATAATATTACTTTTGCATTCAGGATCACTACACCCATTATAATTGATTTCAACCATTTCCTTATTTGACACACTTGGCAATTGAAAAAGATGAGGTGGCTCCTATCTCCCTACAATGGATAATTGGCACACTGGCTCCTGGCCTCACTCGCTTAATAGCTACGACCACTTGCACATTTCCCGCCTGGGGTAAGTTAAGTAGAAGGGTGGGTGCAACCATGATCTACTCTCCACAATGCCATTAGGCTGTCACTTGCGCCTGCCAGTAACACACTAAGCTATGGCTATTTTCCTGCTGACAAATCAAGGCCCCCTTTGCTGGGGAGGTCTTCATAGTAAGGGTTCTTTCATTACTTCAGCTGACTTAAAGAGAGACTCTCCTTACATCCTTCTAGATTTTTTTTATATTATCAGCTGAGGGAATGGAGCAGGAAAGTTGTCCCTGATTTCCCCTTGCGCCCTGTCCCTTTTAAAAGTTTGGAAGTGTTTAATGGTATACCTCCACCAAGCATTTAATCTTGAGTTTCTACCCATTGACTTAAGATGAGATATCTGAGGTCACTCAGACCACTGAGGTGCAGACTTGGAGTGGGCACTGCCAGTGGAGGTTCTGCAATACCCAGACTATCAAGATATTGTCTGGCACTAGATTGCACATCATGCATTTATAATTTCTACAGAGAGCCTACTACACTCCCCTGATGCCGTGTAAATTCGACCTAAAGGAGAACTCGAATTGTGAAAGATCTACTGAGTCAGAGGCTGTTTTTTGCATTTGAACTGGCAGTTCGTAGAGTGCATTTATCCTAGAGTGAAGTAATAACTAATTTTTCAACAATGATTGACTGTGAGATCCCTACGGATCACTCAGTTAGCGTGAGTTCCAGGAATCTCCACGATGCATAGGAAATTTCTTGCCTTGTTGGCCAAGAGACAAGCAGCTTGCTGGGGCACAGGGAGAGCCCCAAATACAAATAGATGTTGGATTCCTTGCTCTATTGCAATGAAAAGCTGGAACTATATGCAGAACTCATGACACCCACACCCAAATCCAGACATATTTGGAGTCTGCTGCAGGCTTACCTACTCACTTAATCTCCTTAATGTAGCAATTGTTGGAACATTTGGCTGACACAGTATGTCTGTCCATGACTTGAGAGCCAGTTACTCTGGACCAGATACTATGTCTATCACACCTCACACCCACTTTAATGAAGGATCTGTCTCTTTGTTGGCACAAAAATGATGCTAGAGTTATTATCTTTGGACCTAGCTGCCTGGACTCTGGGCAAGGAGAGGTGAAGCCAATGTATTTGGTTTGTCTTTTCACACCTAACATCATATTTACTATGTTAATGTTATTGTATTAACTGGTACCTATTGTTTTACGGTTTAATTGCAATTAATAAAGAAAACAATGTTTTTAAAAATGGTAGCTATTGGGGGGGTGATCCTTTGGAATGCTGAACACAAAGGTGACAGTTGTAAATACTCCTCAAACTATAAGTGGTGTCAAAAGATTGTCTTTCTTCATCTCCACGCTAGCCTTAAGTGACATGCACACGTTACTCCGCCTAGCCAACATGAGGTTCTTCTCCTGAAAGCAATTCCACCACTTCTGCACAACCATGTGCCTCCCCTATACCCCTGCCTTGTGGCATATTTGTGATTCAACTTTCATGACCAAAGTGTATCCTCTACTGCATCCCGAACATTGACTCACTCATGGAAAAGTGTTGCATTTAAATACTGCTCTTCAACACTGTAATCTTGACATTCAATCCTACTTTACTGCACATACTATTTGCAGAAACACCTTCCTTCTATTTTGCCATGCATGCTAAATGTCGTATCTCCCAACGAGACAGTCCTTCTTAAAGAAATCATCTATTTCATAAAAGCCTTCTCTCCTCTCTCTCACACACACACACATACACACAATCACTAATACACATCTCTCTGTTTTCCCTACAATGCTACTGTACTCATCTACTTCAACAGCTGTACTCTTCTTTTGCCTGAAAGAAACTGCTTATCCTGCGCTCATCTTCTCTTCTTTTATGATAGCCTCACTTACTGACTGGTTCTCTGTGACTTTTCTCTCCAAGTAATCCAGCTATAAAAAGAAAAAATAGCAAGTTGTGAATGCTTTGAAAACATAGAGAAAATAAGGAAGCTATGTTCTCTACTATACAACGACTTGTGACAATGATAAAGTCTGGAACCGGGCATATACTCACCAATTTTTAAATCAGCCCAAGGAAAAGATGATACCTGAAACTCTCAGTTATAAAGACAGAATGACTCACTTACCCTTTGACAGTTGACAGGAAAATTATCAAAACTGATCAACTACAGTGACAAGTCAATTGGTCATAAACATGTTACTCACTCCATACTGACCTAGAGAGTTAATATCTTGTTGAATGGAGATAGAGACAAGGGGTGACACCTGATGATCTCTTAGTCAATCACGAACACAAAAAGATCACCTCTTCTGACAAGAACGAAACACGTGTTCTGCCAACATTCAAACATGACAAAGGCACAGGATGATCTAAATTAAGAACTATTTATCTTCAAGTTCTAGCTTTCACCGAGGATGGAGACTTACACATCCAACTGCCCAGAATGGTTGAGAAGATCTTCTTCTTGCTGCCGTCCTCCATTTCTGGAAAGGAAAGAAAACTGAAGTGACGGGTGAGGCGCTGGGTGACAGGATTCCTGCCTCCTCCAGGCGGTCCCATGGCACACACAAAGTTGATATCCACAAGCTGCTTAAAGACACCTGATGAACAAAAAACATAAAAAATCAAAAAAAGTTAGCATATGGAATTTGAAAATGTGGGAGAAATACTTAGTTAATACTAAAGAAATATCTTTAGGGAGAAATGCAGCTTGACCAGAGAAGACATCTGCCTGAAGAAATAAACAGCATGTTTAAACAACGGTGAGAAGCTGGTCAGCTGAATGCAAAAAATATTTTTTTTATGTTATACTTTAATTAGGCTTCTTTAAAAATCATATAAGTGTACATAATAAATAGTAAAACAAGTGATAAAATAAAATCAGCAATTATACAGTACATAGTTCTAATAAAACAATGTCAACAAGATATTTTACACCCAGAAACTTATCACGTCCTTCCTATTAACAGCAAAAAAGGAAATTATAAAAAATGCACAAAACATTTGTTAGGTAGCGCCTAGTGTCAAAAAAGAGTATACTCAATTTCATTGGCCTTCCCCACCCCTCCCTTAGAATTTGTTTAGACGAATTCTCCTCGCCCAAAATAAAAATCTGGAGACAGCAAACACAATGCACTCTTTTGTGTCGTAACTCAATATCCTACTCATTTTCCAGAAGTGTAATGTACCCATAAGAAAAAGAGTTACTTACCTGTAACTTCAGTTATCCAGTATTGGTATCTTTCATAGATTCACATGCTTATAATCATCCCGCTGACGAGGTGGGAGTCTCGCGGTACCATAAAAACATATACACTATAGTCATAATACCATTATACCATAGGCTACAATGTATAGCAAAGTCACTACAATAGCCTATCTCAGTCTTTTTGTAAAAAGAACCAAACTTGGAAATCAGACAATCAGGCAGTAGCATCCCCTAGAACCTTCCCCACAGAGAGGCAAACCCTCAGATTTTCGTAGCACTAGTGACAGTAGCATAACATCATGATAAGGTAAGCCTCTCCGGGGAGGAGGGTGGGTCGCATGTGAATCTATGAAAGATACCAATACTGGATAACTGATGTTACAGGTAAGTAACTCGTTTTCTTATCCAGTATTGGGGTATCTTTCATAGATTCACATGCTTAGAAACAGAGTAGCTAGCAGTAAGTAATACTTATATACATAGTGGATGGTGGGTATCATAAGAAGTTCAAGAGATACCATGTCAAACCAATGCAACATATACAAACATATCTATACTGTCTGTAAAAATAAACCATACATATACATAACAATGGCCATATGAAATAGAAAATCTTTACAATACGAAAAAACTAAATATTTTTGCCATCAGGCTTACCTTATCTAAAAAGGTTTTGTAGCACTGCTTGTCCAACTGCTGACTCAGCTTCTGTTGCCAGATCCAGGCAGTAATGCTGAGTGAAAGTATGTACACTTTTCCAGGTTGCACCTCTGCAGATCTTGTCCAAAGACACACCAGCAAATAATGCCGTGGATGAGGACATTGCCCTGGTAGAATGAGCTTTCGGCTTGGTTGACAAAGGACGGCCTGCCTTGCAATGGCAGAACTGAATCGCAGATGCAATCCACTTTGAGATAGTAGCTTTTGAGATTGCTTATCCTTTTTTAGGGCCCCCATATGAGAGAAATAACTGGTCAGATTTTCTGAAGGACACAGTCCGAGATATGTAGAATTTCAGGCATCTTTTGACATCCAAAGTATGCAGAGACTTCTCCGCTGCGGAAGACGGATTGGGGAAGAATGTTCGCAATACTACAGGCTCATTGAGATGAAATGATGTTGGAACTTTTCTTTTTTCTTTTTTACTTTATCTTTGTCATTTCACAGATAGAACAACTCCCCCCCAGAGGCATCAAACTGCACATATGCACATTGACAGACTCATTAAGGCACGGCTGGACGAACCGCAGTCACACTGAGTTACACAGGCGTCAATAACACTGTACAAAATATGAAGCAGCAGCCAGTCATTTGTGATCATTCGGGCCAGTACCCACTCCTCACTGTACCCCCTCCCCGGCTCCGGGAAGAGCTCCGTCTTCCCCCTCAGTGCTCGAGTCCATCGGTGAGAATAGTTCTCCATTCGTCCCCTCTGACTCTCTATGCGAGGTGCGATCCAGGACCCCAATCTCAGCACAGAGCATGCGCCATGCCAACAGATCTTCCTAGAGCCTTTCATCCCTCCTACAGCTCTGCATATGTGCTTCCTCCGCCAGGGACCACTCCCGCACATCACTCAACCACCTGGGAATCTCTGGGGCCCTCTGACCCATCCAAGTTATAGCCACCCGGCGCCTAACCAACACCAGCATCAATTGCATCAATTTATAAGCCAATTTCCTCTTCCTGGGTCTAGGTACTAAAGCCAACAAGCAGTATAGGGGCGTCAGCTGAACCAGAATCCCTGTAGTGGCAGTGATATGGTCCACCGCCCTCTCCCAAAAACTCTGAACCAAAGGACAACCTCAGGACAAATGCAGGAACCCTGCTCCCCCCACCCCACATCTGGGGCAGTCACCCCCTCTATCTAGGGAGTGGAACTTTAGGTATGAATGAGGGATTCGTTCGCAAAAGGACGTAATAATTAGTGAATTTCAAATAAGGTTGTCGTATAGTGATCGCCTGTAACTCACTGACCCGTCGGGAAGAGGTGAGTGCCAACAGCAAAGCTGTCTTCCATGACGGATATTTAATATCTGCTTTATGAATGGGTTCAAATGGATGTTTCATAAGCTGCTGTAACACTATATTTAGCATCCATTCTGGAGGAGGAGCTTTAATAGGAGGAAAATTCCTAAAAAGTCCTTACAGGAACTTTTAATGAGACGATTGGAACAAAGTGACTCCAAACCTGAAGACCTTCTGTATGTAGAAATAGCGGCCAAATGCAATTTAACTGCAGCGAACCTTAGACCAGACTTAGAGAGTGACAACAAATAAGGCAGAACTTTATCAGGAGAACATTCCAGTGGATGTAGATTATTATTAGAGCACCAGTTAAAGAATCTTTTCCATTTTAAGGCATTATCCAGAATATCTCTGCATTCCTGTGGCAAGTTTACATCTTTGAAATCTGCGAGTCCAGGAACCAAGCATGGAGTTGCAGTTGAGCTGGGCAAGGGTGAAGAATCTGTCCATCGCTCATCGATAGCAGATTTTGTTGTATCGGAAGGCGTAATGGCTTGCACTTGGAGAGAAGAAGAAGCTCTGTGAACCAGTGCTGACGTGGCCATTTCTGTGCAATTAGAATCATGCAACATGGTTCCTTCTTCATTTTGTGTAAAAGTCTTGGGACTAGAGGAACAGGAGGGAATGCGTAAGCAAAGATTCCTGTCCTCCTCATCATGAAGGCGTTCCCCCAGGAACCCTTCTCCGGTTCCCAACTTGCGAAGAAAAGGCACTTCTGGTTGGTCCTGGTGGCAAAGAGACCAGATTTGGTTTGCCCCTCTTCTGGAAGATGTTTTCCAGCACTGATTGTTCCAGCTCCCATTCGTGGCAGGATTTTGTTGTTCTGCTGAGAGAGTCTGCCCAGGTGTTCTGCGCCCCTGGGAGATGTTCCACCTTGATTGATATTTTGTTCAAAAGAAGCCACTTCCATATCTTCTGAGCCTCTCGGGGCCGAATGTGAGACCTTGTTCCACCCTGCTTGTTTAGATAATGCATACAAGTGGTGTTGTCGGTTCGGATGAGAACTGTTGATCCTTGCAGTCGAGGAAGAAAAGATTGCAGGGCCAGTGAAATTGCCCGAAGTTCCAGAAAATTGATGTGCATTTTCGCCACTGCTGAAGACCACTTTCTTCTTATGCTGAGGTCTTGAAGGTGGGCCCCCCAACCTTCCAGGGAAGCATCTGTGGTGATGATAAAATCCGGGATTGGTGGTTGAAAAGTGAGCCCTACAGAGACATTTTTGGAACTCCCCCACCAAGAAAGAGTTTCTTTCATAACTGGGGTCACTTGCACTATGTCATCGAAAGGACACGTGATCTGGAGCCACTGGTTGTCCAGCTGCTCTTGGAGTGATCTCATTTTTAGCCTCGCCTGAGGCACTAGCAGGATTGCTGACGATAAGATCCCCAGAAAAGATTTGATCATTCTCACTGAAGCAAACTTTCTTTTTAGAAGTTCTGATGCCAGAGAGAGAAGGCGGGACACACTGTCTGCGGACAAGAATGCCTTGTCTTGAATAGTGTCCAATTTTGCTCCCAGAAATTGTATTACTTGAGACGGATAAAGGCTTGACTTCTGGGTATTTAGTGAGAGGCCCAGCGAGTGAAACACCTGTAGGCATTTTGTTGTTGCAAGAGAAGCCTGATGAAAGGATGGAGCCTTTATTAGCCAGTCGTCCAGGTATGGGAATAGTTGGACCCCTTGCAACCTTAGATGCGCTGCTACTGGAAGTAAGAATTTGGTAAAGACTCGTGGAGCCGAACGTAGGCCAAAGGGAAGTACTCTGAATTGGAAGTGCGCACCTGCCACCGTGAATCTTAGAACTCTTCGGTGCTTGGGATGAATTGGGATATGAAAATACGCATCCTGGCGATCCAGGGTTGTCATGAAATCTGCATGATCTAGAAGCTAAAGAATCTCCTGGAGTGTTACCATGCGAAAGGATTTCTTCTGAAGGTATTTGTTCAGCATCCGCAAATCTAAGATTGGCCTCCAATCTTCTGACTTTTTCCTTATCAGGAAAAAGCAAGAATAGAATCCCTTTCCTATTTGAGAATGAGGAACTCTCTCTATCGCCCCTTTTGAAAACATAGCTTTCACCTCTTTCCTGAGAAGAGAAAGATTTGGTGGATTTTTCTTTAGAGGTGGATGAGGAGGGGGAAATTTGGTGAACTCCAGGGTGTGTCCAAATTTTATGATATCTAATACCCATTTGTCCTTGGTTATTTTCTTCCAATTGTCGAAATGCTGTGAAATTTTTGGAATTTTGAATTGTAGTGGCGAGTCTGGTGCAGGCGCAACAGGATTGTCACTGCCTTCTGGCAGAATCTCTGCCCTGAGATTGACGTCTCTTGCCTTGTTGCATATAGGCGGCTGCCGGAGGATTCCTGTAGTTTTGTTGTTGCTGTTGATAATTGTATCCATAACGATCCTGGTTATCTTGTTGCTGATACTTTTGGTAACCCCCACGAAAGGAGTAGGATCCCCTGCCCCTTGCTCCACGAAAGGGCGTTTTACGATACAGCAAAGAACCCAACGATCTTGCAGTATCTGTGTCACTTTTTATATCTTGTAGAGCATCATCTATATGTTTTCCAAACAGGAGGTCGCAATCAAAAGGCATATCAAGGATCTTAGTTTGGATTTCAGGGCGAAAATTCGTGGATTTAAGCCAGCCATGACGTCTTAACGTAGCTGCTCTGGCGAGTTGACGAAAGCCAAGAGACGCTATATCCATAGAAATATCTATGATTTCACAAGCCGATCTTTCTCCTTCCATAAGGATCTTCCTTGCCTCCATCCTTTTGTCCTCAGGCAAATATTCCATATATGGTGACATATCTGACCACAATTGTCGGTCATATCTACTCAAAATGGCCAAACAGTTTGTAGCTCGGACCGTAGCGCCTGCCATGGTTGTAAAACGTTTTCCTATGTTATCCAGGTGCCTTACATCCTTGTTAGGGGGAGCTGTTATAGGAGTGGAAGGATTCCGAGATTTTCTTTGCACTGCCTGAGAAATTACAGTCTGCTTTAGGGTGTCCTGTAAGGCAGGCAGGAGCATCATCCGGTGCCTTGTACTTTTTGTCAATCCGAGGCAGAATTGCAGGAATAGAGAATGGAGTTTTCATGATCTTTACTCCCTCTTCCCATATGTGATCAATTATGGGAATAGAACGTGTGGTCTTTCTGTTTAGGTCTTTACAATCATACAAAAAACACTCAGTCTTTTGCACTGGCATAGTCAGGTGAAATCTTGTAGATGCTCTCGCCATAATGGCATGAAACCCTCCTATGTCCTCAGGAGGAGAATCTGCAGCCGGTGGAATCGGTGAAGATTGATCTGGGATCAGATATTCGTCCCATTCATCTACGGTAGTGGGCGAATTAGGAATTTCTCCGTCCTCTGCTACCGTGTTATCGTCATCGTCTTGCAACAGCTGTGAAGGTATCGTCACATGGGGCTCAGAAACTGGTGTTGCAGGTGTCACAGTTTGCAACTCTACAGGAGCAGAAACTTGTTGTTGGAGGAGGAGGTGGAGGCGGAGGAAAACGACTATTATAGTCCTTAAGCATTGCTGTAAGGCCTTGAGGCAAAGCTGCTGGCATTTGAACCATTCGTTCTTGATGGAAAACTTCTTGAGGTTCTCTAAATGACTCACAAGGTTCATAGTACTCTTCCTCTTAATTCTCCTCTTGATACTTTATCCTTAGCTGTGAAGGGTCACGTGCCTGCCCATAGGGATCATTATCATCTTCAGATTCCTCCAAATAATGGCTGGGAGGCAAAGGTGAAATGTGGGACACATCATGATAAAATTGTCTGTTAGACGACAATTTAGAACTCAGAATAGGCGTAAATTGCAAAGGCGAGGGTTTTTTACACCTTAAGATAGCAGAAATATATGTTGAAAGTGACTCATATTCCGCTGAAATCGCTGCAACAGTTGGCATCGTCGACGTTGTGATCATGGTTGTCGTCGACGGAAAATACATCGATGTCATGGTTGAAGTCGTCGTTGATGGTGGACTCGCCGACGAGGGAATAATGATCGTCGACGGTTGGCTCATCGACGGTTGGCTCGTCGACGGTTGGCTTGTCGACGGTTGGCTCGTCGGGTGATTTCCTCGTCGACGAAGATGTTCTAGCTGTCGATGGAGGGTCCTGAAGAGATTTTGAGGTAGTTTTCTGAGAAACCTTCACCTTATCTCTAGATTTTTCCTCGGAAGAGAATTTCTCTTTTTTTGAGGAGGAGTGACCTGCTTCAGAAGATGAAGTTTTCAAGGTCTTACTCATTTTCCAAGGAGGATCGCCAGATCTATCTCTTTTCTTGGAGATGGGGGTGGACACTTGAGACGTAGCACTTCCTTCACCTTCAGAAACCCCTTCAGATGATTTCAACTTCTCCAACCAAACCAGCAGGCGTCCTTCAGGTTTTTTCAAAGTCTTTGCAGGAAAGGTTCTGCAGATCCTGCAGTCTTTGACTTTGTGTGCTGGGTAGAGGCCATAAATACACTCTTTATGTGGGTCCTCAAAGTGAAGTCTTTTCTTCCCACAGGAAGAACAGGTCAAAAATAAGCTCTTCTTAGAATCAGACATATTCTTTCCGCAGACAGAAAGGTAAAAGGAAAAAACTGAGCAGAGCTCAGGGAGACTCCCTAACACACGAGGTGCGGTAGAAAATCTGAGGGTTTCCCTCTCTGTGGGGAAGGTTCTAGAGGAGGCTACTGCCTGATTGGATGATTTCCAAGTTTGGTTCTTTTTACAAAAAGACTGAGATAGGCTATTGTAGTGACTTTGCTATACACTGTAGCCTATGGTATATTGGTATTATGACTATAGTGTATATGTTTATCTGGCACCGCGAGACTCCCACCTCATCGGCGGGATGATTCTGAGCATGTGAATCTATGAAAGATACCCCAATACTGGATAAGCCAACATACTGGGATGATGCATCTCCGGCGAGGAGAATTGTATAATGGACAGAAGAAGAGCAAGTGATCAACTGTCTCCATCTGCAACAAAGAAAACTGGCAATATGCAGATGAAGATCCTTTTTTAGCCCACTTACTAGTAAAAGATTCTAGGATGAAGATTCTCTCTTTATATAGAGATTTTTTGCTTGGGAGGGGCAGATCCTATCCAGAAGAGGCTCAAAAGTGGGATAACATTTGTAGGACAGAAATGTATCCGTAATGCTCCCAGCTTTTTGTTCATTCCAAGTTTGCTGCAGAATAAATTCCTAAAAGGCTAGCTTTAACTTAGGTAAGGCTCCTTTCTTTAGGGTGGCTGGTGAAGTGTTACTTACCTTACTGCAATATTTAGCAACCTATTACCAATGTTTTAAGACATCCAAACTCCAGCCAATCAGAGCACAGACCATAGAGTCTCCTCCCCCTGCAGGCCACCATACCTCAAATTACCGTTAGAGGAATACAAGAGGTATGGAAGGTGAACCTGAAAGTGGAGGAGGAAGGGTTGCATGTGAATCCATAAAAGATATCAATGCTGGAGAAATATAGTGTACAGGTAAGTAACTTGTTTTTTCCAGTATTGTATCTTTTATAGATTCACATGCTTGAATCAGAGTAGCAAGCAGTTATAGAAGGTCAATCGCGGCCGGTAAGGTGAACCATCCCACCACCATGCGACCCAAAAACAAAACATGAATAATAATCATAAAGAGCATACATCATGAGTTCACATCTATATATATATATATATATTCACTGAAAAAACCATAGGTTATAGACCATATATAGTTAGGAATTAGCATTTAAAAAACCTTATTTTACTCACACAAAACCATTGAAATTCCATATATAGTTAGTTGCAGTAACTATATATCGCGCACCCGCAATCCACTGCTGATCATGTCACATATTACATCATTCATGACATGGTCAGTGACATCACTGATGACATCACTGATGACATCTCAAATGACATCACTGATGAGATCACTGATGACGTCATCCAGTGACTGTGTGTTTCTGTAAAGTTTAAATATGTTTTACATATTGAAGAATGAGTAGATGTATAAGTGTCTGGACGAAGGATTTAGTAGGTGCATGACTGAATGTATGAGTGAGTGATTAAATGTGTCTCACTGAGTGCATGGGTTAGTGACTAAACTGTCTTAATTTGTGCATCATTATGTCTGTTGTTCTGTAAACTGCTGCATGTGTTGATCATTAGCTATACGAGAGGCTATATGTGTTATTAATTGGTTGCCCAAGTATTTCTATGGCAGATTGAGTTTGTGTGGGGGTGGCTGGAAGGTGTGTGACTCTATGCATAGATGTGTGAGCAGTTTATTCACTAGGTGTATGAGTTCAAGACTGCATGTGGAAACAGCTACATGGGCAGTTGACTGTGTGCATGAGTGTATTGATGAGTGAATGGATATCTCAATGCTACATGTCATAGTAAGTACATATGTTAAACACAGTACATGTGAGAGTTGGCATATATAAATAACTGTGCATGAGAGCCACTGAATGAGTGAGTGGTTGTATCGATCATTGTGAACTTGTATCAGGGATTGTATAAGAGAGTAAATATGTGTTAGTATATGTTTCAATAAGTAAGGTGTGTTTAACTGTATAGTTGAAGAAATGGAGGTGAGATTGTTTCTTTGCATGACTGACTGGGTGTGTGAGTAACTCCATGGATGAGTGGCAGTGTGTGAGTGTCTGTATACACTGAGTGTATCTAAGGTTATATTAGAGTCTGAAGAGGTTTATCGTATTAGCACAAGAATGATGTCAAATGAGATGTCATCAGTGATGTCATCAGTGATGTCATTTGAGATGTCATCAGTGATGTCATCAGTGATGTCACTGACCATGTCATGAATGATGTAATATGTGACATGATCAGCAGTGGATTGCGGGTGCGCGATATATAGTTACTGCAACTAACTATATATGGAATTTCAATGGTTTTGTGTGAGTAAAATAAGGTTTTTTAAATGCTAATTCCTAACTATATATGGTCTATAACCTATGGTTTTTTCAGTGAATTTTCAAGGTTTTGTAAATGCTAATTCCTAACTATATATGGTCTATAACCTATGGTTTTTTCAGTGAATTTCAATGGTTTTTTAATAGCAAATATCATAAGCTGTCGAATGTCAAGTACGTGGTAAGTGAAAACATTTTCGTGTTTATGCACACTGATCTGCTTTGAATGGTGCCCCCCCCCCCTCATTTCTATTAGGAGTACTCTCTCTTTGCAGATAGTGAAAGGTAGTTAACGCAGGCCTTTGCCCCCGTTGTAATCCGTCGTGCCTGCTTCTCTCTCCATTTGATTGATTGTTATCCAAGTATTTACTATTTTAGAATTAGTTCTCTTTGGTTCATTCTCTATTTACAAACAAACACAGAGTCGCAATACTCTGTTTAGTCTTTGCAGATAACGAAAAATCGTGTAAAAAAAAAGAAAAGGAATCGAGCAAAATCAGTAGGCCACTAATGGGATCTCTTTTTGACCTCGCTAAAATAGAAACATTAGGAACAACCCCTCATGACAAATACAAAACTAGTGAGATGAACTGAACTCCACACAATGATGGCTGCAAAACAGCTCGGCTCCGCCACCCACCCCGCCCAAAATAACGATAAAGAGCGGCTGCCATGATTGGTTGCGGAATGGCCACGACGGAGCTACGAAATGGTGCTGCTCTCATGCTAACCCCAGCTTCAGTCTGAAACATCCAGAAACACTGTAGACTACCAATTCGATCAGTTCCGGTAGCGCCCCAATGTAACCCGGTAGAGAAGAACTAGCCCTCCCCTCTTTGACTGATGGTTCTTGTTGCCTGTCCCTTCTGTTGTCATTTAACAGAACTATTTAGCCTGCTGAAAGGGGTTGTGTTTCGACCGCTGGTTGGTGGAGACATTTTGACTATATTCTGGACCTGCGTTGTCGCGTAATGCGTCATATGACGCGCCGCGTTAGCGCATCCGGAAGTCATCCGGGGCGCGCAGCGCGTAACGTAAGCATAACAAGTCATGTGACTTGTTAATAAAACTTTTCATTGGTTCATTTTACTTTTCTTATTCTAATGATGAAAGCCTTGGTCATATCACCTAAAAATTACGCTTTTAATTACTTCCGAACATTATTTTTTCTTAAATATATGTTATAATGTTCCAGGCTAATGTACTTTCCCGGAAATTTTACAACTGTCCTGCAAGTAAAATATATTCTTTTTTCGAGAAAAAGAGCGTTTCTTCGTCCCATGACGGAGCCGTTGAGCAAAAGAGGGTCGACCTGCTGTCTTAGTCGCCGATACGCCTGAATATGAGATTCTTATCGATCACTTTATGTTGCAGGAATAGAAAACACAACAGCCCTTGACCATTTATCTTTACTGCGTTCCTTCGTATTATACCTTTTACCCTTCATGTAATTGGTCTGCTTTATTTCACTTGCCTTTTAATGATTCTAAAACAGTGACTATTATTAAAAACTTTACCAATGTATATACTACTACCATGTTTTCTTTTAAAAACCTTTATTGTGAAAATTTCATTATACAAATACGAGCCTATAACCACGTGGGCCTGCCACGGAGCAAACTGTAATCGTATATGATGAATAGACATTTACACTGTAGAGGAACGTAACGGGCGGGCCATTAGGTTGCAAGAACTAAGGTGTCTAACAGTTACGGAATCGGTGGACGTACATTTTATAATTAAAATACGACAGGGCCAGTTACAATAAAATTATCTAGATATACATTTGCGGGCAAGTACCATGGGTGACGTTAATTCGAACTTTCAACAGTACAGTAATCAATAACACATCAGAACTTAATATCAATAGGGATGTCGAAATATTCAATCAATTCTCGTCCCCGCCCGCCATGTGCTTCAAAACTGCATACGTATCTCGTGATTTCAAGGTTCTGCAACCAGTACACAACAAGGAGTTACGAGTCCCATTTATTCCGGCGCCATTTTGGGCGAGGACGGGCAGGTCCAGGATATAGTCAAAATGTCTCTACCAACCATCGACTATGATGATGTTCATATGCTGTATTTATTAGAGTAACACTCATCTGTCCACATGAAATTAATTTACCACAATCTAAACATGTCATTTTAATCTTTCCAAAGTTCTTCTAAATATTTGGGACCGTTTCCCTTGCCTCTGAAGCTCTCAGTGCCACTTCTTTGATGAATGTACTAGCAGGTCAGGGGTTCTCCTCCAAATCTCTCTTTTATGCAGCACTATAATTAATTGGTGCCACCTCTCCATATGACGATGCATGGTATAGTTACCACAACTATATTTTTTTTCGGTTCCTCTGGAGAGTTCATCGTGGCAGATGAAGCGTGTAATGTACCGGGCATTTACCTTTTTTTGCATGTACAGGAAAGGAAAAAAAAATCGAGCGTCCAAGTTCTAAGGTGTCCCAGGGCCATTTTAGTGGACCAGGCCCAAATCCAAAGAACAGGCCGCCATTTTGAGAGTCCTCTTGCAGCCGCCTGTCGCTGTAGCATCAAGAGCAGCCGAAACTCAGCTGAATGGCAACTGAAACGGTAAATGGGCGCCCCACTACATTTCAGCATTGTAGGATGACCACACCAGTACAGCAACTTGCTAGACATCACCTCGGTGCCATCCGGATCTCGGCGCCCCACTGCAGATGAAGTGCCTCTCAACTATGAAACCACCACGGTGACATCCGGATCTTGGCGCGTTGTGCTGCCTTCGGCCTATACGCACATCGGTCCGCTACTGACGCCATCTCACAGGCTAATGGGGTGACCCACGCCGAGTTTCAGCATTGTAGGATGACCACACCAACTTGCTAGACATCACCTCGGTGCCATCCGAATCTTGGCATCTCAACGCCTAGTGGTATCTTCCATACAGAAAATATTGTTACGCTGCCTTTGGCCCCATTCGCACATCAGTCCGCAACTTAGACATCACCTCGGTGCCATCCGGATCTTGGCATCTCAGCGCCTTGTGGTGTCAGTCAGAAAATATTGTTGCGCTGCCTTTGGCCCCATTCGCACATCAGTCCGCTACTGACACCATCTCACAGGCCAATAGGGCGCCCCACGCCGACTTTTACCATTGTACGATGGCCACACCAGTGGCACAACTTGCTAGACATCACCTCGGTGCCATCCGAATCTTGGCATCTCAACGCCTAGTGGTATCTTCCATACAGAAAATCTTGTTACGCTACCTTTGGCCCCATTCGCACATCGGTCCGCAACTTAGACATCACCTCGGTGCCATCCGGATCTTGGCATCTCAGCGCCTTGTGGTGTCTTCTACTCCGAAAATATTGTAGAAAATATTGTTGCGCTGCCTTTGGCCCCATTCACACATCAGTCCGCTACTGACACCATCTCACAGGCCAACAGGGCGCCCCACGCCGACTTTTACCATTGTACGATGGCCACACCAGTGCCACAACTTGCTAGACACCACCTCGGTGCCATCCGGATCTTGGCATCTCAGCGCCTTGTGGTGTCTTCAAATCAGAAAATATTGTTGCGCTGCCTTTGGCCCCATTCGCACATCGGTCCGCTACTGACGCCATCTCACAGGCCAACGGGGCGCCCCACGCCGACTTTCAACATTGTAGGATGGCCACAGAAGTGCGACAACTTACTAGACACCACCTCGGTGCCATCCGGATCTTGGCGCGTTGTGCTGCCTTCGGCCTATTCGCACATCGGTCCGCTACTGACGCAAACTCACAGGCCAACGGGGCGCCCCACGCCGACTTTCAGCATTGTAGGATGGCCACACCAGTGCGGCAACTTGCTACACACCACCTCGGTGCCATCCGGATCTTGGAATCTCAGCGCCTAGTGGTGTCTTCTATTCCGAAAATTTTGTTGCGCTGCCTTCGGCCCCATTCACACATCGGTCCGCTACTGACGCCATCTCACAGTCCAACGGGGCGCCCCACGCCGACTTTCAGCATTGTAGGATGGCCACACCAGTGCGGCAACTTACTAGACACCACCTCGGTGCCATCCGGATCTTGGCGCGTTGTGCTGCCTTCGGCCTATTCGCACATCGGTCCGCTACTGACGCAAACTCACAGGCCAACGGGGCGCCCCACGCTGACTTTCAGCATTGTTGGATGGCCACACCAGTGCGGCAACTTACTAGACACCACCTCGGTGCCATCCGGATCTTGGCGCGTTGTGCTGCCTTCGGCCTATTCGCACATCGGTCCGCTACTGAAGCAAACTCACAGGCCAACGGGGCGCCCCACGCCGACTTTCAGCATTGTTGGATGGCCACACCAGTGCGGCAACTTACTAGACACCACCTCGGTGCCATCCGGATCTTGGCGCGTTGTGCTGCCTTCGGCCTATTCGCACATCGGTCCGCTACTGACGCAAACTCACAGGCCAACGGGGCGCCCCACGCTGACTTTCAGCATTGTTGGATGGCCACACCAGTGCGGCAACTTACTAGACACCACCTCGGTGCCATCCGGATCTTGGCGCGTTGTGCTGCCTTCGGCCTATTCGCACATCGGTCCGCTACTGACGCAAACTCACAGGCCAACGGGGCGCCCCACGCCGACTTTCAGCATTGTAGGATGGCCACACCAGTGCTGCAACTTGCTGGACACCACCTCGTTGCCATCCGGATCTTGGCGCATTGTGTTGCCTTCGGCCTATTCGCACATCGGTCCGCTACTGACGCCGCCTCACGTGCCAACGGGGCGCCCCACGCCGACTTTCAGCATTGTAGGATGGCCACACCAGTGCTGCAACTTGCTGGACACCACCTCGGTGCCATCCGGATCTTGGCGCGTTGTGTTGCCTTCGGCCTATTCGCACATCGGTCCGCTACTGACGCCGCCTCACGTGCCAACGGGGCGCCCCACGCCGACTTTCAGCATTGTAGGATGGCCACACCAGTGCTGGAACTTGCTGGACACCACCTCGGTGCCATCCGGATCTTGGCGCGTTGTGTTGCCTTCGGCCTATTCGCACATCGGTCCGCTACTGACGCCGCCTCACGTGCCAACTTATTTTCTCCGCATTTTACACCCTATGCCGCATAACAGGTCATGTGACTTGTTTATAAAACTTTTCATTGGTTCATTTTACTTTTGGTTTCCTAATGATGGAAGGCTTGATCATGTGACCTAAAAACAACACTTTTCATTGGATGAAAACTTTTTTTTTTCCCAAACGATGAAAGCCCCACCTTGTTTCTGGATGTTTCAGACTGAAGCTGGCGTCAGCATGAGAGCACCACCATCTCGTAGCTCAGTCGTGGTCATTCCGCGAGCAATCATGGCAGCCGCTCCCCACCAGAAGCCTGCAGGAGTCGGAGCCCCCAAAACTTTTGATGAATTCTCAAGGCGGAGGGGACGCTTTCGAGAATGGGGTCCAAGACCTAGCAGACAAGCGTCCGATTTCCAAGGTGTCCCAGGGCCATTTCAGTGGACCAGACCCAAAAAGGAAACAGCCTGCCGCCATTTTGAGAGTCCTGTGACAGCCGCCTATCGCTGCACCGCAAGAGTGGGCGCAACTCAGCTGAATTGCGGCTTTTGACACAGTGGACCAAAAACGGACGGAATGGCAACTGAAACGGTAAAGGGGCGCCCCACTACAACAGATGACACTCCACCTGGAGAGGCCCGTTCACGCCGCCTCCCCCGGGGCGCCCCGCGCCGTTATTCGGAGCAGCATTGTAGGATACCAAAACCAGTGCGGCAACTTACTGGACATCACCTTGGTGCCATCGTTCTGCTGCCTTGGAACTATTCGCGCAACAGTTTGCTACTGATGACCCACCCCCCGCGACGCCCCATGCCGTTATTTGCTGGGTGGCAACTTACTAGACATCACTTTAGTGTCATCTAGATTTCAGCGCGTTCTGCTGCCTTGGAACTATTCGCACAACAGTTTGCTACTGATGACCCACCCCCCGCGACGCCCCACGCCGGAAATCTGGACGTTGTGCTGCGTTGGGACTATTCGCACAGCCGACCGCTACTTCGTTGTTTTTCCCTAAAAATGTTTATATGTTATTACTATTTTTGTTTTCTTGTATATATTTATAAATTATTAAAGTTTTATAATCTTACTACTTTGTCGGAGTGCTATATATTTTTAATGTGACACATAATTGTAAAAACTTTGATGTACAAAGAGTCATCCCTGGAATCTTCCGCTTCAGGCTCGGTCCCCTCCCCAATCACAATACAGGATGGTTTTCAGATAATAGCAACGCTTCTGCTGTGACGGATCTCATCGAGTGTGGGCCTTGATCTACTATAACTCCTTTGAAGAGGGGTGATTCTTTACAGCTGTGGCCATAAACTACATCTGCAGGGCTAGCTGATACCCTAGGACCAGCCTGGACAATCGGACACAGAGGAAAAGGAGTGTCAGAGGGTGCGGTAGTGAATAGGGCGAAAGGGAGGTGTCGGGCGGGCACAGGGTGTGATTCTCAGGGAAGAGCAGCGCAGATGGGGGGAGGTTTATTACCCATGCATAAGACAGAGAGCGGGGGTGACCACTGCCTGGGGGAGATGCTTGCGAGGGTGGGGAGCCATGCTAAGGATCGACAGCGTGCACAGAGTGGGTCTGGTCAAGGCATCTAAAATGGCTGCCGTGCACGACAAAAGTGTGGCATTTGAAAAAAGACAAGATGGCGCAGACAATGTTTTTCAACACTTCCTGATTTCCTTCGAATCGAACGTTAACAGACGTTGGGGCATATTACCAAAGTTAAGCGATATTTATCCCTAACGATGCTTAGCAACGATTTTTTTACCGTCAGAAATTATCGCAGATAAACCTTGCTATTATCAAGGTTTATCGGAAATACGATAAAAAACGACCGCAATGCATTAATATCGCTGAAAACTCAGCGATATTCATGCATTACCGAGCTAATGCTCTTAGCCATGTTATCCACCTCCCATTGGATAACATGGCTAAGAACTGCTCAGGGCAGGTGGTAGCTTTTGGAGATATTCGCGCTTATCTCGAATATTTCCAAAAGTTGATAATAGGAGATAGCGATGTTAGCGACTGTTTCCAGTCGCTAACATCTTGGCATGCCCACTTTGCATGTCATTAGTGATAAATATCACTCACATGCAAAGTGGGGCCCAAGATGGTCGCTATATTCTACTAGCCGTCGCTAACTGGTGTTAGCAACAGCTAGGTAATACACATATAATTTTATCTCCGCGAAGCGGAGCGCTGTTACAGATATATATCTTGTTTCTGAACGTTAATTTCTCAAAATGCACTGAAGCACATATATTGAGACCTTGCAAAGGCACATCGGGCTACCAGTCCCTACAATTTTGCCAAGTTTCATGCAAATCCATTCAGCTGTTCGATCCTACCGAGAGACAAGATGGCGGCCGCTACGGACTGTTTGGAATGTTTACAGACACCGGAGAGCCAATCAGCTTCGCTTCGCAA
Organism: Lissotriton helveticus; assembly: GCF_964261635.1. Classification (NCBI taxonomy): domain Eukaryota; kingdom Metazoa; phylum Chordata; class Amphibia; order Caudata; family Salamandridae; genus Lissotriton; species Lissotriton helveticus. The sequence goes on along the minus strand of NC_136070.1, from coordinate 1,077,840,317 downwards.
AGCTCCGTAACGCGAAAAGTACGCGAAGCGGTGCGCTGTTATATATATATATATTACCTACTGGCGGTCGCCAGTAGGTATATATAGTTAGGATTTTTTCTCTATGGGTTTTTTGAAAATTCTATGTCTAATAACTTTGGCGTTTGTGGACGGAATTGGCTGAAATTTTCAGGAAAATGGCACATTTTGTTTCTGAGCAGCCCATGAAAATTTGGGGGGGGTTCGTCAAGGGGGGGCCGAGAAAAAAGGGGGGTCCCAAAACGTGTTTTTAACATTGAGTTTTCCATAGGGCGGTTGGCCTCACTTTTAGCCCGAACGGCTGAATGGATTTGCACGAAACTTGGCAAAATTGTAGGGACTGGTAGCCCGATGTGCCTTTTGTAGGTCTCAATATATGTGCTCCAGTGGATTTTGAGAAATTAACGTTTAAAAAAAGATATATATCTGTAACAGCGGACCTGGCAGCGTCCCAGGACGCGTACTTTACGCGCAACGGAGCTTTTTGAAGCGAAGCTGATTGGTTCTCCGGCGTCTGTCAACATTCCAAACAGTCCGTAGCGGCCGCCATCTTGTCTCTCGGTAGGATCGAGAGACAAGAGGAGGCCAAAGCGAAGGGGCAAATGACCATAAGGGGGCATAGTACATTGTCGCTCACCCCCTAGGTTTGATGTGGAGGTTTTAAAAGGGCCCCGCGGGGCAAAAAAAAATAAAAATAATAATAATCGAACAGCTGAATGGATTTGCACGAAACTTGGCAAAATTGTAGGGACTGGTAGCCCGATGTGCCTTTGCTAGATCTCAATATATGTGCTCCAGTGGATTTTGAGAAATTAACGTTCAAAAAAAGATATATATCTGTAACAGCGCTCCGCTTCGCGTACTTTTCGCGTTACGGAGCTTTGCGAAGCTGATTGGTTCTCCGGCGTCTGTCAACATTCCAAACAGTCCGTAGCGGCCGCCATCTTGTCTCTCGGTAGGATTGAGAGACAAGAGGAGGCCAAAGCGAAGGGGGAAATGACCATAAGGGGGCATAGTAGATCCTTCCTGACCTCTTAGGTTTGATGTACCATTTTGTCAAGTTTGGTGTAATTCCGTTCAGCCATTCAGGCTGTAGACGTATGTAAATGTCCTATGGGAAATTGCATGGGGAAAACACATTTGAAAGTGTTGAAATTTAGAACCAATTAAAATGTTACTTTGGTTTTGTATTTGTGTGTGATGAAAGTTAATTGGTTATGTATATATGTCAAATGAGAGGAAACCACAGCCATTTTGTGATACTACTGTCTGAGGTACATTTGTGAGGAATTTTTGGTGGTGAATTTCTGGTGTTTGATTTACACAGTACTAACACTTCTGCTACTTTTAAAAAGGTGAGTTGTTAATTTGTAAGGGGAACTATGTTGTACACTTGAAGATAATTTGAAAAATGTTTTCTGTTATTTATTTGCAGTCCTTCTGTTATACTAAATACTTGATAAAGTTAGTTTTATATTATGTATTACTAAAAACGATAAATGAAAGTGATTATTTTTTTCTGCAATTTACAGCAAGCAATTTCAAAATAAAATGGCTCACAATGAAGAGACCGTGGCAATTTCTTTTGAATTGTCCACTACATTGATTGAAATTGAGAGCACCAATAATGAAATATTGTCACAAGGAGGACATGACTTGTATGATTCCATTAGATTGATTGAAATGGACAGCACCAAGAATGAAATATTGTCACAAGGAGATGACTTGAATGATTCCACTACATTGATTGAAATTGAGAGCACCAATAATGAAATATTGTCACAAGGAGGAGATGACTTGTATGATTCCATTAGATTGATTGAAATGGACAGCACCAATAATGAAATATTGTCACAAGGAGGAGATGACTTGAATGATTCCACTACATTGATTGAAATTGAGAGCACCAATAATGAAATATTGTCACGAGGAGATGACTTGAATGATTCCACTACATTGATTGAAATTGACAGCACCAATAATGAAATATTGTCACAAGGAGGAGATGACTTGAATGATTTTTTTGATCAATCTCTTGATGGCGAATTTATCGAGTGTTTGGAGACCATAGAGTTACAAGAATCATCATTGGAGACTTTTAATGAGGACATTGCTGATGAGGACATGTTACTAGTTCTTTCAAATTTAGAAAATTCTGAAGAATAAATTTATATTTAGAAATCAAAAATTGTTTGAGACATTATTCATTTTTATTTTTAATTTATGAGGTTGTAGCGAAGTGATTGTAGTATAAAATGAGACTTATAGTATAGAGTGCAACATTTTTATGTTACATGGTAAGTTTACTCATATTTACTTCCCTTCTGCCACTATATTATCTCCAATGTGTATTTGACATCTCTTCTTCATCTCCGGCCTCCTTTCTCTCACTGTGTGTCTCCGATGCATCTTATCGCTGCTATTTTGTGTAATTACAGAAGAGAGTAAAATAAAATAGTTCGGAACGTGAAAAGGGGGCAAAGTAGAGTACTCCTCACCCCCTAGGCCTTTTTAGGCGGTCCCAAAAGGATCAGTTTCTGCTTTCCTGAGAGATTATGGTATGAGTTCCATATACCACAATAACTTGCATTACAACATGCAAGATATCTATCTCCTATTACCAACTTTTGGAGATATTCGCGCTAAGCGCGAATATCTCCAAAAAGTAACACCTGCCCTGAGCAGTTCTTAGCCATGTTATCCAATGGGAGGTGGATAACATGGCTAAGAGCATTAGCTCGGTAATGCATGAATATCGCTGAGTTTTTAGCGATATTCATGCATTGCGGCCGTTTATTATCGCATTTGCGATAAACCTTGATAATAGCAAGGTTTATCTTCGATAATTTCTGACGATGCTTAGTGGTAAAAAATTGGTTGGTAAGCATCGTTAGCGATAAATATCGCTTAACTTTGGTAATATGCCCCAACGTCTGTTAACGTTCGATTCGAAGGAAATGAGGAAGTGTTGAAAAACATTGTCTGCGCCATCTTGCCTTTTTTGAAATGCCACACTTTTGTCGTGCACGGCAGCCATTTTAGATGTCTTGACCAGACCCACTCTCTGCACGCTGTCGATTCGTAGCATGGCTCCTCACCCACGCAAGCATCTTCCCTAGGCACTGGTCACCACCGCTCTCTGTCTTATGCATGGGCAATAAACCTCCCCCCATCTGCGCTGCTCTTCCCTGAGAATCACACTCTGTGCCCGCCCGACACCTCCCTTTCGCCCTATTCACTACCGCACCCTCTGACACTCCTCTTTCTCTGTGTCCGATTGTCCAGGCTATCAGCTAGCCCTGCAGATGTAGTTTATGGCCCCAGCTGTAAAGAATCACCCCTCTTCAAAGGAGTTATAGTAGATCAAGGCCCACACCCGATGAGATCCGTCACACCACACGTGTTCCTACTATCTGAAAACCATCCTGTATTGTGATTGGGGAGGGGACCGAGCCTGAAGCGGAAGATTCCAGGAATGACTCTTTGTACATCAAAGTTTTTACAATTATGTGTCACATTAAAAATATATAGCACTCCAACAAAGTAGTAGGAATATAAAACTTTAATAACATATAAATATATACAAGAAAACAAAAACAGTAAAAACATTTAAACAACGAAGAGACCGTGGCAATTTCTTTTGAATTATCCAATAGATTTATTGAAATTGACAGCACCAATAATGAAATATTCTTGTCAGTAGCGGTCTGTTGTGCGAATAGTTCCAAGGCAGCAGAACGCGCTGAAATCTAGATGGCGCGAAAGTGATGTCTAGTAAGTTGCCGCCCAGCAAAAAACGGCGTGGGGCGCCGCGGGGGTGAGTGAGTCCAGTAGGCACCACAGCTATTCTTACCGGCATTGCAGAATTACTGCTGGGGACAATGCCTGTGCTGTAGCAGGGTCACAGCAGAAACAAAAAGGATTCTGTTGAAGATGTTGTTGGTTTTCAATTTGAAAACAGTTCTGGTGTCAACTGCTATGCTAATGTAGTGGTTAATGTTTTGTTTTCTCTAGAAAATGTAAAAGAGGGGGAGGCAGTCCAAAGTTCCGTTAAAAGGGCAAAGGAAAGGATCGGTGGTTTGAACTATCAGTCAAAAAGGGGAGGGGGTGCAATAATTTTTCCTACCGGGTCACACTGTGCTTTCACCGGAAGTGAGGTCTGCAGGATTCTAGTAATTCAAAGTGAGGCTGGCGCCAGCATGGGAGCGCCGACGTCCCGCGGATACAGTTTCGTCACTCCACGGGCGATCATGGCAGTCATTCCCCATCGGGGGTCGGAGACTCCCGCGGCTCCTCTAGAATCTTCAAGGTCGTGGAGGACTACGGTGGTGGAGTCAACCAGTGACCGGGCCATTTCTTTATGCTGGGCCCGCTCTTGCCAGGTCGACCGCCATTTTGAGAGTTCGGCAGCTACCGGCGATCGCGGGGTCACATGAGCGGACGGGCTCCACCCTGCCGGGCGAGACGTTGCAGCATGGCCACAGTGGAAGAACCCTTTTCCGGGCGCCTGGAGCGCTGAGGGTGCAGCTGGGAAGCCTCCACCTGGGGAGGCGGGAGAGGCCTGTTCGCACCGTCTCTCCCTCCCAGTGCACCCCACGGCGTCTCGCTTGAGATTTGTTATGGCCGGACCAGGCGATGAGGACGAGGGGGGGGGGGGGGGGTCGGAGGCATGTGCAAGACATCCCCCCCCAGTGTTGTCGCAGCCATTATAAAAGAAAGAAGTGTCCCGTCCGTCTTCGGGCCGGGCTTCCGGTGGATGTCGGCCGGACGCCCCTGGCTCTGGCCCCATGAACGGGTTTCTTGGTTTATCGGCTGCAGCCGGATCCCGTCGGCCTCGGCCCCCCGACCGTTGGTGGCCGGACCGGAAGAGCATGTGGCGGGACTACCTGCAACTCTCAAGGGCCACCGCGGCCGGACTGGGAGAGAGAGGGGAGGGTCGAGGAGACATTCCCCCCCCCTGCAACTGTTCAGCGTTGTAAAGGCAATCCCCTGGCCGGGTCCCGCTGGCCTCGGCCTCTCCTCCGGCTACACCCTACGTTAGGATCTCCTGGCCGAGGCGTGGCAGCAGGACCTGCCTTATATGGGCTGCTCCCGGCTGGGCGTAGCCGGAACCCTGCCCCACCTTGGAAGTTTCCAGAGTGGGGGCGGATGTTCTACTGACTTGCATTTTTCCTAGTCTATCGATTTTTTTGGCGTGGCAGGCGGTGGGACAGCGAGGGGTGATTTGGTTTCTCTTACTGTTTTTCTGGTCTCTCACCACTGGCATATTTTAACGTTTTCTTGTTTCTAGGACATTAATAGGTTTTATCATTACGTTATGTTATCGTTTCTTTGTTCGTTGTTTAATAAAAGTTCATGTTCATCAGTGGCCTACTGATTTTCGTTTTCCTATTTTTTTCTTTCCAGGTTGTTTCATGGTAAAGTTTCTGTTAACAGGATACAGTGATCACTTTGTTATTATTGCATATGTCCTTTTCACTAGGGGTGCTCTCTGGTCGGGCCAGATGACGTATCTCTAGTAAATGGTCCGGGTGAAAAAGGTGCATCAATCAGTGGGGAGTAGATAGGCATGACAGATTACAACGGGGGAGAAAGGTCCGCATTACGTACCCTTTCACTACTTGCAAAGATTTTCCTACGTTTATTTGCAAACAGGGAATACTTCCAAAAAGAACTAATTCCCAAACAGTCAATGTTCGGACAATCAATCAATCAATGAGGAATGAAATAGGTACGACGTGTTAAAGGCTTGCGTTACCTACCCTTCACTATCTGCAAAGGGAGAGAGAATATTCCTATTCTTCCTCGTTTGCAGGTAGAGAAGATCCTTAAGAGAATTAACTTCGAACAATTCAATGCTCGATTGAAACAATCAACAAGGGGTACTGTGAACACAAATGAACGCCGCTTATGTACATACGCATTGCTATTTTCAACAGGTTGTTCCTAATGTTTCTATTTTAGCGAGGTCAAAAAGAGATCCCATTAGTGGCCTACTGATTTTGCTCGATTCCTTTTGTTTTTTTACACGATTTTTCGCTATCTGCAAAGACTAAACAGAGTATTGCGACTCTGTGCTTGTTTGTAAATAGAGAATGAACCAAAGAGAACAATCAATCAAATGGAGAGAGAAGCAGGCACGACGGATTACAAAGGGGGCAAAGGGCTGCGTTAACTACCCTTCACTATCTGCAAAGAGAGAGTACTCCTAATAGAAATGAGGGGTGGGGGGCAGCATTCAAAGCAGATCAGTGTGCATAAACACGAAAATGTTTTTACTTACCACGTACTTGACATTCGACAGCTTATGATATTTGCTATTAAAAAACCATTGAAATTCACTGAAAAAACCATAGGTTATAGACCATATATAGTTAGGAATTAGCATTTACAAAACCTTGAAAATTCACTGAAAAAACCATAGGTTATACACCATATATAGTTAGGAATTAGCATTTAAAAAACCTTATTTTACTCACACAAAACCATTGAAATTCCATATATAGTTAGTTGCACTAACTATATATCGCGCACCCGCAATCCACTGCTGATCATGTCACATATTACATCATTCATGACATGGTCAGTGACATCACTGATGACATCACTGATGACATCTCAAATGACATCACTGATGACATCACTGATGACATCTCATTTGACATCAATGACCACATCACTGATGATATCATTCATGTGACAATACAATGCATCTCCTCACATTTTAATATAACCTCTGTTTCACCCAGTGTTAAATACAGAGTATAATTTTTGAAACCATTGACACACCAATACTAGTTACTATATACGCACTCACTGATTCCTATGTCTACACACACATTCACTCATTCACCCATACAATCATTCATACATACAATCACTCATCTTTACAACACTATCATATGCACTCATACACCTATACAGACACTCACAGTCTGCCACTCATCCATGGAGTTACTCACACACCTAGTCAGTCCTGTAAAGAATCAATGACACTTCCATTTTCTTGTCTATACAGTTAAACATAGAGCACCTTACATTTTCAAACATATACTAACACATACTTACCTTCTTATACAATCATTGATACAAGTACACATTGATCTGCACAGAGTCACACACCTCCCAGCCAGCCACACACACACTCAGTCTCCCATACAAATACTTGGACAATCAATCAGTAACCCATATAGTTAATCATATAGCTACTGATCAACACATGCAGCAGTTTATAGAACAACAGACATAATGATGCACACATTAAGACAGTTTAGTCACTAACCCATGCACTCAGTGAGACACATTTAATCACTCACTCATACATTCAGTCATGCACCTACTAAATCCTTCGTCCAGACAGTTATACATCTACTCATTCTTCAATATCTAAAACATATTTAAACTTTACAGAAACACACAGTCACTGGATGATGTCATCAGTGATGTCATCAGTGATGTCATTTGAGATGTCATCAGTGATGTCATCAGTGATGTCACTGACCATGTCATGAATGATGTAATATGTGACATGATCAGCAGTGGATTGCGGGTGCGCGATATATAGTTAGTGCAACTAACTATATATGGAATTTCAATGGTTTTGTGTGAGTAAAATAAGGTTTTTTAAATGCTAATTCCTAACTATATATGGTGTATAACCTATGGTTTTTTCAGTGAATTTTCAAGGTTTTGTAAATGCTAATTCCTAACTATATATGGTCTATAACCTATGGTTTTTTCAGTGAATTAATATATATATATATCCAGGTTCCACTCTCCACGTTGCATCCATCCAACGCTCACCACAATTGAGAGAAACGGACTCTGTTGCATTCAGCAGCCGCTGGTATTTTTTATTTTGAAATCATTTTTTCGTGCATTGCTGTGCCATAAAAACCAAACGCGTTCCGGCATTATATATATATATATATATATATATATATATACACACACACACACACCTAAATTAGTAAATATTCTAAACATATTGATGACTTATCATAAAACAATAGCATATGAAGAAAAACAGACATGAAGAAGATCATTTCAAGAAAAAGAGGAGCTTTAGAGGGAAAAGCTAGTCAATAGGTCGCCCTCCACTCAATATGCAGCAAATACACAAAGACCTAGACTATGGAAGCACATGTGAAACTTCACCCTTATTTAGAATATTTCGTTCGTTGCTATTCTTTTAGCAAACATTACTCCCCTTGTTACATCTTAATTGGGGTAGCCAAAATATCTGGGGTTAGTGCTTAATTCCCAAAAATTGCCTGATTCTCCTACAACAGTAAAATACAGTTGCGAGACCAATCATACCACACTTAATCTCGTGACAAAACAAATATAGTGATAGGCCGAAAAAAAGTGGGTGAAAGCGAGATGGCACCTCACGGGCGCACCACCAAGCGGGGACCTGACTGGTACTCGTCAGGACTGCCCTGTTGTCATCATCGGTACCATCAAGCTTAGAACAGAAAATAGTGTCCAAATACACAAAGGATTTGTGCAGAAAAAAGTGCAGTGAGCATAGAGAAGAATAACCAGTACAGTGTCAATCAACACATTAAAACACTCATAACACAACACAGACACAATAATTTTATTCAATTTCTTGTGTTGTGTATGGAAAAAATAAAAGGAAAAAAGTAGAGGTGGTTATCACCTATTTAACCACTCATACTTTTACTTGCCGACATGTTTCATTGCCTGGTAACTTGTAGGCAATTTCATCAAGGCGTCATGTATATTAAAGCCACTGCAGGTGGACCCACATGTCTTCGCAACTGTAAACACATAAAATCCGCACCATTGTGGTTAACATAAAGCCTCTAGTCCGTGTCTTACTCTAACACACATGTGACTCTCTGATAATTACCCTCAGCAGGCCATAGGTGCTCCTACCAGCCAGACGGGACGCGGTTGTACTTTAAAAGACAAGAAAAATCGCAAAGAGTCGATCGTTCACTTCTCCCTTTCAGAATGCTATGGAGATGGGAAAGACAAAACAATATACTCAGTACGCATTGAGCAAATGTGTATATTTATACACATTGCTCACCTTTAGCTACGTTGTAAACTGAGTGTTAATAAAAAACGGGGTGTTAATATACACGGACCAACTGCAGTACCTGCACCTAGTTGCAGAGCCTACACAGAGTCTCACGAGGTAGAAAATGGGCAAATGTGTACATTTATGCACATTGCTCCAGTTTAACTAGAAAGCCCTGCGCGTTACTAACACAGTGTTAATAGAAACGGACCCCCTGTCATCCCTGCACCAAGTTGCAAAGTGCAAACAAAGGTGCAAAAAAAGTCTCACCAGGTCGAGTAGTAGCGCGAACACTGTGTGTCTCAGAACCAAAACCTGAGCCCTCTACACACATGCGCTGAACATAGCCTCCTGTACCCGGCGTTTAGACCCCCCATTTCCTTACCGGACAGTAGAGAAGCGGCTGCTGTATCTCAGCCATGCCATGTTGTCATTAGAGTTGGGAAGTACTTGTAATACTGCCCGTGGTCTCGCGATGAAACCGCGTCGGCCATTTTGGATTGGGCATGTTCATATTCCAAAGAATGAGAAGTGCTAGGCAGGATCGGCCTCACGCGAGATTTCGGCGCGTGATCTCGATCTCGCTTTTTTCAACAAAACCCATTTAGAACTTTATGCACATTTCTGTAAACAGTCTCGTCTTATTTGTAGTTTGCAAGGGGCCAAATTGCACATTCCTACAATCTGAATGAATCAAAGGGACCTTGTAGACCAGCCAAAAGGGAACCTTTAAATTAGGTGAAATTTTTTTTTTTAAACACAAATGAAATTTTTATTTTTATGAATCACTGTGAATTGAAAGATGGTGCTTTCATATTACGTGGACAGAATACATATTAAGCCCATCTTAAGAACACATTAAAGGGAGCTCCAGATTGTATATATAAGTGCACCAGGGACATGTCTTACAGCAATAAGAGTATAAAAGTACCCTCATACAGATGCCAAAGTGGAACTCAGTGTATCTTATTCCACTCCAATAAATCGTTCAGCCCCATCTTATCGGATTTCTCCTGAAAAATCCACTTAGCTTCCTTTCTGGCTAACAGACGTTCCACTGTGTATGTGTCACCTGTCACCTTCTCAAGAACTACCCACTTGAATGCATGTTTGTTCGTGTGGCAGTGTTGTACAAGTTTCGTTGTCAGCTTCCCAGATTTTATGGTGCTTAGGTGTTCTTGAATGCGTGTTTTTATTTTCCGTGTCGTAAGGCCTATATACTGGAGGCCGCATTCGCAACTTAGTTTGTACACCACACTTGTGGTGTTGCAATTGCTAAATTGCCTTAGCTCCCATTCTCTGCCTGACTGTAGGGTGACATGAGTTGTTTTTTCAGTAAGGTGACATACAGAGCAGGTGCCACAGGGATGATGTCCTGTAAGATGTGGTTTGCTGTTTGCTCTTGTTGTTTGTACACGAGTGTGAACCAATTTATCTTTTAGATTGCTGGTGCGTTTAAAAGCAAAAGTGGGTTGTGGCATTTTGAAGTCTTTATTAGAGAGGATCGCCCAGTGTTTACGTATTGACTGCCGGATTTTGGAGGCTAAAGGGTTAAAAGTCATAACCACCGGTAAGCAGTCCTTTTTCTCTTTTTTATTTACTTCTAGCAAAGCACTGCGTGGTGTATTAAGAGCTCTTTTCTTCGCAGTTTTGATAGTTCTTGCAGGGTATTCTCTTTGTAAAAGTTTCTCTCCCAACACCTGCGATTGTTCCACAAAGTTCTCGGTGCTAGAGCAATTCCTCCTGTACCGGAGGAACTGGCCTACCGGGAGATTGTCCATGAGTGCCCGCGGGTGGTAAGATTGATAAGATAATAATGAATTCTTATCTGTGGGTTTTTGGTGCACGCTCGTGGTCAGGGTTTTATCCTTGGCTGTAATGTCCAGATCTAGATATACAGCGGAATCCCTGCTGTAAGACCAAGTGAATCTCAGGCTTTGATCTTGACAATTGAGCCAATTAAGAAACTCCAACAGGGTAGTCTCTTCTCCAGTCCAAATACAGAGAACATCATCTATATATCTCCTCCAGAGACGCACATGGTCTCTGAAGGGATTGCTGGTAGGATAGATGATGTGCTCTTCAAATTGGCCTACATATATACATGCCAGGCTCGGTGCCATTGTTGCCCCCATTGAGGTGCCCGTGGTTTGTAGATATATCTTGTCCTTATAGCAAAAGAAATTGCGAGTGAGTGCTATTTCGATGCATTGAAGCACAAATGTCTGCGGGGCATCATAAAACCACTCCTGGTCCCTCAGGGCCCTTGCTGCTGCCACCAGTGTGGCGTCCTGAGGGATACAAGAGTAGAGAGATTCAATATCGATAGTGACCAATATCTCACACGTGGGGTCAAAGGAAATTTCCCCGATCACATTCAGGATATCCATAGTATCTTTTACAAAAGATTTTTGGGTAATTACAGATTCCCGTAAGAAATAGTCTGCAAACTGAGACAACGGCTCGAGGATCGATTCGATCCCGGATACAATCGGCCTGCCAGGCGGTGGCCGGGCAGGCTTATGTATTTTCGGTAGAATATAGAATGCAGGCATCCTGGTATTCATATTCACCAGGAATTCTGCTTCCTTACTCGTAATCCATTTTTTCTCTTTAGCCTCTGCCACCAGTTTCTTGATTTGTTTCTGTAAGTCTTGAGTGGGGTCACGTACTAGCGGTTGGTAATTGGCCCTGACATTTAATAGTCGTAGGACTTCTGCCTCATAGTCTTGGGTATTGAGTATCACCACCGCTCCCCCCTTATCCGCACTTTTGATAGTGATACTAGTGTTGTTTTGCAGGGACTTAATTGCTTCCCAATCAGATCTGGACATGTTCTTGTAGCCTGTATTCTGATTCAGGGATTCCAGTTTTTCGATGTCCTCTAGGACTTTTGCTTCAAAGACAGCAATTTCCGGTCCTACTAAGAAGATCATATCTTATGCGAATACACTTCGCAGAGCAGCTTGACCAACTGCCATTTCCGCCTTCTGCCAGGTATCCAGGCTGTAATGCTTTGTGAAGGAATGGACGCCGCCCTGCAGATGTTAGGCAAGGACACACCAGCAAATAGAGCAGAGGAAGCTCTAATCTTGCGTGTTGAATGAGCTGAGACTTTGGAAACCAGAGGGAGCCAGCACTCTCATGAAAGAAGAGAATAGTCGATGAGACCCAGCAAGCGATAGACACCCGCGTCAAAGCCTGACCCTTCCTAGGGGCAGAGAGGGCAATAAGTAACTGAGTAAATTTTCTGAAAGACTGAGTCCTTTGCAAGTAGAACTTTAAACATCGCTTCATGTCTAGAGAATTGAGTGCTCTCTCAGCAGGCGAAGATGGAGCTGAAAAGAAGGAGGGCAAAACCACTGGCTCTTTTAGATGAAATGTAGAAGGTACTTAACGGAATGTAAGATGGATTGGTATGAAGAATTACTCTATCCTAAGGTATGATTCCGTTGTTGTAAAGGCCTGAATTTCACTAATACGTCTAGCTGATGCGATGGCCAACAGGAAAGCCACCCTCCAGGAGAGGTATTTCAATTCGCACTTGTAAATTGGTTCAAAGGGTGGCTTAATAAGCTGTGACAGGACAATATTAAAATGCTGTAGCACTGGAGGAGGTTTTACCGGAGGATAGGCCCTTAAAAAGTCCTTTCTTGAACTCCTTTAACAGTCTGTTAGACCACAAAGACAAGCAACCAGAGCATTGTCTGTCTCTGGAGATTGCCGCCAAGTGCACCTTGATGGACGTATGCGCCGGACAAGCTTTGGCGAGAGACTAGAGATAGGGCAAAACATCCTCAGGGGGCGATGAGAAAGGATCGCAAGAGTGTGCGTCACAGAATATGCTAAATCTTTTCCACTTAGCCGAGTAGCATTTGATCATAGAAGGAGCTTGGACTTTCTGCAGTATTGCTTGACATTCATCAGAAATCAATAGTTGTCCAAATTCTCTGTGATGAGGAGCCAATCCAACAAGTGTAGTGTGTGGATTTGAGGATGAGCCATGGAAAGATCATTTTCCCTTGGCTGAAACAGGATTGGAGAAGGCCCTGATAGCCGATACAGCTCTGTGAACCAGTATTGTGGTGCCCACACCAGGGCGAGCAGGATGATGCGGCAAAGCTCCTGTTTGATCTTTGGAATGAGAGATAACAGAGCGAATGTGTAAGCAAACGTCCCCTCCCAAAAAAATTGGAAGGCATTTCCTAAAGAGCCTGGCTGAGGAAAGCTGCTGGCCTAGAACCTGCATCTTTTGTTGAGAGACATAGCAAACATATCTAGGGTTGGAACCCCAAGGGCGAAATACCCCTTGTAGCTCATCCTCGTTTCGCTCCCACTTGTGACACTGCATGGTGTCCCGGCTGAGAGAATCAGCCCAATAATGTTAGACTCCTGGCACATGCTGAACTTGTATTGATATCTCATGGGCTATCAGCCATTCCCAGAGCTGTTGAGCCAGGCCTGAGAGGGCATGAGATCTTGCCCCACCTTGTTTCAGCAGATAGAACATGGTGGTGGTGTCTGTGTGAATTAGGATCAACGATTTTCTGATCCTTGGGAGGAATGTTTGAAGGCACAGAAAAACTGCCTTCCGTTCCAAGAGATTCATGTGACACTGTGCCTCCTGGGACGGCCACCTCCTGTGAATCTGTAATTCCTGCAGGTGGGCACCCCACCCGTCCATGGAAGCACCCAACGTCATTACCACCTATGGTTTTGTTGTGAGGAAGGAAAGACCTTGAGAAAGGTTGCGTCTGACTGCCCACCAGGTCATTTCTGAAATCATCACCGGTGTGATTGAAATCATGTTTTCGAATGAGCCTTGAGATTGAGCCCATTGAGCATTGAGCTGCTCGTGAAGTGGACTCATTCTTAGGTGACAGTGCGGAATCAGCAGAATACAGGACGACATCAGTCCTAGCATTGATGGGCGGATGATCGTTTGCACACCTTGGTCCTTCCTTATGGAACTCACTTTCCACCTTAATTCGGAATGAAACGGCATTTGTCCAATTCTGCAAATCCTTAAAAACCTGGCTTTTCAACCAATAATCTCTAAGCTGCTACCTATTCCTTGGACTAGCCGGCACCGGGAACCCTTTTTGGGTTGCTGCTGCACCTTACACATTGAATTAATAATAATAATAATAATAATAATATAATAATAATAATAATAATAATAATAATAATAATTGATTTGTACGTCCTTACTGAAACACATTTTTTTGCAGACAGGCATTGTACTGTCTTCCGGAGGCGATACTTTCTTTTGTGGGGAAGGCTTTCGAAAGCGTGGTATCCTGATTTGCTTCTAGGAATACTATCGACCTGGAAGGAGCCAGTGAGGACTTTTCCCTGTTGATTCTGAGACCAAGGGAGTGAAAGAGTCAAATACAGGTGTCTGTCGATTTTCTGGCAGCCTGGAGTGATGGAGCCTTGACTAACCAGGCGTCTAGGTAAGGGAATACCTAGTGACCGGCTCATCGCAGAAAAGCCACCACTGGGGCCAAGCATTTGGTGAAGACTTTAACCCAAAAGGTTGCACCTTGAAATGATGATGGCCCTCTACCACCTCAAACCTGAGAAAACAATTATGTTTTGGAAGTATGGGAACATGAAAATATGAGTCCAGACGATCCAGGTAGGACATATAGTCCCCTGCGTCCATGAGAAGCAGGATTTCCTGGTGCGACAACATTCTGAAGGGTTGGGAGTTGATGAACTTGTTCAACACCCTAAGATCCATTATCTGCCACCATTTCCCCATCTTTTTCTTTATTAAGCAGAAGTGAGAATAGTTTCCTGGATTGCGTTGATCGGGCGACACCTCTTCGATTACCTGCTTGGTGAGGAGCAATTTGACTTCCTTCTTGAGGACTTGCAGATGATGATGGGAAGTTCTTAGCGGAGGCAAGTTCTGAGGCTGTAGAACAAATTCCAGGTTGTGACCGTGGTGGAATACGTCTAACACCCATTTGTCGGAAGATATAAGCTTCTATTTATTGAAGAATTTGGAGCAAGTGGGGCCGAATCGAAGTGGGGCTATGGAAGCAGGGACTTACCGATCCTCATTGCCTCTTATTGGAGTCATGAGCTTTTATACCTGACGGTGGGCATCGATGTGCCACTGCCAAAGGGTAGGCTAGTGTTGAGGTTTTCCGAAAGGCCTGCAAAGTGTACTGAGAACAAGACCCCTGTTGAAAATATGGCTAGAAACGTTGCTGAAGCCAAGATCGAGAGAGATATTGACCTCTGCCTCCTCCCTGGAAGGAAGCAAACTTTTTCTGCTTCAGATTCTTCAATGATTTAACCATATCCATATGCGACTTGATCGACTGAAGCACTTTTTTCTACATGAACCGCATATCCAATACTTTGACCTGTACCTCTGAGCGGAACGTTGTTGCTTTCAGCCACCCCTGCCGTCTCAGCACAGCCACTTATGCCCTGTGCCTGAAGGCGGTCGATGAAATATCTAGAGCCACATCAATCATATCAGAAGGCGCTCTCTTTCCTTCTGATCACAATCAAATTCAGGGTGAACCCGGTAAGCATCCTTTTTGTAAGAAAAATTGGGCTACAGCATTCGAATAAGGATACATCATTTTGATTATTGTGTATATATATGTGTTTTGTATATGTCTATGTAAGTAGTAATATGTAAATATATATGTTGTTGTGTTTGTTTATAGTAGGTGGCCTTACAAATTATACAAGCCCCTATTTAATTCTAAATTATTTTTCAATTAAAGTGAAAAACAAGAAGAAAATAAGATTTGGTGTTCTCTCTGTGGAGGTGGGAAATTTTATTTTATAAATACTAAAATAGATGTTTTTCCTGGCAATTTATCTTGTTGTTAGGTCAGATAACTCAACTATCTCACCTATGAATTAAAAATCTATTAGTAGTGACCTAGACATCATTTCACTTTATATATAACGTTATTTACCCAGATGCCGGTGGCTTACCGGGTTCACCCTGAATTTGATTGTGATTTTCTTTACACTTAGTTAAGTGTGAGGTTGTACAGTTTATACTGTTCTATTTTGAGTCCTATTGGATTCAAAGACACCAGAGGAAGCGTGCTCTGGTAATCCATTTTCCCATTTTTTCCTTAGGAGCACTCCTTCATAACAATAAATCATAGTTGAGATGTATTAGTTATATATGTCATATATGTTCTAAGTCAGGGTCCTATATAGCTTTTGTAGAATTCAATATTTGTATATAGTGGTTTAGTATTTTTTAGAATCCTTAGGACGGTTTGAGTCCTAAATTATTACATTTACATACCCCTGGGCTATGGCAGAACCAGTAACAGTTAGTTACAGTAATGAGGAAGTTGACGCTATCCTATTAAGGACACCATCACTCTTAAGTGGTAATCGAGTCATTTCACAAACTACTAATTTGGACAAAATAGAAAAGTTAAAACAATTGAAAAAGAAAAATATTAGAACACAATTGCATGCTAAGGTTTTATTAGAACATCTTAAAAATAAAACCATCCCAGTGGGGCTTCAGGTTAAGAATATACCTGTTATCTTCATCGCAGATAAAACTTATCTGAATAGATTTGGAGGAGTGGGAACTAAATGTTCTGTAGATTGGATGGTCTTATCAGTAGAAACTGCACTAAGACTAAATGAAGAAGAACTAAGAGAAATAGAAATATTAGAAAAGGAAATACTGGACGATTCAACAATTCAAGATTCCAAAAAATTATTGGAAGCTGTGGAAAAAACTCTCGCTGACTTTACAGCACATAACACTAATTTAAAGATCAATAAAGTAGAACGAGATATAAAAAACTTCAAATTGGATGAGGTATACCCCTATCTGAAAGAGGACTTTTTTGTAAACAACAACCCGAGTGCTTTAAATTTACAATATAGAGGGAGATCAAGAAACAAATTTATTACTTTCTCAGAGAGTTCCTCAGATTTAGACCAAGGACCATCCGGTGGCTACTACCAATACCCCCAATACCCCAGATCCTTTCCACCTTTTCTAAACAGAGGGAGATTTCGGTCGAGGGGAGGAGGGTCGAGATGGAGAGGGTACAATCAACAGATAGGTCCTTTTCAACCCCCGGGTCAGGTCCAACAATCAGACCAATATCAGATACAAGAGAACGAACCGTTCAGAACACGCAAGAAAACATACAGACGTTAAATAGAACAAAGGAAAGTAATGATTTGGACACAATACCTATTTATAATCTATCCAATTATACACCTACTAAAGCAGAAATTTCTATTTTATCGAAAGGATTGTCCTATGTTCCATCAGCTTTACAAAATCCAATTGAGACTAAAAAAGAAATATTGACTTTTTTGAGAAAGATTCGTCTAAAAGCCTTCTTTCTAGAAAGAGAATCAAAGGAATCTAGGAACATTAGTGGCTTAAAGAATAAGTCCAGTTTTGTCCCAGAAAGTATACTACTTCCCCCAGAAATTTTAGTCTTTGAGGATGTGGTCCTCAGAGAACTAGATGAATTACAATCGAAGAAAATCTATTACAACTCTAATTGCAAGAAGGACGAAAGGACAGCTCTTAAAAATCTTTCTAATAATTTGTCCCTGGTGATCAAACCAGCGGACAAAGGTGGGGGCATCGTCCTTTGGGATGTTGATAAATATAATGAAGAGGTGAATAGACAACTAGCCAATGAAATACATTACAGAAAACTAGATGAGGACCCGACAGGAAGGTTAAAAGAAATAATTTTGAACATAACCAGGGAAGGTTTAGAACAAGGATGGTTATGTCAAAAAGATTTTGATTACCTGAATTCAGAACAGAATAAAATACCGAATGTATATGTTTTGCCCAAAGTGCACAAGTCCACAACTGAGCCTCCTGGAAGGCCGATTGTGTCGGCTTGTGGCTCTTTGTTAGAACCTGTGGCAAAATATATTGATTTTTTCTTTATTCCTTTAGTTAAAGAAACCCAATCATACATAAAAGACACCATGGATTTTATATCCAAAGTAGAGGAGCGTCCGTTCAATAGTGACAACCAAATATTAGTGACATTCGATATCGAATCGTTATATACGAATATTCCCCAAGATGAGGCCATAGCAGTGATGAGATATGTATTAGATCAGAGAGAACGTCCACATCAAGTGCCCACAGATTTCATAATAGCATTGGCCACGATATGTTTGAAAAATAATTTCTTTAATTTCAAAGGCCAGCTATATTTACAAATCTCTGGCGTGGCCATGGGATGTAGCTTTTCACCGGAAATTGCAAATCTAGTTATGGCAGAATTCGAAAAGAAGTGGTTATATAGCGACACCAATCCTTTTAAGAACAAGGTGAATTTTTGGTGTCGCTATATAGATGACATTTTTATGATCTGGCATGGAAATGAAACACTACTATTAGAATTTCACAATTGGTTGAATTCGAGAACGCAGGAATTGAACTTCACTATGTCCCACAATCAACAGAAACTTAACTTTCTGGATGTCAACATCCTCAGTGAGGACGGTCACCTGGAAGTTAGTTTATACACAAAAAGCACAGACCGTAATACCTTACTACATTTCACTAGCTGTCATCCTCGGACCCTTAAGGAGAATTTGCCCTACGGGCAATTTCTCCGCATAAGGAGAAATTGTAGTAGAAAAGAAGAATACTTTAAAAATGCAGAAGCCTTGAAAAACAAATTGATAGCCAGAGGCTACCCAAAAAGGTTAGTTAAGGTTGCTTTAAAAAGAGCTTGGTTCACACCAAGAGAAGTTCTTTTGGTGCCCCAAATTAAAGAAAAAGATACTCCACTTACATGTGTACTGACGTATGACCCAAAAGCGAATAAAGTTAAAAAAGTCATTAAAAAACATTGGAAACTCATCGAACATCTAGGGATAAAAAAAAAACCATTTTGCTTTTAAAAAGGGTAAAAATATAAGACAATCCTTGGTAAGAGCAGCAAGAAAAGTAGAGTCTCCATCCCAAGATTTAAGAGGACTCCTAAAGTTGCCTCCGGTAATAGGACACTTTAGGTGTCAAAACTGTGTAGCTTGCAATCTTACATCAGACACCAAGGAGTTTGAAATCAATGGATATAAACATCACCAAAAAAGTTTTTCCAATTGCA
Organism: Lissotriton helveticus; assembly: GCF_964261635.1. Taxonomy (NCBI): domain Eukaryota; kingdom Metazoa; phylum Chordata; class Amphibia; order Caudata; family Salamandridae; genus Lissotriton; species Lissotriton helveticus. Next base: position 1,077,821,135 of record NC_136070.1, on the reverse strand, counting down.
ATACAAAAAACATCATATATTGTATTAAATGTCCGTGCAACAAATTTTATATCGGTCAGACGACTCAAGCTGTAAAGAAACGTATTTTGCAACATAAATCGAGGGTCAAATGTAAAGTTCAGGGAGCACCTTTAGTGCACCATTATGAAAACTTCCAACATACAGAAAATGATATATTATGGACAGTCCTATGTGTACTGGGAAAAACCAAACAGGAAGAAATCAAATCTAAATTAGACAGGTTGGAAGCAAGACTTATTGAGAAATATAAGACTGCCAGCATTGGTCTAAATGATAGAGATGAGATCTGGGCACTAATTTGAAAAAGTTACCTTGGTCCCCTCTGGTCAGTTAATGTATTTCTCTTTATATAGTTTGCGGTTGTTACCATCATATTGTAAGATCTACTGCGAACCCAGGGTTATGTATCGATACATTGTAATTGTTGATGTTCTGATATATTGAGTTATAAGAATGTAAAGAATGGCAGACTGGGTTTTATGCACACACATTTTATTTAATTCTAATTTTATTTATAATTTTGTTATGATTTTTTTACTAACCAGGTACGTTATTATTTATTATTTTTCTTCATTATTTTTGAATAATAGCGTGAGCACTCGGTACACTATTCCTGTCCTTCAGAACACCCCCTCTTGGTGATCAGGTAGTAAGATAGAACGGGTTAATGTGTAACCTAAGGAGTCCCCTTTCAGTGTTTACCAGGAAGCGAGTTCTTCATTTTATAAACAGGGAACCGATTAGTCCTTCCTCGTTCTTCAGCAAGAAGAGATGACTTCCGCATCACACCAACGGTGTAAGTCGGGTTGAATGACGCCAAGGTGAACGAACCGAGCAATTCTGCTCTTGACGTGGCGTTTCATGTTCCTAGTAAGTGACAGTAATCCCCGATAATGCTCTACACCGTATGCACATTGAGGCAAGTGTGTGACTTACCTACCCCCTGTTTCAGTTTTATAGAATGGCGGCGACATTTAAACACTCGGGAGAATTGAAAGGCTGAAATTAAGAGTGTGACTTATGCGCGATCACCGTTAATAAGGAAGGACGTCACATTGTGAATTTAGAAGAGTTCACCTCCGTTAAATATACAGGTGAGCCCAGTGAAATGGGTTTTGGTCATCTTAAGTGGACTAAGAGTTATACCCCCGTTTTGATTAGTGTCCATGTTTCTTTTAGTTTCTTTTGGTGCTGAATTGATGAAAATTACCAGATCAGACTGGGCCATGAATATATATCTTCGAAGGTATTTGTAGTATGGATATCAGGCTCCATTTATACTAGTTTATTCACAGGGATATAAAGGTCTTTTGTTCGTTTTTTACTAACACGACACAGGGTGTTTCTTTGATTTATTTAGAAATACATTTAGAAAGGTTTATAAGGAAGTGTAGATAGTGTACACATATGTTTTGTAATTGAGACACTTGGGGTGATTTTTGCAGTCTGTCCATTTCTAGCCATTGAACAACTAGATTTGTATAAATGTATATATGTAATCTTTATTATAAAAAAATTCTTTATATGTAGACCGCTGACTTTTTGAACATATTAATTTGAAATTGGCATGTATAGTTATACACATATATTTTTTTGAATTTTTTTTAGACCGAACTATCTATTAGCCCTAGTCCTGATGAGGCCAGAATTATGATGGCTGAAACGCGTCGACACTTTTTTTGAAGAAGACCCCAGCCAAATTATTGATTGTGCAAAAGTATTATTTACAAGGAGTAAAAGGATTGAAGATAGCCTAAATAGATATGGACTATTCATACTTCTTGTGTTAGGACTGGTGGAGCTTACTTCGAAAGGAATGCGGAGTTTGTACATATAGCAAGCATCCTTTTTGTAAGAAAAATTGGGCTACAGCATTCGAATAAGGATACATCATTTTGATTATTGTGTATATATATATGTGTTTTGTATATGTCTATGTAAGTAGTAATATGTAAATATATATGTTGTTGTGTTTGTTTATAGTAGGTGGCCTTACAAATTATACAAGCCCCTATTTAATTCTAAATTCTTTTTCAATTAAAGTGAAAAACAAGAAGAAAATAAGATTTGGTGTTCTCTCTGTGGAGGTGGGAAATTTTATTTTATAAATACTAAAATAGATGTTTTTCCTGGCAATTTATCTTGTTGTTAGGTCAGATAACTCAACTATCTCACCTATGAATTAAAAATCTATTAGTAGTGACCTAGGCATCATTTCACTTTATATATAACCTCTTTCCTTCTGATAGCACCTCCTTTGCTCCTTTCTTCTTGTCCTCGGGAAGAATCTCCAGCAAGGCAGAGATGTTGGACCACATCTGGCAGTCATACCTCCCGAAGATAGCCATGGCGTTGGAGGACCTTTTGCGGATGTTGTCTAGTCAGCGCCCTTCCTTGTCAGCTGGAGACGCACACAGAGAAGAAGGATTTTTAGATCTCCTCTAAGTGGCCTGCTAGATAACCAAATCAGGCTGAGGGTGACCAATCAGGCAAGCAGGAGAGTCTACGGGTGCCCTGTACTTCTTGTCCAATTTCAGTACCACCGCAGGTATAGAAGCCGGCATCTTCATCAACTTTAGGCCCTCCTGCCATAAGAAGTCTATGACGGAAATGGATCGAGTGGAGTGCTGCATTGTAGGCTTAAAATCGTATAAGAAGCACTCCGTCTGCTTGGCAGGCATAGGGAGGTCAAAGCGCCTAGAAGCGTATTCCAGCAGTTTGTAAAACCTGCCGATATCTGCAGGCAATGAGTCGGCTATTGTCGAAGTAGGAAAAGGTGGAGTAGGAGCCACATAGTCATCCCACTCATCATGGACATCTGGGTCCAACAGCAATTCCCCTTCCTCTAGTTGCGGGTCATCATCATCCTGAATTTGTGCAGGAATTTCCACAGGTGGCGTAACGGTCTTGCTTTTTGGCAACAGGGCGCAGGTAGCGACACAGGATTGGGAGCCTCCTTAACAGGAGGCGGCTGCGGAGCAGATTTCGGCTTAAGGAACCTTTTGTAATATTCATTTAACATCAACCTAAGGTCAGTGACTAATGAAACAGGGATATTATTGGAGTGTTCACGAGCTTGTTCTTTTTGTTCCTCATAAGGGTAGTGCTCCTGAATTGGTTACAAATGTTGAGCACTGGGACGCCCTGTATCAGGGAAAGAATAATCCCCCTCTAAATAAATAGATGTGTCATCCATTTCCTTTACTCCCTCCGAGTCGGGACACTTAACCCTGAGTTGTGAGGGACTGTATGCAGGGCCATAAGGACCATCATCTTCAGATTCCTGTAAATGCAGGAGACGTGCAGGAGGCAATGGAGTAATCTTTGAAAAATCCTGCAGAAGGGGAGGAATCGGCTTTAGAAGCAGACTGTGTTTTCCCTCATCAATCGAGTAATCAATGGCATAACTGACTGCGGTGGTTTAAGAGTGGCTGACGGTGAATGAACCTGCTGAACTGACAACGATGAAGCTCCCATTGACAGAGACGGTCTAACCGCAGCCACCGACGGTCAAACCACCACTGCTGTCGTCGGCGAAGCCGCAGTAGTTGTCTTGATCGTAGGCGCAATCGCAGTCGCTGACGAAACCGGTGACGGAGCGCCATTTCCAGTGGAGATGGAGGCTGTAGACTGATTTCTTCGTCGACGGGTCCATGGACGAGGGGGTTTTCTCAGTTGAGTATCCCCTGGAAGGAGTATGCCGTGTCGACGGTAGAGTAGAACCAGATCTTTGGTGAAATAAAAGAGGGACCCGGCTGGTCTTTGTTAAACCTTTTATCCTCAACCCGCTCTTAACTTTGAGACCTGGATTTTTTAGGGTCTTAAAGTGAAGAGGAAGACACTTCTTCCTTTTTTTCGGGAGGAGGTATGGGGCGTCTCCTCATTGTCAGAGTCAGAACCTTTTGCTGCTTTTTTCCCTTTGTAACCTGAGAAGCAGCTTACACTCATGGTCCTTGAGAATTGTTTAGGAGAAAAAACAACAGTACTTGCATTCTCTGGGCTTGTGGTCTGGATATAGTCAATAAAGACACTCCTTATGTGAGTCCTTAGAATATAGTCTGGACTTTCCACAAGTCTTACAGGGCCTAAACAGCTCTTTTGTAGACTCTGACGTAATGAAGAAAAATGGGTACTCAGACTCCTGGACTGTACCTCAGAAGAAGCTATGAAGTGAGGAAATGAACTGCTAGCTCGAACTTCAAAAGGGCAACAGTAGAAACAATATGACTGAGCGGAGCTTAGGGAGACTCCCCAACACAAGATGCAGGGTGTGGTGGCCCTGCAGGGAAGGAGATTCTTTGGTCTACACTCTGATTGGCTGGAGTTTGGATATTTTAGAATAATGGTAATAGGTTGCTAACACTAGTGAATTCCTGGGCATTAGAATGTTCAGTTTTAATACTGTTATTTTACTGTTACCGTGGGACTCCCACAATGACGACAGGGAAGATTCAAGCATGTGAATCTATAAAAGATACAATACAGGAGAATGTGGAGTTAAATTAAATAAAAACACTATTTTGAAATGCTGTAAGAAGCGCTTCATAAGTGACAGAAAAACACATTCTTTAGTGTACAAGGACAACAACAAAAATGTATAATTTATAATTACACAAACTCTTTAGTCATCATTATGTAAAGGGTAGGGCCACACTTCAGAAAATTATCCTTATACTGTCAGGGGTATATTTCAATCTATTACATACAGGATCACAGTATCTAGTGGCCGGTGAAATTATTAACTGGCGGAAGTCACTGGGTTTCAATCAGCTCAAGAGGGCCTCATACATATGTTGTGAACAATATGCACACCTGACCACCACAAAAATGTGATATCTATGCACAAATGGAAAAATCTCCTAGAATAAGTTCAGGATTTCATTGGTTTTGTTCTGACCAGTGTTACAGTGGTGAAATGCAGGGTCTTGAAACGTTTAGTTTATTGTAGAGAAAAGTCCCTTCCCAAAACAATCCAATGGCAAAACAACAAATAGCCCACAAAAAATAGAGATAAACCATCACCGGGATCATCTGGAAAGGAGTTTCCTGCACCAGGCAAAATGATCTTCCCAACATTGGTAGCATCTACTTAGAAAAATGATGGGGAGCAATAGAAAAACCTTATACTTCATATATGTGTGGATAAAATCTCAGCAGAGAAAACGTGAGCAGGGGTGTTTACCATAACCAACGGAGGTGGGGTGAGAGAGCGAGAGATAGAGAAAGTGTGTGAGTGAGTGTGTGTGTGTGTGTGTGTGTGTGTGTGTGTTTGAGAGAGAGAGAGAGAGACAGAAAGAGAGAGAGACAGACAGACAGAGAATTGTGAGCAAAAATAACAATCATGACTCGCATACAGGAGTATATAAATAACAATCATTATTGAAGATGGGGATTACTATGTCAGTGCAAAATCCTGTTGCTAGTGGTCCCACTCCCACTCCATTCAGAAGTATCAGAGGAAAGAGGTGGCTTATTCCCCTAACTGCAATTCTTCCAGGTTATCTTGTGGAGGACACTGCTTAAAAAAAAATGTTTCAGGGTACAAAAGCACCGTTTTGGTGACTGGCACCCCCTCTTTCCATTAGATGAGGCCCATGCTTCCATATATCCTAAAACATTTCAATACCATAATTAGCTATGTGCCACAGCGTGTCTATAATGTCAACAGGCAGCTTCCCACTTTAGTTAAATATTTGACGGTCCATGTCTAATTCTTAAGGACATTTAAAAGGATGGAAAATCTGTAGGTGGGAAACATTAATTGAAAATATTTGGGTATAGTCAAGAAATGCAAAGAAGAAAGAGAGGGACAGGCGTTGCCTTTATATTCAGTAAAGTTATACATTTGAATTCTTACCAATTTGCTTACGGTCATACCAGCCATCATGGTCCATATACTGACGCAGTAGCTCAATAGGTGGTTGGGCTCCATAGGTTTCCAGCGCTGGCATGTTAAGATCATCAATAAAAAATATGAAGTATCGTCCAAGGGGTGGTCCAAAAAATCCCTTTCGTCTGTAAGTGGAGAGGAGATATATGAGTAGCTGGTAAGACTGGTAGTAATTAAAAGAAATATGTCAATAACGTTGCTTCTTGTGGATGCTTCCTCTTTCTCAAACATAATGATTGACAATCAATCCGTTTTTTCTTAAATGTGCTTGGGCATTCATGGCATTCTAACCATCAACACTGTATGTGAAGATGGAGGAAGGAAACATAAACTGTACCAGCACAGTTTCTTACTCCTTCTGAAAGCCAAACGAACAAGTTACTTACCTTCGGTAACGCTTTTTCTGGTAGATACAATATCTGCCTGTGGATTCCTCACCTTGTGAATATCCCCTTGCGTCAGCAACATTCGGAAATTTTTTTGTAGCCTCGCGCCGACGTGGATTCGGACGTCACAGAGACACGACATCGCTCGCGACTCCGCTGACGTCACCGACGCCTATAACAGGCCCACGCCGGCGTGATGACATCAGTTCCGCCCTTTTTTCCGTGCCATCGAGGCACACGGACGGACCAATGACAGTAGAAAGGTATACAGTATACACAGTACGGGAAACAGCCGTTACATCGCAACTTTTACAACACACTTCTATTACAACGCAACTTTTACAACGCTGGATCCATTACATCGCATGCCTTTACAACGCATGACATTACACTGCAGATGCTATTACAACGCATGCCATTACAACGTAAGTATAGGTAAGTATATAATTTTATTTTATATTTTATTTAACATTATTTAATTAATTTAATTAATATTAAAAATAAATAAATATATTAATTTATGTTTTTTTATATTGGGTTTGGGTTTTGGGGTACAGGGGTATTTTTAGGTTTCAGGGTTGGGTTTGGGTTTTGGGGTACAGGGGTATTTTTAGGTTTCAGGGTTGGGTTTGGGTTTTGGGGTACAGGGGTATTTTTAGGTTTCAGGGTTGGGTTTGGGTTTTGGGGTACAGGGGTATTTTTAGGTTTTAGGGTTGGGTTTGGGTTTTGGGGTACAGGGGTATTTTTAGGTTTCAGAGTTGGGTTTGGGTTTTGGGGTACAGGGGTATTTTTAGGTTTCAGGGTTGGGTTTGGGTTTTGGGGTACAGGGGTATTTTTAGGTTTCAGGGTTGGGTTTGGGTTTTGGGGTACTTTCAGGGTTGGGTTTGGGTTTTGGGGTACAGGGGTATTTTTAGGTTTCAGGGTTGGTTGTGGGGTACTTTCAGGGTTGGGTTTGGGTTTTGGGGTACAGGGGTATTTTTAGGGTTCAGGGCTGGGTTTGGGTTTTGGGGTACAGGGGTATTTTTAGGGTTCAGGGCTGGGTGCTGGTTTTGGGGTACAGGTTTTTTTTTAGGGTTTAGTTTTAAAATACAATCTTTTATTTTAATTAAAAAAATTAATTTTAATAATTTTATTATTTATTAAAAATAGTTCTTTATTATTAAAAGTTCTTTTAAAAATAAACTTAAAGTAATATATGTACTAAATTATTTAAAAATAATTTAATTTATTTAATTAATTAAATTTAAATTACTTACATTTAAAAAAAAATAATATACCTACCTATACTTACATTGTAATGGCATGCGTTGTAATAGCATCTGCTATGTAATGTCATGCGTTGTAAAGGCATGCGATGTAATGGATCCTGCGTTGTAAAAAATGCGTTGTAACGGAGTGCGTTGTAATATTTCGCGTTGTAACGTCATACATCCCACAGTACACAATAGTAAGGGCAAAACACACAGTGTAAAGCAAATGCAGGAAAGCAATAGAAACATTTCCATGATAGCAAAATATATATACATTACATTACAGTAACTCTGGTATAGAAGAGTGGACAACGGGGAGGCGGGTGGGTCAGTGAGGAATCCACAGGCAGATATTGTATCTACCAGAAAAAGCGTTACCGAAGGTAAGTAACTTGTTCTTCTGATAGATACATCTGCCGTGTGGATTCCTCACCTTGTGAATAGAGTCCCACAGCAGTCCCTACTCCCGGAGGAGGGTGTCCACTCTTCTAAACCAGGAAATCCTGAAGGACAGAACGCGCAAAATGGCCGTCCCTCCTCACTTCGGAATCCAAGCAGTAATGCTTCGCGAAAGTGTGGAGGGAAGACCAAGTTGCCGCTCTACATATATCCTCAACAGGCACACCTCTAGCCAATGCTGAGGTCGAAGATTTAGCTCTAGTTGAATGAGCCCTTATACCCTCTGGAGGTTCCTTACCGGCCAAAGAGTAGCAGATCTTAATGCAGAGGACGATCCATCTCGACAAGGTTCTCTTATGGACCGCTCTTCCTTTCTTGCAGCCAGCAAAGCCAATGAAGAGCTGGTCATCCAGACGAAAGTATTTAGATCTGTCCAAGTAAAAAGACACCGCCCTTTTGGGGTCCAGACGGTGTAGTCTCTCTTCCTCCTTAGAAGGGTGAGGGGGAGGATAGAAGGTAGGTAGGGTAATGGACTGTCCTAAATGGAAAGGAGTTACCACCTTAGGCAGAAAAGCAGCCCTGGTCCTAAGAACCATTCAATCAGCATGAATGGTCAAGAAAGGGGGCTTGAAACTAAGAGCTTGAAGCTCACTTACCCTCCTTGCCGAGGTTATTGCAACGAGGAAGACTGTTTTAAGAGTAAGAAGTCTCATGGGACATTTGTGAAGAGGCTCAAAGGGAGCACCCATCAGAAAAGTCAAGACAAGATTTAAGTCCCACTGAGGCACAATAAAAGGAGTAGGAGGGAACTTATTTGTGAGGCCCTTCAAAAACCTTAAAACTACAGGAGACTTAAAAAGAGATGGCTGGTCAGGCAAACAGAGAAAAGCTGACAGCGCTGAAAGATAGCCCTTCACTGTGGCAACAGCAAGCCCCTGTTGCGCCAGAGAAAGTGCAAACTGGAGAACATCAGATAAATGGGCTCTCAAAGGGTCAATAGACTTTTCCCCACACCACATGACAAATTTAGACCATCTATAAGAATAAATGGACTTAGTGGAGTCACGCCTGGCTGACAAGATGACATCCACAACGTCAGGCGGGAGGGAAAAGGAATTCAGGTTGCCCCGTTCAATCTCCAGGCATGAAGGTGTAATGTCTGGAGGTGGGGGTGTAGAACCTGCCCCTCCATCTGAGAGAGGAGGTCTGCCCTGAGAGGGAGACGGAGCGGCGGGTGAGAGGAGAGGTGGAGAAGATCTGTATACCACACCCTTCTTGGCCAGTCCGGGGCGACCAATATGACTTGGGCCCGGTCTTGGCGAATCTTCCTCAGAACCCGAGGAATCAATGGTATGGGAGGAAACGCGTAAAGGAGTTGATTTCTCCAACTCAACTGAAACGCGGCCCCCAAGGCTCCTTGCATTGGAAACTGGAGACTGCAGAACGACAGGCAGTAAGCATTCACGCGAGTGGCGAACAGGTCCACCCGAGGAGTCCCCCACATCCGAAAGATGTCGTGAACTACCTCTGGGTGAAGCCTCCACTCGCGGTCGGCAGAGAACTGCCGACTGAGACTGTCTGCACAAACGTTCAGAACCCCGGCCAGATGATTTGCCATCAGACAAATCTGATGGTCCTGAACCCAGGACCAGAGGCGCAGAGCCTCTCTGCAGAGACACTGCGACCCCACTCCTCCCTGTTTGTTGATGTACCACATCGCGGTCGTGTTGTCAGTCAGGACCTGGACCGAACGACCGCGAAGGGAAGGGAGGAAGGCCTGAGCGCCAAACGTATCGCCCGCAATTCTAGAAGGTTGATGTGAAGCAACCTTTCCTCTGGAGACCAAAGACCCTTGACCCCCAGATCCCCCAGATGAGCACCCCACCCGAGAGTGGATGCATCCGTTATCACTGTGGCAAACGATGGAGGCAGTTGGAAAGGCTTTCCTTGAGACAGATTGCCTTCCACGCCCCACCAAGACAGATCCGCCGCAGCTTCTCTGGAGATCCTCACTGACTCCCTGAGATCTCCTTTGTGCTGACACCACTGCCTGCGGAGGCACCACTGGAGCGCCCTCATGTGCCAGCGTGCATGGTTGACCAACAGAATGTATGAAGCCATCAGACCGAGCAGGCGAAGGACCTTCAGGACTGGAACGACCGCTCCATTGTAAAATAAAGGAATCATTTCCTGTATGTCGTGAATCCTTTGAAGGGGAGGGAATGCACGACATACAGTTGTGTCCAGTACAGCACCTATGAACAGGTTGCGCTGGGAGGGCACCAGGTGAGACTTGGGTACATTTATCGAAAAACCCAACCTGTACAACAACTGGGTTGTCTCCTGCAGATGATGGAGCACTCTCTCTGACGACTCTGCCTTGATCAGCCAGTCGTCCAAATAAGGGAATACAGGAATCCCTGATCTTCTGAGATGCGCCGCCACCACTGCCATCACCTTGGTGAAGACTCGAGGTGCTGTAGTAAGACCAAACGGAAGGACCGCAAACTGATAGTGCTGCGACCCCACCGTAAAACGGAGATACTTCATGTGTGACTTCAGGATTGGGATATGAAAATACGCATCCTGTAAGTCGAGCGACACCATCCAGTCTTCTTCCAGCAGAGCCTGAAGAACCTGAGCAAGGGTGAGCATCTTGAATTTCTCCTGCTTTAGATAAAAATTCAAGATCCTGAGATCCAGGATTGGACGAAGCCTGCCATCCTTCTTGGGTATCAGGAAATACCGGGAGTAGCATCCCTGACCCCTTTCCTGCTCTGGAACCACCTCTATCGCATCTTTTCTCAATAAAGTTTGAACTTCCTCCTGAAGGAGTAACAGGTGTTCCTCTGAGCAATATCCCTGACAAGGAGGGTAATTTGGAGGGAATTCCCGAAAGGGAAGGGCATACCCATTTTCTACGAGATTGAGAACCCAAAGATCTGATGTAACCGATTCCCAATCCCGTAGAAAGTGGGTAAGCCGACCCCCCACCGGACCCACATGATCCTGAATGGCGGATCTAGGGCTGCTTTTCCGTGGCTGGGTGGTTGGAGGAGGTGGAGGAGGAAGAGGCCTGACGTCCTCGAGGACGTGCTCTCTGCTTTCCCCTGTATGATCTATACAAGGTATTTTGTTGCTGCTGCTGTTGTTGCTGCTGCTGTTGACCTTATCTATATGAACGAAAGGAAGAGCGACCAAACCCTCTGAATTTCCTGGTTGTAGAACCTCTGATCTGAAGGCCAAGAGATCTAGCGGTCGCTCTGCTATCCTTGAATCTCTTCAAGGCCGTGTCTGCTTTCTTTCCAAAAAGTCCTTCACCATCGAAAGGCAAATCCAATAAAGCAGACTGCACATCAGTTGAAAAATCAGATGACTTCAACCAAGCCGAACGCCTTGTGGCAACCGCTGTGCCCATGATTCTTGCCACCGAATCAGCAGTATCGAGGCCGCTTTGTATGACCGGACGGGCTGCTGCTTGAGAGTCAGAGTCAGATAAAACTTCCTCAAAGTCTTTTCTACTATCCTCCGGCAAGTGGCATTAGATGATTTTAATGCCATACTAGCAGAAGAAAAAGTCTTTTTGGCGACTTGATCCTGTTTCCTGGCCTCTTTGTCGCCAGGCACCTGCGGAAAAGCACCAACCGACTTCTTAGAACAAGCAGCCTGAATCACCAAGCTCTCAGGAGAAGGGTGAGATGACAAGAAGGCAGGATCTTCAGGAGCCACTCTATACCTCCTAGCCACACTTTTTGAAACTGCAGGAGCAGAAAAAGGTTTTTTCCATACTTCCATAATGGGCTCTGTTAAAGCATCATTAAATGGTAGTAAAGATTCTACCGCTGAGTTCGGAGAATGAAGAACCTCGGTCAGCAAATTTGACTTAAATTCGACAGTAGGTAAAGTCAAACCTAAAAGTCCTGCTGCCTTCTTCATAACAACGTGGTATGGTTGAACATCTCTAGAGGGTGTATCAGACCCCGAAGGTAAAGCCCATTCTGGAGAAAATTCAAGACCACTCGCCTCTGCCAGGTCCTCGAAATCATACCCATCCAGCTCACCTTCTTCCAAGTCTGAATGAGACTCACAAAATCTCTGTTCATCTAGGAGACGTTGAGCCTCTCTCCTAGACCTCAGTTTAACTCGAAGTGCAGCCTGATCCAATGTCGAATCCGACGGCGCCGGAGCCGACGTCGGAATCGAATCCGAAGGCTTGGAAGGATGTTCCATAGACTTGCTTGGAGCCGGCGACGCCGGAGCCGGAGTCGTCGACTTCGGTCGAGCCGGCGTCGATATAGGCGTTGACCTCGGTGGAGCCTGGTACTGCCACAACGGGGTCGGGGCTGGCATATATGGCATGAAAGGTGCCAGAGCATATGAGTGAGGTACACCCAAATTAAAAGCCATTGGACCCATGGGACCCGAAGGTGCTCCAGAGGGGTGCCATGATCTTGAGAAAACACCATACATTGCGTTTAGAAACGCAGAAGGGTCCTGACCTGGAGCTGGAAATGGTGGATGCTCAGGTTGACCTCGAGGCAGATTAGAATCTGTTAAATTAACAGGATTCGAAGTCTCCTCTTCAACAGGAACTCCATCGGCGTCCTCAGGATTCGAAGATGGAGCCGGAGACGGAGCCGGAGTCGGATCCGGAACCGGAGTCGGAGAATGGACTATCGACTCCGAAGGTGAGGCCTCACCTTCCTGATCCGACACTTGTGGAGGAATTACCTTCGACTTCACTTTCTTTGGAGACTTCGATCTTGAGCCAGACCTATCATCCGAATGACGTCGGGACTCATGTCTCCTCTTCTTATGTTTTCTACGAGAGCCGGAAGCATGATCAGATGATGACTTCGAGACCGACGCCTCACGAGATCTCGACCTGGACCTCGACTTCGATCTCTTCGAGTGTTTTGAAGACCTTCTAACTTTACTCGCCTTCAGCTTAGCCACAAGAAGTTTTGACTCCCTTTCTCGTAGAGCCTTCGGATTCATTTTCTGACACGACGAACACCCATCCACGTCATGGTCAGAGCTCAGACACCAAATGCAGTCTTGGTGTGGGTCCGTAACGGACATCATCTTTCCACATTCTCTACAAGGCTTAAAACCTGTTTTCTTTGCCGACATGACAATCGAAGAAAAAGAGCAGAGAATGGAGAATCTAAGAAAAAAAGTAACAAAGTAACCAGTAAAGCTACAGAGTATCCCGAAACCGTTAGCGTCGACGACGCGGAAAAAAGGGAACTGATGTCATCACGCCGGCGTGGGCCTGTTATAGGCGTCGGTGACGTCAGCGGAGTCGCGAGCGATGTCGTGTCTCTGTGACGTCCGAATCCACGTCGGCGCGAGGCTACAAAAAGAATTTTCGAATGTTGCTGATGCAAGGGGATATTCACAAGGTGAGGAATCCACACGGCAGATGTATCTATCAGAATGCTACAGCAATGGAATAAGCTGAAGGAAAAAAAGAGGGCAGTATGAATGGGTTAGGAACAGTTCTAACCTTATTAACAATGAACAAGCAAAGGGTTGAGTGGTCTTTCCTGCTCATTCATGCAATATTCACTCTATAAGTCACTGGGCATGGACGAGTGAACATTCAGCATATACTGACAATTCATGGTTAGAAGTACTTTAAAGATGATCATGGAATGAATCTTCTAGAACCTTGCTTGTAGACTTCCTGTTGGAAATATGGGGGGGTGGAGGGGGCGTGGCTGCTGCATCCACCAAGATGAACACTCACCTGTGAAGCTCCGACGGTCGTGCCCCACAAATATGCATAGGGGTCACCTCCCCTAAGGCATCTAACTGCATCTGTGACATCGATTCTGCCCTTGATGGTGGCGGGACAACTGGGGACCGCTTTCCTGCTGACTGGATCTCCTGCATGCCCAATATCCTCAAGGGAGACATGCACTAACCAGCTTCACCTTGGAAGCCTCGATGTGACAGGGCCCACGGACGAGCTGTAGGCCAAGATTACCAAGTATTTCAGGAGCCTCGAGTCACACTTTCCCTGTATACTGTGGATTGGGGTGGACTTTTGCACTCACCACTGCAACACCCTGTCTCCTGGGCTGGCTTGTGGGGGCAGACACGTCGTCACCTACCAGCCATCTACCCCTCACACAGGCACGGTGTCATGACTACTGGAGGCCCCAGCTTCACCCGTACAGTGTCCGGTGAGTGAGCGGTGCACTCAAGTGGATGGGAACTCCATCGCTGCGCATAACGCTGGGTCGGGTTACTTCCCCCCGGCCCCTGACACTTTGCAGCTGAGCCTTTGGTGCTCTGCACCTGCTAGTCTGGAGCTTTCGCCTGCGCCCTAGCTGGTCCCTATCCTCCTCCGATGATGTTCAGATACTGCCATGGAGCTTTAGCTGGCCTGCCCCTTTGCTACTGCTTCTGCCTCAGGAAACTGCTTTCCTCAACCAGTAATTGACAACGCATTGGCTCACTTAGCAAGCCACACATTTTACTCTGCCTATGCCTATTTCTCCTGAACACCCACGAGAGGCTGACACTGGGCAGGCATGACCAACACCAGTACCTGCCCAATTCTGATACCAAGTGGAGCTTGTTTGTTATGTTGGGAGATACCCATGGTATATCTGTGCGGGTACTACTCACACACAGCCTGGGTAATGGTCCCATTCGACAGCCCTAGCTGACGTTCTTTTGGGACTTGCATCTCCATCCTTGCCTTCTGAGCTTTTAGGCACCCATGCCGCTAAGTACCAAATGGACGTTACTTGTTGTGCCTCGGATTGTTTCTGCTGCCTCATTCCAATTGCGATTTCACTGTGGGGCTAATTGGAACCTTGCATTGGCCGGGTGGAGACGCACGGTACCAACGCACCTTCGAATCTACCCGCCAGCATTCTCTCTGCTCTCATTTCTAACCCCTCATAATGGACCAAGGAGACACCAAACAGAGTAAATTGCTCTTTGTTCAATCTAAACCTACATGCCACCAAGACTCCCATTCGGACACTGATGATCCAAAGGACAGAGAGGCAAACTCTGACATTACAGGTGGTGCAGCTGATACAATGGCAGAGAACAGGGCTGGGTTTCACTCTATTGACGCCCATTTTGACACCCTCACCAGCCTAACTGACCGCATGGGGGAACATCTGGACTGTCAAACCACCAGGTGAGATAGTTCTGAAGAACGGCACACTGAAATCTCTGGAAAAGCTGGAATGCCTACTGAAAACAGTGGCTATAAAAAAGGAAGACTTTGAGGCAAGGTCCTGTAGAAACAATATTTACATACTGAGCATTGCTGAGACGGCTAAAATGGGGTGTCCAGATACATAAGTGGAACAACTACTTAGGGAACTCTTTGACTGCAGCAGTTTCACACCCATGTTTTTGGTGGATCATGCACACAGTACCCTATTCCCGTGACCACCCGTGGGTGCTCCTCCACGGCCATTACTCACATGCCTCCTCAACTACCGGGACAAAGACACTATTCTCAGCTTTCCCCTTGAGCAAGGCCCCTTGCAATATCAAGGCTCCTCTATCTCATTCTTTTCTGACTTCACCCTCACTATGCAGGAAGCACAATGTAAGCACACCAACACCAAAAACTTGCTACGCAAGTTGGGCCTCAAATATGCCATGCTCTACCCGGCAAAACTAGGTGTGGAGGTCAATGGAAAACCTTGCTTTTTTGATCCGATGGAGGCGATTGACTTCTGCAAACAATAAGCCACGCTAATGTCCAACTGCAGACGTTTCACACCGGATCGTTCTAGCACACCACTTTCTACAGGGCAATCCTCCCTTGTTTGACACTGTTTCTCGTGTAGTCTTCCCTATTGATGACTGTCCTCTTCATGGGCAACCTCCTTTGCTATTGACAATATATAGTTGTCCTATCAGCTATTGCTGTTTCCATATTCTTGATGCATAGTATTGTTATGATTCAATTTGTGATCCTCATTTTCTCTTTCAGGTATCTTCATTATGTGGTCCATACCAACCAATGAGTTGCCTCCCCCAGTTGTGGATACCGACTTGGTCTATGGGGTTCTTTAGTTTATTGTTTTTCATGTTAGGGATTCACTGGATGCCTTCTGGTCTGCTGAGGGTGGGGCTCCGGAACTACTATGTTCTATTTTTGTTGGTTTCACATTGCATATTGATTGTGCATCATACAAGATGTTGAACAAGCTGATTCTCAATCGGACAGACACCCCTATTTCTCTCCCCCTGGCTTCCTAGACGCTCAGCTCTGATGACCAAATTCTGCGATCTGGCAAACAGAGAAATAGCATACATGGGGAAACATGCAACAGCATGGCGCAACTGGAAGGGGGAGAGACTGGGCTATACTCCTGCATGGTTTCTCTGCCCTAATCACCTTAGCGGATATGTCACTGAACTTTTCACGGCTGCCGGGAACAGCGTTACAAACAATTAGGGCATATTGACTGAGTTCTGAAATTATCATGCATACTTATACACCTCTCGCTCCTCCAGCCTGCAGTCTGAAGATTGCAAACTATCTCGCGGAGGTTGCGATGGTGTGTGTGATTTACGGACAAGCGCTGCTTCTTAGCTGAACCTATAATGAGTAGGGTAATCCTACAGGCTGTGGGCGCTTTGGACGGCTCTAATGCCCTTGGCCTTGATGGTCTCAACGGAGCTTTCTACAAGGCATATACATTTATTAGCCCAGCATCTTTTAGCAATGCACACAGGGTCCCTGAACACGGCCTCTCTATTGCCAACACTCAGAGAGACGATACTAACACTACTCTTGAAACCTGGCAAAGATCTACACGTATACACCTCCTACCGTTCACTCTCTGTCCTCAATCTAAATAACAACATTTTTGCCAAGGTCCTCGCCAGGATACTGACACTCCTGTGCAGTTTGACTTCATCCCCCATAGATCCTGTTCCCTCAATCTATGGACAATCTTTGTGGTGCTGAACAAGGTGTCCCCAACCACCCCGGCAGTAGTGGCCTTGTTCAATGCAGAGAGGTGTTTGACTTGCTGGAGCGGCCCTTACTTAGAACAACACTGACGAAATTGGGTCTCCTTGCTGCTTCATTTCCTTAATTATGCTCGTTTTAAATAGCTAAGTGGCATGCCTTAGGGTAAGTAGCTCCCTTACAGATGTCTTCCCCTCTCCTAATCATCCTTGAGATGGACCTAGTCAGAGATCTGTGCTAAAAGGGGCAATGGAGGTTGTTTTTGCGACAAATCCCCTAAAGACCTGGATACCAGGAGGAAGTCCCAAAATGTAAATGCAAACCAGACCAGACAAAAGCCTAGGATGCAAATGAGAGAGAAGATGCCTGGGTGTATCACAAACCACAAAGTAAAAGTTACTTACCTTCGGTAACGCTATATCTGGTAGAGACACAGTCTAGCAGCAGATTCCTTAACTTTGAATTCTTCCCAGGCACCAGTCTGGATTCGGAAATTTTTCAGCAGTACCTCTACGCGCCACGGGGATGGCATTGTACGGCTCCGCAGTGATGTTGTCTCCGGATATGACGTCAGTGGAGCCATACAAGTCCCCTCCGGTGCACGGACGTCTGTTTCGTCTGTGAAACCTTCTGCGCCAGAACAAAGAGCAAATACAGAAACTGGTTGTGGACACGGTGTGCAAAAAAACCAAATAAACTGTGAAACATCAATAAAGAAGAAATATCAAATGGTATATGGATACCAAACATGAATCTTAAAGAAAAAAAACCAATAAAAGTAATGAAACACAGGGCTACATGAAACTCTATGCCCTGGTGAACAACCTCATTTGAGGAAAGAGAATATACACTCTATAAACCATTCCAGTGGTAATGAACGGCATGGCTATAGCCAAATGAAACCTACAACAACAACACCATGTTGTGTGTTAAATCACACCATTACGTGATATATTGACAGTACCAATGTCAAGTTATGATGATACCAAGAAGACTTTCATAGAAAGAACAAAAATAAAGAAAGAGCAAGAACAAATTAATTCTACTAACTGGTGTGTCATCCAGAGAAAAAGAGACAACACACCCCCACTCTACCAACCACATGTTAGAAAGGCGACCCCGGGGGAGGCAGAAGATGTCTGACTGACCACCCCTAGGTCCACCTCTCCTTTGAGAAGTAGCCGAGCGTTACCGAGAGGCCTCCTGAATGAGGGCCCTCTCCTAGGATCGTAAAGCAGAGTACTCACAACACTACAAACGGACACCACACAGGAGGGCAAGTTCTCAAGTTTTATAGGTAATAAAAGGATGCGGGTTCTTGGCAGTATATACAGCTGGATCGAGGGATCCGTAAAGTCTCGGACAACAAGGGGGGTAGGTAGCGGGACAGTCGAGTTCCGGACGGAGGAAGGGGTACCCTACGCACAGCTCTCAATCCTCGAGCCGGGGGGTACCGTGATGTCGAGCCGCGGCAGCGCCAGCAGGTTCTCAGATGACTTAGCAAGGTAGGCCGCGGCAGCGCCAGCAGGCTCTCAGATGGTTCAGCAAGGTAGGCCGCGGCAGCGCCAGCAGGCTCTCCGATGGTTCAGCAAGGTAGGCCGCGGCAGCGCCAGCAGGCTCTCAGATGGTTCAGCAAGGTAGGCCGCGGCAGCGCCAGCAGGCTCTCAGATGGTTCAGCAAGGTAGGCCGCGGCAGCGCCAGCAGGCTCTCAGATGGTTCAACAAGGTAGGCCGCGGCAGCGCCAGCAGGCTCTCTGATGGTTCAGCAAGGTAGGCCGCGGCAGCGCCAGCAGGCTCTCAGATAGGCTTCGGGTTACAGGAAGGATGAGTTCGTCTGGTGTCGGCCGTGACAGCGTCAGCAGGGCTTCCAGTCCAGGATACAACTGGCGTCCCACTCCGGGGCTGGCCCAGATATAGGACTGGAGTCCTTTGATGTCCGGACCCTCTCGCCTGGGGGTCAGAAGGGCCGGGATGATGGTGTCCAGACACCCAGCAGGGGGGTGGAGCCAGCGCCCAGGGAGGCTGGGGGGCGATCGATACCAGGCGTCCGGGGCGGCTGGAGGGCCATCGAAACTCCTCTCCCTCCGGGATCTGTCGAGTGGCCACTCGACCACCTGGGTGGATCTTGGTGCCTCGAGGTCTGGGCTTCGCTGGGGCCGAGGCTGGGGCTGAGGCCACGTGGTCATGACGTGGTGGGCCCAAGATGGAGTCGGGCACGGCCTCGTGCTTAGGTTGTGAGGGGCCTAGGCTGGAGCCAGGCCGGTGATGGGGGTCCGGGATGGTAGCCGGATCTGTGGCGTTGGCGTGTGCCGGGTCGGGCCGAAGGGGCCGCCCGAGGTCCGGAGGAGGGCTGATGTCATCCTGGGCCCGCCATGCGGGAGGGGTAGGACCACGCCATGAGGCCGGGTCCAACACGCGTCCCCCCCAGCTGAAGGCAGGGGAGAGTCACCCATCTTCTTGGGGATTCTCCTCGCCGAGGCGGAAGAATCTGGACAGGCCGTCGGCATTGGCGTGGTCGTTGCCGGGGCGATGCTCCACGGTGAAGTCCATCCCTTGCAGAGAAATGGACCAGCGCAGCAGTTTCGGGTTTTCTCCCCGCATCTGCATCGACCACCGCAGGGGCTGGTGGTCGGTCTGGACTCGGAAGTGGGTGCCGAAGAGGTAGGGCCGGAGCTTCTTGAGTGCCCACACCACGGCAAAGGCTTCCCGCTCGATGGTACTCCACCGCTGTTCTCTTGCCAGGAGGCGTCTGCTGATGAAGGCCACCGGCCGGTCGATTCCTTCGGGGCCCACTTGGGACAGGACCGCCCCGATGCCGTGTTCCGAGGCGTCGGTTTGGACTACAAACTCTCTGCTGTAGTCGGGGGCCTGGAGCACAGGGGCGGTGCACATGGCCGTCTTTAAAGTCTCAAAGGCTGTTTGGCACGCAGGAGTCCAGTGCACCTTCTGGGGTAATTTCTTGGAGGTCAGTTCCGTGAGGGGCCCCAAAATGCTCCCGTAGTCTTTTATAAACCGCCGATAGTATCCGGTGAGCCCCAGGAAGGCTCGGACGGCGGTCTGGGTGATCGGGGGCTCCCAGGCCCGGATGGCGTCTATCTTGGGTTGGAGGGGAGCCACTTGGCCGCTCCCCACTTGGTGTCCCAGATAGGTCACGGACCCTTGGCCTATCTGGCACTTGCTGGCTTTGATGGTTAGTCCGGCCCGCCGGAGGGCCGTCAGGACCTTCCCGAGGTGGGACAGGTGCTCATCCCAGTGAAGGCTGTACACCGCAATGTCATCTAGATAGGCGGCGCTGTATTCCTCTAGTCCGGCCAGCACCTGGTTCACTAGTCTCTGGAAGGTGGCCGGCGCATTTTTCATGCCGAAGGGCATCACTTTGAAGTGATAGTGGCCATCTGGTGTCGAGAAGGCCGATCGCTCTTGTGCGCCGAGGGTAAGGCCGATCTGCCAATACCCCGCCGTGAGATCAAAGGTGCTGAGGTATTTGGCGGCCCCTAGGCGATCGATCAGTTCATCCGCCCTGGGGATGGGATGGGCGTCGGTCCTGGTGACTGCATTCAGTCCCCGGTAGTCAACACAGAACCGGAGTTCGGGAGCTGTTCCGGGGGAGGCAGCTTTGGGGACCAGGACAACGGGACTGGCCCAGGGACTGTTGGAGGGTTCGACTACCCCCAGGGCCAACATCTTGGCTACTTGATAAACTTCCCCCACAGGCCGGCGCCCCAGTCCCTGAGGGGTACTCGATGGGCGGCCATGGCGACCTCGTAGGCTTTGAACCACTGTTGGATGTCATCGTTCTTATAGTACTCCTTGATGACATCTTTGGGTATGTGCACCTTCGTGTCCACCGGGGGGTTGGGGTCTTACCCCCGGAGGTGGCTGTCTCGTTTGCCTTGGCTTTAAGTTCCAATTCTTTGAGGACGCGCTCGTGCTCGAGCAGGAGTTTCTTCTCCTCAAGGGCTAGCTTCTTTTCTGCCAGTTGGAGTTCTCCTTCTTGTCGGAGTCGGGCCAAATCCAACTCGTGGAGCCGGACCCTCTCTCGTTCTCGGGCGTCTCCGTGGGAGAGGCCCGTGTCTGGGTTTGCGGGTCTCCCTCCCGCCGGGTTCACCTCAGCCTCCGGGCCTCCGTTCGGGCTCGGGTTATCTTCACTCGGAGGTGGCGCCTCGCCGGCGTCCACCCAGGCCTGCAGGGCCGATTTAAAATCTTCTTTGGTGCTTAAGCCAGTGGTAGCGATGCCTAGGTTTTTGCAGAATTGCTTTAACTCCTTGTGACTGTAGTCTTCCATTTTCTCTTTCTGGAATTCTGTGCTCATGGTTGCAGTGGGTTTGTCTGGGTAGCGGGTGAATCACTCTCTGTACTATCTGCGTGGCTCGGATCCCACCGCTTGCCACCAATGTTAGAAAGGCGACCCCGGGGGAGGCAGAAGATGTCTGACTGACCACCCCTAGGTCCACCTCTCCTTTGAGAAGTAGCCGAGCGTTACCGAGAGGCCTCCTGAATGAGGGCCCTCTCCTAGGATCGTACAGCAGAGTACTCACAACACTACAAACGGACACCACACAGGAGGGCAAGTTCTCAAGTTTTATAGGTAATAAAAGGATGCGGGTTCTTGGCAGTATATACAGCTGGATCGAGGGATCCGTAAAGTCTCGGACAACAAGGGGGGTAGGTAGCGGGACAGTCGAGTTCCGGACGGAGGAAGGGGTACCCTACGCACAGCTCTCAATCCTCGAGCCGGGGGTACCGTGATGTCGAGCCGCGGCAGCGCCAGCAGGTTCTCAGATGACTTAGCAAGGTAGGCCGCGGCAGCGCCAGCAGGCTCTCAGATGGTTCAGCAAGGTAGGCCGCGGCAGCGCCAGCAGGCTCTCCGATGGTTCAGCAAGGTAGGCCGCGGCAGCGCCAGCAGGCTCTCAGATGGTTCAGCAAGGTAGGCCGCGGCAGCGCCAGCAGGCTCTCAGATGGTTCAGCAAGGTAGGCCGCGGCAGCGCCAGCAGGCTCTCAGATGGTTCAGCAAGGTAGGCCGCGGCAGCGCCAGCAGGCTCTCAGATAGGCTTCGGGTTACAGGAAGGATGAGTTTGTCTTGTGTCGGCCGTGACAGCGTCAGCAGGGCTTCCAGTCCAGGATACAACTGGCGTCCCACTCCGGGGCTGGCCCAGATATAGGACTGGAGTCCTTTGATGTCCGGACCCTCTCGCCTGGGGGTCAGAAGGGCCGGGATGATGGTGTCCAGACACCCAGCAGGGGGGTGGAGCCAGCGCCCAGGGAGGCCGGGGGGCGATCGATACCAGGCGTCCGGGGCGGCTGGAGGGCCATCGAAACTCCTCTCCCTCCGGGATCTGTCGAGTGGCCACTCGACCACCTGGGTGGATCTTGGTGCCTCGAGGTCTGGGCTTCGCCGGGGCCGAGGCTGGGGCTGAGGCCACGTGGTCGTGACGTGGTGGGCCCAAGATGGAGTCGGGCACGGCCTCGTGCTTAGGTTGTGAGGGGCCTAGGCTGGAGCCAGGCCGGTGATGGGGGTCCGGGATGGTAGCCGGATCTGTGGCATTGGGGTGTGCCGGGTCGGGCCGAAGGGGCCGCCCGAGGTCCGGAGGAGGGCTGATGTCGTCCTGGGCCCGCCATGCGGGAGGGGTAGGACCACGCCATGAGGCCGGGTCCAACACCACACACATTTGGAAATAGATGTTATTGCAACATCTAACCAAGCTAAATTAAAAAAAAAAACTTACAGGCCCGAGAGAATCGGCCCTAGAAGGAAAAACAGTTGAAAAAAACCCTGGAGAACCATCCATTGGATGACAGACAATAACCCCTGTACCCTATAAGGGTATGAAAACTCAATGACCAAAAAGGGTCAAATGCACAATAATATTTCTATAATCTGCATTGATCACGACAATAACGAATCAGAAAAAGAACTCTCCTGATAAAGTCCCAAAACAGGACTTTCAGAACTCATTTACCGTAAGGGAAAGACGAACTGCAACACCTCCTTGCTATAAATCATTTACACTCTGGTTGACTCGGCAATTCGCAGGAGCTCACTGGCCAATAACTACTGCCAGTACACAAAAAAGTATTAAGCTTGCCTCCTTGCAGTCTTCAGTGTCATAGTCTGACAAACTGAACACAATTTTGAGCTCTGAATAAGCTCAAACACTAACACAAGCTAGAAAAAGAGAATCAACCACCTCTTTGATTAAAATAGCTTTCTTTTATTCCTTGTTTTTTTTTTTAAACAAATATGTGCAACACATCTATTACAGTCATGTATAATCTGTATACATAAGAACTAACTAGAACTGAGATGCCAGCTCCAAAAGTGCTTTTTCAATAATATTGAAAAAAGGGTAACGCACCTAAAAGCGCAGTTCCCCAATACCTCATGAAATAAATCCTTGTACAACAGGCACACACAACACCTGTGATACAAGACAACATATGAAACAGCAGCCCGTTCTATCATGTATACACCGTATATCAAAAAACACTCTGAAATGAGAGGTTCAGCAAAAATACGCAACCCGGAGAGAAAAAGGTGTACTCTGCCATCAACACAACACCGTAGGTGACTTGCCAGAAAAAAAAGGTGCTTACCAAAGGGAATCCTAAATAACTGACACCACAAGAATACAGCAGTGATGATTCCTTATGAATTGAGGAATGAAGAAAATAATAGGTGCATACACTCCAGAAGACAGGTAATGCCGATCAGACAGGACCATGTATCCTCAGAGCCAAGGAAAGAAAAAAGTTACATACCTGTAACTGCAGTTATCCAGTATTGGTATCTTTCATAGATTCACATGCAACCCACCCTCCTCCCCGGAGAGGCACCTCTACGATACAGTACTAACTACACATGTGCTGGAAAATCTGAGGGATTCAGCCTCTCTTGGGAAGGTTCTAGAGGGTGCTAGCTGCTGATTGGTTGTGTTTTCAGTTTGGTCCTTTTTGCAAAAGGAGACTAATAGGCTATAGAGTTCATAGTTACCACCATAATAGCCTATGGAAATATACTATTTACTATTTACTACTTTGTTATTTATGTAGCGTGGGACTCCCACTACGACGACGGGGAATGATTCAGGCATGTGAATCTATGAAAGATACCCCAATACTGGATAACTAAGGGAACCTCCCTCAGACCTTTAAATCAATACACAAGTAAAAAGAATACATGAGGTAGTACTGGTAACCAAAACTGGACATGTACAACATCCTAATAAGGCTACACCTTGCCTAACAAAAACATAATCCCTACCTAGGTATAAGAAAATAACACAGTGAAAGAAACACAGGACTATGACTCTGTAGTTCTCCGTATTCCTTGAAAGTGTCTTAACGCAGCATCTGCCTGATCTCCAAAAAAGGTGTGCACCGTCAAATGGTAAGTCAGCCAAAGCCGACTAGACAGCCTCTGAAAACCAAGACTGGTAACTTAGTGCCACTGCTGATGCCATGGCTCGACCCACCGAGTCTTTTGTGTCCATGCCACACCTTACAGCAATGTAAAGGAAACAAGGGACACCCTATTTACATGGAAGCAGGGAACATAGTGTATAGACATTGAAAAGTCCTGAAGAGACCCCTTATTATTGGCGGGGTCGAAACGTCGTCTACAAACGCAAAGCAAAATCTTTACCAGCCCCTATTACTGTATTAGAAGGCTGTAATCATCTGATATCATTGTTATGGTCGACTTTGTAACTTTGGAAACCATTTTTTAATGTCACAGAATGTCACAAACTGTTATGTAGGTTCCATGTTCATTGGAGACATCATGCACTTTTTTTCATAATAAATGTGAAGATGTATGTATATAAACTTTTGAATTTACAAATATCCCGCAGTATATGGTCTTATCTCTCTCTGACATCCACCTTACCCTTGTTTATGTCCATTGTGCCAATGATTGTTTATTATTTGCATTTGTCCACAGGAACCACTGTTTCTGTCATTACACCTTATAGCAAGCCTTGCAGCTTGCTGACCATCCCTAACCAGGTTGCCAACCTCAGCACGGAGGTTATCCGGAAGAGATGGGAGCATGTTCTGTAAAGAATCCCATAAAGCATAGGAGAAGATCCCCAGCACACAAGAAGTGTTGGTGGCTCTCAATGCTGAGCTGGCTGAGGCAAACCTAAGCCTACCACAAGCATCACAACCCCTAGCATCCTTACCCACTTTAGTCTTAGGAGTAGAATCTATGTCCTGAGAAGACGTTGCAGCCTGAGTTACCAGGCCACTAGTGAATGGATACCCATGCAAACAGACATGGTCCCCATGTGCGGGTGAATAGCTTCCCGAAGCATCACGGTCCACTTTCACCCCTGAATCAGCCTAAGCACAGGCACCTAATAAAATATCAAATAGGGCCTCACTAGAACAGGTTCTTGTCCTGTTTGCCCCAGGTAAAGGACCTCAAACAAAGGGTCTGTAGACCTCTGCACCGTGGGCAGTGATGAATCTAAAACTGCATCCACTTACCGCAACATGTCTGCAAAGGAGGAACTTGCCTCCATGGCAAGACTAGGGGGAGAGAGTAACCCAGATGTTGGTGAAGAGTCCACTCCACTAGCCTCACCAAGAACGGTTAGCCAGCTCTCCTCCACCTGAAACACATTGGTGTCTGAAATGGGCCTAAAAAGTCCTGCCCCAGGTGGACCTCCTGACACCTCTTCATAAAGAGGGGCTACAAACTTTACAGTCCCCTTAGGCTGCGTAGGCGAATCCGCCACAACGTCGTACGATGCCGAAGCAGCGCAGTCACGACATCGATAGGGGGAGGAGAGGCGTCTTTGACCGGCACTGCCAGCGTCAATGTTGGAGTCGGTTGGTCAATGAATGGCGCTGATGGCAAAGATCCCAGGACTGTGAGCCTGCACCAAAGCGGTGTCAGTTGATGTCAGCCGACGCCGCTCCATCGACTCCGATGGCCCAACCATTACCAAGGAAAATTCTTCAGACGGTGCCCCACTCCCCTCCTTGGGGCCTTTAGGCACTCCAGATGGGGATGGGGTCCCAAAGATGAGGTGTAAGGAATCATAATATTCCCTCATCTGAACCATTGACGCCCTGGATCCCCGAAACACAGGGAGACGCGGTGCCGAGTCGAGTATGGCTTCCTCAACCGTTGATCGGGAGGAGCCCTGGGAGACAGAGTCTCCATGCAGTGAAGTCCGAGAATGCGACTTCAACTGCCACTTACCTTTTGACTCCCCTGGAGAACGATGAGCTCTAGACAGGCTTCGGCTCCTAGATTGTCCAAGCAAAAGCTATTCCTGGGACAATGAAGATCGAGGCTGTGAAACCTCTGATGATCTCGATACACATGTCGCCATCAGTTTCAAAAGCCTCTCCTTCAACGACTTCGGTTTTAAGTTCTGGCAGGAACCATAAGCCTCGGCGTCGTGGTGTTCACCTAAACACTATATAGAAATTTTGCGCAGGTCTGTCACCGACATATGTTGGTTACAAGACCCACAAGGTTTGAAACCTGTCGACATCAGACAGGCACACTATTCCACCAACACGAGGTGTCAAAGTAGGGCAGCAAAAAACGACATGGAACCACTTCTCTGGATCCACGTTACAGTGCGGAAAAGAAGAAACTGATGTCCGCACGCCAGAGGAGACGTGTATGTCTGCACTGATTTCATATCCGGAGATGACGTCACTGAGTAGCCGTACCCCGGCGCACAGAGATACTGATGAAAAAGTTCCGGAATGTGAATCTGATGTAGCAGATCAATAACAGAGGATGAAATCCATAGGAGCAATAGAAGGGAGATATTCCCAATTAAGAATATCATGAGTTATATACAAATCTGCAAGCATAATCTATTGGTACCAAGCATTTTGATGATACCTGAAGTAATGTCCGTCCTATAGAGTGGCTTAGCCACTCAATTTGTCCATCATTTGTGAAAGGAAACTGGTGAATTTAAAATGTTTAACGTATGCTATTTTCATCAGTTATTTCAAGAAGAGAACAGTGAACTGTGTTTCCCTGTCAGTGACAATGATATCAGACAGCCTGTGTAAATTAAAGATTTGGACCAAAACGATTCCTGTAAGTTCTACAGCTGTAGGTATTTTTTTACCGGAATGAAGTGTTCTATTTTCATGATATAATCCACCACCGCCAGTAATGACGATATATCATATCTATTCGAAGAAGTTAGCTCGACAATAAAGCCCACTGAGACCATGTTCTAGGGTTGAGTTGGAGTGGATAAGGGTTGCAGCAGTCTTACCGCAGGTGAACATGAAGTCTCGACGTGAACACACATTGCGCATCTCCAGCAGAAGTAATGACTGACCAATTCTCTTATATACCATTGTTTTGTATGCCTTGTTACATGCCACCATTTCATTACCATTTGTTGTATATTGGTGCATAGGAGATATAACCCTTATTAATACAACAAGTCTCTATCTATTTTGAGGTGGGACTAACATCACAAAAAAAATGCATATTTGAATTCCATAACCTCTCCTAGCGGCACAGCTGTAAGATGTCTAAGACGCAGATGTGATCTAGGATAATGTCACAGTACATGAGAAGATTTTGAACATTTTCATTCTGTTCATATACGCCTAAATCATTGGAACTGAACTTTTAGCTTTCTTCCTTCATCATTTCTACCCAATTTAAATTCTAAGTTAAGGTTCAAAGCAGATTTATTTTATGGGGCAGTTGTTTACTGAGGATTGCCTAATCTCATCTTTGGCATTCTGTCCATTTTCTTTATTATGGCACATGCTTGCGGAATATTTTTTTACTGACCTCTCTTCACACTCTCATAATTTTCTCCACTTAATATACTGCACCTTTATTATCTCTTATTTTCCTTTCACTAAGGTATTTACAAATCCCCACCTCCAAGCTCTTTTTAGACTTGCCTTTTGTCAAGTTTACTGTCGATGAGGTCTTGTGTCTGATTGGCAGAGGTCCGTGCTGAGAACATCAGGAAATTGGGGATGTACTCGATGGGTAGGTTTTCCAGCAGCTTGTCTGAGATGGTGAGAGTTTTTCCAGTGCCAGTGGGACCAATGCATAGAACCTGGTATACAATGTAAATAAAACCCTCAATGAGAATATGAATTGCATATACAGAAACAAGAGGGGAGACATGGTCATGATGGGACACAAAGCATGAACGTAAGAAGGCATTGGAGGGAGCAATGATATAAAGCTTCAAGTACTAGCTCTCAAATGTTGGTATTCCATCATCTACATATTCACATGCACTGTGGGAGAGCAAGTAAAGAACAAGTTACTTACCTTCGGTAACGCTTTTTCTGGTAGAAACTATATCTGCCTGTGGATTCCTCACCTTGTGAATACCCCCTTGCGTCAGCAACATTCGGAAATTCTTTTTTCGTAGCCTCGCGCCGACGTGGACTCCTGACGTCATAGAGACACGACCTCGCTCGCGACTCCGCTGACGTCACCGACGCCTATAATAGGCCCACGCCGGCGTGATGACATAAGTTCCGCCCTTTTTTCCGTGCCATCGAGGCACACGGACGGACCAATGACAGTAGAAATATACAAGTATACACAGTACACAGTACTCAAGGCAAAACACACAGTGTTAAGCAAAAGCAGGAAAGCAACTGAAACATTTCCTTGACAATAAAATATATATATATATTACACTACAGTAACTCTGGCATAGAAGAGTGGACAACGGGGAGGCGGGTGGGTCGGTGAGGAATCCACAGGCAGATATAGTATCTACCAGAAAAAGCGTTACCGAAGGTAAGTAACTTGTTCTTCTGATAGATACATCTGCCGTGTGGATTCCTCACCTTGTGAATAGAGTCCCACAGCAGTCCCCACTCCCGGAGGAGGGTGTCCACTCTTCTAAACCAGGAAATCCTGAAGGACAGAGCGCGCAAAATGGCCGTCCCTCCTCACTTCGGAATCCAAGCAGTAATGCTTCGCGAAAGTGTGGAGGGAAGACCAAGTCGCCGCCCTACAAATATCCTCCACAGGCACACCTCTAGCCAATGCTGAGGTTGAAGACTTAGCTCTAGTTGAATGAGCCCTTATACCCTCTGGTGGTTCCTTACCGGCCAAAGAGTAGCAGATCTTTATGCAGAGGACGATCCATCTCGATAAAGTCCTTTTATGGACCGCCCTTCCTTTCTTGCAGCCAGCAAATCCAACGAAGAGCTGGTCTTCCAAGCGAAAGTCCTTGGATCTGTCCAAGTAAAAGGACACCGCCCTCTTAGGGTCCAGACGGTGCAGTCTCTCCTCCTCCTTGGAAGGGTGAGGGGGAGGATAGAAGGTAGGTAGGGTAATGGACTGTCCTAGATGGAAGGGAGTTACCACCTTAGGCAGAAAAGCAGCCCTGGTCCTAAGAACCATTCTATCAACATGAATGGTCAGGAATGGGGGCTTGGAGCTAAGAGCTTGAAGCTCACTAACCCTCCTTGCCGAGGTTATTGCAACCAAGAAGACTGTCTTAAGGGTAAGAAGCCTCATGGGACATTTGTGGAGAGGCTCAAAGGGAGCCCCCATCAAAAAGGTCAATACAAGATTTAAATCCCACTGAGGCACAATGAAAGGTGAAGGAGGGAACATATTAGTAAGACCCTTCAAAAACCTTAAGACCACAGGAGACTTAAAAAGAGAGGGCTGGTCAGGCAAGCAGAGAAAAGCCGACAGCGCCGACAGGTAACCCTTTACCGTGGCAACCGCCAGACCCTGCCGCGCCAAAGAAAGAGCAAATTGTAGAACATTAGACAAATGGGCCCTCAAAGGACCAACAGACCTTTCCCCAGACCACGTGACAAATTTCGCCCATCTATAAGAATAGATGGACTTAGTGGAGTCACGCCTGGCTGACAAGATGACATCCACAACGTCAGGCGGGAGGGAAAAGGAATTCAGGTTGCCCCGCTCAATCTCCAGGCATGAAGGTGCAATGTCTGGAGGTGGGGGTGTAAAACCTGCCCCTCCATCAGAGAGAGGAGGTCTGCCCTGAGAGGGAGACGGAGCGGCGGGTGAGAGGAGAGGTGGAGTAGATCTGTATACCACACCCTTCTTGGCCAATCCGGAGCGACCAATATGACTTGGGCCCGGTCTTGGCGAATCTTCCTCAGAACCCGAGGAATCAAGGGTATGGGGGGAAACGCGTAAAGGAGTTGATCTTTCCAACTCAACTGAAACGCGTCCCCCAAGGCTCCTTGCATCGGATACTGGAGACTGCAGAACGACAGGCAGTGCGCATTCTCGCGAGTGGCAAACAGGTCCACCCGAGGAGTCCCCCACATCTGAAAGATGTCGTGAACCACCTCCGGGTGCAGCCTCCACTCGTGGTCGGCAGAGAACTGCCGACTGAGACTGTCTGCACGAACGTTCAGAACACCGGCCAGATGATTTGCCATCAGACAAATCTGATGGTCCTGAACCCAGGACCAGAGACGCAGAGCCTCTCTGCAGAGACACTGCGACCCTACTCCTCCCTGCTTGTTGATGTACCACATCGCAGTCGTGTTGTCCGTCAGGACTTGAACAGACTGACCGCGAAGGGAAGGGAGGAAGGCCTTGAGCGCCAAACGTATCGCCCGCAATTCTAGAAGGTTGATGTGAAGCAACCTTTCCTCTGGAGACCAAAGGCCTTTGACCTCCAGATCCCCCAGATGAGCACCCCACCCGAGAGTGGATGCATCCGTTATCACCGTGGCCACCGATGGGGGAAGTTGAAAAGGCTTTCCTTGGGACAGATTGCCTTCCACGCCCCACCAAGACAGATCCGCTGCAGCTTCTCTGGAGATCCTCACTGACTCCCTGAGGTCTCCGCTGTGCTGATACCACTGCCTGCGGAGACACCACTGGAGCGCCCTCATGTGCCAGCGTGCATGGTTGACCAACAGAATGCATGAAGCCATCAGACCGAGCAGGCGAAGGACCTTCAGGACTGGAACGACCGCTCCATTGTAAAACAAAGGAATCATCTCCCGTATGTCGCGAATCCTTTGAGGGGGAGGGAATGCACGACATACGGTTGTGTCCAGTACCGCACCTATGAACAGGTTGCGCTGGGAGGGCACCAGGTGAGACTTGGGTACATTTATTGAAAAACCCAACCTGTACAACAACTGGGTTGTCTCCCGCAAATGATGGAGCACTCTCTCTGACGACTCCGCTTTGATCAGCCAGTCGTCTAAATAAGGGAATACCGGAATCCCTGACCTTCTGAGATGTGCCGCCACCACTGCCATCACCTTGGTGAAGACTCGAGGCGCAGTAGTAAGTCCAAACGGAAGGACCGCAAACTGGTAGTGCTGCGATCCCACCGTAAAACGGAGATACCTCCTGTGCGACTTCAGGATTGGGATGTGAAAGTAAGCATCCTGCAAGTCGAGTGACACCATCCAGTCTTCTTCTTGCAGCGCTTGAAGAACCTGAGCAAGGGTGAGCATCTTGAATTTCTCCTGTTTCAGATAGAGATTCAAGATCCTGAGATCCAGGATTGGACGAAGCCTGCCATCCTTCTTCGGAATCAGGAAATACCGGGAGTAGCATCCCTGACCCCTTTCCTGCTCTGGGACCACCTCTATCGCACCCTTTCTTATCAGAGTTAAAACTTCCTCTTGCAGAAGAGACAGATGCTCCTCGGAGCAATACCCTTGGCAAGGAGGGAAATTGGGAGGGAATTCCCGAAAGGGAAGGGCATACCCATTTTCTACAAGATTGAGAACCCAAAGATCTGACGTAACCGATTCCCAATCCTGTAGAAAATGGGTAAGCCGGCCCCCAACCGGACCCACATGATCCTGAATGTCGGATCTAGGGCTGCTTCTCAGGGGCAGGAGGGTTGGAGGAAGTGGAGGAGGAAGAGACCTGACGTCCACGAGGACGCACTCTTTGCTTTCCCCTGTAGGACCTGTATAAGGAGTTTTGCTGCTGCTGTTGTTGCTGCTGCTGCTGCTGGCCTTGCCGGAAATTCCGAAAGGCAGGACGGCCAAAACCTCTGAATCTTCTGCCAGTTGAAGAACCTCTCATTTGGAGACCCAGGGATTTAGCAGTCGCCTTGCAATCTTTAAACCTCTCAAGGGCCGCATCAGCCTTCTTCCCAAAAAGGCCTGAACCATCGAAAGGAAGATCTAATAATGTCGCCTGAACATCAGTCGAAAAGTCAGAAGATTTCAACCAGGCAGACCTCCTAGTAGCGACAGCAGTGCCCATAATGCGCGCCACAGAGTCTACAGTATCCAAACCGCTCTGAATGACCTGGCGAGCCGCTGCCTGAGCGTCAGAGATGACTTCCTCAAAATCCTTCCTGCTGTCATCAGGAACTTTTGGAACCAGAACATGTAAAGAGTCCATCAGAGCGTGTAAATATCTCCCCATCAAGCAAGTGGCATTTGATGACTTCAATGCCATACTGGCAGAGGAGAAGGACTTCTTTGCCACCTGATCCTGCTTCTTTGCTTCCTTCTCAAAAGGAACCTGAGGGAAAGCACTAATGTTCTTTTTGGAGCATGCAGCCTGAATGACCAAACTCTCCGGTGAAGGGTGAGAGGTTAAAAAGGCAGGATCATCAGGGGCAACCCTGTATCTTCTGGCTACACTTTTAGAGACAGCTGGAGCAGACAAAGGTTTTTTCCACACCTCCAGAATGGGCTCTGTTAGAGCATCATTGAAAGGAAGAAGAGGTTCCACCACTGAACTCGGAGAATGGAGTACTTCAGTCAGAATATTAGATTTGAAATCTGCTGTAGGCAAAGTCAACTTAAGCAGACTGGCAGCCTTTCTCATAATCAAATGATAGGGTTGAATGTCCTTAGAAGGAGTACTAGAACCTGATGGTAACACCCACTCTGGAGAGAAATCCAGGCTTCCTGCTTCTGCCAAATCTTCAAAAGTATCTTCATCCAACTCACCCTCCTCGAGGTCAGATTGTGAGTCCAAAAACCTCCTTTCCTCCAGAAGGCGCTGAGCCTCTCTTCTGGATCTCATCTTGACCCGTTTTGCCCTCGGATCCACCATCGGCTCCGACGGATTCGGAATCGACGTCGGGA
This sequence comes from Lissotriton helveticus, assembly GCF_964261635.1. Classification (NCBI taxonomy): domain Eukaryota; kingdom Metazoa; phylum Chordata; class Amphibia; order Caudata; family Salamandridae; genus Lissotriton; species Lissotriton helveticus. The sequence continues at coordinate 1,077,788,187 of NC_136070.1, read as the reverse complement.
TCGAATCCGCAGGTTCAGAGGGATGTGTTCTAGGTCGACCCGGAGCTGGCGAAGCCGGAACCGGCGTCGACGGCTTCGGTGGAGCCGGAAAATGCCACGGCGGCGTCGGAGCCGGCATGTAAGGCATAAACGGAGCCGGAGGGTAGGAGTGAGGGACTCCTAAGTTAAAAGCCAAAGGACCCATGGGACCCGAAGGTGCACCAGAGGGGTACCACGACCTCGAAAAGACTCCATACATCGCGTTGAGAAACGCAGAAGGGTCCTGGCCTGGGGCAGGAAATGGTGGATGAAAACCTTCAGGCCTGTCCCGAGGAGCGTTCGGATTCGGCTCACCTAAGGGCTCGGAACCCTCATCCTCATGAGGCTCCTCCTCATCTCGGACCGGGGACGGCGCCGGAGATGGATTCGGAGCCGGATTCGGAGTCGGAGACGGAGCCGGAGACGGCGCCCGTGACTCAGAAGGGGAAGCCTCACCTTCAGGTTCTGGATCCGAAACTTCAATGGTCACCACCTTCGAACGAACCTTCGGTGACCTCGACCTCGACCCCGACTCCTTACCAGAACGACGTCGGGACTCATGTCTCCTCTTCTTATGTTTCCTCTTCTTTGAAACATGGTCCGAAGCCGACTTCGAAGACGACCTTCCTCTAGATCTAGACCTGGACCTCGATCTCGACTTCGACCTCGCCCTTCGAGAACGAGACTTCGACGATTTTCCTTTTCCAGCTTTCATTTTAGCCACCAGGAGCTTCGCCTCTCTCTCCCTCAGGGCCTTCGGGTTCATTTTCTTACACGAAGAGCAGTCCTCCACATCATGGTCCGAGCTCAAGCACCAGATGCAGTCGCTGTGTGGGTCGGTAATGGACATCATTTTGCCGCATTCTCTGCAGGGCTTGAAGCCGGTCTTTTTTGAAGACATTGTCGAAGAGACAGGATACAGAGACGCAGAAAATGTTAATAATAAAGACAACAAAGTATCCGTTGGCTACAGAGATTCCCGATAACCGTTAGCGTCGACGACGCGGAAAAAAGGGAACTGATGTCATCACGCCGGCGTGGGCCTATTATAGGCGTCGGTGACGTCAGCGGAGTCGCGAGCGAGGTCGTGTCTCTATGACGTCAGGAGTCCACGTCGGCGCGAGGCTACGAAAAAAGAATTTCCGAATGTTGCTGACGCAAGGGGGTATTCACAAGGTGAGGAATCCACACGGCAGATGTATCTATCAGAAATGATAATTACTTATAGCAACTGCTCTCCAATATGAGAATTACCTGTAGATTTACAAATTGCGAAAATCTCTCACTCTTAAGAAGAGGATATCTGAACACTTTTGTCAGCATGTCGACCTCACTGTAGCAGTGATTTTGAATTGGTTCCCATAATAATGAAAATTGCAGGAATACCTTGTTCGCTGTCAGCGTTTTAGTGTCATCTTTAATCAGGAGATTTAACATATACAGTACAGTGCACTATCCTGAAACAAGTAAGATTAGAGGTTTGCTTATGGGTCTATTCAAAAAATCCATGTTGACAAACTTTCTTTAGAGGCAAGTTAAAAATCTTGGGGTTTCTTTAGGATTTGGCCGATGTGGGACATAACCCAAAATTGGCAGCTGTCCCATCCGCCACATTTATAGTGTGCATATGGCTACACACTTCTCTTAGAGAGAGCAGGATACCAACCAATTTTTGGTAGATGTTCAACCTTCACCAAAGTATAAATAACTCCTATTTAAAGTATATACATGACTATATGCTCTACGTAGTGTGGTCTGAACAACTGTCAATTTGTGGCAGATATTCCACATCAGCCAAATTCTAAATATCACCAGTTCTGTTTAAGGGTGGGTGGAGTTTGGTGAGTTGCACTATGCGAAACTACGTGGAGTTGCATTAAAACTCTGTGTGATTCCACAGAGTTCCGCTCCGCTAAATTCGGCTCTCAGTGCCTCTCACATGCCTTCACAGCTCCACAGTGACATTCTTCCAGCCGTCACACATCTGCTGCACTCACACACAGATGTACCTGAACATTCTTAGAGGTTCTCTTCAGTGTGACCACTCACCAGCAAGATCTCTGTGCCTCGGGCTGAGCGGCTTCTGATTAGGGGTGGCAAGCGGAGGCACTTCCAATATCAGAGAAAAGATCAAAAGAATCCGATGCCAGGGGCAGCTGTGGCCTGTTGTGGGACACACCCGGGAGAGCTGGTAAGGTTTATCTTTTTATTTATTTTTATCTAAAAGAGCACTGCTGGCACAGACTTCAGTAAAAACAAGCATTTGCAATGCAATAGGTCTCGCTTTAGGAAAGTGTGAGCTATTGGTATTGTAAATTAAATTTTTTTTAATATGTGTTGGCTTTGAAAATATATAAATTAATAGCATTGTTATTCACAAAGCCAATAACTTACACTTTACTAATGCGAGTCCTATTGGCTATGGCAATGCTTGTTGGTAGCAAGCAAGGACAGTGCTGTTGTGGTGCTGAGTGATACTGTTGTGGTGCTGAGTGATGATGTGGTTGGGCTGAGTGATGTGGTGGTGTATTAGAGTGATGTGGTGGTGTATTAGAGTGATGTGGTGGTGTCCCAGAGTGATGTGGTGGTGTCCCAGAGTGATGTGGTGGTGTCCCAGAGTGATGTGGTGGTGTCCCAGAGTGATGTGGTGGTGGCCCAGAGTGATGTGGTGGTGGCCCAGAGTGATGTGGTGGTGGCCCAGAGTGATGTGGTGGTGTCCCAGAGTGATGTGGTGGTGTCCCAGAGTGATGTGGTGGTGGTGTCCCAGAGTGATGTGGTGGTGGTGTCCCAGAGTGATGTGGTGGTGGTGTCCCAGAGTGATGTGGTGGTGTCCCAGAGTGATGTGGAGGTGTCCCAGAGTGATGTGGTGGTGTCCCAGAGTGATGTGGTGATGCTCCTGAGTGATGTGGTGCTGTCCCAGAGTGCTGTGGTGGTGTCCCAGAGTGATGTGGTGGTGTCCCAGAGTGATGTGGTGGTGTTCCATGAGTGATGTGCTGGTGTCCCTGAGTGGTGTGCTGGTGTCCCTGAGTGAGGTGCTGGTGTCCCTGAGTGATGTGCTGGTGTCCTTGAGTGATGTGCTGGTGTCCCTGAGTGATGCCCCTAAGTGATGTGGTGGTGTCCTAGAGTGATGTGGTGGTGTCCAAGAGTGATGTGGTGGTGTCCCTGAGTGATGTGGTGGGCGTTGTGTGGCGTGCAGCAGTGTGAGGCGTGCAGCAGTGTGAGACGTGCAGCAGTGTGTGGTGTGCGGCAGTGTGTGGCGTGCGGCAGTGTGAGACGTGCGGTAGTGGGTGGCGTGCAACAGTGGGTGGCGTGCAACAATGGGTGGCGTGCAGCAGTGGGTGGCGTGCAGCAGTGGGTGGCGTGCATCAGTGGGTGGCGTGCAGCAGTGGGTGGCGTGCAGCAGTGCGAGGCGTGCAGCAGTGCGAGGCGTGCAGCAGTGCAAGGCGTGCAGCAGTGCGAGGCATACAGCATTGCAAGGCATGCAGCAGTGCGAGGCGTGCGGCAGTGTGAGACGTGCGGCAGTGTGAGTAATGCAGTAGTGTGCAGCAGTGTGAGGCGTGCAGCAGTGTGAGGCATGCAGCAGTGTGAGGCGTGCAGCAGTGTGTGGCGTGCAGCAGTGTGTGGCATGCAGCAGTGTGTGGCATGCAGCAGTGTGTGGCGTGCAGCAGTGTGTGGCGTGCAGCAGTGTGTGGCGTGCAGCAGTGTGAGGCGTGCAGCAGTGTGTGGCATGCGTATGGGTCGGGAAATCTTTTAAATTTTTTGTAGTTGTTATGAGCTGTGTGTGCGTTAGGAGGGAGCAGCGGAGGAGGGACAAGAGGCTGTGGAACAGGGGCTGAATTTGTGATGAGCTGCAGGCAAGGGGATCTGTGAGGTGTGGCAAAGTGATGTGAGCTGTGTGTAAGGGGGAAGGTGAGGTGTGGCGAAGTGGTGTGAGCTGTGTACGTGATAGGGGGAGCAGCGGAGGAGGGACGAGAGGCTGTGGGGCAGAGGCAGATTGTGTGTTGAGATGCAGGGAAGGGGGTCTGTGAGGTGTGGCGAAGTGGTGTGAGCTGTGTGTGCATTAGGGGGTGCACCGGAGGAGAGAATAGAGGCTGTGGAGCAGGACTGATGAATGTATTCCATTCTACAAAGATGACTAAAAACACAAGACCTATGAGGATTTAGATGTCCTCCCCAAGAATCAAAGTATGATCTCTTTTATTGGTTTTAATTTGAAACATCTCTGCTTTGGTACCATTTTCTTTCTTTGTCCATCAAATTGTCCTCAATCTTCCCCTCCTCCCCTTAACTGTTCTGAACAGCACTAGACAGGCACCTTCTCTGGTTCATCGATCCCTTTTTGTAGCACAAACTGAAGAACTCCTGGTCACCTCAGACTTTTTGTCACCCATTTCACTGGTACTCCTTTAGGTGAAGCTGGAGACCAGAAAGCCTTAGTTTGCTGGTAGTAGGCATGAGACTGGTAAAAGTGCATGGGATTACTTGCCCAGATCTTCCTTCCAAGCCTCTGTGTTGGTGTTTCTTTTGAGCTTGTACACTATGATACCATGTACGGAGCAACTGAACCACAGGAACAGGGCATCCACTTTGTGACTCCTTTCAATAACTCACTCTTCTGCCTGAGACTTTTAGTTCAAACCGTGCAACATAATCCAGCATGCGCTTAAAGACCCTCAGCAGTGGTAAACCTCAGCTTTTCCACTTAGAGAGGAGTCATAGTATCCTACCAACCAGTATGTAAGGGGATCCACAACATTAAGGTGCTGAGACATTAAAACTTCAGCACCCACTTATTGCTTTAAATGTGAAAATAAGATTATACAAAGGAATATTGACTGAATGCTTCAATTACGAAACACACCCAGGGTCTGCAACTCGTTGCTGCACTGTGATTGGCAGCTGTGTGACCAGTGGGCAAGATGGTATTACTGCCCCTCCTCCAGAATGGGCACAGCCAGGTCTCAAGAACGAACAAACACACTAACACTCACACTCACACTCTAGATTTCTTATCAGATCAGGCGGAAAATGTGATAACCCTGATTTCAATTTGTGCACACACCATGTTAAAATGAATGGTTTAGATGTATTAGTTATAGTATTTGGTTGCAAACACTTTGTGACAAGATTTTCTTCACACCTGTCTTGAGCGGAAATTCCAAGTGTTCACTTTTTGGGTGCTCACATGTTAGAAAGTTTTACATATTTCTCACGGACTCATTCTTCACCACACGGCCACTAAACACAAACTGCAGTGCCATTCCGCAATCTTGTTATTTCTTCGCCCATTCCTCCCTAAAGCCACCTCATCCACTACTCTACTACCACTTTAGAAAGTAATTATGAGAAGGTTAGAAACAGAAGCAAGTGATAGAAGAAGCATTGCGTGGCAGAGGCGACCAGTGGCTGTAGTTTAACATCCCACCACACACCCCAAAACATAGCACTGGCAGATGATGCAGCCCACCCGGCATCCTGCGCTTTCTGGTTATAGTGGCCACTCTCATACACAGAGCAGTTCCCACCGCCATGAGACACACAAACAATACCATATATCATGACACGGTGGGGAAAAAAACAAAATTTGGGGGCACTCAGTAAGGACTTTTAGAGCTCATAGTGGCTTTAGCACTTTTGTAGGCCCCTTCGTTCACGGCCCAGGTGAGACAGTTAACTTTAGAAGACAGGTCAAATTCTAGTGGCTGAACATATCCAGGGACATGTCGATGTCCTTCATGGCTGCGACTCAGCATCGCTCTGTTCCCTTACCTCGCCGATGCCAAGACTAGAACCGTGGTCAGCAGTTCCAAAGTCGGCAGCTGTGGCTGTAATGGCACATCCTCGCCACTTTTCACAACCTATGCACTTGTTGTAATGTACTTTTAGGGGAGTGGGAGCGCACCAGACACACCCCAACGTAATTACCTCTTGCATGATGGTTCATGTAGTTCATTATTTCTTGCTCAATTCATTTCAAAGTGTTCATAGCCAGTGCTGTATTGCACAAGTTACTACTTGTGTAACGATATATCTGTAAGAGAAATTAGTTAGTATTAGATTCCTTACCTTAGAATATCCCCAGGCGTCAGACTGGATCCGGAAATTTTTGCGTAGCAGTACCCTTGCGCGTCGGTAGGCGTCGTCTGCGGCTCCGCGTCCGTCGTCGGCGTCGTGATGACGTCGTTGGAGTACTTAGACGCCGCCTCCGCGTGCTGACGTCAGTTCTTAGACACAGCTTTTCCGCGCCAGAAACGCAGAGCCATGTTAAAAACCAACACTGGTGCCATTGAAACTAGGGCCCTGAAAGGGGACAACCTAACCCTAGATATTGGTTCGCAGAACGGGGAGGATGGGTGGGTCGGTAAGGAATCTAATACTAACTAATGTCTCTTACAGATATATCGTTACACAAGTAGTAACTTGTGCATCTGAAAGAGACACGTTAGTATTAGATTCCTTACCTTAGAATAGATACCCCAGCAATACCAACCCCGGTGGTGGGTCTGCGAACAAATAATCACACCAAAAAGTCCTGGAGGACGGAACGGCCAAAGAAGCCATCCCTCCGGACTTGGCTGTCCAGGCAGTAGTGTCTTGCAAACGTGTGCAGCGATGCCCACGTAGCTGCCTGACAGATGTCTTGTAAGGGCACACCCCTGCCCAGGGCAGTGGTAGTCGCCGTCGCTAGTGTAGAATGAGCCCGCAGTCCAACCGGGGGCTCCTTCCTAGCCAAGGAGTAGCATGCCTGGATACACAGGATGATCCACCGGGAGATGGTCCTCTTGTGCACCGCTTTCCCCTTCTTAGCGCCCACGTAACCAACAAAGAGTTGGTCATCCACCCGGAACTGGCGTGTGCGATCCAAGTAGAATGAGAACGCACGTTTTGGGTCCAGACGGTGTAGCCGCTCTTCCTCTTTAGAGGGATGCGGTGGCGGGAAGAAGGTTGGCAAGGTGATAGACTGCCCGATGTGGAAGGCCGTGACAACCTTGGGCAGGAAAGAAGGTTTGGTACGCAGCACCACTTTGTCCGGATGGACAGAAAGGAAAGGTGGAGTACAAGAAAGGTCCTGGAGCTCACTCACTCTCCTGGCAGAGGTGATGGCAACCAGGAAAGCAGTCTTCAAGGTCAGAAGGCGAAGAGGACAGTTGTGAAGTGGCTCAAAGGGAGCGCACATCAGAAAGGTAAGAACCAGGTTCAAGTCCCACTGAGGCATCACAAACGGAACAGGAGGAAACGTGTGTGTGATGCCCTTAAGAAATCTATTTACAATAGGGGACTTGAACAAAGAAGGTTGATCAGGCAGCCTGAGAAAGGCTGAAAGGGTAGAAAGGTAGCTCTTGATAGTGCCCAGAGCAGAGCCCTGCTGGGCAAGAGAAAGAAGGAAGAGAAGAACCTCAGAAAGAGGGGCATTGAGGGGATCCACAGCCTTTGCTGTGCACCATGCCACAAATCTGTTCCACCTGCAGGCGTATACCGACTTTGTGGAGGGACGCCTGGCTGCCAGAATGATGTTACAAACTTCAGGAGGCAAGTCAAATGGCCTCAACTGTCGCCGCTCAATCTCCAAGCATGCAGGTGGAGACTGGACAGGTTCGGGTGGAGGACCGTCCCTGCTGCTGCGACAGAAGGTCCTCCTGAAGAGGCAGACGAACCGGGGGATCGACTGACATACTGAGTAGCTCTGGATACCAGTACCTTCTCGCCCAGTCCGGAGCCACAAGGATGACTTGGGCCCGGTCGCGCTTGATCTTCTTCAGCACTCTGGGCAGAAGTGGTATAGGTGGAAAGGCGTACAACAGACCGCAACTCCACTCGCGACGAAAAGTGTCTCTGAGCGAGTGCCGCCTTGGAAATTCCAACGCGCAGAATAGATGACATTGCGCGTTCTCTTCGGTGGCGAATAGATCTAACCAAGGCTCTCCCCATCGCTGAAAGAGGCCTTGCGCCACGTCCGAGTTCAGACGCCATTCGTGATCCATCATGCACCGACGGCTGAGCTCGTCCGCCCTGGCGTTCAGAGAACCCGCCAGGTGTTGAGCCACCAGGGTCACACCCTGGCGTTCCAGCCATTGCCAAAGGCGAAGAGCCTCTTGACAAAGGATCCACGACCCCACCCCGCCTTGTTTGTTGCAGTACCACATGGCGGTGGTGTTGTCCGTGAACACCTGCACTACACTCCCCCGGACAGAGGGGAGGAATGCCTTCAGTGCTAGACGAATCGCCCTGAGCTCCAACAGGTGGATGTGGAGCCGGGTCTCCGCCGGAGACCAGAGGCCTCTGATCTCCGCCTCTCCCATGTGGCCTCTTCAGCCCTGGAGGGACGCGTCCGTCACAACTACGTGCTCCGGTTGGGGAAGGGAGAGGGATCTGCCGCTGACCCAATCGCGGTCCGTGAGCCACCACTGCAGCTGTCTCGCAGTGCCCTCCGAGATCAGGACGTGGTCGGATAGGTTGCCCTGATGCTGGGCCCACTGAAACTTCAGGTCCCACTGCAGAGCCCGCATCCGCCACCTGGTGTGATGCACCAGTAGGATGCAGGAGGCCATCAGCCCCAGAAGCCGCAGCGTCAACCTGACCGAAACCCGGGATAACGGCTGAAAGATGGGAATCAGAGCCTGAATATCCCGTACCCGCTGTTCGGGCGGATAAACCCGAAACCGCGCCAAGTCCAGAACCGCTCAGATGAAGAGGAGCTTCTGAGAGGGGCACAGGTGTGACTTCGGCACATTGATGGAGAACCCCAGCTGGTGCAGGAGGTCCGCCGTCGTCTGGAGGTGGCTGACGACTGTCTGGGGCGAGCCCGCCTTCAACAGCCAGTCGTCGAGGTAGGGGAAGACTGAAACCCCTAACCTGCGCAGATGAGCTGCGACCACCGCCATCACCTTTGTGAACACCCGTGGGGCGCTGGTAAGGCCGAAGGGGAGCACGGTAAATTGAAAGTGCTCGTGGCCCACCATGAACCGCAGGTAGCGCCGGTGGGCAGGCAGGACAGGGATATGAAAGTAAGCGTCCTGCAAGTCCAACGCTACCATCCAGTCTCCTGGGTCCAGGGCAGCCGGAACCTGAGCCAGAGTCAGCATTTTGAACTTCTCCTTCCGGAGGAAGCCGTTGACGTTCCTTAGGTCCAAGATAGGGCGTAGGCCCCCTTTGCCCTTCTTGGGTACCAGAAAGTAGTGGGAGTAGCAACCACACCCTACTTCTGGCCCACGAACGCGCTCGATGGCCCCCTTGGCCAAGAGGGCCGTAACTTGCTCCTGCAGAAGTCGCAAATGATCCCCCGATACACGGTGGTTCTGCGGTGGCATGGCTGGAGGAGTCCCCTCGAAGGAGAGGGAGTAGCCACTTCGGACGATTTGCAGCACCCACCTGTCCGATGTGACAGTGCGCCAGTGGAGGTGGTGATGGCGAACCCTGCCCCCCACTGGCGTCACATGGGCCTGAAAGCACGGACTAGGAGGGTTTCGAGGCGGATGCTGCGGGGGAAGGTGTGGACTGACTTCGCCGCTGCCCCCGACCGCCCGGACGGCGGTTCCCACGGCCGCCACCGCGTTGGGGATTGCCCTGCGGTGCGTGGCTGGCGGCGCATGTGGGCGCACCTCTTCCGTGGCCACGAAAGGAGTGAAAGGCAGCCGATTGCTGGCGCTGGCCCGAGAGGCCCAAGGACTTGGCCGTAGCCCTGGAGTCCTTAAAGCGCTCAAGCGCATGGTCTGCCTTGTCCCCAAAGAGGCGACGGCCATCGAACGGCATGTCCATGAGCGTGCTCTGGACATCTGCCGAGAAGTTGGCGGACCTCAGCCAGGCGTGGCGTCTGACCGCCACCGTCATTGCCATCGCTCTACCCAGCGAGTCAGTGGTATCCAGCCCACACCGGATGGAATACTTGGCTGCATCCCGGCCCTCCACAAGGGCTTGGCCGAGTTTGGCCCGTACCTCCAACGGACACTCTGGCAGCACTTCCGTGACCTTATCCCACACAGAGTGGGTGTAACGTCCCAAGAGGCAGGCGGTGTTGGAAGACCGCAGGCCTAGACTAAGGGATGAGAAGATCTTCTTCCCATACTGGTCATACCTCTTGGATTCCCGATCAGGCGGGGCCGACGGGAATGCGGTCTGGGAATTGGAGGCCTGGATGACCAGGCTCTCGGGGGTAGGGTGGGAGGACAGGAAACATGGGTCGCCCGGGGCTGGGCAGTGGCGCCTGGCCACGTTCCTATCTACGGGCGAACCCGTAGCGGGCTTGGACCAAGTGCCCAGAAGAACGTCGGTCAAGGCCTCATTAAAGGGCAGCAGAGGCTCGGCAGAGCTTTACTGCGGTTTAAGGACCTCAGTGAGGAGGTTAGTCCTCACGGCCGCGACGGGGAGCCCAAGGCCCAAGGCCTTGGCAGCCCTCATCAGCACCACACTATATGTTGCCCCCTCCTCCGAAGCCACGGTAGGAGGGGAGTCAAACCCAGTGTCTGGAGAGGTGTCCAGGCCACTGGCCTCCCCAAGGTCTCCTGTCCAGTCCTCATGAGACTGACACTCCCTGGTCAGAGGGTCCTCAGACCCCTCCCAGTCCTCTTCCTCACCCATCTCCTGAAATTCAGGGTCCTCAACCAATGGGGCCTGTTCATAAAAGTGAAATTCACCTAACGGCGTCTGGAGCGACGCCCAGCGGGGCCGTCCCGACGGCCGAACAGGAACGGAGGTAGGACCGGGGCCGGCGCCGTCCGAGGACGGCGCCGGAGGCGACACCTGAGGGTCCGACGCCGGGGAGGTCGTCAGATCCACCGGCGACGAATCAGATCCCGAAGGAGGACCAGCGGCGTCCTGCGGCGCTGGGCCCGAAGGCGCCGGCGGCGTCGGAACAACTGGGCCCCTCGGCGCCGGGCCCGAAGGCACCGGCAGCATCGGGATAACGGGGACCTGCGGCGCCGGGCCCGAAGGCGTCGGCGGCGTCGGGGCCGAAGCACCCGACGGCGTCGGGGCCGGAGCCGCTGACCCGCTATGGCTCCCAGACGGGTCCGCTGGGCCCGGAGGCGCCGCGGAGCCCGTCGGAGGAGAGAGGTTCCTCATGGCCATGAGGAAGCGATCGATCTCCTCCGGCGACGCGTTCAGCCCAGGGACCGGAGGGTGTGGAGCTGGACGCGGCGTCCGCGACTCCAACGGAGCCGCGTGGGTGGTGTCACCCGAACCCCCGGCCGCATCGTGCGAGCGTCGGAGGGAGTCCGAGGAGCGATGACGCCGCTTGGACTTCTTGTGCCTCTTACCTGACGGCGACTTCGACCCGGAGGAGTGCGGCCTACTCTCGGAGCTGTGGTGGCTCCGAGCCCGCGACCTGTCCCTCGACCTCCCATGGGATCGGGACCTCTCACGGCACGGGACCGACTGCCGGAGTTCGAGGCGCCTACAGGACCGCTCCCACCTGGCTTTCGAAGAGAGGGCCCGGCAGTCAGAGCAGGCCTTGTCGTCGTGGTCGACGCCCAAACACGACAAACACACACGGTGAGGATCCGTGACCGACATCAGCCGGTCGCAATCGTCACAATGCTTGAAGCCGGGCATCCCTAGCGGCACCGTTTCGGAGTCGAGAGACTTCGAAATAGCAATCAAAAAGGATCAAAAAGTTAGTCAAAAATTGACTAGGGTTACTGCTTTTTCCAGATCTGCGCTAGCTGGCGCGGAAAAAAGAAGAACTGACGTCAGCACGCAGAGGCGGCGTCTAAGTACTCCGCCGACGTCATCACGGCACCCACGACGCCGACGACGGACGCGGAGCCGCAGACGACGCCTACCGACGCGCAAGGGTACTGCTACGCAAAAATTTCAGGATCCAGTCTGACGCCTGGGGATATTCTAAGGTAAGGAATCTAATACTAACGTGTCTCTTTCAGATATTAGTTTCAATTCGTATCCCTAGACACGTGTTTCATGATTCCTCAATCGTCAGTAGGGAAAAAAAAGCAAAGTTCATAGGTTGCAGGGCATGCTGCCTCATCTCTCAGGACCAGTTCCACTCACAGCATGAAGGCGCAGGCTCCCGAGCACATCAGCTCTACTTTGTGTACCGGCACATAGTTTGTGCACTCTGGCCGCATGTGGGAAACCTTCCTTTCAGAAGCGGCTTGCATTAGGGTAAAAAAAACAACACGAGGCAGGAAACAATTAAAATAAAATAAGCGGCCACCATGCTAAAATGTTAAGTGCGGCGCCCATGATTAATTAAATTATGTATATGGCGGCCGGTGGAGCAGGCGCTATTGTGATAACAAAACAAGCAACAATGGGGCAAATGAGTGGAAAGACGCATCGGTCAGCTAGGTGTTGGGTAGAGGCGGGCGACAAAGAGAAACAAGCACCCTGAGGCACAGAGAAAGACAGACAGACATGGCACACTGACAGAGAGAAGACAGAGACGGGACGCTGATGTAGAGAGGAAGAGAAAGGCAAGTGGAGACAGATCGCTGAAACAATAAAAAGGAGGGAAGAGAGGGATGTGCAAATATGGAGAAGAGATGTAGACAGACAGACTTACTGACGGATAGATAGGAGAAGCTAGAGGTGGAAAAGAGCAGCACAGCGAGAGACAGATAGAAAAAGCACTGGCAAAGTTAATAACGTGGCACTCTCCTTATAAAGCGATAAAAAAGGGGATGATGGACGGAGCGTTTGTACAAATCAAACACTCACCCCCAGTCAACTGATCTGGGTTTAATCCATCACCATTCTTTAGTTCACTCAGCCACCCCAGTTCAGACATGGCTATGTGCAAATCAGTCTGACCCTGTGCCTCCTGGGAACAGTCCAGCCCGAACTGCCAAGCAATGTCTTCCCTGGACCGGAAACAAGCATCCTGGGACCGGTTTCGGATTCATAATCTTCATCAGCCAGGCTATCTTGAATCCAGTGGCCAAGTGAACAAGGGACTCACGTCTGAGCATACCCTGCCACACTTAGGGCCAACAAAGCGAAACAAAAGGGGATGATGGACGGAGCGTTTGTACAAATCAAACACTCACCCCCAGTCAACTGATCTGGGTTTAATCCATCACCATTCTTTAGTTCACTCAGCCACCCCAGTTCAGACATGGCTATATGCAAATCAGTCTGACCCTGTGCCTCCTGGGAACAGTCCAGCCCGAACTGCCAAGCCATGTCTTCCCTGGACCGGAAACAAGCATCCTGGGACCAGTTTCGGATTCATAATCCTCATCAGCCAGGCTATCTTGAATCCAGTGGCCAAGTGAACAAGGGACTCACGTCTGAGCATACCCTGCCACACTTAGGGCGAACAAAGCGAAACAAAAGGGGATGATGGACGGAGCGTTTGTACAAATCAAACACTCACCCCCAGTCAACTGATCTGGGTTTAATCCATCACCATTCTTTAGTTCACTCAGCCACCCCAGTTCAGACATGGGTATATGCAAATCAGTCTGACCCTGTGCCTCCTGGGAACAGTCCAGCCCGAACTGCCAAGCCATGTCTTCCCTGGACCGGAAACAAGCATCCTGGGACCGGTTTCGGATTCATAATCCTCATCAGCCAGGCTATCTTGAATCCAGTGGCCAAGTGAAAAAGGGACTCACGTCTGAGCATACCCTGCCACACTTAGGGCGAACAAAGCGATACAAAAGGGGATGATGGACGGAGCGTTTGTACAAATCAAACACTCACCCCCAGTCAACTGATCTGGGTTTAATCCATCACCATTCTTTAGTTCACTCAGCCACCCCAGTTCAGACATGGCTATATGCAAATCAGTCTGGCCCTGTGCCTCCTGGGAACAGTCCAGCCCGAACTGCCAAGCCATGTCTTCCCTGGACCGGAAACAAGCATCCTGGGACCGGTTTCGGATTCATAATCTTCATCAGCCAGGCTATCTTGAATCCAGTGGCCAAGTGAACAAGGGACTCACGTCTGAGCATACCCTGCCACACTTAGGGCGAACAAAGCGAAACAAAAGGAGATGATGGACGGAGCGTTTGTACAAATCAAACACTCACCCCCAGTCAACTGATCTGGGTTTAATCCATCACCATTCTTTAGTTCACTCAGCCACCCCAGTTCAGACATGGCTATATGCAAATCAGTCTGACCCTGTGCCTCCTGGGAACAGTCCAGCCCGAACTGCCAAGCCATGTCTTCCCTGGACCGGAAACAAGCATCCTGGGACCAGTTTCGGATTCATAATCCTCATCAGCCAGGCTATCTTGAATCCAGTGGCCAAGTGAACAAGGGACTCACGTCTGAGCATACCCTGCCACACTTAGGGCGAACAAAGCGAAACAAAAGGGGATGATGGACGGAGCGTTTGTACAAATCAAACACTCACCCCCAGTCAACTGATCTGGGTTTAATCCATCACCATTCTTTAGTTCACTCAGCCACCCCAGTTCAGACATGGGTATATGCAAATCAGTCTGACCCTGTGCCTCCTGGGAACAGTCCAGCCCGAACTGCCAAGCCATGTCTTCCCTGGACCGGAAACAAGCATCCTGGGACCGGTTTCGGATTCATAATCCTCATCAGCCAGGCTATCTTGAATCCAGTGGCCAAGTGAAAAAGGGACTCACGTCTGAGCATACCCTGCCACACTTAGGGCGAACAAAGCGATACAAAAGGGGATGATGGACGGAGCGTTTGTACAAATCAAACACTCACCCCCAGTCAACTGATCTGGGTTTAATCCATCACCATTCTTTAGTTCACTCAGCCACCCCAGTTCAGACATGGCTATATGCAAATCAGTCTGGCCCTGTGCCTCCTGGGAACAGTCCAGCCCGAACTGCCAAGCCATGTCTTCCCTGGACCGGAAACAAGCATCCTGGGACCGGTTTCGGATTCATAATCCTCATCAGCCAGGCTATCTTGAATCCAGTGGCCAAGTGAACAAGGGACTCACGGCTGAGCATACCCTGCCACACTTAGGGCGAACAAAGCGATACAAAAGGGGATGATGGACGGAGCGTTTGTACAAATCAAACACTCACCCCCAGTCAACTGATCTGGGTTTAATCCATCAACATTCTTTAGTTCACTCAGCCACCCCAGTTCAGACATGGCTATATGCAAATCAGTCTGACCCTGTGCCTCCTGGGAACAGTCCAGCCCGAACTGCCAAGCCATGTCTTCCCTGGACCGGAAACAAGCATCCTGGGACCGGTTTCGGATTCATAATCCTCATCAGCCAGGCTATCTTGAATCCAGTGGCCAAGTGAACAAGGGACTCACGTCTGAGCATACCCTGCCACACTTAGGGCGAACAAAGCGATACAAAAGGGGATGATGGACGGAGCGTTTGTACAAATCAAACACTCACCCCCAGTCAACTGATCTGGGTTTAATCCATCAACATTCTTTAGTTCACTCAGCCACCCCAGTTCAGACATGGGTATATGCAAATCAGTCTGACCCTGTGCCTCCTGGGAACAGTCTAGCCCGAACTGCCAAGCCATGTCTTCCCTGGACCGGAAACAAGCTTCCTAGCCTCATGGTTCAACGATGATCTTAAGAAGTCCAAGAAACTCTGCCGCTCCCTTGAAAAGGCCTGGAAAAAAGACCCAACCACTAGCACCAAGGACGCCTTCAAAAACGCCACCCGCACTCACCACCAACTAATCCGAAAGGCCAAGAAAACAGCATTCAAGGATCGACTTGACAACAACGCCCACAACAGCAAGGAACTTTTCAACATCGTCAAGGAATTCACCAACCCTTCGGCCAACTCCAACGACATCACCCCCTCCCAAGCCCTCTGCGACTCCCTAGCCTCATTCTTCCACAACAAGATTGCAGACATCCACAACAGCTTCGACAACCAACCCGGAAACCAACCCACCCTACCACTTGCTGAACATTCTCCCCCCGTGAACACCCTTAACGACTGGAACCCAATCTCCACTGAGGACACAATCCGCCTAATGAATTCCATCCACTCAGGATCCCCCACAGACCCATGTCCTCACCACATCTTCAACAAAGCAGACTCCGTCATAGCACCGCACCTCCGAGATGTCATCAACTGCTCCTTCAACTCCGCCACCTTCCCGGAAGACTGGAAACACGCTGAACTCACCGCCCTTCTGAAAAAACCCACAGCGGACCCCACCGAACTCAAAAATTACCGCCCCATCTCGCTCCTTCCATTCCCGGCCAAAGTCATCGAGAAAGCTGTCAACAACCAGCTCGCCGCCTTCCTCGAAGCCAACAAATCCCTCGACCCCTCACAATCCGGCTTCCGAGCAAAACACAGCACTGAGACCGCCCTCATCGCAGCAACAGACGACATTCGAACTCTACTGGACAATGGAGACACAGTCGCCCTCATCCTCCTCGACCTCTCTGCAGCATTCGACACAGTCTGCCACAGCACCCTTTTACAACGCCTCAATAACATCGGAATCCAAGGAAAAGCACTTGGATGGATCACCTCGTTCCTCTCCGGAAAAACCCAGAGAGTCCGCCTTCCACCATTCAAGTCCGAGGCCACTGAAGTCATCTGTGGCGTACCACAAGGATCCTCACTCAGCCCCACCCTCTTCAACGTCTACATGAGCCCCCTCGCGGCCATCGCCCGCCAACACAACCTCAACATCATCTCTTACGCGGATGACACTCAACTAATCCTTTCTCTCACCAAGGACCCCAGCACCGCCAAAACTAACCTACACGAAGGAATGAAAGAAGTTGCCGAATGGATGAAACAAAGCCGTCTGAAACTGAACTCAGACAAAACAGAAGTCCTCATCTTAGGTACATCCCCCTCTGCATGGGACGACTCCTGGTGGCCGGAAGCTCTCGGAAAAGCACCCATCCCGACAGACCACGCACGTAACCTAGGCGTCATCCTGGATTCTTCACTCTCAATGAACAGACAAGTCAGCGCCGTATCCTCTTCCTGCTTCAACATTCTGCGCATGCTCAGAAAAACATTTCGCTGGATCCCCACCGAAACAAGGAAAACAGTCACCCATGCTCTGGTCACGAGCCGACTGGACTACGGAAACACCCTCTACGCAGGCACTACCGCTAAACTCCAGAAGAAACTCCAACGAATCCAAAACGCCTCAGCCAGGATCATATTAGACATCCCACGCAACGAACACATCTCTGGTCACCTTAAAGACCTCCATTGGCTACCCGTCAATAAGAGGATCACCTTCCGACTGCTAACCCACGCACACAAATCACTCTACGACATCGGACCAGAATGCCTCAACTCACGACTGTCCTTCTACACCCCCTCCCGCCAACTACGATCTTCCAGCCAAGCCCTCGCCACGGTACCTCGCATCAACAAGACCACCATGGGAGGCAGATCCTTCTCATACCTGGCTGCTAAAACATGGAACTCTCTCCCCGCTTACCTTCGCCTTACCCAGAACCACCTAGCATTCAGAAAGCAACTTAAAACGTGGATATTTGACAAGTAATCCTCCTCCCCTTCTAAGCGCCTTGAGACCCTCTGGGTATGTAGTGCGCTATATAAATTCTATGACTTGACTTGACTTGACTTGTTCACTTGGCCACTGTATACAAGATAGCCTGGCTGATGAGGATTATGAATCCGAAACCGGTCCCAGGATGCTTGTTTCCGGTCCAGGGAAGACATGGCTTGGCAGTTCGGGCTGGACTGTTCCCACAAGGCACAGGGTCAGACTGATTTACATATAGCCATGTCTGAACTGGGGTGGCTGAGTGAACTAAAGAATGGTAATGGATTAAACCCAGATCAGTTGACTGGGGGTGAGTGTTTGATTTGTTCAAACGCTCCGTCCATCATCCCCTTTTGTATCGCTTTGTTCGCCCTAAGTGTGGCAGGGTATGCTCAGACGTGAGTCCCTTGTTCACTTGGCCACTGGATTCAAGATAGCCTGGCTGATGAGGATTATGAATCCGAAACCGGTCCCAGGATGTTTGGTTCCGGTCCAGGGAAGACATGGCTTGGCAGTTCGGGCTGGACTGTTCCCACAAGGCACAGGGTCAGACTGATTTGCATATAGCCATGTCTGAACTGGGGTGGCTTAGTGAACTAAAGAATGGTGATGGATTAAACCTAGATCAGTTGACTGGGGGTGAGTGTTTGATTTGTTCAACTGCTCCGTCCATCATCCCCTTTTGTATCGCTTTGTTCGCCCTAAGTGTGGCAGGGTATGCTCAGACGTGAGTCCCTTGTTCACTTGGTCACTGGATTCAAGATAGCCTGGCTGATGAGAATTATGAATCTGAAACCGGTCCCAGGATGCTTGTTTCCGGTCCAGGGAAGACATGGCTTGGCAGTTCGGGCTGGACTGTTCCCTTTTGTATCACTCTCCTTATAAAAGCACGACCTAATTAGTACTTGTTGTCTCCGCCATTCAAAGTGATCTCATTTGCGCAAAGAGATTCGTGACACAGAGATAAAGGGCCCGATGTAGGTAATCCCAGATTAGCGATTCTTAAATACCGAATCATATCGATTCGGTATTTAAGAACAGGCAAATGGGATGTAGGTAATTTTTCTTATATAATTACCGAATCTGTAAGTTTCGGTAAATGGTGGCCCATAGGAATGAATGTCAATTACCGAATCGGTAAATACCGATTCGGTAAATGGGGGAAACATTGAAGGGTGGCAGGGTGTCACTTTGACACCCTGTTGCACCCCTCAAATGTGTATGGATGCACATGTTGCAGACATACATGCCCTAAGGGCATGTATGTCTGGAACATGGCACGGTAGGAAAAGCAAAAAAAAAGCGTTTTCTAAGGTTTTCATTATTTACCACCAACTTCTAATTCTAACATGGGAGAGGCACTCATTTGAGTGCTCCCTACATTTCAGATTCGGTAATTTACCGATTCGGTATTTTTAAGAATCGGTAAATTACCGATTCTCAAATGAAGCCACCTACATATGAAAAGCCTAATTCCGGTCGGTAACGGCCAAAATGCGGTAATTTCGTCCGTTACCGACCGGAATTACGCTTCTTACATCTGGCCCCAAAGTGATATGCCGAGGATCACACAATGTAGGCAAGTGATCACAGTAGGATTCTAACACACTGGTATAATACACAATTCAGCCACTAGATTAGGATTTGTTTTTTATTTATTTATCCCACCAAGCGGGACTATACAAAGAGCCTGAAGAGATAAACATCTAATTTTATTTGTGCAGATAAAGTGCCTGTAGAGTAGACACTACAGGATATACAGAAGTTACAAAAGATATCCACTCTGGCGATGCTTGGCCGTTAAATATTAAGCAGCGGAGGCCTGCCGCTGACACGCTTGAAGCTCCCTGCTGATAGCAGGGTGAGGTCACGGCCAGGGCTCCCCTTTAACACCGGTCGTGCGCTGATGACAAGGTCAGCTCGTCATCAGCCCCACCCTCGGGGGAAGCGATGGCGCTCCCCCCGAGGGTCTCCGATCTTTATTTTTATTTATTTATTTTGAAAGTTTTGTATAGCGCGAACAAGATCTTCGCAGATATCAGAGCGCTTTACAGCGGAGGGGAGCATGTATACGCAGATACATCAATCATGTTAACGGTACATTGAAGTGATATCATAAAACAATCAAGTAAGTCAATTTAAAAGTCAAGAATAACAAATATAAGTGTTCGAACAATTAGTACAGATGAGTAACGAGTCTTTGTAGTTATTCCTCAGTAGTCATTCAAGTGTATTTAGCCATGAGGATCGCTTTTACTTCTCTCTTGAAAAGTATGGTGGAGGTGATAAGCCTTGTTTCAGGGGGGAGCGAGTTCCAAATCCTGGGAGCCATTCCTGAGAAAGAGCGTTTAAAAGTTTTTTCCTTGCGGAATCTTTTAGGCTTTAGCAAAAGGTTGTTTGTGCCTCTAGTGTTTCTGGAGCCTCCAGAAATCGTCAGCTTCTGAGCGAGGTATCTAGGTGAGCTCAGGTGGACCGCCTTGTGGGTCAAACAAGCTATTTTCAGGTGTATTCTGGCTTCAAACGGCAGCCAGTTCAATGATTTGAAGTCCGGGGAAATGTGTGAGTGTTTTTTTGATCCAGTGATAAGTCTCGCTGCGGCGTTTAGAGAGGCTCTTATGGGTGCCGTAGTCGCTAGGGGGAGGCCGCAGAGGGCGGTGCTGCCATATTCTATCCGAGGTATGACTAGTGATTGTACCGCAGTCTGGAAGTCTTTGGCTGGAAGGAAAGGTTTAAGTTTCCTAAGGGTGTTGATTTGGTAGTTTGCTCCCTTAGTTGCTTTGTTGATGTGTTCCTGCATGCTGAGATTGGTGTCAAGTGTTATGCCCAAAGATTTCGCTGAGTCCACGATGGTGGGTTGGACATTGAGCGCCGTTAGGTCTTTAAGCCACATTTGTGCGGTAGTGATCTTCGCTGGAGGTGAGATCAGAAGGAACTCTGTTTTTAGGGCATTGAGTTTGAGGTGATTAGTGGCCAACCAGGATTGGGTGCTTCTGATCGTTGAGTTCAGGAGTGTGATGTCTTTGGGTGATTGCAGTTTGAGATAAAGTTGGGTGTCATCAGCATACATGTGGAAGTGTACATTAGATTCTTGCAGCAAGGTTGTGAGAGGTTCCATAACTAGGTTGAACAAAGTTGGGGATAGGGAGGATCCTTGTGGTACGCCTAGCGATACGGGTCTTGGAGCGGACATCAAGTTGTTGCTCTTGAATTTCTGCGATCTGTTTTGCAAAAAGGAAGTGAACCATTTGAGCACAGTTCCAGATAGGCCCATTCTTGTGTTTAATAGTTCGAGTAAGCTCTCATGTTTGACGGTGTCAAATGCGGAGGAGAGATCAAGGAGGATGAGGAGGCAGGTATCGTTATGGTCTAGGATTTGGAGGGCGTCGTCGATTATGTGAATCATGGCAGTTTCCGTACTGTGATTAGCTCGGAAGCCTGATTGATGAGAGTTGAGAAGATCAAATTGAGTAATGTGTTTAGTCAATTGTATTTGTGCGCATTTTTCCAGCAGTTTGGCCAGAGTCGGAATGTTGGTAATGGGACGGTAGTTGTTTAGGTCAGAGGGGTCGGCTGTAGGTTTCTTTAGCAAAGGTGTTACTTGTCCAACTTTGAGGGAGTCGGGAATGATCCCTTGTTGAAGTGAGCTGTTGATGATTTTGGTCCAGAGTGGAAGGAGCGCCGGGGTAAGGACCTTGACAGCATTAGCAGGAAGGGGGTCCGTGAGGTGATTGGATGGTTTCAGAGTGCTGAGCAGTTTGCCAATTTCTTCTTCCGTGTAGGTGACAAAGGTTGACCAGGTTGCATTGTTTTTTGGTTTAGTGGGTGTTATGCGGTGGGGTTTGGGATAGAGGCTTGCGTCCATAAGGAGATCATTCTTTATGTTGTCAGTTTTTTGGTTAAAGAAAGAGGCGAAGTCTTCGCAGGAGGGAGCTTTGCATATAGTGTTGAGAGGTTGGGGTTGTTCTTTGGTTTGTGTTCGGATAAGCTCAAACAGCTTTCTCGGACGATTTTTGGCTTGGTCGAGCTGACGGCTGAAGAAGTCTGATTTTGATCGTTTTATTTTCCTGAAGTAGGCATTTCTCTTTTTCTTCAGGTTTTTTAAGTTCAGTGCAGAGGGAGCTGATCTCCAGGAGCGCTCTGCCATTCGCATGGCGCGTCTATCGTCATTGAGACTCCCGTCGTACCAGGGATTGGAGATTTTTGTGGTGGCTTTTTTTAGCTGCAAGGGTGCGACTTCATCAATTATTGCGGTCATATTGTTAAGATAGTGATCAGTCAGGGATTGGACGTCCTTAACGCCAGCCGGAGGAAGTAGTAGGTTGCAGCTGTTTGGGGGCAGAGAGTCTGAGTTTAGTTTTTTCATGTCTCTTTTCCAGACTTTGGGCCCGGCGGATTGAATAGGGTTAAATTTAACTTTTTCATTGATGAAGAACGTGATAATATGATGGTCCGACCAGTCACAGGGTTGGATAGATTCGAGTTGGATAGAGGCCTCTTTGGAGATGATAAGGTCGAGGGTAGAGCCTTTCTTGTGTGTTGGACTGTTGCAAATTTGTGTAAGGTCTAGGGCATTAAGGAAATTCTTCAGGCCTTTTACCACCGCATCCTTATGATCGTTCCAGTGGAGGTTGAAGTCCCCAAGGTATATTTGTGTGAGTTGCCGCCCTGAGTTGGTTGAGATCATGTCCATGATTTGTTGGGAGAAGGTGAGGTTGTCACCGGGTGGGTGGTAAACGCCGTGAAGAGTGCAGATCGGTTTGCCCTCACTGATAATATCTAGGCTGATGTATTCATAGGACGTTGGGGAGGGTAGGGGAGGGGAAGGAACTTTCAGGACAGAGAGGTTGCTCCTGTATATAACTGCGATTCCGCCACCTTTTTTATTGCCAGACCTGTCAAGTCTAGTGATGTGGTAGTTGGGGGGAACCAGAATGTCCATTATAGGTGTAGAAGATTCTGTTAGCCAAGTTTCAGTCAGGATGATTAAGTCAAGATCCAACTTTAGGATGAGATCGGCGATAGCGGTGGAGTGTCTAGCGGCTGATCTGCAGTTTAGGAGAGTGCATTTGAGACGGGGTGTGTCAAGGGTGGAAGGATGTTCTGGAGCGAGGGGGACTTTACTCAGGTTACTGTGGATAGCGACTCTGTTGTTCAGTGTGGGGGGTCTAAGGGGATTGGAGTGAATCGTAGGTATGGCAGTGAGAGTGTCGGGTGTGTTGCTGAGGGGAGCTGAGTCATAGGAGCGGAGGAGGATGATTGTGTCTAGGTCCGAGAGAGGGTTGCAGGAGCGATGGGGGCGGTTTTCACGATTGAGAGCAGGGATTGAGGTCCAGTGCGGTGGGGGTCGAGTGCGAGAGTTCGCCGCCCGGGTGGGGGACCAGTTGGGAGGGGAAGTGATGGTGGAGACGCGTGAGTGATGTCTAGGGTGTGTTCTGAGCAGTTGTTTGATGATGTGAATGTCTTGTTTGATCTGGTGGAGGGTGTTGGGTGGGGGGTGGCTGGAGTGTGATAGACAGAGTAGTTGTTGTTTGATGATGTGCATGTCTTCTTTGAGTTGAAGGAGTGAGGCCGTAATGTGGTCCGCAGTGGGACATGTGTTGGAGGTGGGGATGGGAGGGTCAGGCGTGGATGACATAGGGGAAAGGTTGGTGGTGCGGATGAGAGTATTGGTGGAGGGCGTAGAGTGAAGGGTGGAGGATGTGCACTTATTAGTGGTGGCGGGGGTGGGTGTTGGGTAGTGGGGGGTGAGCCTGGGAGGGGAGTGGGATTGTAGATGGGGTCGAGTTGAGTTGATGGGGGTGGCGTGTTCTGTGTGATTGGTTAGTGGGAGAAAGTGGGGGCTGAGAATGGGTGGGGGTAAAGGGTGGGGTTTGCCTTTGTGTGTGTCGGTCTGATGTTGATCTAGAATAGGCCTGTTGCTGGAGGGATCTGTGGCATCAGGGGTGAGAGGGACGGGGATGAGAGGAACGGGGATGAGGGCTGGTGTGTAGGTGGAAGGGGTGGTGTGGTTGTTGTAAGAGGGAGAGAGATCTATGTCTGTGCTTGAGGGATGTGGGGTATCTACGGTAGGTGGGATGAGGGCTGGTGTGTAGGTGGAAGGGGTGGGGTGGTTGTTGTAAGAGGGAGAGAGATCTATGTCTGTGCTTGAGGGATGTGGGGTATCTACGGTAGGTGGGAGAATGACTAAGGTGCCGGGAGTAAAGGGGTGGTGCATGTCTTTTTGGGTGGGG
Organism: Lissotriton helveticus; assembly: GCF_964261635.1. NCBI lineage: Eukaryota > Metazoa > Chordata > Amphibia > Caudata > Salamandridae > Lissotriton > Lissotriton helveticus. The sequence goes on along the minus strand of NC_136070.1, from coordinate 1,077,764,519 downwards.
GCTGTGGTATCAGGGGTGGTGAAGGGGATGAGGGCTGGAGTGTGGGGGGAAGGGGTGAGGCGGTTGGTGTAAGAGGGTAAGTAATCTATGTCTCTGCTCGACGGGAGGAAGGTAGATACGGTAGATGTGTGAGACACTGGGGTGTCGGGAGTAGAGAAGAGGTGCATGTTGTTTTGGGGTTGGGCTGGGTTAGAATGAATGTGGTTTGAGGCTGTGGTGTCAGGGGTGACGGGAATGGGTGTGGTATGGGAGGGTGACAAGGTGAGGTTGTAGGGGGGGGAGAGGGTAGATGGGTGAGTGACTGGGGTGTCGGGAGTAAAGGAGAGGTGCATGTTGTTTTGGGGTTGGGCTGGGTTAGAGTGAAAGTGGTTTGAGGCTGTGGCGTCAGGGGTGACGGGAGTGGGTGTGGTATGGGAGGGTGACAGGGTGAGGTTGTAGGAGGGGGAGAGGGTGCCGCTGGAATGTGTGTGTGTGGGATCTATGTCTGTAAATGTGGAGAGCGAGGTAGCTACATTGGGTGGGTGAATGTCTAAGGTGCAGGGGGTGGAGAGAAGGTGCGTGTCGATTTGTGGTTGAGCTAGGTTAGAAGTGTTGTTGTTGGGGGCTGTGAATTCAGGGGTGATAGGCCTGCGGGTGCTATGAGTGGGGGTCAGATGACTGGCGAGGTGCTGTTTGAACGTGGGGAACAGCTTGTCTAGTAGTTCCAGGTTCTTGTCAGTGGATTGAATTAGGATAATTCCGTTATTGTATATAGTTATGGTTGTTTTGCCCGGGAAGAGTTGTGATGGAGTGATGGAGAGTTTTAGGCCATGCGCGAAATTCCTGGAGGTGGCGACGGTGAGTAAGGTGCGGAACGTGTTTCTCCATTGGGCTCTGCGTGTGGTGTGGAAGATAATATCAATGTTCAGTGAACCATTGACTGGTGAGAAGTAGGTGTCTGCACAAGGAGTTTCCGGGTGGGACCTCAGGAGGTTGTGTTTAAAGCGTTTAGCGGCTTGTTTGGTGAGTGAAGGTGGGTAGTTGATTTTGTATGTGTGGTTGCCGATAGGTTCCATAATGGGAGGACAGTCTAGGTAGGTGTAGGAGTGAGGGTGTAGGGGGGAGGGTGCACTGTCCTAAACAGTTGCAAGGGCCTAAAGTGATACTAGTGCGTGCACATTAATGTTATGCGCAGAGTACCGCTGCAGACAATAATAGTGAGATAATTGGGAGCGACACTAGTGCGCGTATTTGAGGTAGTAATTGGTACATACAGGATTGACTGACACTAGTGCGTTGGCAAGGTATTTGAGGTAGTACTCGGTGCATACAAGATTAACACTTGAGGTGGGTGCGAGTTGCACAAGTATAGGGTGCGCAATAAGGATATAAGGGTGCAGAAAAATGCAAGCAGATAACACATATGCGGTAGTGGTCAGTGTATACGGGAAGGGACAATGTATGTGCAGGTTACATCAGTGACAGGTCTATGTGAGAACAGCGATAATACAGTTTAGGTATAGGAGTGAGGGGTGACAAAATTGAATAAAAAACTGCGTACGGTACAGGAGTCTGTGGCAGAATATCATTGCACATACAGCTTATATGAACCAACAAGTGACATTAGTGATCAGCAACGAAAAATGTATAAGGTATAGAATGTGAAATGTGAAATGTAGCACTGAGAAAAATACTTGAATAAAGTAAACTAGCTGTGCAGACCATAAAGAATATCTAAATCGAAGGTGCCAATAGTGAGTTAGTCAAAAATCTAAAATAATATGAAGGTACAGTGAGTCTGCGCCAGGGAACCCTTGCACGTACCACTTATATGAACCAGCAAGTGACATTAGTGAGCAGCAACGAAAAATATATGAGATATAAAATATGAAATGTAGCACTGAGAAAAATACATGAATAAAATAGACTGTGCAGACCATAAAGAGTAACTCAATCGAGGGAGCCAATAGTGAGTAGTCAAAATAAGTAAGGTACAGTGACAGAATACAATTGCACACATAGATTTAGATGACACAGACTAAATGGCACAGCAGGTGGTATTAGCGAGCAGCAAAAGAAAAAGAGAAATGTATGAGGTAGCAAACGGTGCATTACCGTTGACGATAAAGTGGGACGTGCAAACTACAGTTAGGAATATATAGAGTATAATGCTTCTGTACGAGGCAGAAATATATGGGTAGCAATTGCGTTTGCAATTGGTGCAGAAAAAGTGAAGTGTGCTGGAAACAGTTAAGGAATATAGTAATACATATCACTGCGGCCAGGAAAATAGGAAGTACCAGTCGGTGCATTAGCTACAAGTAGCCCTTAGACTAAGCAGGCCACCTCAGTGGATGACTAGTCCAAGATGGTCGTCCGAGTATCCTATATGGAGACAAGCTTCCCTTGTAGTAGTCCTTTGTCTGTTGTGGATGTCTTTTTGAGAGTTTTGTTTCCCTTTCTCTCCTCTGGGGCCGATCTGGTTAGTCCCTCATCTATGTTCGTTGGTGGGGAGGAGAGAGTCCCTCATCTATGTTCGTTGGTGGGGAGGAGAGAGAACATCTCCAGTGTTGCAGGGAGGAGAGGAGAGCGTCTTATCTCTTTTTTGGTAACCCTTGCCCCTTTGGAATGTAGCCTCATGGACGTCTGGTGGGCAGTGGAGGCGATTTATAGCTCTTCTTTATGGCCCCCGCCATTTTAGTTGGTGAAGAGAGCAGGAACGCTTTGTCCGGAGAGATAAGATCTTGCAGGCATAGAGACTTGCATGTAAAGGACCCCTGTAGTGGTCGGTTTTGCACATTCAATATAATTGTTTGCGTGCAAAAACCTTCACGAGTCTCGAGTTCGTCATGCCTACATTGGAGTTCTCACTGTCGAGTTCTCACTGCCTACATTGGAGGGGGGGAGGGGGTGACGGGGTGCATCCAGCTGAGGGGTTCGCTAGCTAATTCCGCGTTGACCCCGAGAGAACCCCCGGGAATGAGGTCGCTCTCCCTTCTCTTCACTTTGCCTCCCCTCGCTTTGCCTCCCCTCTGTACAATATACAGCTCACCTTCCTCCAAATGTCGCCGCGTTGTGCAGATTCATCCCGGGGCAGGATTTAGGCGCCGCGCAGGACAGCCCGGCACCCTGCTTGAGCGGGGGCACCAGTGTTGCTTGCGGCGGTGAGCGTGATTGAGCAACGGCAGCTGCAGGCAGGCAGGAGCAGAAGTCAGGCGACCAGCCCGCAGGACAGCAGGCTCCCGCCGTGTAAGGGACACCAGGGGTATCGGCTGTACCTGTAGGCAGTGGAGATGACTCGTCTGCTCCTCTCCTGCGAGGCTCCGCGCACCAGTGCATGCAGGCTCCCGGAGCCTCAACCGCTCAGTCCCGGCAGCGCGTTGGGGGTCTGTTGTGTCCAGTCGCACTGGTGATCCACTGGATAGGAGCCAGTGCCGGCCGGGTCAGTTCAGTATCCGACCGCTTGTGCTCCGGATTTCTTGGAATGGACGGGCGGGCGGGTCCGTTCTCGGGTCTCGTCCTTTTTGCAGCTCCGGCTTAGCTACCGGCGTCTTCTACCGGCGTTTTCTGCCATGGGACCGGCCAAGAGGGGGTGTCTCTCTAAACCCTCCGAATCCACCGATGTTCCTCTGCTGCAGCGATGATCCGTGGGGAGGTGTGGGCTCCAGGATTTTCAGGCGCACAGTCCAGCAGCGCGATGTGGGTACCTGAAGGCGAGTGTTCAACAGCCGATCTCTGGGCTTTGCATGTTCAAGCTTCCATCTTGGTTGTTTTGCTGGGGGCGGCAGCGGAAGAGCTTCCGCTGCCGCCCCCGCCCCCCTCCCCATGGGAATCCCTGATGACGTCAGCGCGCACAGCACGCGCTGACATCATCAGGGATTCCCAGCGCTCGGGAAGCCATTTGCTTCCTGCGCGCCTGGGATTCAGGTGGGTTTCTGGTGTCCGGCGGGGGTTTGGGGCAGCGAAGAGGCATCAGGGGAGAGGAAAGAGATTTTCCTCTCCCCTGATGTCTCTTTGCAGGGCATTTCTGCCTCATGATCGCGCACAGCGTCGCGATCGTGCGGCGGAAATGCCCCCACTAGCACCAGGGATTTAATTTTAGTTTATAGGAAGCGACCCCTTGGGCAAGGGTCGCTTCCAGGCGGGGTCGGACTATGTTTTCCTTTTTCTGCTCCCCCTGGGGGCAAATCGGCCCGTTTTTTCAGCCGTTTTGCCCCCAGGGGGGTCAGAAATACCCCACTAGCACCAGGGTTGTTGTTTTTTGGAGCCAAGATGGCGGCCATGTGTTTTGTTTACGTTTTTCTGTCCCCCCTGGGGGCAAATCTGCCCGTTTTTTTTGCCGTTTTGCCCCCAGGGGGGACAGAAAATGCCCACTAGCACCAGGGATTTTGTTTTTAGCTTTTAGGAAGCGACCCCTTGGGCAAGGGTCGCTTCCATGTGGTTCACAATTAACTTTTTGTTTTTCTGCCCCCCCTGGGGGCAAATCGGCCCGTTTTTCGGCCGTTTTGCCCCCGGGGGGGGCAGAAATTTCCCACTAGCACCAGGGATTTTTGTTGGGGCAATGTGTTTGTTTTGGGAAGCGACCCCTTGGGTAAGGGTCACTTCCAGGTGGCCATGATTGTGTTTTTGTTTTTCTGTCCACCCTGGGGGCAAATCGGCCCGTTTTTTTTTGCCGTTTTGCGCCCAGGGGGGGGGGGGCAGAAAATGCCCACTAGCACCAGGGAATTTAAATTTAGTTTTTAGGAAGCGACCCCTTGGGCAAGGGTCGCTTCCTGGTGGCAAGTAATTATGTTTTTGAATTTCTGCCCGCCCTTGGGGCAAATCGGCCCTTTTTTTGACGTTTGCCTCCTGTTTTTTGGCCCACTAGGTCCTAGGATTTGAGTTTTGTTCCAATGTTGGTTTTAATTTTGGTTGTTTTTTACTGTCCGCCTCCCTTGGTGCCGGTTGGTCTTTTTTTGTCCGTACTGCCTTGGCTGGCGGTGTGTGTGGAGTGGTTCTTGGCTGTCGGTGTGCGCTGAGTGGAGTTTGGCTGGCGGTGTGCGTGGAGGGGTACTTGGCTATCTATGCACGGAGTGGTGCTTGGCTGGCGGTGTGTGTGGAGTGGCGCTTGGCTGGTGGTGTGTGTGGAGTGGTACTTGGCTGTCTGTGCACGGAGTGGTGCTTGGCTGGTGGTGTTTGTGGAGTGGCGCTTGGCTGGTGGTGTTCGTGGAGTGGTACTTTGCTGTCTGTGCACGGAGTGCTGCTTGGCTGGCGGTGTGTGTGGAGTGGCGCTTGGCTGGTGGTGTGCGTGGAGTGGTACTTGGTTGTCTGTGCACGGAGTGGTGTTTGGCTGGTGGTGTGTGTGGAGTGGTGTTTGGCTGGCGGTGTGTGTGGAGTGGGACTTGGCTGGATGGTGTGCGTGGAGCGGTGCTTGGCTGGCGGTGAGTGGCGCTTGGCTTGCGGTGTGCGTGGAGTGGTGCTTGGCTGGCGGTGTGTGGAGTGGTACTTGGCTGTCAGTGTGCGCTGAGTGGTGTTTGGCTGGCGGTGTGCGTGGAGGGGTACTTGGCTATCAATGCACGGAGTGGTGCTTGGCTGGCGGTGTGTGTGGAGTGGCGCTTGGCTGGGGGTGTGTGTGGAGTGGTACTTTGCTGTCTGTGCACGGAGTGCTGCTTGGCTGGTGGTGTGTGTGGAGTGGTGCTTGGCTGGTGGTGTGCGTGGAGTGCTACTTTGCTGTCTGTGCACGGAGTGGTGTATGGCTGGCGGTGTGCGTGGAGTGGCGCTTGGCTGGTGGTGTGCGTGGAGTGGTACTTGGCTGTCTGTGCACGGAGTGGTGCTTGGCTGGCGGTGTGTGTGGAGTGGCGCTTGGCTGGATGGTGTGCGTGGAGTGGTACTTGGCTGTCGGTGTGTGCTGAGTGGTGTTTGGCTGGCGGTGTGCATGGTCTGGTGCTTGGATGGTGGTGTGGGTGGACTGGCACTCGGCTGGCGGTGTGTGAGTAGTTACTTTCTGTTGGTCACTACACACACTGCTAGTTGAGTGACACTCTACGCAGTCCATCATTTTCTGTAGTTGCTGTGTCAGATATGTGGGCGTGTGAAAGTGATGGGCCCTTGAATGGCGCTGGCGGCTGGTGGTGTGAATGTTTTGTATGTGTCACACGTACAAAAGGTGTATGAATGTCCTTACTGCCCCTGTGTGATGGGGGTACTGGTAGGAGCAAAAGACTGACTGGCACCAAAGGGGTCAGGCAGTAAAAAAAATTCAAAAAATAACCAGTGTCTTGATGTTAAACCTCATCTAATCCCAATTGGTCTAAGCCCTATTTGATGGCCCATCTGGCCGAATTTAAATTTGGGGGGCAAATTTGTGTGTTGATTTTTAATTGTTATATTGTTTGTGAAATGTGGTAGTAATTTTTTTTTCTTCTCTATTTTTGTCTTGTTCCAGGCTTTTCCTGTTTGGATTGTTGTAGGTTGCGTGTCTGTTTGCAGCTTGTGTAGTTGCTTGTGCTTGGTAAGTGAATGTATTTTGTACTACTTTCCCTTGATGTTTGTCTTTTTGAAAAAGGTTGTACTTCTAGCAGTTTGTGTGGCTCTGTGTTTTTTTTTTTCAGCATTAGTGTTTGATGTGCACTTTGTTTTCTAATCTGTCATTTCTTTTTTTCTTTCTAGTGGGATATCATTTCTTTTTGCTGTGTCTCAACAGAGTAGGTGCTGGTGAGTGTAGCTATATTTGGCAAGAGTGAAATTGTTTTGGATTGTATTTATCTTATTGTGAAAGCCTTACCTTGTTTACTTCTTACTTTGCACAGTGTAGGTTGTTGTTCACTTGTGTGTGCAGTCTTCTTGCTTTGTAAGGATAATGGCTAGTCGCAGGATTACTGCTCAGCAGGTTCTTGGTTTGCTTTTTGAGTCTTCCTCTGACCATGGTTCAGAGACTGAGTCCGATTCGGACTCCCAGGTAGGGGCAGAAGATTCGGGCAGTGAGTTTTCTCTTCGCATGGAATCATCATCATCCGATGATGAATCTTCTTCTAGTGCTGATGAAGGGCTATGGTAGAGGAGGACATTGATGTGCCGGTAGTGGGTCAAGAGGCATCTGTGCTGCTGCCTAGGGCCGCAAGGTTTCCTTTCTTTTTACGTCGGCAAGAGGCATGTGGGCTGGAGCCTGCACCCAAAAGGCTTCACATTGCTGTGGTGCACCAAGAGGCATCTGGTGCTTTTCGTCTTCCTGCTGGTGTAGTGCAGCAAGAGGCATCTGGGGCTGTTAGGCTTCCCATTGGTGTAGAGCGGCAAGAGGCATCTGGGCCTGCTTGGTTTCCCGGTGGTGTAGTGCAGCAAGAAGCATCTCAGGCTGCTGGGCTTCCCGTTGGTGTAGTGCAGGAAGAGCCCTCTGGGGATGCTATGTATTCTGTGGGTGTTGTGCAGCCAGAAGTATCTGTGGCTGTTAGGCTTCCCGTTGGTGAACAGCAGCAAGAGGCTTCTGGGCTGCAGGCTGGGGTGGCTGCTCCCCCCGTTGATAGGGATGGCCTCTGGGTTCCCCCTGGCATGGTGCAGCCGGCATTGCCAGAGTTCACTGGTGTTCCTGGGTGTAGAGTGAATACTGAGAATTTTCTGCAAATACATTTTTTTCAGTTGTTTTTTGACGATGTGTTTTTGCAAGAGATTGTTGATCAAAGTAATTTGTATGCAGAACAATTTTTGAGGGCCAACAGTGCCAGCCTTAAGCCCTATTCTAGAGCAATCCGGTGGACTCCCACAAATGTTGAAGAGATGAAGACGTTTTTGGGATTAACTTTTTTGATGGGCTTGCTAAGGAAGCCATCAATGACTTCATATCGGTCCACTAGTCCCTTGATGGCAACAGCTATATTTCCAGCAATTCAATTCAATTCAATCTTTATTATGTTTTGGAACTCCGTAGAGGTCCACATAAAAGAGACACACAATACAAAACTCCATTCAATACAGAAAGACAATTTACAACAATTACCACGATACAGAGCAATTCATAGATACATACATCATAGGCGATCCTTCAATAAATATCTAAAAAGCATTTTAAAAAATTAAAAATATTAAAACAGAATCTCTCATTTGGGGGTTATATAAAGCAAACAAAAAAGAGTTAGCATTTAAGATACCCATTTGCAAGCACATTTGCCTTAGCCATTTACGACGAAATGGACGTAACACTGGACATATAAAAAGTACATGTATTCGATCTTGAGTGGACAGTTGACAAAAGTCACAGATTGCAGGGACTCCGTACCATTTAGACAAAAGATTATTTAAAGGTAGCAAGTCCTGCCTCAGGAGTAACCAGAATCTCCGGATGCCGTGAGGCAGATTCCAAGTGATATAAGGTTGCACAGATTTTCTTGCAAATGAGTCAGTAAGGGGATTAGCACCTTTCTTAACAAGGATTGAGGCACTGTCCAGTTTATAGCTAAGGTCCCAAGAGGCCTCTTTCAAGACAGACTTTAACTGGGTTGCGGATAAGGAAAAGAGGGTGCTCTCTTCCAACTTTTAGAAGCGATACAGCCTTTCTAAAGTTATTAACAATTAGGAAATGTTCTCTTAAGCTTCCTAATAATTCTGCCTTTAAGAGGAATCTCATAGTCCCCTCTTCTCCTCTGGCTATGCTTGCGACCCAACGTACTACAGCTGCCAAACCCTGCACCCAACTGCTGCGCAGGGCAAACTCAAGTCTGCAAGCAGCCACTGAGCAGGCGGAATTAATGGAGGTTACGTTTCTTAACAATTTTCCTTCAACCACATTTAAAAAGTCCCAATACTTTAGGTCGACCAGTTCCAAACCATATAAAAGGGTAGAGGAAATTTTTGCCCTGAAGACCTCCAATAAATAAGAGAAATGCCTTGTTCCCATTGCCGTATACAATGCACTTAAGCTTTTCCCTTGGGATAAGGCTTTCCGGGCATTGTTATCGATATGGGGTTTATCACTTAAGGTGTCTGAGATAAATTTTCCTAAGAAGACATAACTCTTTACCATCTCAAGTTTGTCACCTCCCACAGACCAGACAAAGCTCTTAAACTTATGTTTTTTCCGGCCTGAAATACACATAATTTTACTCTTTGATGCATTGATTTTTAGGTAATGGGTTTCAGCATACAGATGTAGAGCATGGAGGCGTTTGGCAAGACCTTTAGGCATAAGATCCATTATTAAAATATCATCCGCGTATAACAGACATGAAATGTGCTTTCCACCCAAGACTGGGGCTATACCATCACAAGAGGAATGTGAGGCGGGTAAATCTGCAATATATAGTGAAAAAAGCAGTGGAGCAAGGAGGCAACCTTGCTTAAGGCCATTAATTGAAGGAATAATCTTAGATAATCCCCTATCTCCTCCTTGCAGAACCTGACACCACGTATCTGTATGTAGCACCTGGATCATATCTAGCAATTGAAGGGGCATACCCAAAGCGGATAGCTTTCTCCACAGCAGAGGGCGATCAACCTTATCGAATGCCGTGGAGAAGTCTATAAAGGCCACATACACTCTTCCGCCACGTACCCTTATATATTTTTCAGTGATAATCTGAAGGGCGGAAAGATTATCCAGGGTTCCATGCCCCTTGCGAAAGCCTGCTTGTTCTAATGGCAGAATTTGATTTAGAACCACCCAATCATTAATTAAGGACAATAAGCATTTAGAGAAAACCTTCCCAATAGCGTCTAAAAGGGCTATTTGGCGATAGTTATTGGGAAGGTTTCTATCACCCTTTTTAAACATGGGCACCAAAATGCTCCCCTTCCAAGAAGATGGAATAGTTTTTTTAATGTAACAGACCCTGAATAGAAGGAATAGAATTTTACTCCAGGATACTGGATCTTGTTTCAGGACTGATATCGGGAGTTCATCCGGTCCCATAGCTCCTGATGGACGCATATCCCTAATAGCCAGTTCTATGGATGATTCAGAAGGGGACTCAATTGTAGAGTTAATATCTTTGCCAATTCCCCTAAATTCTACTCGCAGGTCATTCTTGGCATACAAATTTGAAATATAATCTACCCAGGTTTGTTCCGAGATAGGAATTGGAAGGGAACGCACTCTTGTGCCACAACCCTCCCCAATGAGAGTCCAGAACTGTCTAGATTTCCCTTGGACAGCAGCCTCCCGCAAACCAATCCATAAAGAGTCCTCTTTTTCTTTTTTCATTTTTTTCTTTACCCTACTTCTCCTTCTTTTGAGGAGAGATATTTTCTGTGATCTCTCTACTGATCCACTTATATATTGCTCCCTCACAACTTATTTATTTCCTTATTGAGGGTAATAACTGCTTTAGGGAAGGAGATTTTTCTTCTGATTAAATTAGATTTTTTTACTGCAGAGATAATCTCCTTCATAAGAGCCTCAAAAGAGGACAATTCCAACCCCTGCCAATTATCTAGATTAGTTAAAGTTTTTTTAAGGATAGGTTCCAAACCCTTCATGGCTTTAAAATCCCAGAAACATCTTCCTGTTTTTTGAAAGGTGACCATGTCACCATTAAGCGACCAAGGGTCAGAATTAGGAGGATCCACTGAAAGGGTTAACATAATAACATTATGATCACTGTAGGTTGATTCTACAACAACCAAGTCCCTTAAAAGAGAAAAAATACAGTGATCAACAATTACGTAGTCCAGAATTGATTTACTGTGGGAGGTAGTGTGTGTATAATTTGCGGGGACATCAGACGGAAGCCTACCGTTAGCTATGAGCCCCTCCGTAATGTACAATTCTTCTAACAGTAGTTTACCCCGTTTATTTGTTTTTATGTTTCCTGGGAAAAGGGCTTGGGGAATCAACAGAGCCTCCTCTTTTGCTTTATTTCTAAAAAGCTCTAGGCTGAGGTTGGAAACTTTGCCATTTAAGTCACCTACTAACAGAAAATTGGGGGAAGGAACAGTCTCCTTAATTTGTTTGATAAAAATGAAAACTTGTTTTAATAAAATATTAAAATGATCGTCAGGCGGTATATAGGCGTTTATTATCACAAAAGGATGTCTTTCTCCCGTATTATCTAAATTGAAAAGAGTCACTACCTGGAAAAGATTACTGGGGTCTACGTAGTGGGAAAAACTCCACTTTATTCTATTGGTCAGTAGGCAAGCAATTCCCCCTTTTGCATGTCCCCTGCTAGAAGGGGAAGCTGCCACCTCCAACACAAAGTAATCTCTCCCTATATTCAATTTATCAACGCACCATGTTTCCTGGATGCAAATTACACTGGCATTCAAAGAAGAGAGGTACAATAATTTTTCAGGGTTATTGTTAATGCCGGCGGCATTCCAGGAAATAACAGTGAAGGAGCTGCTAAAGGTGAGAAAACTGTTTTGGGTTGTCTGTCACCTTAGACGACAAGGCACCAGGTAACCAGTTCCATTGCTGTTCATTCTCGATTATACCCCTATTTATTGTCATTGGCGCGGGGATAACATGTGTAACTAGCCTTTTCGTTTTTGAGACACAAATCTTTAAGTCCTCGAAAGGCTGAGAAGAGCCGGCTTGACCCAGGCCCCGTTGATAGCCGTTCTCATAGTGGTTATTAACACATGTAGCTACAAAGGGCACCACATCAATCCCCTACTCTGGAAAATTTCTGCTTGATTTAGAATGAGATTCACTATCAAATTAGAATAGAACCTTACCCTAATAAAAGACATGGACCCTGTTCTTAGTATCGTTACTAAATCGATATCATTTGATTGAAGTAGTTTCAGACCCTCTATGTCCTTACAGCATTTCAACAATAAAGATCTATTCAATACCAAATCGAGATCAAATAGTGGGAGAAAATCCAAAATCAGTGAATCTGTATGGGTTTCCATCGTATTAAAAGAGAAGTTTTGACCAGAAACTACCCCTTCTGCCAATGTATGGAAAGGAGGGGCGGTAGGATTAAGAGTGGTTAATACCACAGGAACAGATTTCCTTATTTCCACTACAGGAAAGTGGACCAAGGGCCTTTCTTTTTCTACGTCCAGTTCTCCTGAAATTGGATTAGAACAACTGGTGGTGATTTCATCGATTTTGACAGGATGCACCACAGTATTAAATAGCAAGATATTTGAATCATGCCTCGCGATGCCGTTGTCGATCTCAGCCTTCGCAGGGGAAGAGTTATGGCTAACTTGGGAGTTGTCGAAAAATATTTGTCTCTGCCTCCTCTTTTTGAATCTACGGAGAGGCTTCCTCTTTTTTCCTTTACTCTTTTTTTGTTTTCCCACTTTCTCCTCAACCTCCATCCCCTTAAATTCTGGACCAAAAATGGGAAATAGTACTTTTTCTGCATTGGCATCTGGTAACACAACACTTTTTTCCTCTATAGCAATACTTAGTTCAGAATCTTTTATACAATTATGAGCAGAGGTTTTGAAAACTGGGCATACTTCATTCATAACAGGGGCAACTAGTATATTCTCAGATGGCAAACAAGGTGCATTAGCTGGTATTTTTTCAGGAAGTAGTATAGTACAGGGATCCATACCACAATTCTTTTCTAAAGTTTTCGATAATAAAACCTTTAAGATTTGAGTAACAGATTCTAATACACAGTCTGTACTGCCCACAAATTTACTCAATAACGTTAGAATTGAAGATAACAAATGTTCCAAAGAAATCAGAAATTCTGATATAGGTTTCTCTAATGACTTTGAGCTAGGATCATTAATGACCTCAATCCCCGTTATATTTAGCATTGGACTCTTTGACATATTAGTCTGAAAAGATGAGTCTTGGGATTTGAGGGATGGAGTACTACTATAAAGATGTAGACCAGAGGGGGTAACGCCAATTGGGGTCTTTGTAACATCTAGTAATTTCCTAGACTCATCTACCAAGTAGCGTTCACATAGCTCTAGGTCAATATCCAAAGGCTGAGAATCCCCGTTAATAGCCTCCCTCAACTTGGAATGGCTTAATGAGACATTGGGAATAAGGTTTTCGGATGTTAAAGGATCTTTAGCTTGATGTAAATTATCTAGGTTAGAGACTGAACACTTATCTTTCTCAAAACGTATGGGAAGAGATGATAAAACACCAAAACTAGAATGTAAGCTTAAATTTAGATTTCCCAATTCCGTCTCCTTCTGTACCTGATCAGGCACTAAATTATGCAAGGGAGTTGAACCGGCGCCCTTATTAAAAACAGTCTTTTCCAGGGGCACCTTATCCACCGTTTTCTCCCATAACTGAAATATCTGACTTTGGCCCTTCAATAGAAGAGTTGAGGCATTCTTGTTTCGGAGGGGGTTGGATCTAGTCTTAACAGAGGATCTTCCCCCCAACAATCTCCCAGATCGAAGCTTTTTTGCGGTCATATTTCAGGCTATGTCACAAGGAAAGTGAAACAATACACAATGCCAGAAAACAATTTCAAATATGCTCAATGTTTAAAAAAAGAGATAAGAAAAGGCAAAGCAAATGGAGCGCATCAATTGAATTACAAATATTGCGGCAATTGCCAAGGTCTATAAGGATTGAATGGATACACAATAAAATACGTTTACGAATAAATGTTAATAAGTGGGCCCAGCCCAGCCTACTTCTGCCACTGAGGGCCACAGAGGGCCCGCCCTTTGCCCGGGCTTAGCCCCGGGCGCTCCCGCGCGTTCCCGCGACGCGGGGAGTAACGCGGCTCTTTATGCGCCTCCTGGCGCGTTAATGCGGTGCTCAGCTTCCGGCCTCCAGGATCTATGGGGCTTGTAGTCCAGTGTGCCCAGTAGCTCTCCCCCACTCGGCGGCCGCGCTATTGATGTGAAAGCGCAGCAGCGGGGGGTGAGCGGGAGCGGGAGCACCTTGCCACACAGAGAGGAGCGAAGTCGGAATTAAATGCAGGTTCGCCGGTCCGGGAAAGGAAGGGTCACCAGGTCAGTATCAGTAAGCTGTCGCGATCCACCGGGAGTGATGCGGCTCTTTATGCGCCTCCTGGCGCGTTAATGCGGTGCTCAGCTTCCGGCCTCCAGGATCTATGGGGCTTGTAGTCCAGTGTGCCCAGTAGCTCTCCCCCACTCGGCGGCCGTGCTATTGATGTGAAAGCGCAGCAGCGGGGGGTGAGCGGGAGCGGGAGCACCTTGCCACACAGAGAGGAGCGAAGTCGGAATTAAATGCAGGTTCGCCGGTCCGGGAAAGGAAGGGTCACCAGGTCAGTATCAGCAAGCTGTCGCGATCCACCGGGAGTGACGTGGCTCTTTATGCGCCTCCTGGCGCGTTAATGCGGTGCTCAGCTTCCGGCCTCCAGGATCTATGGGGCTTGTAGTCCAGTGTGCCCAGTAGCTCTCCCCCACTCGGCGGCCGCGCTATTGATGTGAAAGCGCAGCAGCGGGGGGTGAACTGGAGCGGGAGCACCTTGCCACACAGAGAGGAGCGAAGTCGGAATTAAATGCAGGTTCGCCGGTCCGGGAAAGGAAGGGTCACCAGGTCAGTATCAGCAAGCAAGCTGATACTGCAAGCAAGCTGATTTGACAATGGTGACAATGTCAAGTTCACCAGCTTTTGCAAGAGGGGTTACCTGGGTTTTTGGCCCTGTGCTAGACGGCCATCTAGGGAAACCTACCAAACCCACACATTTCTGAAAAGTAGACACCGGGGGCTTCCAAGGAGGTATGGCTTGTGTGAATCCTCCAACGTTCCTTTACCCAGAATCCCTTGCAACCCTCAATTTTAGCTGAAAAAAATCAGTTTTTCACACTTTTTTGTGTGGGAAAGCGTGGCATCACTGGGCTCACACAAATTACCTCCCACCCAGCGTTCCCCAAGGTCTCCCGATAAAAATGGTACCTCACTTGCGTGGGTAGGCATAGTGGCTGCTACAGGAAAAGGCCCAATTTGTACTGTGGAGACCAAAAAATTACCTTTAGCAAAACAATCTTATTTTTTGAGGGGGTCACCTGAGCTTTTGGCCCGGGGCTTTGCGGGCATCTTTGTAAACTACCAAACCCAAACAGTTCTGAAAACTAGACACCCGGGGGAGTCCAGGGAGGTATGGCATGCGTGGGTCCCCCAATGTTTTCCTACCCAGAAATCCCTGCAAACCCTAAATTTAGGTTAAAAAACCCACATTTCTATACATTTTTGGGTGGGATCTCGCTGCCGGCACAAATGTCCTACCACCCAGCGTTCCCCTTGTTCTCCCGAGTAAAATGATACATCACTTGTGTGGGTGGGCTAAAGGCCTGTGACTAAGGTAGGGGGGCTTAATTTGTAAAACTTAAATACTACTTTTTTTAAAATTCCTTTTTAGCCTGTTCTGCTTTGGGGTACCCACACAAGTGAGGTATCCTTTTACTCGGGAGAACAAGGGGAACGCTGGGTTGTAGGACATTTTTGCAGGCACGGAGATCTCACGCAAAAAAGTTTGGAAAAGTGATATTTTTACCTAATTTTAAGGTTTGCAAGGAGTTCTGGGTAGGAAAACATTGGGAGACCCACGCATGCCATACCTCCCTGGACTCCCCCGGGTGTCTAGTTTTCAGAACTGTTTGGGTTTGGTAGTTTCCAAAGATGGCCACCGAGCCC
Organism: Lissotriton helveticus; assembly: GCF_964261635.1. Taxonomy (NCBI): domain Eukaryota; kingdom Metazoa; phylum Chordata; class Amphibia; order Caudata; family Salamandridae; genus Lissotriton; species Lissotriton helveticus. The sequence continues at coordinate 1,077,749,029 of NC_136070.1, read as the reverse complement.
CGGGCCAAAAACTCAGGTGCCCCCCCCCAAAAATCAAGGTAGTTTTGCAATAGGGTATTGTAAATTCACCACCGTACGATTTGAACCGTTTCCTGTAGCAGCCACTATGCCTATCCACGCAAGTGAGGTACCATTTTTTTCGGGAGACCTAGGGGAACGCTGGGTGGGTGGAAATTTGTTGATCCACGCAGATTCCAGAACTTTCCACCACAGAAATGTGAGGAAAATGTGTTTTTTTTTGTCAAATTCTTAGCTTTGCAAGGAATTCTGGGTAACAGAACCTGGTGGTAGGCAGTCGAGTCACCCCATCCTGAATTCCCCTGGGTGTCTAGTTTTCAAAAATGTATAGGTTTGCTAGGTTTCCTTAGGTGCTGGCAGAGCTAGGGCGAAAAAACAAAAGGGAGTCTTTTTGTCCAAAAAGTGCAAGATTTCACTGGGAAATTGAGGTGCGACCATGTTGCGTTTTGCGCTGTTTCATGTCGCAGCCACTATGCCTACCCACGCAAGTGAGGTACAATTTTTTTCGGGAGACCTGGGGGAACGCTGGGTGGGTAGAAATTTGTTGATCCACGCAAATTCCAGAACTTTCCACCACAGAAATGTGAGGAAAATGTGTTTTTTTGTCAAAATCTTAGCTTTGCAAGGGATTCTGGGTAACAAAACCTGGGGGTAGGCAGACGAGTCACCCCATTCCGAATTCCCCTGGGTGTCTAGTTTCCAAAAATGTATAGGTTTGCTAGGTTTCCCTAGGTGCTGGCAGAGCTAGGGCGCAAAACAAAAGGTAGTCTTTTTGTCCAAAAAGTGCAAGATTTCACTGGGAAATTGAGGTGCGACCATGTTGCGTTTTGCGCTGTTTCATGTCGCAGCCACTATGCCTACCCACGCAAGTGAGGTACCATTTTTTTCGGGAGACCTGGGGGAACGCTGGGTGGGTGGAAATTTGTTGATCCACGCCGATTCCAGAACTTTCCACCACAGAAATGTGAGGAAAATTTGTTTTTTTTGTCAAAATCTTAGCTTTGCAAGGGATTCTGGGTAAACAAAACCTGGGGGTAGGCAAATGAGTCACCCCATCCTGAATTCCCCTGGATGTCTAGTTTTCAAAAATGTATAGGTTTGCTAGGTTTCCCTAGGTGCTGGCAGAGCTAGGGCGCAAAAACAAAAGGTAGTCTTTTTGTCCAAAAAGTGCAAGATTTCACTTGGAAATTGAGGTGCGACCATGTTGCGTTTTGCGCTGTTTCATGTCGCAGCCACTATGCCTACCCACGCAAGTGAGGTACCATTTTTTTCGGGAGACCTGGGGGAACGCTGGGTGGGTGGAAATTTGTTGATCCACGCAGATTCCAGAAATTTCCACCACAGAAATGTGAGGAAAATGTGTTTTTTTTGTCAAAATCTTAACTTTGCAAGGGATTCTGGGTAACAAAACCTGGAGGTAGGCAGACGAGTCACCCCAACCTGAATTCCCCTGGGTGTCTAGTTTTTAAAAATGTATAGGTTTGCTAGGTTTCCCTAGGTGCTGACAGAGCTTGGGCACAAAAACAAAAGGTAGTCTCTTTGTCCAAAAAGCGCAAGATTTCACTGGGAAATTGAGGTGCGACCACGTTGCGTTTTGCGCTGTTTCATGTCGCAGCCACTATGCCTACCCACGCAAGTGAGGTACCATTTTTTTCGGGAGACCTGGGGAAACGCTGGGTGGCTGGAAATTTGTTGATCCACGCAGATTCCAGAACTTTCCACCACAGAAATGTGAGGAAAATGTGTTTTTTTTGTCAAATTCTTAGCTTTGCAAGGAATTCTGGGTAACAAAACCTGGTGGTAGGCAGTCAAGTCACCCCATCCTGAATTCCCCTGGGTGTCTACTTTTTAAAAATGTATAGGTTTGCTAGGTTTCCCTAGGTGCTGGCAGAGCTAGGGCTCAAAAACAAAAGGTAGTCTCTTTGTCCAAAGAGCGCAAGATTTCACTGGGAAATTGAGGTGCGACCACGTTGCATTTTGCGCTGTTTCGTGTCGCAGCCACTTTGCCTACCCACGCAAGTAAGGTACCATTTTGTTCGGGAGACCTGGCGGAACGCTGGGTGGGTGGAAATTTGTTGATCCACGCTGATTCCAGAACTTTCCACCACTATAATGTGAGGAAAATGTGTTTTTTTTGTCAAATTCTTAGCTTTGCAAGGGATTCTGTGTAACAAAACCTGGTGGTAGGCAGTCGAGTCACCCCATCCTAAATTCCCCTGCGTGTCTACTTTTCAAAAATGTATAGTTTTGCTAGGTGTCCCTAGGTGCCGGCAGAGCTAGGGTGCAAAAACTACAGGTAGGCACTTTGCCAAAAAAGGGTCAATTTGTAACTGCAAAATTTAGGTGTGACCACGTTGCATTTTGCGCCGTTTTCTGTCGCAGGCACAAGGCCGACCCACACAAGTGAGGTACCGTTTTTATCGGGAGACTTGGGGTAATTCAGATTTGTAAATCAACTGTTATTACCAATTGAGCTTTCATGCATTTCTCCCTTTCAATGAAAGACATTGTGTAAAAAAAAATACTTTTTGAAAAATGACCAATAATTCTCATGCTAGTATGAGTATTCCCAATTTTGAAAATGTGCAATTATATACTGTTTCTGAACTCTATTATTTGTACCCAATTCAGAAATACATAGGTGTCTTTCATACAGATTTTTCCATGCATACATTTTCCAAGACAAAGTGCTCTATACCCCAGTAAATGAAAAAATACCATTGCAAGTTACTGCTCAGTTTTTGGATCTGGGTTCGTCGGGTTCTTGGTGAAACTACAAGTCCTATATATCCCCACAACCAGGAAGGTCTAACGGATGTAACGGTATATTGCTTTCCAAGAGCTGTCAGAATTAGAAAAAGTTATAGGTGAAAACGTTGAGACAAAAGGCTGTTTTTTTCAACGAATTTTCAATTATTCCAATATTTAACTGTTAGTTTCTATAAAGAAACCTTCATGGATTTAGACAAATGACCCCTTTCTTAATTCAGAATTTTGTCTACTGTTCGAAAATGTACAGCTTTCCAGGATCCATTATTTCTTTCAAACTCATTTCTACCATTAACTGGAAGGAGGTGGAAAGCTCTAAAAATAGCAAGACAAATGCCAAAACTGTGCGAAACATGTCGGTTCTCTAACAAAAGACTGTTCTTCCCTAAAAGCTGAGAAAATTGAGATTTCAGCCCCACAAACCCTTTTTTGATAACATTTTGAGGGAAAAACCCAGAGGCTTTCATTTGCAGCCCATTATTCCCATTTTTCTGAAAAAAACAAAAATATCACTATATTTTGGTTAATTTCTGGGACCCCTCCAAGGGAATCCACAAACCCTGGGCGCCTTTAGAATCCACATGATGTTGGAAGAAAAGGACGCAAATTTGGCGTGGATACCTTATGTGGTCAAAAAGTTACAAGGGCCTAAGCGCGCACTACCCCAAAACGCCAAAAAAAGCCTTAGCACAGGAGGGGAAAAGGCCTAGCAGCAAAGGGTTTAAGAGGCAGCAGCGCCGCGAGAGCTTTGGTATGTGTTTGTTTTGGGTCTGAGGACGGGAAGTGGAGAGGGATGCGGTTTCGCCTGCGCCTTTAAGGCTTGCCACACGTGCTCTGGTTCAGCAGGTTTGGAGCCAAGGGGAAAGGAAGCAGGAATTGGAAAAAAGTCTGGAAGAGCGAGGCGCCGCGAGAGGAGAGAGGTAAGGGCAGGAAAAGGGGAGAGAGAGTCAGTGCACTCTGCTTAGTCCGCACGAGAGGGGCTAGTGCTTCGAATCTACTCTAGATCTGAAAATGCCCCTGTGAGGTATTAACAGGGATTATTGGCACAGTTAGACATTCACGCTGTGCTCGTATAATGTGGTGTAGAAACGCTGTAGCCACGTAGCCGGTGAGTGGGGCGGGTGGGGCTTAGTTGTAGGGGGGTGTGCGTGTATGCAGTGTGTGTGTGCGTGCGTGTGTGTGTGCCTGTGTGGATGCGTGAGTGTGGCTGTGTGTGTGTGTGCGCATGCGTGAGTGTGGCTGTGTGTGTGTGTGCGCATGCGTGAGTGTGGCTGTGTGCACGCGATTGAGAGAGGCGAGAGGCAGTCTTGAGCGCGTTCACAGACCCCAATCAGAGACCTAAAAAAAACAAAAACATGCTAAGGTTACACTATCCTATCACTTTACTTAAGTACACACAGTAAGGAGCCAGAAGGTGTGTAGTTGGTCATTTGAACATCCTTCCCACACTCCTATCTGTTCTGCAGATTCCCACGAGGCACCCTTCTCATGCCAAGAACTTGTCCGGAGTTGCCCCGGACTATGTGGAGATCATTTAGGAGACGCCGGGGTGTGTACCTCACAACTAAATGCTGTGCAAGGAAGGAAAGAATTGAGTGTACAGCTAGAAAGACTTGAGGTCAGGTCAATCTAACAGATATTGGGCAGTGACGTAAGGCAAAATGATGGTGCCTGCCAGCAGAGTGTGGCCATGGAACCTCTGAGATTCCGATAGCTACCAGATGCTCATAGCACTTAGCTGGAAGGAGTGGGGGCTGAGCCTTAAAGTCTTCTGAAGATGCACAGCAGGAAATTGCCCTACGGTCTTGTGGTGCCGTAGTAGTAAGGGACCGGAGACCAGATCATGCTAAATAGGGTTTTATTTTTATCAAGTGTCTCTTCTGCCAAGTAGGGAGACTGTCTCTGAGGAGTTTAAGTGGTTCCGTGGTGAATGGCTCTCCTGGGTTGGTCTTTTCCTGCAGGGGCTTCACTCCGCCGCACTTCTCGGTGGTAATTCGCCTTCTCTCTAGTGTATTACATGTGAAAGGAAGATAGAAGGGTGTCAGAACACTTGTCCTGCTCACGCAATCACCCAAGGGACCGGGAAGTGCATAGGACACCGCTGCTCATGGTTCACAAAAGTTACTTCCCTCGCGGTACTGTGTGGAAGGTATGGTGAGGTCAGCGTGTGATAGGGGAGGGGCCTAGGAGGATCTCCTCCTGGCTACAGGTCTGTATGGCGCCTTCTCTTTACATCCTGGAATGGTCAGGCCCACCTTCAAGTATTAACTATAAGTCCCAAAATGCAACATGCTGCTGGATTGCAAAAGAAGTGATTGACTTAAGTTGTCATTCAAGGTGCCGGGCTACTTGCCCACTAAGGTGCCTAAATCATTTACGTCAGGTTTAGTTGTAGACGTCTGAAAGTTAAATAGGGCTGAGGCTGAGTCATTTGCATATCTGAAAGACTGTTATGTCAGCTGGAGATAATCAAGTAAGGTGGAGGGGCTTGTCCGGAAGAAAACAACTTACTTACCTGTAACTTTGGTTCTCCAGTATTGGTAACTTTCATAGATTCCCATGGCTTGCATCATTCCCCGTCTTCAGAATGGGAACCTCGGTAAATAAAAAATAACATAGCAGTAGGTACTAAAGAGAAAGAAAGGCCTAGGCATCATCTCATTTTGTAGCATATCCACCTATTTCTGTAAAAGAGACCAAAAACATGTAACAACCAATCAGATTAGCCTCACCCCATAGAACCCTCCTGAGAGAGCCTCAGAGCCTCAGATTTTCGTAACCACAATCGTTGAAGGCTGAGCTTTCCCAGGGGAGGAGGGTGGGCGCATGGGAATCTATGAAAGTCACCAATACTGGAGAACCAAAGTTACAGGTAAGTAACTTGTTTTCTTACTCCAGTATTGTAACTTTCATAGATTCCCATAGCTTGTATCAGAGTAGCTAGCAGTAAACAATAAAGCACATTTTGTGACATAAAAACTGAAATAACTCTGTATCCATACTTTCATAAGAAGTCAACAGACATTAAAACAGTAGTCAGTAAACATTATCAGATACAAAATGTGCAATAATAGGAAGGAGGGATAGAAGGGAAAGCTCACCGCTCATTGGAAGAGATTCCTCAGAACTGCTTGTCCCACTGCCGTCTCACTCCTTGTGCAAAAGTCCAAACAGTAGTGCTTTGTGAAAGTGTGGGCACTGCTCCATGTAGCTGCTCTACAAATGTCTTTAATAGGAACTCCAGCGAAGAGAGCATCAGATGATGAAACTGATCTTGTGGAGTGAGCTCGTACACGTCCTTCTAGCGGCTTATCCGCCGCTTGGTGGCAATAGTGAATTGCACTAGAAATACAATGTGAGATTCCTTGTTTTGAAAGGGGAAAACCTTTCCGAGGAGTACTAAAAGCAACAAAGAGTTGTGAAGATTTCCTGAAATCCTTTGTGCGCTCCAGGTAAAATTTCAGACATCTCTGGACATCCAAGGAATGAAGAGACCATTCTGCTGGAGTCGTAGGTCGAGGGAAAAAAGATTTTAGAAAGACAGGTTCATTCAAATGGAAATCCGAAGGGACCTTTGGAATAAATATCAGATTTGTTCTTAGAATTAGAGTGTCGTTTTTGAACTGTAAAAAAGGTTCCATAATGGTCAGAGCTTGAAGTGCCCTAACCCTCCTAGCTGATGTCAAGGCTAAGAGGAGGGCCACTTTCCATGACAGAAATTTAAGATCCGCTCTATGAATAGGCTCAAACGAAGGTCTCATGAGATGAGCCAGAACCGACCTGGAGGGAAAACCCTAAAGAGTCCTTTCAGGAATTGTTTGACAAGCCTTGCAGACCAGAGAGAAGGACCAGAGGCAGTCCGCCTGAATCTAGAGATGGCCGCCAGGTGTACCTTGATGGAGGAATGTGCCATGCCTGACTTGGCCAGAGATAGATATGGCAATATCTGATGAGGAACAGAAGAGAATGGATGAATGTTTTCTCTGTGGCACCCTAAACAGAAACATTTCCATTTTGCATGATAGGTCTTATTTGTACTTCGTGCGCGGGCTTGAGTTCAAATTTCTTTACACTCCTGAGGGATCTTTAAACTCTGGAATTCTCGGTGCTCAGGAGCCATGCTGTCAACTGAAGAGAGCTCGGATCTGGATGCACCACCTGGCCCTAGGATATTGTCAATAGAGATGGAATGGGACGTAGGTGAACCGGCTGTTCTTGAGGGGCAGGAGAAGCTCTGTGAACCAGAATTGGCGGGGCCACGCCACGCTATTAGAATGATTGTACAGGGTTCTGTCTTGAGTTTTCTGAGTAACCTTGGAACCAGGGGAATTGGAGGAAAGGCGTAAACAAATGCGCCAGACCAGGCCATCGAAAGAGCATTCCCCAACAAACCGCGATGGTGATCCCTGCTTGCATAGAACCAGCATTTCCTGTTCTCTGGGGTAGCAAACAGGTCTATGGACGGAGTGCCCCAACGTGAGTGTCCTGATCCAGTTCCCACTCGTGACAGACTGATTTCAGATGACTCAATGTATCTGCTGTCGTGTTGAGGGTACCTGGGAGATGCTCTGCTGAGAGAGTGATTTTTTGGAAAATTGCCCATTCCCAAATTTCCTGGGCCTCTTTTGAAAGAAGTTGAGATCTTGTTCCATCCTGTTTGTTCACATAATGCATGGTCGTCGTGTTGTCCGTACGGACCAGGACGGTGGAGTTCCGAATCCTCTGAAGGAAAGCCTGCAAAGCTAAATGAATCGCCTTGAGCTCCAGAAGATTGATGTGGAGAGTGAGTTGTTCGGGTGTCCAGTGATCGCTTACTTGGAGGTCTTGCAAAACTGCTCCCAAGCTTTCTAGCGAGGCATCCATGGTCAGAATCAAAGGAACTGGAGCAACCTTGAAATTGAGACCTTTTGAGATATTGTCCTTCATCGTCCACCAATTGGCCGCCTCTGTCATAAGAGGAGTGACTGTTATTTTGACGCTGAACGTGCCCTCCGACTGGCGCCATTGAATGTCCAGTTGTTCTTGCAAGGGGCGCATACAAAGTCTGCAATGCGGAATTAAGGGTATGCTGGATGAAATAGATCCTAGGAGAGATTTGTATCGACAAACCGACAGAGATCGTCTTCTTTGCAATTGACGGGCAGAAAGAATCAGCTTTTTCTGTCTTTCCTCTGATGGGAAAGCCTTGCAGCAAGGCGTATCCAGAATGGACCCTAGAAACTTGGCCGACCTGGATGGAAGAAGGACTGACTTGTCCTTGTTGAGTTGAATATTCAGATGATTGAAAAGCTGAATGCAACTTTCGACTGCTCTTGTAGTTGCTTGAGAAGATGGAACTTTTATCAACCAATCGTCCAGGTAGGGAAAAACCTTTAGAGACTACTTTCTCAGAAACGCTACAACTGGGGTCAATACCTTTGTGAATATCCCCGGAGCGGATCCGAGCTCCGAAAGGCAGGACCTTGAATTGAAAGTGGCTCTTGGCTACTCTGAAGCGTAAATATCTCCTGTGAGCTGGGTGGATAGGGACATGGAAGTATGCATCCTCGAGATCCAGAGTCGCCATGTAATCTCCTGGATTCAGAAGACGCAAGATATCCTGAAGAGATACCATCCCAATCCAGAGTTATGAGATAGGTGTTGAGCTCCCTCAGGTCTAAGATTGGGCGTCATTTTTCCTCCATCTTGCGAACCAGGAAAAATCTGGAATAGAACCCTTCTCCTCGTTGAGATAGAGGTACTGGCTCTATCACTCCTTTGATGAGCAGTTGACGAGTTTCGAGACGTAGAAGATGTAGATGTTTTGATTCGGCGGCGCGAGGGGCTCTGAATGGTGGGAGGTTTTGAAATTCAAATGTGTGGCCAAACCGGATGATATTGAGGACCTACCGATCTGATGTTATGATCTTCCAGCTGTGGAGACATTGTGATATCCTGCCCCCTAATGATGGTACAAGGGGTGAAGAACAGTATGCAGAGCCGGGAAGCCGCTATTGGCGTTTAGAGGTATCTCTCTCCTGACGCCCCTGTCGACCTCTTGAAGATTGGCGAGAGAAAGACGCCGACTGGCCTTGGCGTTGAGAGTTCTGAGGTTTGTATGATTGCAAAGATTGTGAATAGGAGTAGCGTTGTTGGTATCTTCCTCTGTAGGTAGAAAAACCTTTTCCTCTTGCCCCCCGGAAACGCACTTTACGCTATTGCAATGTCCCCAAGGACCTTGCCGTTTCTGTGTCCTTTTTGATGTCTTGTAGAGCATTGTCTATATGCTTGCCAAAAAGCATGTCTCCATCAAATGGCAAATGCAAAATCTTATTCTGCACCTCAGGGCAAAACCAGGTAGACCGAAGCCAGCCTTGCCGTCTTAGGACAGCTGAACCTGCCAAGGCGCGAAAAGCAGTTGTGGCAATGTCCATCGCACAATTGATCATTTCTGAGGAAGACCGCTCTCCCTCATCTAGGATCTTCTTCGCGTCAGCCTTAGAACTATCTGGCAGTTGATCTATAAATGGAGACAAATCGCACCACATTTGGTGATCATATCGTCCCAAAATTACAAGTGCATTTGCAGCTCTAACAAGGAGGCTGGACATAGAGGAAAACCTCTTGCCCACATTGTCCAGGGCAGTACAAAAGGGGGTGGTGATGGATGGAGCATTTGAACCAATCAAACACTCACGTCCAGTCAACAGATCTGGGTTTAACCCATCACCGTTCTTTAGCCCACTCTGCCACCCCAGTTCAGACATGGCCATATGCAAATCAGTCTGACTCTGTGCCTCATGGGAACAGTCCAGCCCGAACTGCCAAGCCATACCTTCCCTGGACCGGACTCAAGCCTCCTAGGACCGGTTTCTGGCACTCCAGGCGTCTTCAGCCAGGCTTGCTTGAATCCAGTGGCAAAGTGAGCAAGGGACTCACGTCTGAGCATACCCTGCCAACTTATGGCGAATAAAGCCGTACAAAAGGGGGTGGTGATGGCAGTTCGGGCTGGACCGTTCCCATGAGGCACAGTGTCAAGGCTGATTTGCATATGACCATTTCTGAACTGGGGTGGTGTGGAGTGCAAAAAAACGATGGATTTAGGCCCAGATCTCTGTACTGGGGTGAATGTATGACATTGTTCTGCATTCTGTCCATCAACTGTTGGTTTTGCATTTGTCACCCCGAGTGGGATGGGTATGCTCAGACGTGAGTCCCATGCTCTCCACACCACTGGAGTCAAGCTATCCTGGCTGAAGACGGCTGATAGCCAGAAACCGGTCCTAGGATGCTTGATTCCGGTCCAGGAAAGACATGGCTTGGCAGTTCGGGCTGGACTGTTCCCATGAGGCACATAGTCAAGGCTGATTTGCATATGGCCATGTCTGAACTGGGGTGGTGTGGAGTGCAAACAAATGATGGATTTAGGGCCAGATCTCTGTACTGGGGTGAATGTATGACATTATTCTGCATTCTGTCCATCAACTGTTGGTTTTGCATTCGTCACCCCGAGTGGGATGGGTATGCTCAGACGTGAGTCCCATGCTCTCCACACCACTGGAGTCAAGCTATCCTGGCTGAAGACGGCTGATAGCCATAAACCGGTCCTAGGATGCTTGATTCCGGTCCAGGAAAGACATGGCTTGGCAGTTCGGGCTGGACTGTTCCCATGAGGCACAGGGTCAAGGCTGATTTGCATATGGCCATGTCTGAACTGGGGTGGTGTGGAGTGCAAAAAAACGATGGATTTAGGCCCAGATCTCTGTACTGGGATGAATGTATGACATTGTTCAGCATTCTGTCCATCAACTGTTGGTTTTGCATTTGCCACCCCGAGTGGGATGGGTATGCTCATTCTGAGTCCCATGCTCTCCACACCACTGGAGTCATGCTATCCTGGCTGAAGACGGCTGATAGCCAGAAACCGGTCCTAGGATGCTTGTATCCGGTCCAGGAAAGACATGGCTTGGCAGTTCGGGCTGGACTGTTCCCATGAGGCACAGGGTCAAAGCTGATTTGCATATGGCCATGTCTGAATTGGGGTGGTGTGGCGTGCAAAAAAACGATGGATTTAGGCCCAGATCTCTGTACTGGGGTGAATGTATGACATTGTTCTGCATTCTGTCCATCAACTGTTGGTTTTGCATTTGTCACCCCGAGTGGGATGGGTATGCTCAGACGTGAGTCCCATGCTCTCCACACCACTGGAGTCAAGCTATCCTGGCTGAAGACGGCTGATAGCCAGAAACCGGTCCTAGGATGCTTGATTCCGGTCCAGGAAAGACATGGCTTGGCAGTTTGGGCTGGACTGTTCCCATGAGGCACAGGCTCAAAGCTGATTTGCATATGGCCATGTCTGAACTGGGGTGGTGTGGAGTGCAAAAAAACAATGGATTTAGGCCCAGATCTCTGTACTGGGGTGAATGTATGACATTGTTCTGCATTCTGTCCATCAACTGTTGGTTTTGCACATTGTCCAAGGGCCTGCCCTCCTTATCAGGTGGTGTGGTAAGGGGTGCCAATGGATTCTTTGACTTTCTTTGAGCTGCCTGAGAGATAACAGAGTCTGGCTTCAGTTGACCAACCAGGCAGGCGGGACTATTGTCAGGAGCCTTATATTTTTTCTCCAGTCGCTGAAGAACAGGGATGACGGTAGCTGGAGACTGCATCACATTATTCCCTCACTCCATACATGCTCCACCATTGGGATAGAACGGATGGATTTTCTAAAAGGCTCCTTGAAATCATAAAGAAAACAGTCCGACTGTAACACGGGAATGGGAAGGCCAAACCTCTTGGAAGCTCTCTCCATAAGATTATGGAAACCTCCGATGTCTGCTGGAGGAGAGTCTTTAGGGTTAGGTGATGGTGAAGCAGGATCTGGAATGATATTTTTGTCCCATTCCCTATCCAGATTCGGTCATCATCTGATGAGTCATCATCATCATCCTGCACTGTGATGAAATTCTGTTCTAATGGTTCCGGCTCCGGAGGTTGAGCAACTGAGCCGCAGAAGTAGACGGAGGTGGCGGCGGTTGCATGGATTGTTGATCAGAGGCTTGAGATGGAAATCTCCTCTTATAATCCAACAACATGATTTGTAAGTCACTTGTAAGTGAACACGGCATAGCCACCATACCCTGATGTGCCTGCTCGTGAGGTCTATCCCGTGGAGGGAATTGTTGTTATTCCAAGTAATAATCATCAGAATCTGAGTCCTGGTATTTCACCTGAAGTTAGGATGGACTATACGCATCCCCGTAAGGACCTTCTTCCTCCTCTGAGTATTCCTCGTCCAAAAGCATTGCTGGAAGTAATGGTGTCACCCTTCGCGGAGATATCATTTAAGGTGTGATTTGGCTGATCGAAATTTTGACTTTTTGTATCGCCGACGGGGTCGTCGATGATATCGTCATCGAAGGAATCGTTGTCGGAGAAAGGACCGTCGACGATGATCGTCGACGGTACCGTAGATGAGCTCGACGTCAGTACCATCGTTGCCGTTGTCATTGACATTGTCGTCGTCGTTTTTGTCGACAGCATCGTCGGCGTCATACTTGTCGACGTCGAGGTTGTCAACATCGTCGACGAAGCTCTCGACAACAGGACCGTCGACGGAGCTGAAATCGACACCTGGTGAATTTTAGATGCCGTCGTCGACATACCTGATAATGTCGTCGTCAACGAACTGGTTTTCTTCTCAGATTTTGCTCCTGAGGTGCAGATGTTGGGTTCTTGAACACTTTTGCCTTTTCAGTTGGTGGAGAGGCAGCAGAAGGTCCATGGCTCACCTTCTGAGCAGAAAGAACATCGGGAGCAAGTCCCTCCCTCTCCTTTACACCTCGGTGAGGAGATATTTTGGGACTGGGCCTGTCAGACCTATCAGAGGTCTTTTGAGAGGCCTTACCAGGAGGTTCAGTTGAAGTTGAAGGGGAAGACCTACCCCTCTTTTTAGACCTCCTTGAAGAAGTAGCTGAGGGGGAATCTTCACTGTCACTGGAAATTACTTCTTTTCGTGACTTCATCTTCTGTAATCAGGTCAAAAGTCGTTCCCTGTCTCTCAGAGTCTTGAAGGAGAAGGTCCTGCAGATCTTAGAATAAGTGGCCTTGTGATCAGGATACAAGCAATAAATGCAGTCCTTATGCTTGTCCTCAATGTAAAGCCTTTTTTTAGAACAAGTAGCACAGGCCTTAAATAAAGCTTTCTTTTCCTTATCTGACATCCTGAAGAGAATAAAGTTGAAATCCAAAAGTTGTAGAGAAATCTGAGCAGAGCTCTGTGGAGACTCCTTTAGCACAACGTGCGGTAGAAAATCTGAGGCTCTGAGGCTCTCTTAGGAGGGTTCTATGAGGTGAGGCTAATCTGATTGGTTGTTACATGCTTTTGGTCTCTTTTACAAAAAGAGGAGGATATGCTACAAAATGAGATGTGGCCTAGGCCTTTCTTTCTCTTTTGTACCTACTGCTATGTTATTTTTTATTTACCGAGGCTCCCATTCCGACGACGGGGTATGATACAAGCCATGGGAATCTATGAAAGTTCCAATACTGGAGTAACCCAATACATCGAGTCAGAGGTAAGGCTGGGCAGTGGAGGTAAAGTATACTCCGCCACATGGTGGAATCAGAGTTTTTGGCGAACTCCGCCTTCCCAGCGGAGTGCAGAGTTGGCATAACTCCGCTGGCGGAGTGGAGTTCCCCGCCCACCATTAGTTCTGTTTTCTAATAAGGGATATTCCATAGTTTGAGTTCATATGCATAGAAGCCCACTAAGTGCAAACTTGTGCAGAAGAGTGTCAATATGAATAACACATGCATGTTGGCAAGATTGTTCCCTTCAACCTGGGTAAAGATAGAGGAGCAATTGTTCAGCATGGGAAGAACAAATTACTTACCTTCGGTAATGCTTTTTCTGGTAGATACAATATCTGCCTGTGGATTCCTCACCTTGTGAATATCCCCCTGCGTCAGCAGCTTCCGGAAATTCTTTTTGTAGCTTCGCGCCGATGTGGAGCGACGTCACAGAGGCGCGGCATCGCGCGCGACTCCGCTGACGTCACCAACCCCATATCAGGCCCACGCCGGCGTGATGACATCAGTTCCGCCCCTTTTTTCCGTGCCTTCGAGGCACATGGACGGACCAATGGCAGTAGAACAATACAAAGTATACACAGTACACAATGTCCAGATTACACACATAGTGCGAAAACAATAAAGGAAAGCAAAATGCAATAAACATTTCCTTTGACAATAAATATATATAAATAAATACAACAAACATGGTATACAAGAGTGGACAACGGGGAGGCGGGCGGGTCAGTGAGGAATCCACAGGCAGATACTGTATCTACCAGAAAAAGCGTTACCGAAGGTAAGTATCTTGTTCTTCTGATAGATACATCTGCCTTGTGGATTCCTCACCTTGTGAATAGAGTCGCACAGCAGTCCCCACTCCCGGAGGAGGGTGTCCACTCTTCTATACCAAGAAATCCTGGAGGACAGAGCTCGCAAAGTGGCCGTCCTTCCTCACCTCGGTATCCAAGCAGTAATGCTTCGCGAAAGTGTGGAGGGAGGCCCAAGTCGCAGCTCTGCAAATGTCTTCTACGGGCACACCTCTAGAAAGAGCAGATGTTGCAGACTTCGCTCCAGTGGAATGAGCCCTTATACCCTCAGGAGGGTCCTTACCGGCCAGAGAGTAGCAAATCTTGATGCACAGGATTATCCATCTAGAAAGTGTGCGCTTGTGCACCGCTTTGCCCTTTTTGCAGCCAGCAAAACCCACGAAGAGCTGATCATCAACACGATAGTCTCTAGTCCTATCGAGATAGAAACTGACTGCTCTCTTTGGGTCCAAGCGATGAAGCCGCTCCTCCTCCTTGGAAGGGTGAGGGGGAGGATAAAAGGTAGGGAGGGTAAAGGATTGCCCCAGGTGGAAAGGAGTTACCACCTTTGGCAGAAAAGCAGCCCTGGTCCTAAGAACCATTCGATCAGCATGAATGGATAAAAACGGGGGCTTTGAACTAAGAGCTTGAAGCTCACTTACCCTCCTTGCCGAGGTAATTGCTACAAGGAAGACCGTCTTGAAAGACAAAAGCCTCAAGGGACATGAGTGCAAAGGCTCAAAAGGTGAACCCATCAAAAATGTAAGAACAAGGTTCAAGTCCCATTGGGGTACAATAAAAGGAGTGGGAGGAAATGTATTGGTAAGGCCCTTGATGAACCGTAAAACAATAGGTGACTTAAACAAAGAGGGCTGGTCAGGCAAACAAAGGAAAGCCGATAAGGCCGACAAATAACCCTTAATGGTTGCCACCGCAGAAACCTGCTGGGCCAAGGAAAGAGCAAATTGAGGAATATTGGACAAACGAGCCCTTAAAGGGTCAATGGACTTCTCCCCACACCAAGCAACAAACTTTTACCATCTATAGGAATAAATGGACTTAGTGGAGTCACGACTGGCTGACAAAATGACATCCCCCACTCGTGTGGGAGAGAAAAAGAACTCAGGTTGCGCCGTTCAATCTCCAGGCATGAAGGTGTAAGGTCTGGAAGTGGGGGTGTAGAACCTGTCCCTCCATCTGGGAGAGGAGATCTGCCCTGTGAGGGAGACGGAGCGGCGGGCGAGAGGAGAGGTGGAGAAGGTTTGAGTACCACACCCTTCTTGGCCAATCCGGGGCGATCAATATGACTTGGGCCCGGTCTTGGCGAATCTTCCTCAGAACCCGAGGAATCAAGGGTATGGGAGGAAACGCGTAAAGGAGTTGCGAGTCCCAACTCAACTGAAAAGCGTCCCCCAAGGCTCCCTGCATCGGAAACTGGAGACTGCAGAATGACGGGCAGCGAGCATTCTCGCGAGTGGCGAACAGGTCCACCTGAGGAGTTCCCTACGTCCAAAAGACGTGACGAACTACCTCTGGACCAAGACAGATCCGCTGCAGTTTCTCTGGAGATCCTCACTGACTCCCTGAGATCTCCGTTGTGCTGATACCACTGCCTGCGGAGGCACCACTGGAGTGCCCTCATGTGCCAGCGTGCATGGTTGACCAACAGAATGCAAGAAGCCATCAGACCGAGCAGACGTAAGACCTTCAGGACTGGAACAACCGCTCCATTGTAGAACAAAGGAATCATTTCCTGTATGTCGCGAATCCTTTGAGGAGGAGGGAATGCACGGCATACAGTAGTGTCCAGTACTGCACCTATAACAGGTTGCGCTGGGAGGGCACCAGGTGAGACTTGGGTACATTTATCGAAAAACCCAACCTGTGCAACAACTGAGTTGTCTCTTGCAGATGATTGAGCACCTTCTCCGGCGATTCCGCTTTGATCAGCCAGTCATCCAGATACGGGAATACAGGTATCCCCGACCTCCTGAGATGTGCTGCCACCACTGCCATCACTTTGGTGAAGACTCGAGGCGCAGTAGTAAGACCAAACGGATGGACCGCAAACTGGTAGTGTCGCGACCCAACCGTAAAACGGAGATACTTTCTGTGTGACTTCAAGATGGGAATATGAAAATACGCATCCTGCAAGTCGATCGACACCATCCAGTCCTCTTCCAGCAGCGCTTGAAGAACCTGTGCAAGAGTGAGCATCTTGAACTTTTCCTGTTTCAGGTAAAGGTTCAAGATCCTGAGATCCAGAACTGTCCGAAGCCTGCCATCCTTCTTGGGGATCAGAAAATACCGGGAGTAGCATCCCTGACCCCTCTCCTGCTCCGGAACCACCTCTATCGCACCTTTTCTGAACAGTGCCAGGACTTCTTCCTGCAGGAGAAGCAGGTGGTCCTACGAACAAAAACCCTGGCAAGGAGGGTAATTTGGGGGAAACTCCCGAAAAGGAAGAGCATACCCATTCCCCACGAGATTGAGAACCCAAAGATCCGATGTAATCAATTCCCAATCTCGTAGGAAATGGGTAAGCCGACCCCCCCACTGGACCCACTTGATCCGGAATGGCGGATCTAGGGCTGCTTTGCTGCGTTGGCAAGGGGCTGGGACGGGGAAGAGGAGGAAGCTTGCCGGCCTCGAGAATGGGCTCTTTGCTTGCCCCTATAAGACCTGTACAGCGTGTTTTGCTGCTGCTGTGGCTGCTGCTGCGTTGTCTTGTAGGATCGAAAAGAAGATCTGCTAAATCCTCTAGAACATCTCCCAAAAGTGCCCCTGGTCTGAAGCCCAATGACTTAGCCGTCGCCCTGCTGTCTTTAAAGCGTTCTAAAGCAGCGTCTGCCTTCTTGCCAAATAAACCAGACCGTCGAACGGGAGATCCATCAATGCAGACTGGACATCTGTCGAAAATTCACTCAACTTCAGCCACGCAGCTCTCCTCGTTGCTACAGAAGAGCCCATGACCCTTGCCACAGAGTCCGCCGTGTCCAATCCACTCTGAATCACCTGCCTCGCTGCAGCCTGAGTATCGGAGATAACTTCCTGGAAGTCCTTTCTATCCACCTCCGGCAATTTGGGCACCAACTGTTTTACAGTGTCCATAAGGGCGTGAATATAACGCCCCATCAGGCAGGTCGCATTTGTGGACTTCAGTGCCATACTGGCGGAGGAGAAAACCTTTTTAGCAGCCTGATCCTGCTTTCTCGACTCTTTTTCAGCTGGAACCTGAGGAAAAGCTCCTGTTGATCGTTTTGAACAGGCCGCCTGCACCACCAAACTCTCAGGCAGAGGGTGAGTGGATACACATTCTGGGTCATCAGGAGCAGCTCTGTACCTCCTGGCAACAGCTCTAGACACAGCAGGGGCTGACAAAGGTTTCTTCCAAACTTCTAAAATTGGATCTTTAAGGGCATCATTAAACGGCAGCAATGGTTCAGACACTGATGATGGAGAGTGAAGGACCTCTGTGAGAAGATTTGACTTGAACTCAGCAGTAGGTAAAGCAATGTTCAACAAACTTGCAGCCTTCTGAATCACAATATGGTAAGGAGCCGCATCTTTAGAGGGTTCGTCCGGTACTGAAACTAAATCCCACTCAGGGGACAGTTCAAGGCCACTGGCCACTGAAAGATCCTCAAAAGGGTCCTCAGGATCCTGCAGCTCACCCTCCTCCAAATACTCCTCACGATATCTCTCTTCCTCCATCAGTCTCTGGGCTTCACGCCTCGACCTGCGCTTCACATTCGAAGCCGCTGGTTCCACTGACGGCTCCGCCGAAGCCGGTGCCGGCGTCGAGCCCGACGCCGGACGAGGAAGAATCCCACGACATCACTCATGGTTCGGCATCAGGGATGATGGAATCGGCGTCGAAGGATTCGGCGTCGACGACTTCGGCATCGATGGCTTCGGAGTCGAAGGCCTCGCCAGCGTCGGAAAATGCCAATGCGGCGCCGGAGCCGGCATAAAGTGCATAAAGGGCGCAGGAGCATAGGTTTGGGGAACACCAAGACCAAACGCCATCGGACCCGTGGGACCAACAGGAGCCCCAGAGGGGTACATAGCCCTTGAATAAATACCATACATCGCATTTAGAAAATGCGTCGGATCCTGACCTGGAGCCAGAAAGGTTGGGTACGAACCCCCAGGCTGTTCTTGAGGGCATGGTGTCGATACGACGTCGACTTCCTCTTCAGGCTGGTGCACCGGAGTCGACAGACCTTCGGGCAACGGAGCCTCTCCCTCTTCAACCATCTCCCCCTCACCTTCATCCTCCCGATCCGGAGAATGGGATGGAACCGGAGATAGAATCGCTGTCTGCTTCGGCGAACCTGGCGAATTCGCATGCGACGCCTCACCCCCGGCGTTCGGATCTTCCGAAGCCGAAGACACCACCTCCTTCTCAACCAGCTTCACCTGCGACTTCGGCTTAGAACCCGAATCTTTCCTCGAGCGATGTCGGGATTCATGAGACCTCTTCTTATGCTTCTTTTTTGAAGATCTCGAAGCATGGGCCGAGGACGAGTCCGAACGCAACCTCGAGTGAGATCTTGACCTCGAGCGTCGAGTCCGCGACCTCGATTTCTTCTTCTCCTTACTTCCTTTAAGCTTTGCAACAATAAGCTTAGCTTCTCTCTCCCGGAGGGCCTTAGGAGTCATCTTCTTACAAGACCGGCAGTCTTCGACATCGTGGTCGGAGCTAAGACACCATAAACAGCATTCATGCGGATCCGTAATGGACATGGTCTTTCCGCATTCTCCACAGGCTTTAAATCCGGTCTTCTTCGAAGACATGTCGAAAGAGAAGACAATGAAACACCAACAACACAAAGTAACAAAGTAACTGCAAAAGCTACGGACGATCCCTAGAAAACCGTTAGCGTCGACGATGCGGAAAAAAGGGAACTGATGTCATCACGCCGGCGTGGGCCTTATATGGGGTCGGTGACGTCAGCGGAGTCGCGCGCGATGCCGTGCCTCTGTGACGTCGGTCCACGTCGGCGCGAAGCTACAAAAAGAATTTCCGGAAGCTGCTGACGCAGGGGGATATTCACAAGGTGAGGAATCCACAAGGCAGATGTAACTATCGGAAACAGACACTTCAACAAAACTTTTTTAATGCATACTATTACAACGCATGTCATCACAATGCCATTGCCATTATAACGTATGTCATTGCAACGCATATGCCTTTACCACGCATGCCTTTGCAACGCATTTAGTTGTAAAGAACAAGTTACTTACCTTCGGAAACGCTTTTTCTGGTAGATACAATATCTGCCTGTGGATTCCTCACCTTGTGAATATCCCCCTGCGTCAGCAACATTCAGAAATTCTTTTTGTAGCTTCGCGCCGACGTGGATCCGGACGTCACAGAGGCACGGCATCGCTCGCGACTCCGCTGACGTCACCGACGCCTATAACAGGCCCACGCCGGCGTGATGACATCAGTTCCGCCCTTTTTTCCGTGCCTTCGAGGCACACGGACGGACCAATGACAGTAGACATATACACAGTATACACAGTATCAATATCAAGGTAACACACACAGTGTGAAGTAAATGCAATAAAACATTAGACAACAAGATAAATACATAATAGAAACAGTGGCATAGAAGAGTGGACAACGGGGAGGCGGGTGGGTCAGTGAGGAATCCACAGGCAGATATTGTATCTACCAGAAAAAGCGTTACCGAAGGTAAGTAAATCGTAAATCATACGTTCTTATATAGCGCCTTTCACCGTAAGGTCTCAAGGCGCTTGCTATGGGAACCCGTCCTGGCTTTTCCCTGCGAGATAACCCCTACTGGGCATCCCCAAGGTGAAAAGCAGGCATCCCATCGCGGTGGGGCCGTTGTGGAGATTAAGCAAGCTATTGCCCAGAGTTGCAGAGTGTGAACACATGATTCGAGTAGGCGCCGAGGCGAGAATTATCGAGTCCGTGGACATTTTTGAGCTCAAGACCCTGCTGCGTCGGGAATTGAACCCTGGTCCCGGGTATGACCTCTGCGTCCGGGTCTGCCTCCTCTAACCGGTGAGCCACACTTCTCTCCAAGTAACTTGTTCTTCTGATAGATACATCTGCCGTGTGGATTCCTCACCTTGTGAATAGAGTCCCACAGCAGTCCCCACTCCCGGAGGAGGGTGTCCACTCTGCTATACCAGGAAATCTTGGAGGACAGAGCGCGCGAAGTGGCCGTCCCTCCTCACCTCGGTATCCAAGCAGTAATGCTTCGCAAAAGTGTGGAGGGAGGCCCAAGTCGCGGCTCTGCAAATGTCCTCAACAGGAACGCCTCTAGACAAAGCAGATGTTGCAGACTTTGCTCTAGTTGAATGTGCTCTAATACCCTCAGGAGGGTCCTTACCCGCCAGGGAGTAGCAAATCTTGATGCACAGGATTATCCACCTGGAAAGAGTGCGCTTGTGCACCGCTCTGCCCTTCTTACAGCCAGCAAAACCCACGAAGAGTTGATCATCAACACAATAGTCTTTAGTCCCATCGAGATAGAAACTGACTGCTCTCTTTGGGTCCAAGCGATGAAGTCTCTCCTCCTCCTTGGAAGGGTGAGGGGGAGGATAAAAAGTAGGAAGGGTAATGGATTGTCTTAGATGGAAGGGAGTTACCACCTTAGGCAGAAAAGCAGCCCTGGTCCTGAGAACCATTCTTTCACCATGAATGGTCAAGAATGGGGGCTTGGAACTAAGAGCCTGAAGCTCACTTACCCTCCTTGCCGAGGTAATTGCAACCAAGAAGACCGTTTTAAAACAAAGAAGCCTCATGGGACACTTGTGCAAGGGTTCGAAGGGAGAACCCATCAAATAGGTCAACACAAGATTCAAATCCCAATGAGGAACAACAAAAGGAGTAGGAGGGAACTTATTAGTGAGACCCTTCAAAAATCTTAAAATCACTGGAGACTTAAAAAGAGAGGGTTGATCCGGCAAACAGAGAAATGCCGATAAGGCTGAAAGATACCCCTTGACCGTGGCAACAGCAAATCCTTGCTGCGCCAGAGAAAGAGCAAACTGCAAAATGTCAGACAAATGGGCTCTCAAAGGGTCTATAGATTTCTCCCCACACCAAGTGACAAATTTTGACCACCTATAAGAATAGATGGACTTAGTGGAGTCACGCCTGGCTGACAAGATGACATCCACCACATCAGGAGGGAGAGAAAAAGAACTCAGGTTGCCCCGTTCAATCTCCAGGCATGAACGTGTAAGGTCTGGAGGTGGGGGTGTAGATCCTGCCCCTCCATCTGTGAGAGGAGATCTGCCCTGTGAGGGAGACGGAGCGGCGGGTGAGAGAAGAGGTGGAGAAGGTCTGAGTACCACACCCTTCTTGGCCAATCCGGGGCGATCAATATAACTTGGGCCCGGTCTTGGCGAAATTTCCTCAGAACCCGAGGAATCAAAGGTATGGGAGAAAACGCGTAAAGGAGTTGCGAGTCCCAACTCAACTGAAACGCGTCCCCCAAGGCTCCTTGCATCGGATACTGGAGACTGCAGAATGACAGGCAGTGAGCATTCTCGCGAGTGGCGAACAGGTCCACCCGAGGAGTCCCCCACATCTGAAAGATGTTGTGAACCACCTCCGGGTGAAGCCTCCACTCGTGGTCGGCAGAGAACTGCCGACTGAGAATGTCTGCACGAACGTTCTGAATCCCGGCCAGATGATTTGCCATCAGACAAATCTGATAGTCCTGAACCCAGGACCAGAGACGCAGAGCCTCTCTGCAGAGACACTGCGACCCCACTCCTCCCTGCTTGTTGATGTACCACATCGCGGGCGTGTTGTACGTCAGGACCTGAACCGACCGACCGCGAAGGGAAGGGAGGAAGGCCTTGAGCGCCAGACGTATTGCCCGTAATTCCAGAAGGTTGATGTGAAGCAACCTTTCCTCTGGAGACCAAAGAACCTTGACCTCCAGGTCCCCCAGATGAGCACCCCGCCCGAGAGTGGATGCATCCGTTATTACTGTGGCCACCGATGGAGGAAGTTGAAAAGGCTTTCCCTGCAACAGATTGCCTTCCACGCTCCACCAAGACAGATCCACTGCAGCCTCTCTGGAGATCTTCACTGACTCCCTGAGATCTCCGTTGTGCTGATACCACTGCCTGCAGAGGCACCACTGGAGTGCCCTCATATGCCAGCGTGCATGGTTGACCAATAGAATGCAAGAAGCCATCAGACCGAGCAGGAGAAGAACCTTCAGGACTGGAACGACCGCTCCATTGCAGAACAAAGGAATCATTTCCTGAATGTCGTGAATCCTTTGAGGTGGAGGGAATGCACGACAAACAGTAGCGTCCAGTACCGCACCTATGAACAGGTTGCGCTGGGAGGGCACCAGGTGAGATTTGGGTACATTTATCGAAAAACCCAACTTGTGTAACAACTGAGTTATCTCTTGCAGATGATGGAGCACCTTCTCAGGCAACTCCACTTTGATCAACCAGTCGTCCAGATACGGGAATAAATGTATCCCCGACCTCCTGAGATGTGCTGCCACCACCGCCATCACCTTGGTGAAGACTCGAGACGCAGTAGTAAGACCAAACGGAAGGACCGCAAACTGGTAGTGTTGCGACCCAACCGTAAAACGGAAATACTTTCTGTGCGACTTCATGATGGGAATATGAAAAAACGCATCCTGCAAGTCGATCGACACCATCCAGTCTTCTTCCAGCAGTGCTTGAAGAACCTGTGCAAGAGTGAGCATCTTGAACTTTTCCTGTCTCAGGTAAAGATTCAAGATCCTGAGATCCAGAATTGGCCGAAGTCTGCCATCCTTTTTGGGGATCAGGAAATACCGGGAGTAGCATCCCTGACCCCTCTCCTGCTCTGGAACCACCTCTATCGCACCTTTTCGAAACAATGCCAGGACTTCTTCCTGCAGGAGGAGCAGGTGGTCCTCCGAACAATAACCTTGGCAAGGAGGGTAATTTGGGGGAAATTCCCGAAAGGGAAGAGCATACCCATTCTCTACAAGATTGAGAACCCAAAGATCCGATGTTATCAATTCCCAATCTTGTAGAAAATGGGTAAGCCGGCCCCCCCACTGGGCCCACATGATCCGGAATAGTGGATCTAGGGCTGCTTTGCTGCGGTGGCTGGGGGCTGGGATGGGGAAGAGGAGGAAGAGGAGGAAACGTTACTGCCCGAGCTCGGGCCCTTTGTTTACCTCTATCAGCTCTGTATAATGTATTTTGCTGCTGCTGTGGCTGCTGCTGGGTTGACTTATAGGTTCGAAAAGAAGATCTGCCAAATCCTCTTGAATGTCTTACAAGAGTGCCCCTGGTCTGAAGGCCCAACGACTTTGCTGTTGCTCTGCTATCTTTAAAGCGTTCTAAAGCAGTGTCTGCCTTCTTCCCAAACAATCCAGACCCGTCAAAAGGAAGATCCATTAATGCAGCCTGAACATCCGTGGAAAACTCACTAGATTTAAGCCATGCGGCTCTTCTTGTTGCTACTGAAGAACCCATGACCCTCGCCACAGAGTCAGCCGTGTCCAATCCACTTTGAATAACCTGCCTTGCTGCAGCTTGAGTATCAGAAACTACTTCCTGAAAGTCTTTCCTATCCTCCTCAGGAATTTTGGGCACTAATTGTTTCACAGTGTCCATAAGAGCGTGGATATAACGCCCCATCAAGCAGGTCGCGTTTGTGGACTTAAAAGCCATACTGGCAGAGGAAAAGACCTTTTTAGCAGCCTGATCCTGCTTTCTCGACTCCTTTTCCGCTGGGACCTGCGGAAATGCACCCGTAGATCTTTTGGAACAGGCAGCCTGCACCACCAAACTCTCCGGCAGAGGATGAGATGTTAAAAATTCCGGGTCTTCAGGAGCTGCTCTATACCTCCTAGCTACAGCTCTAGATACAGCAGGAGCTGAAACAGGATTTTTCCAAATCTCTAAAATTGGATCCTTTAAGGCATCATTAAAAGTTAGTAAAGGTTCAGTCACTGAAGAAGGAGAGTGAAGGACCTCTGTGAGCAGATTAGATTTAAATTCTGCAGTTGGTAGAGCAATGTTCAATAAATTTGCGGCTTTCTTTATTACCACATTATAAGGTGTCACATCCTTTGAGGGTTCATTAGAAATTGAAACAAGGTCCCATTCAGGTGACAGTTCTAGGCCACTAGCTACAGACAGGTCCTCAAAAGGGTCCTCAGAATCCTGTAGTTCGCCCTCCTCCAGATTTTCCCCTCTATATCTTTCCTCTTCCATTAATCTTTGGGCTTCACGCCTAGATCTTAGCTTCACATTCGAAGTCGTCGGATCCGCAATCGATTCCGACGGAGCCGGAGCCGGAGCCGGCGTCGAACTCGACGTCGGACGAGGGAGAGATTCACGACGTCGCTCAGGGTTCGGCATCAAAGTTGATGGAACTGGAGTCGAAGGAATCGGAGTCATCGGTCTCGGCGTCGATGGCTTCGGAGTCGAAGGTCTCGCCGGAGTCGGATAATGCCAATGCGGCGTCGGAGCCGGCATAAAGGGTGCAGGTGCATAGGAATGAGGAACACCCAGACCAAATGCCATCGGACCCATGGGACCAGTAGGAGCCCCAGAGGGATACATAGCCCTTGAATAGATTCCGAACATCGCATTCAGGAAATGCGTAGGGTCCTGACCTGGAGCCGGGAAGGCTGGGTATGAACCCCCAGGTTGCTCTTGAGGGCGTGGAGTCGAAACGACGTCGGCCTCTTCTTCGGGTTGGTGCACCGGAGTCGTACGACCTTCGGGCTTCTGAGCTCCACCCTCACCAACCTCCTCCTCCTCACCTTCATCCTCCCGATCTGAAGGATGGGATGGGTTCGGAGATGGAACAGTCTTCTGCTTCGGCGAACTCGGTGAGTTCGCATGTGACGCCTCAACCTCGACATCGTGTTCCTCCGAAGCCGAAGAAACTACCTTCTTGACCAGTCTCACTTGTGACTTCGGCTTGGAACCCGACTCCTTCCTCGATCGATGTCGGGATTCATGGGTTCTCTTTTTATGCTTCTTTCTAGAAGATCTTGAAGCATGGGCTGAGGACGAATCCGACCTCGACCTCGACCTAGATCTTGACTTTCTTTTCCTTCTTTAAACTTGGCAACTAGAAGTTTTTCTTCTCTTTCCAGGAGGGCCTTTGGTGTCATCTTCCTGCAGGATTGGCAGTCCTCGACGTCGTGGTTGGAGCTCAGACACCACAAACAGCATTCATGCAGATCTGTAATGTACATTATTTTGTTACATTCTCCTCAGGCTTTAAACCCGGTCTTCTTCGAAGTCATGTTGAAAACGAGAAGACAAAGAGACTAGAAAATTAGCAAGTAACAAAGTTACAGTAAAGGCTACAGACGATCCCTGAAAACCGTTAGCGTCGACGACGCGGAAAAAAGGGAACTGATGTCATCACGCCGGCATGGGCCTGTTATAGGCGTCGGTGACGTCAGCGGAGTCGCGAGCGATGCCATGCCTCTGTGACGTCCGGATCCACGTCGGCGCGAAGCTACAAAAAGAATTTCCGAATGTTGCTGACGCAAGGGGATATTCACAAGGTGAGGAATCCACACAGCAGATGTATCTATCAGAAGGCATGAATGGTAAAGGTATATGTGTGTTAGATGTAAGTAGAAGGTAAGTATATATGGTGTAGGGTGGCTTTGGGAAGGGTAAGTTTAGAGTTTAGGGTTGGTTAGGGTTTTTGGATGGGAAGGTTAATTTTAGGGTTTAGGGTGGGTTTGGGTTTTTGGGAGGAAGGGCAATTTTAGGGTTTAGGATGATTTTGGGTTTTTGGGTGGCCAGGGCAATTTTAGAGTTTAGGTTGGATGTGGGTTTCTGGGTAGGAAGGGTAATTTTAGGGTTTAGGGTGGGTTTGTTTTTTTGGGTGGGAAGGCTAATATTAGGGTGGGCTTTTGAGTGGGAAGGGTAATTAGAGGTTAGGGTGGGTTTGGGTTTTTGGGTGTGTAGGGCAATGTTCGGGTTTAGGAGAGTATGGGGTTAAAAAAATATGCATATATTTGAAAAAAATTATATAGATAAATATATATATGTATACATGTATAAGAACATATATATATACATCCACACACACACACACATATATATATATATATATATATATATTAGAATGAATTAGTTTACTATACATAGAGAAGAATTAGAACAAGCAGATAATTGTGAGATTGTAAATACTTTATTTTTAATTATGGTAAAGGTTTAAACTCGTACTTTACGATAATTGTAAATACTCACAAAATGGCCATAAGTATGTGCTAGCCGAGAATAGATTGTGCAGGGTTGAAGGTCTAGATGACCATGGAAATGGTAGAGGGTACTTATACACAGCACTGTATTTAAATCAGGTCTAGACCAAGGGACTCTATGGTCCAGTTGAAGGCAGGAAGCCGAAACGCGTAGACCGTCCAATTGATGCACTTTGCTTTGCACATGGTGTGTGAATAAAAATAGTGGAGAAGCTATCTGTTGCTGTGCCGTGTCTTTATCTACGAGAATCGTGGGAAAAAGAAGCTGATGCAAAATTTGGCGTGTGCACTGGAACGCGCAACACAGGCACTCCAGAAAGAGGTGAAGCGGTCGTGAAAGGACTGTAATCCAGTGAGTTTAAATTTGGGAGAAACGACCGACGCCTCTGCTGCAAGCCGGGAACCCCCGTGAAAATATGCTGCGGGAAGATTCGCAGTAAGAAAAGGAATTCGCGGGAGATTGTGAAGGCGACGGTGTATCAACAAGAAATTAAATAAATCAACCCTGCACAGTTCAAGAAATGGCAGATAAATCTTGGAATCGCCAACTAAGGGCGAGCGAGCTACTAAATGACGATAACCCCCCTACAATGACCACTGATGCTAAAGGGGAAGGAGGAGAAAGAATAAAGGAAAGAACAATTGTGAACATAGTTAGAGAACTGCAAATACAGCGAATCCAAGAAATTAACAAATGGTGGGAAAAAAACATCTCTAGAAAAGTATATTGAATATAAGAGGATCCCACGAGGTCTAAGGATTCTTATAATGCCAACTCTAAATGACTTGGATGTTGACTTGATCAAACTATGGCAAACAGATACAAATGAATGCTCCTTCAAATTAGTGAGAACTTTGATCATTCATGCCGAGAGGAAATTAGAAAAGATTACAAGCACAATAACGGCATTAGAATTAGAACTCGCAGACATTCCAACATCGGAAGAAAGTAAAGAGGCAATTGAGAACATGGAAAAGAAGGTGGCAAAACATGAGATGGAAGTAGAGAAGAGAAAGGCCAATAAATTCACCAGGGATAGGTTGGATTATATGAACGGACGGATTTACACATTCGCACGTAGATATGACACCCTAAGAAGTCATGTTGCTATGGACAAAAACATGGATAGAGCCAATGAGCCGACGGAGGAGGTCGACAGCTCAGAAGTGAGCTCCATGGAAGGAGAATCCACCACCACACCGCTGGATTTTCGGGGGGAGATAAAGCTAGCACATATGGTCACGCGACAAAGAGGAAGAGGCAGATCCAATGCTTGGGGAAGGGAACAACGTCCACCGAAGAAACCCCCAACAAACCAAAAACCAGAAGGGGTGGAAAAAGAAGTAAAAGCAAAGCGAGGCAAAGGAAAGCAAAAGTAGCTATGAAAAAGAAAATGTCAATATCCAATAATATAGTAATAAACTTATCTAACAAACAATTATCGGATATACAATTGAAGCTATTAAATAGAGGTCTTTCTTAGTGCCCAACAAAATCTATAAATGTACCCAACGCACGCATTGATCTTTAAAAATTCTGCCGAAAAGTAAAATTGAAAAAATATTTTGCAGAAAAAGATCGCAACAACAAAAAATCAAATGTTCCCAAAATAAGTGAAACAACATCTACTGTCGCACAGAAGGATTTAGCAGCAATGATAACACTTGCATCAATTAAAGAAGTCCCCTCAACCAGCCAAGAGGACAACACAATATCTCCAGAAATGGAAATCGACTTCTGTAAGACTCTTGGAATAGCGACAAACCGAGGAGGCAATAGCGGGTTGAAAAGAAATTCAAAATTTTGCCCGCAACTTCCACCAGGTAACAAAGTGGATTTATTTCAAGAACTGATGGTCGAGGAAATAACTAAAATTGCCGATAAATCTGTAAAAAATGGGCAAATGAAAAAACTAAATCTCTCTCCAAAAGAGTATAAAGCCATCACCGAATTGAAAAATGATACATCGATAATTATTAAATCATCGGATAAAGGGGGCAACCTCGTAATACAAAATGTCTCAAGTTATATTGAGGAAGCAAATAGACAATTAAAAGTTCAAGAACATTATGAAAAATTGACAAAAAATCCCATGGAAGAATGGACATGTGAGTATCACTCCATGTTATTGAACTGGAAAGACAGGGGTCTATTGGATTTTGACGAGTACAGCTACCTGAAAACAGATAACCCAATCATGGCAACCATATACTTTTTACCTAAAGTTCATAAGTCACTTGAATGTCCACCAGGGAGACCGATTGTGAGTTCGATAGGATCACTTTTGGAAGCAACATCAAGGTTTATAGACATTTTTCTTATGAACTATGTAACAAACTTACCTTCTTTTCTAAGGGACACAATGGACTTTTTACAAAAAATGTCCACATGTGAATGGAGACCAACTTATCTAATGGCAACCATTGATGTTGCATCGCTCTACACCTCAATCCGCCACGAAGACGGTATTGGGGTGGTAAGGAAAGCACTGGAAGCGCGCTCTGTGAATTTACTTGAACATACAACCATGTTACTTGACATGCTCCGCTATTGTTTGACCCATAATGTTTTTCTGTTTTTGGGGGGGACATACCTCCAGAAACAGGGGACTGCTATGGGGACATCATTTGCACCCACTTATGCAAATCTTTTGATGGGGGCTTGGGAAAGTGAAGTGATAACAAGAGATCAAGAGAATCCAGAGGGGCCAAAAATTAGGCTTTGGTGTCGTTTCATAGACGACTTGTTTGTCATACGGGACGGAAACGAAAACTCGCTGGAAACTTTTGTCGGATCTCTAGACAATAACAAATACAACTTGAGATTCACTTCAACCATCAGTCCTCACTCCTTGATCTTCCTAGATGTGGAAATTTCTGTGAAAAATAATAAACTTTGCTCCAAAATCCACAGAAAACCGACTGCATGTAATAGCATTCTACATGCAAATAGTGGACACCCCATGAGACTAAAATGGAGTATTCCATATGGCCAAATGTTGAGAGCGAAGAGAAATTGTTCCGAACAGGAAGATTTAACAGAAGAAATTACAGCTAGCTCCCTGACCCATCGTGGTCATAGGTACCCATAACGGTGGATGGTAAGTTGGGTACACTGGAAATAATCAAAAGGGACTCACAATTATTGATAGTAGATTGTATGGTCATCTGATCAATGTATATGGTGAAATGAAATATATGGGCCCGAGAACACAAAGGTGGAATTATTGGTCGGGTGACCTGCGATCTCTATCAGTAATTTTCTGGTAGCATCGAGGATGGTTAGGGAATAGCTAAAGGTTAGGTAGGACTAGTTAAGAGTAACTAAGTTGGATGCTGCTAATGAGAGTAGACAATTCGAGTGATTTGATCACTCACTTGAAGTGTTTGCTTTAAAAATTATGAAATGTATTAAAATTGTTGTTCTTATTCTTATACTATTATATGTATTTATCCATTCACTAGTAAAACGTTTTATGTGTTGTCGGAAATCCCCGGGGAATTGAATAGCGAGTGGTGAATAGAATCCACTTGCTTTGAGGTCACTGGCTTTCAAGGAAAGTTGGTGCAGGTTAGGCAGAACTGGAAGCACTAACTAGGGTTTTTTCTGAATGTATGATTGAATAACTGTTAGTAACGAGGTTCATTGGCAAAATTCCTATTGTGGCATAACCTAGTGAGGGTCACACCGGAAGAGTAGCAGGTTCATCGGAGCTTGAGTGAAAGCTAAGGGGCTTGCTGGTGAAACTTTAGGCTTAGATATATCCCAGAAAGGTGGATGAGTCTAGGGAAGTAGCAGGCGCCCCAATGCTAGTGTGAAGGGTAGGCAGAAGAGATCTACTCGTAGAGTGTGAAAAGTAAATGGAAGTAGTTTACTTGCAGTGAAACAAAACTCTTTCCTGTCTAGACACTTGAGCACAGTGGCGAATGTGTATTCGTTGTTAAATAACCAAGCACTAGCACTTTAGAAAGAAAGAAAGTTTCCGTTACCTTGTAAAGGAGGGAGTCAGGCGCGAATCTGCTCTGACGTCACTCTGTGCCGCGCCGGGATTGGTAGTCACAGCGGGTTTGTAGCGGAGCTGGAATTGTAAAGGAGGGGTGAGTGCCAAAGCGTGAGAACGGTCTCGCGAAAGGCCGCGCACCCATTGGTTGAAATTATTTGAACTCGTGCATTTCATTGGTCGCACGAAAATAATAGACGCACTCGGATTGGAAGTGATTTTGTAAACAAAGTCACTCGTAAAAATCGTATGTGGCATTCGTATAGACCGCATACCAGACCTGATCCACGGCATATGGGATTTGAGAACGATCAGTGGAAAGGCGTTAAGAATGACATTATGTACGGAAATAAGAGAAAAGTGTCTCTTGTAAACAAAGTAAAGAATTATTTCAAAAAGGACAAGCCGATTAAAACTAGAGAAGGTGTTGTCATACCACCACCCAACACTCCCGCATCTTTCATGATGTTCGATAAAGGGTACAACACATGTGTATGGTTGGAGAACTGGGCGGAATACACGAAAGATGATGGAGTGTTGGCCTTTCCGTTAGAGGGTACCTTTAACAGTAGGATTCTATTCAATCTGAGAACCCGAATGAATGACTTACATCCCAGACCTAGGTTAACGCAGTATGAAGCACTAGAAGAATGGGAAATCGAGGCTTTTGAAAGGGATAAGCCCCGAATGGATAAAGGGTTAACTAAATTTTATCCAAAATTGAAGCAGGAAGCCCGAGCCAAAAAGATGAAACAGTGGAGACAGAATATGATTGTAGAAGGACTGTTTCCCATGATGCCAGCATGTGGTCCTCCTGGGGGGGAGAAGAAAACAGAAAAGTGCAAACATTGGGTACCCCTTGGAGAGTCGGATGATGAATTATTAGATGACCTGTTTATGAGAAGTCCGCCGCCTTATAATGAAAGAAATAGACCTTCCAGTGAAGGGGACAATCCCCGAAGACTTCATCCCCAGGATGAGGCCCGATCAGCCAGTGCAGGAGGGGGTTGCCCCATACCTCCTTATACCGAGAGCTTAGGTCCCGTAGATACAAGAGATATCTATCCAAGAATACCAGCTAGTGGGGATGCCAGATACTCCTGTGAAAGCGATTTTTCCCCGAGACCTCCCTACGAGGGTGAGCCAAGACCCTCAGGTTCAGGAATGCCGTTTTTACAGCCTTTATATGAAAGAGAACCAAGGTCCCTAGGTACAGGAAGTTTGTTCCCAAGAACTAATTATGGTGAAGGACCTAGTGAGACTCATCCCACTGCCCCGAGTTATGCTCCCACTCTGACCCCGCAGGTGTTACATGACAAATCCTTAGAGAGATTATTGGAAGAAAAGGAGCGAGAAGTTCTAGCAAAACAGAGAGCTGAAATAATTCAGAAAATCTCCCAGTTAAA
The DNA here is from genome assembly GCF_964261635.1 of Lissotriton helveticus. Classification (NCBI taxonomy): domain Eukaryota; kingdom Metazoa; phylum Chordata; class Amphibia; order Caudata; family Salamandridae; genus Lissotriton; species Lissotriton helveticus. The sequence goes on along the minus strand of NC_136070.1, from coordinate 1,077,717,218 downwards.
TACCAGTCCTGAAGCATTGACAATCCCAGTAACAATCGGACCTGTGGTTCCATTGTATGGGGATCGACATGAAAGTCCAAAACCTCCAGTCATTTCCCCAGTCATAGCCCAGCCAAGACCAGAACCCTTAATTGTAGATGAACAGACAAGCGAGGGCGAGTCTGAAGTCTCGCTAATGGAACTGCCCAAAAGAAATACAGGGAAAAGAATGCAGAAAAGACATAATCCTTTCAATGCGAGGGAGATTCAAATGGAATCGACTTCGGGTACTAGAAGTGTCACTTTGGTCACACCTGAGGAAATCGAAAGATGGAGCCAAGAATTAGAGAAACAAACTTCGCAGACAAAACCTTTAGACCTCTACAAACTGAGAGTAGAAATAGAAGAATTAATGGCAGGAAATGTAGGATTAGACAGATTAAATACCTACTCTGAAGAATAGCTGTTGTTTATTTGCAAAAGTCTTACCCGCAATGCCCGAGTACTTCATGAAAAATTGACAGATACTGCTGCTAGCATGGGAATAGATATTTCAAAATCAAAACCCTTGCAGAAACCATACCGAGCAGAATTTTCAGACAAAGATTTGGAAAACCTGAATATATCAGGGAAAAAGGCACAGGTCAAGGAACTATTGACAGTGTTACAGAAATGGGGAGAAGTAGAAAAATGGAAAGCAAGATGGGCCCGAAAGAAAGATGAGGCCAGGTCTAAGCAGGTAACTCCCGAATTCGTTCTAAAAGAAGCAGACAAACCAGAACAGTTATGCCCTATGCGCGAAGTGCCAGGAGGAAAATATGTACATGTTCCATGGTCCCGACAGGATATTGTGTCCTTTACCAATGACTTCCCGAAATTACGAGAAAAGCCCGTTGATTGGTACCGGCAGGTGGAAAGATTTGTAAAAGTGCAAAAGTGCTTGTGGAAGGACCTGGATGGATTCTTCGACATAGTGGTCCCTGTAGATCTGTGGACTGAGTGTAAAATAGCCATAGCTTGGCCTAGTGAGGAATACCAGAGGGACTCCAAAACAGGTGTACCGTCTATTGAGGTGATGAGGAAATATGAACAAGTAATTCAGCATCTGAAGCTAAAAGTGCCCGCAAAGGAAATTGATTGGACTAAGATAGATAGAACCACGCAGGAAAGGGACGAGACTGTGCATTCCTTTTATGAAAGGCTGTTGCAGGTGTTCAAAACGTACAGTGGTATAGATAACATCGAAATGAAGGACATGACGCATTTCATTTACAGGTTTGTAAACGGTTTAAGACCCGAAATTTGTCAGTGGATAAAAGATAACAAAATCTGTTGGCAGTCCAAGAAAATGGACGAGGTCCTACGGTACGCAAAGTACTGTGAAGACGAAATGGCAGAAAAGAAAAAGGCCCTGAAGGAAAAGGTGATGTGGGCTCAAGTAAAGCTCGCAGAACAGCAGGAAAAACAATTAAATAAGCTAAATAAAACTACTCAGAACCAGAGCCCTGGGGGTGGGGGTGGAGGAAAGCCCAGAGCAAAAATTAGCAGAGAGGAAGCTAAAAAGAAATTTCCCTGCCACCAGTGCGGGGAAATTGGACATTGGAGAGACGAGTGTCCGTATTTGCAGTCCGATAATACCCAAACCCCTGATTTAATTCCACAGACGCAGAATGAAAAGCCAAGAAAGACCCAGCAGCAGGTAAAAACGATTCAAATACCCCGAGCGCCAAAGCCAACTTTTAAGGGAAAATCACCGCAGGGAGATGATATAGAGATCTGGGGGGGCAATGAGAACAGAAATGCAGCAACTTCGCAATATTTATTGAATGACACTTTTTTCTGTGACGACGAGTACTGACGGGGCCTGAGAGGGGAGGACAAGGAGTGCGTACTTGGCGCCTCTTTGCCGGTAGACCAGTCAGGGCCATACATTGAAGGAAAGGTTGATGGAAATGATGTCACCTTTCTATTGGACACTGGTGATACCCGTTCTACTGTAAGAACAGCAGACGTTCCAAACCTACCCCTCTCGGGAGAAGCAATCCAAGTAGTGGGTGTATCTAATCAATTGATTAGTACACCTGTTACCGAGCCCATGGAGATCTCAATAGGGAACTTCAAAGAAATGCACAGATTTGTTGTCTGTGATACCAGTCCAGTGAACTTACTGGGACGTGATTTGCTGTGCAAAATGAACTGCACTATCTTTTGCACACCAAAGGGCGTTGAGATTCAAACCCCAGACGAAGATGGTATTTACAAGCTAATGTTAGTCAGACCTGACTCAGAAATTAAGCGAATGACTATACAAGACTTACCTGAAGAACTCCAACAGACAGTGAAGCCAGAAGTATGGGACTTTACAGGAAAGGATGTAGGATTAATGGCCAATGTAGACCCAATACAAATAGCCATAAAAGAAAATGCAGCCTACCCCAATACTAAGCCTTACAGAATGAGTGCCGAAGTGAGAGCAGGAGTTGCCATTGAAATACAGAAATTGCTAGAAGCAAACATCATACAAGAAGTGATGAGTAGCCCGTGTAATTCCCCAATAATTGGAATCAAGAAACCTAGTGGCAAGTATAGAGTAGTGCAGGACCTGAGAAAGGTAAACAAAATTGTGGTTCCTTGCTGTCCTATCGTCCCAAACCCAGCAGTGATTCTGTATCAAATTCCCTGGGATGCTGAATGGTTCACTGTGATTGACCTATGTCATGCATTCTTTTCGATCCCATTGCATCCAGATAGCAAATTTCTTTTCTCATTTGCTTTCAACAGTCACGTGTACGTTTGGAACAGGGTCCCCCAGGGGTACACAGAGAGCCCCTCTATCTTTAATCAGATCTTGAAAAAATGCCTGGAAACTTTAGTCTTACCTAGAAAGTCTGTTTTGGTGCAATACATTGACAACCTCTTGGTGGCGTCCAAAAGTCATAGGGATTGCGTGATTGACACCATTGCCCTACTGAATCACCTAAGTGAAAAGGGACATAAAGTGGCCCCTGAAACATTGCAGTTCTGTTCAAAATCAGTGAAATATCAGGGGCACCAGATAGAAAAGGGAATCAGAAAAGTCACCTCAGAGAGAGTCAGAATAATTCAAACGATGCAGTTACCCCGTACTCAGAAAGAAATCAGAATGTTCCTTGGAGTTGTAGGTTACTGCAGGCAATGGATTGTGGGATTCGCAGTCCATGCAAAGCCTCTAATAAAAATGACAAAGAAAGGAGCCCCGGACCCTGTGGAATGGGAAGATGAAAGCTTAACAGCATTTACTAAATTACGGGATTGTCTGTGTACCGCTCCTGCTTTGGGAATGCCAGATTATTCCAAGGAGTTTGCTTTATTCTGTGACACACGAAACAATTGTGCATTGTCGGTCCTAACACAGGAACATGGCTTAACTAAACGGGCCGTGGCATATTTTTCTGCCACTTTGGATCCAGTGGCTGCTGGATTACCTGGATGTTTGAAAGCAGTGGCTGCAACATGCACAAGTTTAGAACAGAGTGAATCTATTGTCATGGGACATCCTGTAACTGTGTATGTTCCACACGCAGTTGTGATTTTACTAACCAGAACCAAGACTCAGTATCTCACCCCTAGTCGGCTGACTAAATACGAGAGGATTCTCGTGGGTGCTGCAAATGTGGCCATCACTTGGTGTAATATACTGAACCCAGCCACTCTACTACCTGACTCAATGGTTTTAGAAGACATGGGAGAGAATGAGCATGACTGCATTGACCTGACAGAATTCAGTACTAAACCCCGCCCAGACATTAAAGAAACACCCTTGCCTGTACATGATGAAGAATGGTTTGTGGATGGTTCATGCATGAGACACGAACTTGTAGGCCTAAGTGCTGCCTACGCTGTGGTTGCGTTAGACAAAGTTAAAGAAGCATCCTGTTTATTTGGAATAAAGTCTGCACAAGTAGCCGAACTAATTGCCTTAATACGAGCTTGCAAATTGGGAAAAGACCAAAGAATAACAGTGTATACTGACAGCCAGTACTGTTATGGGGTTGTGCATGACTTTGGCCAATTATGGCTACAAAGAGAATTCCTGACTTCATCAGGTACTCCCATTCGAAATGGAAAAGTTATCCAAGACCTTCTAGAGGCAATCCAATTACCAAAAGAATTGGCAGTGGTCAAATGTGTTGCTCATAAAAAGGGCCTTGACCCTGTGTCACTGGGAAATGATTTTGCTGATCGGGTAGCAAAACAATGTGCTGTGGATCGCATGTCAATGAATATCAGACGGGGTGGGACTGGAAACAGCTGCCAACTTATGGTGTTTGAAGAAGTGCCTACCTGGGATGAAGTGAGAGAATGGCAGCATGCTGTGCCCTGGGAAGAGAAAGAGAAGTGGAAGGGACTTGGTTGTCGACCAAGACGTGAGGATGGGGTCATGGTGGGCCCAGATGGTATGCCTGTGTTACCTAGGAACCTGCTTGCCCCTATGGCCAGACTGATACATGAAGGATCACACATTGGTAGAGATGCCATGGTTCTGGTATTCCAACAGACCTGGTATAACCCGAAATTCAGGAAGGTAGCAGAATCCCTTTGCCAGAGGTGCATGACGTGTCAACAGTTCAACGCTGGCAAGAGAACAGTAGTTGAACTGGGGAAAATTGGAAAGTCAGGGGGACTCTTTGTAAGAATACAAATTGACTTCATCACCATGCCACGCTGCGAGGGAAAAAGATATGTCCTTGTAGTGGTTTGGCTATTTTCAAAATGGGTGGAAGCTTACCCTGTCCCACAGAGTGATGCCTTAACAGTAGCCAAATTGTTACTACGAGAATTGATACCTAGGTTCGGGGTGCCAGTCACTATTGAATCAGATAGAGGCGGACATTTTCAGAATGAGGTGTTGGACCAACTCTGTAAAGCGTTTGGAATCACACAAAAATTGCACTGTGCACATCGTCCAGAGGCTTCTGGAGTGGTAGAGCGGATAAATGGCACTATTAAATCAAGGTTGGCCAAAATATGTGACTCAACTGGAATGAATTGGATTACTGCTTTGCCTCTTGTTCTGATGGGACTCCGAAGTATTCCAGATCGGAGAACAGGCCTGAGCCCCCATGAAATATTGATGGGAAGAGTGATGAGACAAGCATGGGTACCAGGAAACAAACTGTTAAGCATTTCTGATGATTTGGTACTTGAGTACTGCAGGAAACTGGGTGACCAAGTGCGTTCTATCTCTCGCCAGATTGGGGAAGACGCCGTCGCCAACCCGACAACTCCAGTTCACAAATTGGTTCCAGGTGACTGGGTTAGAATAAAGAAGCACACTCGTTCGAGTTGCCTTGCACCGAGGTGGGGAGAAAAACGCCAAGTAATACTGGTGACCACGACAGCAGTGAAGTGTGCAGGGATTCCCAGGTGGATCCATGCCAGCCATACTCAAAAGGTAATTCCAGACAAGGAGCCTGGAGCTGAAGGTTGTCCAGCTGAGGGATCTGCGGATGTCGGTCCTGAAGTAGCTGAAGACAAACAACCCAGCACCAGTCCAGCTGAGGGTCCTGTAAACGTTGGTCCGGAAGTAGCTGATGACGAGCAACCGAGCACCAGCCAAGATGATTGGATACCTATAATCGATTTCATTGAAGACCCAATCAGAATAAGAGAGCGAATCTACGAAGATAGAGAGTGGATTAGAGAGGTCAAGACAGGCACAGGCGAAGACCCTCAGATCATTGAGATTCACATCAAATCTGAGGACGAAGAGGGAGGTCAGACAGGGACAGAACAAGTGATCGATACTCCTCCACTGACTCCTGATATTGAAAAGGGACAGACTAGAACGAGTACAAAAGTTCGAGCGGAAGAAAATCAAGAGATCGAAGTGCTTGAACAGGATCAGATAGAACTAGAAAAACGTGTTCAGGACACAGAAACAAAGACATTCGAAAGCCAGAACCAAAATTCACCTGAACCAGGCCAGCTTAGTAACCAGGCAGATGAATTAGATACAAGACCTGGGACTAGTCAGACAGGAAGGGAAGAGACAGAAGAAGCGTCACAAACGAATGAAAACAAAAGAGCATTGGAAGAAAGTCAACTAACAGTGCCAACCAAAAGACTAAAGAAAAAGAAAAATATCGAACCAAGATACATTAAGAGACTAAGATTGAGAATAAAAACAGTAGAAGAGAAACTTGCTGACAGAAGAAAAAGCATACGAATAGCAGAGCAAACTGGAGAAAGCTCAAAAAGAAGGAGTGATCGAATAAAAAGACTGAATGAGAAATACCAGGATCCTGAGTGGACATATCTGATTCTGGAAAATTTAGAGGATCTTGAAATTACTGACGAAAGCGACAGGGAACAGATTACTGATTACTCTGCAGAGGAAGAGGACGAACCGCCGTGAAATTGCTCAGCATAAAGGTACCTGGGCAAGGCCACAAAGAGGGGTTGAAAACTTCTTCTGAGCCAAAATGTCTGATTCAAACGTGAGTGGTAGACCTAGCCGCAGTTGTTGCAAAACATGCTGCAAGGTATGTATATGTAGTATAGTTATAGTGATAATAGTTTGGATAGGATTAACAGTTTTCATTCCTTTTATGGTAAGCAAAAATACTAATATTGACCCTACTCAGACTACTGACACTGAAGAACTGACAACACGAAGTGTAGAAAGACGTGAAAAAGCACTCAGACAGACAAAACGAGACTTAGAAGCATCAGATGAGGAAGGACTGCATTACCATGGAGTTAGAAACCAGACTCATTTAAATGTTTTCGCAAACCTGTTAGTGCATTATGTAGAAACTATGGAAATAGAAGATTGCTATGTCTGCATGAAGCTACCTACTTCTGTAGCTGAAGGCGTGACATATCATCACCTACCTCTGACCTATGGGATTTCCGGTAGTATTTTAGCAAGCTTATTTTACAAAAGAGGACCGTTACAGTACTATTACTATAACAATGACGTGATCTTTTCTGAACTTCCTATACGTGGAAATCTGAATCCTGTACATACCAAAAGTGACGTTACACGTTATATGGGAGAATACTTTCTGACTATAGGTACCATAGACTTAAATGAAGCACACCGAGACAATTTGACCTGTTCATTACATGAACAAGAGAAAATATTTTTGAACATGGCAGAGAAAAGAAGGGAGAGTTTCCAAAGAAAGGCAAATGACAAAAGACAGAAAACCCCAAAATGGGCTGAGGACATGGAAAGCACCTCAAATGGCGGGGCAGGGCCTGCTTTGTTGCTGGATTTCGAAAAGAAAGGGAAACTCTGTCTTCATCGCGAGAAGACTAGTTATTATAATAATATTTTCATTGGTTCCAGTCAATGTGAACACAATTACAAGATAATTGGAGGTTGGGGTTTCAAAAATGGGTCAGTACCTGTGTTTCCCGGAATTTATTATGTATGTGGAAACAAGGCTTATTTCAAATTGCCAGATCACTGGTATGGAAGCTGCTACTTTGGCATTGTTTTCCCGAAAATATACCACGTGAATGAAATTGCTGGAAGCAACGAAAACACTAATGGCTTAGTGCGTAGTAAAAGAGAAAGCGTAGGTGAAATAATGGGTAGTATTTTTAGTGCACTGATACCTGGAGTGGGAGTGGTTCTGAACACTCACAGAATTTGCAAATTATCCACAATAGTGGATGTGTTGTCTACTGACACGGCTCATGGATTTCTGCTGGTCAATACTGAAATGGTTGCGATCAGATCAATGGTTTTGCAGAACAGACTTGCTCTTGACACCTTATTAGCAAAAGAGGGCGGAGTCTGCCGGATGTTGAAGGCACTTACATTCCGGACAAAAGTGTACAGCTCAAAAGATATGTGAAAAACATTACTAATTTGGAAAAGGAACTCAAACCACTCGAGGTTGACAGTGCCTGGAAGAGACTAGTTGATGGTCTCTCCAATGTAGGTCATTGGTTTGCTAGTTTAGGTAAAAGCTTATTACTTAAGGTACTGATGCCAATTGGAGTGATAGGTCTTATCCTATTTCTCATATTCGTCTGTTGCAAATGTCACAAACACACAAAGAAATACCAAGTGAATGCGAGAGGAGTGAAACGGAGTGCGGATGAGCTTGAATTGGAAGAAATGAATAATCAGATTTATAAAAAGGTGAAAAATTCTCACCCTACCAAAAATGAGAAAGAGAAACTGAATCGCCTGTTGGAAGAGATAGAAATGTACAAAGTGTGAAAGAAAGTTGGCATCTGGTTCCATGGTTTTGTGATGATAGTAAATATCATCAAAGAGGGGATTGATAGAGCAAGATTTCGCATCGCGACTTGCTCGAGTCAAGAACCTCGAAAAATCTATTATAATCTCGTAACTTCAATTGTTCGTTTTACTAATTTTATGTATTTTGAATGTGCGTGGGTATCATATAGATGCTTGCCTATGTGTTCTACTAATATGATTAATCCTTGTTCCTAAAATGGCCGCTGCTTGACTTTCCTCTTCTGCGCATGCGTCAGTCACACTCACGTGACTTCACGTAGAGATAGTTTTGGAGGGAAAGGGTGCGCATGCGTAATCGCCATAAAATGGCAGCTTAATGTGATAATGAAGTGAAGCTCGTGCTATTGCTCATCGTGTCGTTATGTGTAGCACTTACCCGTAATGGGATAGTATAATTTTTTTATGATGAACCTGAAGTATGAAATCATGACATGTAATACATTCATTCATTTCTATGTGTTAATTTGTTCTCGCTTACTTTTCATGTATCATGGTAAACGGGGGGTCCAACTGGGTCGAGAGCCATCTTGAGGGTCCTTTCTGCGCATGACCACGCAGCCCAGGCAGCCGTAGCCTTGAGCAGTGGAACTCAGCCAGCTGGCAGTCACAGACAAGAGGCTCCTGAGAACGCCACCCCTGACCCAGGAGGATGGAGAAATAATGTTCCTGATTTGATACAATGACATTATTTCTATTGTATTCTGCATATTCTCTCATGGGAACCCCAATCTTGCTAGGCGGTACCTTAACATGCAAAATAAGTCTTACAATAGTCTGTTCTGATTGGTGTGTTAACCAAATCTTACCTTAGGACCAATTGAAATTGGGGATTCTGACACTTTGCAACTTTTGGGGGGTGGTACACTGTCCCAAAACAGTATATCTAGCCTAGGTTTAGCTAGAGAAATTGTCCGACTTGTCCGAATAGCTGACCTGTCACTGACCCAACGCACTCAATAGGTGACTGAATATACAGAGCGCTGCGGAGCACTCTGTCCGAATTTGACCATAGACTAAGGTTTTACTAAACCTTAAGTGCTGGCGGAGCACTTTGCTGGGGAGTTCGCTAACCCAATCGGGGTTCTGACTGATAGCTGCAGAGAGGGTGGAGCGCAGGCGTTTCTTCTAACTGCGGGTGCTGGTCGTATCCTGGTGGTCCTGTCCTGATCCTAATCTGGGTTTCCTGTCCTGTCCTGGGGTGTCCATTCTGCACCTGCTATCCCATTGATGACTGCTATTCCTTGGGGTATTTCCTGTCCTTAACTGACCCGTGGCCAGGGTTGGTTTTCACACCAGTCTAGGTAAATATCTTGCCGAAAACTCTAAACTGCACCTTTCTATTTTTCTGTCTTTGCTTCAATAAAGACATACTTTGCATATGATAATTTCCCATGCTTTCCGCAACCTTTGCATATCATAAAGTTATTTGCATTTAATTTCATAGCGTGTTCCTATGTTACCCTACCTTTAGAAATCATTTTCTCCATTACAGTTTACAATTCCTTGATGTGGTCTATAATATTCTGTTATAACTTGGACTGAAGTATTCTAGTGTTTCACTTTTCACCCTTACTATAGCTGTTAGGATCCTTATGTCCTATTCATATTCATGAAAATTGTTTCCATAGTATAAATTCTGACTATTGATTATTATCCTGTAACGCTATGATTTTCCAAAACTGAATTCTAGATAAAGAAACTTAAAACTTCCTAGTTGTCCGTGGTCATTTGATGAAATATCAACGTAATTTTATGTTGGGTTTTGTATTTTGCTGCCTTTCCTTTTACAGCTAGCTCCCTGACCCATCGTGGTCATAGGTACCCATAACGGTGGATGGTAAGTTGGGTACACTGGAAATAATCGAAAGGGACTCACAATTATTGATAGTAGATTGTATGGTCAGCTGATCAATGTATATGGTGAAATGAAATATATGGGCCCGAGAACACAAAGGTGGAATTATTGGTCGGGTGACCTGCGATCTCTATCAGAGCTACCCTATGGCACACCATTTTGAGACCCACCGTAACAGTAACCGAGACCTTTTAACATTTTTTTGCCCTTTTTCAGCTAGACAGGAGGGAACGAGGTCGGGAACGGGTAAAAGCTCTAAGGGTGCTAGAATCCAAGTATATAATCGACCTTCAGAGCATGCAACCAATAGGGCTTAACAATGACGAGGAATTGCGGGTTCACCTAGAATAGAAGATGACAGACAGACAAGATCAGATACACATAGTACGAAGCACAGCTGAGATATAAGAAAGTATCATAACAGAAAAGTCAAACATCATTACTAATATACATTAATATATAACATAAAGCTGTGCACGCACTAGGTTCCTCTCCCTCTCTCAATGAATATAAATATTAGCTCTATTGACATAAAGGCCCATTCAGGGCATAACTGACAAACCATCAACATATAATAGCCGAGCATGCCCATACAGGGCCAAACAAAGATGCATACACACACAATACGCAGGGAAGAAAGCTAATATAGTACGTACAAGGCGAATTAATTTTCGTAGATTATATTGAACATGGAGACACATGATCGCGCAATTAGGAGGTATATCTGCATGCTTTTCAAGAATTGACAGGCTAATTAGCGGTGTAGCAATATACATAGAAATGCAACTAGTCTTGTATAGGCATGCCTAAATTTGCACTTTCACCCTGTACGTATTGTTGATAGTATGCAGTACGATGAAATCAACATATGAAGAATTGTGACACAAAACCATGTCGTTTTTTTTTAAATTTGCAGGAACACTTTTTTGATACCATTGTCTCTTAAGAATTGTGTTATTGTAAACCTTACCAGATTAACTCACTGTAAGATGGCCGCCAATATGCTCTGGCACGAACAGTCTTCTTTCCTTGTTTGAAAAAGCGTGGAGATATAATGGTGTCTTTTACAACACACTGGTTGACACTGACGAAGCCGAAAGGTGAAACGTGTCTGTCGAGGGGGCAGGGGGTCTGCCAATAAATTATTTTCTTAAACACTGACTTGGAGTGCCGTCTACTTTCGTGAAATTACGGATGTGTTGAAGCGATATATATATATATATATATATATATATATATATATATATATATATATATATATATATATATATATATATATATATATATATATATATATATATATATTTGCTCTATACTCCTACTTGTGCCAATATACGGCCGCAAATAATAATGAAATGTTTTCGCGTTTGGATTCTGAGATATTTGTAATAAATGCATTAATTTAGTATAATGGTTATACAGAGTAGAGCACTGCGGTGATAAAGAATGTAATCTAAAATGAATTGAGCATCATTGTATAAATTGTATATATACATGAAATTTCAAAATGGCGCTCACGTTTGCGCGTATGAACTTGTCCCTTTTTGATTGTTATGCACAAATGAAATGGTTTTTAAACATGGTCTCTTCCGGTGTGTCAGTAACACCGAAGAAGGCAGATTGCCGAAACGCGTTTGTTGCTTGCAGCTGAATAAAGTTCATCAAGCGCCCCCGCGAGTGCTGATTTTCTTTGCAACTGAAGAAATAGAGCGATAATAAATTGCGGAGTCCACGGCCACACACACGCACCCGCCCGAGAGAGCTTCACATGGAGGTGGAGGCTGAACGTGAGATAGATATATATATATATATATATATATACATATATATATATATATTGAGAGAGAGAGAGAGATAGTCATTTACCTACCTTTAACACTTGTACCAAGTGTATGTCTTAACCACGCATGCCCTTGCATTAAAATGGCATGCGTGGTAAAGGCATATGCGTGGTAAAAGTTTGCATTGTGATAGTAGGTCGTTGGCACACTTGGTATTAGTAAGCGTTGTAACATCAGACATTCGTTCAGCACACCCTGCCCATAAGGTGCATCTCCTCACACACATAATCACTTCTTCCCATTTATGTTCAAACCTCAATTTGTTTACTAAAGGACACATGTTGGAAATGGCGCTTTTTGCAGGGTCGCCCCCAAACTCTTTGCCTTCCTTCTCCTACTTTCTCCTGAATTTTATTTTGCTGGCCTTAGGGCTCTGAGCACTTTATCATTGCTAACCAGTGCTAAAGTGCATGAGCTCTCTCCTCTAAACATGGTAATAAAGGCTCATACCCAATTGGCATATATAAGTTCCTAATATAGTGCACTACATGTGCGCAGGACCTGTAATTAAATGCTACTAGCGCACCTGCAGCACTGATTGTGTCACCCACTTAAGTAGCCCTTTAAACATAGCTCAGGCTTACCATTGCAAAGTCTGTGTGTGCAGTTTTTAACTGCCATTTCAACCTGGCAAATACATCTTTTGCCAGGCCCAAACCTTCCTTTTTAATTCATATACGTCACCCATAGGTTAGGCCCTGGACAGCCCAGAGGGCATTGTGCCATGTATTTGAAAAACAGGAATTGTACTTTTAAAATTGTGCATGCTCAGATAGTGAAAAACTATTACATTCATTTTTCACTACGGCAAGGCCTATTTCTCCCATAGGATAACATTGGTATTACCTTACAACATTTTATAAGAGTAATTTCCAAATGAAAAGATATAACTGGATCAAGTATGGTGTCCTTGCAATCCTAGTTTAAAATCCTAATTCATGGCAAAGTCGGAATTTAAATTACAATTCTGAAAATGTCACTTTTAGAAAGTTGACATTTTCTTGCCTCAGCCATTTGGTGCCTGTCTCTGGTCACATGACTGGGTGTATCAGGCAGTTGAGCTTTGTGTATTCATCACAGACAGCCACACACAATGGGACCTTAGGTGTGACTGAGTGGGCCATCACTGGCACGATCTGAGCTCAACCTCACTTACACCTGCATAGGCTGTGTCCTGTCCCCACACAAAGGGCTGCATACCCCATGTAGTTAGCCTGGAGCCAAGGTAGGGAAGGCAGGGTATCTGTGCACTTCAAAGGCATAACTCTGAAGCATTTCTACACTTCCAAGGCACAACTCTGTATAAGAGAAGGGCCTCAGACACCTCCACTACAGTACACTTCTAGACCTCTGGATACTCTGCCAGGAAGAAGCAGAGTTGTGCTGCTGAATGACTGCCACTCTTGCCTGGGTGAGAAGGAAGAGACCTGAATCCCTTGAACCCAGAAACCAAAGTGACTCCAAGGGCTAGTTGGCTGGCCTCCTGATCTAAAACCTCATGAACACAACAGGCTGCCAACCTCCTGCACCTGGACTCGGCCATCTGTGAGTCTACCCTGCCAAGTGGTGCCACCCCAGTCCTGGACCCTAAGAAGTGCGCCTAAGATGTTTGCCAGCAGAAGTGATGCATTGGCTTTGCCGAGCAGCGCATTCCTGACCGATACATCAACAGTGCTACATGAAGTGGACCTGTCACAAAAGACCCACATCGTAGCCCCACATGTCCTCGGAACCGACGCATCATCCTGTCAGAGTGATGCAATCACAGCCCAGGTCCTTGCATCTCTCGACGGCAGCCTCAACGACGATGACAGACTATGCATTGCAGCGCCACAGCTCCTAGAAACTGAGGCATCGGCAGGTGTGCAACGCATCCCCAATGCCGAACTTTGCATCACAAGCCCTGACAACAGGACCTTCAACGACACGCAACAGGGCATGGCAACACAGCCTCACCGCATCTCTAAACCGATGCATCACTTCGGCTACTTGACGATTCTTTGACGTGGATCCATGCAACGCTCTGGACCCGGAATTTGAGGTACTTTGTTCAGGGGGCCTAGCTGGGTCCATGATGCCAGCTTGTGCTCCATCGAGGTTGGCCTGAACTTGTGACTTTGTCCCGGCTCGGAGTGACCAGAAATCCCCAGTAGTGCATTGTACTTCTTGGTATGATTTTCCCTACACACTTAAAAATTAAATATCTCCACTACTACTAATTGGATTTTAGTAATTTTGAACGTTTTTATTTATTAAAATGTACTCTATCTTTCTAAATTGGTGGTGTGCTCCATTTGTGGTGTGCTTTCACTATTTTAGAGTTTGAAGAGTTGCAGAAATACTTTACACATTGCCTCTAATTTAAACCTGTCTGCTTTGCGCCAAGCTACCAAGTGGGTGGGCACAAGTTAATGGGGGGTTTGCTTGTGCCTTATCCTGACAAGGACAGTAGTTACTGCATGATCAGAGCTGACACCCTAGTAAAACAACAGCCTAATTTCTTACAATACTTCTCAGGCATATTCCAGAATTTTCACTATTAAAAACATTCTTTATTTCACAGAATTTAAACAATTAATTTTATTATATTCATATATTTAGAGGGATGTGTCCCTATGCATTTAGTTTCTGAGGAAACATGAGTCCATCTGACTATTAGTCCTAGATTTTGTATCTGAACAATAATGTTTGAATTGAACAGATTTTGGAGGTTTGCCTGCAAATAATGTTCAATAAAGGACACCAGCATGTGTTAAGCCAAATGTCTAAGTTCACACTGCTTTTCTCATGATCTCAAAGCAATAAGAAACACCTGTTCGAATACTATTATAATTCATTTGCGCTCATAGCTGTCCAAGGACTGCTGATCAAGAAAGACCATGAGTTAAATGGACTGATGAACAGAACAATCTGAAACTTTAGATTGCAAGGTCCAGATTTGAAAAGCAATGTTAATGTTAAAAAGGACCATCCATGCATAAGTACATAAAAAACAGGTTTTACTGGTTGATACTCTATCTAACTGCAGATTCCTCATCTTATTAACACCACCAGACACCACCAGACTGGATCTGGAGAAATGTATTAGCAATTCTCTTGCACGCTGATAGGTGGCGTCGTACAGCTCTTCTTCAACTCGTTCCCACCCTGGAAATGATGCCAGAGCCACATGAAACGCCACCCCTGCATGCTGACGTCAGTTTCTATCTGAATTCTGTCCCACCCATTGGACGATGAGCAATTAAGTAATCAGATTTGACAGTGTGCAGATCATTAAACTGGGCATTTTTCTAAGATGGAAAAAAGAGTCCATTCCACAGAACGGTTTGGTGCAGAATCTACAGTTGGATAGACTATCCACCAGAAAGAGCAATACTAAAGGTAAGTTACTTGGTCTTCTGATGGATATTTCCAACTGCAGATTTGTTACCTTGTGAAGAGATACCAAAAGCAGTACCTCCCAAGGTGGTGGGGCTATTGAAAGGCTCAGACCAAAACCTCCTGCATTAATGAACAGGCAAAGTGCCCTTCCTGTCGGACCTGGCTATCAAAGCAGTTGTCCTTCATGAACACGTGAACTGATGCCCACGTTTTAGCCTGACAGATGTTTAAGACAGGTACTCGGGCAATAAAGCAGCGTTAAGATCCTTAGCCTTTGCCCTGGTGGTATAAACCCTCTGGGTGCTGCTTCTTAGCCAGTGTGCCCAGACGTGGGTCCCATGCTCACTACACCACCAGATTCAACTTAAGTCCAATTGGTCGCACACTGCTTGTCCTATCAGCGTGTTGCCCCAAAGCATTGTGGTCCATGAAGTAAGCATCAGCGGGTGCGCCTCTGCCAGAGTCTCGAACAAAAATCACTGTCGCGTTGGCCATCCCTGGACACGTGTTTCGAGGTTGTTACCTCTCGTCCGCAGGGAATAGGCATATATGTAGGGGTGCTGCATAGGCTGCCAAAAAATATTCTCAGGTCCGGTACCACTCGTGGCACGCAGGTGCATAACCCGGGCTCGTCAGCCCCACCAGCTCAAGGGAGCTTGAATATAAAAGTAAGTCCAATTGGTCGCACACTGCTTGTCCTATCAGCGTGTTGCCCCAAAGCATTGTGGTCCATGAAGTAAGCATCAGCGGGTGCGCCTCTGCCAGAGTCTTGAGCAAAAATCACTGTCGCGTTGGCCATCCCTGGACACGTGTTTCGAGGTTGTTACCTCTCGTCAGCAGGGAATAGGCATATATGTAGGGGTGCTGCGTAGGCTGCCAAAAAATATTCTCAGGTCCGGTACCACTCGTGGCACGCAGGAGCGTAACCCGGGCTCTTCAGCCCCACCAGCTCAAGGGAGCTTGAATATAAAAGTAAGTCCAATTGGTCGCACACTGCTTGTCCTATCAGCGTGTTGCCCCAAAGCATTGTGGCCCCACAAAAAGGTATCTGGACCTATGAATATTTTCGGCAGCCCACGCAGCAACCCCGTGCACACGCCTAATCCCTGCTGACGAGCGGTAATAACCGCGAAACACGTGTCCAGGGATGGCAAGCACATCAAGTGAATACCTTCAAGACTCAAGACTCGGGTAGAGGCGCACCCGCTGATACCTACTACATCGCTCATCATGCTCCGGGGTCACACGCTGATGGGACGAGCAGTGTGTGACCTCATTCGGAATTACTATTTATACAGGCTCCCTTGAGCCGGTGGAGGTGACGACCTCGAGATTTCGCACCTGCGCCCCACAAAAAGGTATCTGGACCTATGAATATTTTCGGCAGCCCACGCAGCAACCCCGTGCACACGCCTAATCCCTGCTGACGAGCGGTAATAACCGCGAAACACGTGTCCAGGGATGGCAAGCACATCAAGTGAATACCTTCAAGACTCAAGACTCGGGTAGAGGCGCACCCGCTGATACCTACTACATCGACCATCATGCTCCAGGGTCACACGCTGATGGGACGAGCAGTGTGCGACCTCATTCGGAATTACTATTTATACAGGCTCCCTTGAGC
Source organism: Lissotriton helveticus (assembly GCF_964261635.1). Taxonomy (NCBI): domain Eukaryota; kingdom Metazoa; phylum Chordata; class Amphibia; order Caudata; family Salamandridae; genus Lissotriton; species Lissotriton helveticus. The sequence goes on along the minus strand of NC_136070.1, from coordinate 1,077,700,275 downwards.
CGGTGGAGGTGACGACCTCGAGATTACGCACCTGCGCCCCACAAAAAGGTATCTGGACCTATGAATATTTTCGGCAGCCCACGCAGCAACCCCGTGCACACGCCTAATCCCTGCTGACGAGCGGTAATAACCGCGAAACACGTGTCCAGGGATGGCAAGCACATCAAGTGAATACCTTCAAGACTCAAGACTCGGGTAGAGGCGCACCCGCTGATACCTACTAAATCGCTCATCATGCTCCGGGGTCACACGCTGATGGGACGAGCAGTGTGTGACCTCATTCGGAATTACTATTTATACAGGCTCCCTTGAGCCGGTGGAGGTGACGACCTCGAGATTTCGCACCTGCGCCCCACAAAAAGGTATCTGGACCTATGAATATTTTCGGCAGCCCACGCAGCAACCCAGTGCACACGCCTAATCCCTGCTGACGAGCGGTAATAACCGCGAAACATGTGTCCAGGGATGGTAAGCACATCAAGTGAATACCTTCAAGACTCAAGACTCGGGTAGAGGCGCACCCGCTGATACCTACTACATCGACCATCATGCTCCGGGGTCACACGCTGATGGGACGAGCAGTGTGCGACCTCATTCGGAATTACCAGATTCAACTTAGACTGGCTGAAGATGGGTGATACTCCAAAACTGGTACTAGTATGCTTGTTTCTGGTCCAGGGAGGACCTACCATGTCAGTTCCGGCTGGACAGTTCCCATGGGTAGCAGGGTCAAGACTAATTTGCATATGGCTGGGCGTCTAAACTGGAATGGTGTGGTGTGCAAAAAATTGATAGATTTAACCCAGATCTGTAACTGGGAGTTAATGATTGCATTGTTCAGCATTCCGTCCATCATCAGTTCTTTTTGCATTTGTTGCCCTAAGTGGGAAGGGCATGCCCAGACGCGGGTCTCATACTAGCTACACCACTAGATTCAAGCTAGCCTGGCGGATGAGGGGTGATACCCAGAAACCAGTCCCAGGATGCTTGTCTCTGGTCCAGGGAGGACCTGGCCTGGCAGTTCGGGCTGAACTGTTCTCATGGGGAGCAGGGTCATGACTGATTTGCATATGACTGGGTCTAAACTGGAGTGGCATGACATGCAAAAAAACAATGGAGTTAACCCAGATCTGTGCCTGGGGGTGAATGTTTGAATTGTTCAGCATTCTGTCCAGTATCTGTTCTTATTGTCTTAGCCAGTGTGTAGCAGATTTTAATGTAGAGGGCTATCCTCCTAAAAATAGGTATTTTCTGCACTGCCTTATACTTCTGTGCTCCTGCAAACCCCACGAAGTGTTGATTGTCGACCCGATGGTCCATGGTCCGAACAATGTAAAAGTTCAAGACTATTTTAGGGGTCCACACGATAGAGTCTTTCTTCCTCCTTTGCGGAACGAGGTGAACGAGGTAATCTTTATTTTCCACGAGCTCAATGAGTCCAGGATATTTGGCCTATGATATGATGCTTCATTCTCTGTACTGGGTCTCAGTATTAATGGCTGTCAGGCTTCTTGTCCTCTATTTGGAGGACCACTTATCCATCTTACAGAAAGAGGTTTAGACCATCGTTCTCACATCTTGTTTCTCAAAAGGGACAAATTTGAAATACTCACCATGACCAAAGTTCTATCTGCCCTGGACCCGGATGACTGGATGATTGCATTTGATGTGGAGAATGCCTATTTTCATATCCCTATCCTGCAATCCACAAGCTTTACCTGCAGTGAAAGTTGAGCCAGGAGCTCCTTTGTCCTCACCAACGATGGCTGTGGTAGCTGCAATCTTTGAAGGTTGTGAATAACAGTGTTCCTCTACCTTGATAACTGACTGCTAAAGACAGGCTTGACAATCAGTAGTAGACCACCTCCGGACGACGACAAACCTCCTATTATCTTTGAGGTTTTCAATGAGATTGCCAAAGTCTCCTTCCTGATGACTCCAGTTCATCGCAGCTGTTCTAGATAGGGCTCTGTTTAAATAATTTCCACCAGCTCAATGAGTCCAGGATATTTGGGCTATGATATGATGTTTCATTCTCTGTACTGGGTCTCAGTATGAATGGCTGTCAGGCTTCTTGTCCTCTTGGCCTTTTTGGCACCTGCATCCTGCTTGTGGAACACCCCAAATGGCACATGTGGGCTCTGCAGTGGGATTTGGAGTCTCCGTGGGTGCAGCACCAAGTAAACCTATTGGATTCCATCCAGGTTTCTGAGAATACTGCAAAACCACTGCAGTGGTGGCTGCTGGACCTCAGTTGGACCTGAAGCAGACCAGACTCCCATTCCCACCCAGAGTTGATGTTCCTAATCAATGCATCATTGCTGAGTTGGGGACATCATCTGGGAATGGTGGAGATCAGAGGTTTCTGGTCTTTGATGGAGAACCAATATCTGCATCAATTTGTTGGACTCGAGGGTGATTTGCTTTGCACTAAAGGTCTTCCTCATGTCTATCAAGGGTGGCAGGTACAGGCCCTCCAAAACAACACAACCGCCATGTGGTACTGTAACAAACAGGGCAGAGTGGGATCCTACATTCTGTTTCAGAAGGCTTTGCCCTCTGAAATAGGCTGAGTCATTAGAACATCTCCCTAGTACCCAACCACCTGGCAGGATCTCTGAACGCCAGGGTGGATGAACTGAGCTGGCAGTGACTAGGGGATCATGAATGACATTTACATTCAGAGGTGGTGCAGGTCTTCTTCCAGCAATGAGAGCACTAGCTTGACCTTTTTTCCACTGCTGAGAATACTCAGTGTCCATACTTCTACATGTTGGAGGCAGCTCTCCCTGAGTAACTCTTTCCCCCAAAGGGGAGTTTGAGACTCCTGTATTCCTTCTCACCTCTACCTCTACTGCCCAAAGCTCTGAAGATCAGGAATGACAAGTCATCCTGGTGGCCATAAGCATTTGTCCTTTTATCTGGCAACTGGTTCGGGGGGATATTCTTTTGCAGCAGCAAGGCAGAATTCAGCATCCATGCTTACACAACCTTCACCATTGTGTGTGGAGATTGAGTGGCAGCAGTTGATTGCCTTCAACATCTCTAGATGTCATCTTAGCAACCAGGCAGACATCCATGAAAAACATCTATGATGGAAGCTGGGAGAAGTGACTTGGTGTAATTCTTGATAAATACAACCCCTACAAGACAGGCTTTTGGCCGTTATGCTCTTTGTGCTACCTGTAGGGTTTGCCAAGTACTTGCTGTGGCCACTGTTATAATGTTTTTATGGCATTGTTGACTTTTTTTTTAACCAGATCAACCATTTTTGTTTAAACCACTTGTTTATTTATTTTAAACATTTTATAGAGTGCGAACAAGACCCGGCAGGGTATCAGAGCGCTGTACAAACAAAGCCAGCTGATTAGACTCGCACAGGATAAAATAATAAATAGCTTAGCTTATGAAGAAGAAGCACAGTAGAGACAAAGTTGACATGTAAACAGTTAACAAGATGTAGATTGCATAGTAGACGAGGGAAGGCAGGGTTATAAGGTCAATACCATTGGTTTGTAAGGCGACAGTCCTATTGTTACTTGTAGCTATTCATGATGCGTTTTTTTTTTTTAAATGGTTGGCCCACATGCCCCCACCTCATTTATGTGTAATGCCACATTGCAACAATAACCTGGTACTCCCATAGCAGATGTGCAACCCATTCAAACTAATGCACAACAGTCCTCTGTAGCTTTTGACGTTGAAAACAGTCTTGGTCATAGTGATAACATCATCCCATTGATTGAGTTAGCTGCAGGCACTGTCTGACCTGCCACCATAAGTACCTTTTTCCTGGATAAACTGGTCCTTTGGACTAGGGCATCATTCTTGCCCAAAGTTGTGATGCCTATTATGTTGGACAATCCATGACCATTCATACCATTCTGTGACGCAGAGTGAAAAGGAATGGCAGATTGTTTCTCTGCTAAACAATGTAGAGCACCCATTAGTCAGATGTGAAGATTTGCAATCATTAAAGGTAAGATCATATCCTGTCTCCAACAGGATGGCCTTGAGCCACGAAGGGTAAACTAAAAGGCTCTGGAATAGTGGCAGCATGGGTGGGAGACTGAGTGGTATGTTGTCTTCGAGGGACTGGATCTTGTCAGCCAGATCCCCAATCCCGTTCTTGAAAGGACATGGGCCGCGCACTATTGTGGAAATGGCCCCACACTTTCTAATTTGTATGCGCTCCAACTAGTAGAAGTTGTGAGCAGTCTGAAACTGAACAGTGACAAAGCAGAGGTACTGGTGGTAGGAAATAATAGATCATTGTGGTGGGAACTGTCCTGGCCAGAATGACTAAGCGAGCTACCAGAGCCAGCCAAAGCAGTAAAAAGTCTAGGCATCTGGATAGATGACAAGCGTACGATGAAGACACGGGCCAAAAAACTGTCTGGTTCCTGTTTTGGCATCCTGAGGTCTCTCAGGAAAGTTTTACAGATGTTACTGGTATCTACAAGAAGAACAGTGGTACAGAGTCTAATAAATTCACATCTAGACGACTACGGTAACTCCATCTATTGAGGCAGTCCTAAATGCGTGCTAAAAAGGCTCCAAGTGGGACAGAACGCTGCTGCAAGAATCCTTCTCAAAATTCCCAAGCACCAATCAGCAAACCCATCACTAGATATCCTAAGTCGCCTCAGCTGACAAATGGAGGTGTCCAGGTTTTACCCCCATTGATAAACCCCTAAAAGGCACAGACCCACTGCAAAACCCATTTGTGCCAGTGGGCATGAGACATCAGCAGATTTCATGAGGCCAAGAGACCAAGAAGTGTCAGATTACTCCAGGCTGGAACACCGGACCAAGCCCAAAACATCAGGATCATACCCTAAATGTCACGGTATCACTGCAGGGTGTCAAAAAGCTTTGAACGCCAACCGGTCCTGAATGGCCCTATAAGGGGAATGCTCGCCACTGGCTGAAGGTTGGATTTTGGCTTATTGATAGCGAACCCTAGGATAGAGAGGAGCAAGATGGCTGTCAACAGGTGGTCTGCAACAGACTGGGATGAGTATGCGCTCATCAAGGTACAGGATTACATACACCCCCAATCCTGCAAAGATGGGCTGTGACCAGTGATAACATAGTTGTCAACAACATGGCGGCTGGGTGTTGCCTAAGTGCAAATATTGCACTCAAAGAGTTCCATCCCTACCAAGAAAATGAGGAACCACCTGTGGGACTGCAGGATGGGTACATGAAAGTATGTATTCTGTAAGTCTAAGTACGCCATTCGATCTTCATGTTCAAGGGAAGAGAGGATCTGGGCCAGAGACAGCATCTCAAACTTGTCCTTACAAAGGAAGGTTTTCAAGAACGGAAAATCCAGAATTGGTCTAAGCCCCACCTTCCTTTTTAGGCAGCAAGACGTAAGAACAATAGTTACTTACCTGTAAACAGGTGGTTCTCCAGTATTGGTGTCTTTCATAGATTCACATGCCTGAATCATTCCCCGTCGTCGAAGTGGGAGTCCCACGGTATATATAAAAGCAATAAATGCCATAAAACTTATAGCAAATATCAGAGATACTAAACCAGGAAGTAAAGTAGCACCAGCTACAATCGAAAAAACTTCCACATTAGTGACTATCCTAGTCGTTATGTATTAGTCCAAACTGCGGCCAATCAGGCGACAGCACCCACCAGAATGTCCTCCCCAGAGGCTCAGGCTCTCAGATTTTGTCGCACTGGAGTGAAACCCTAAAATGCCTGAGTGAGTCTCTGGGGGGAGGCGGGCGGGTTGCATGTGAATCTATGAAAGACACCAATACTGGAGAACCACCTGTTTACAGGTAAGTAACTATTGTTCTTCTCCAGTATTAGGGGTGTCTTTCATAGATTCACATGCCTGAATCAGAATAGTAAGCAGTACTCCTAACATAAGGCTCGTAGACGTCAGAGTAGCAAATGCATATATATATACATCTAAATATAACAGAATACCAGTTATACAAGAAGCATCGAATCTGAAAGAACGTCTAAAGAGCATATAGGAGGAGGAGGAAACAGAGGCTCACCTTATTTGAAAAGATTACGCAGCACTGCTCTTCCAACTGAAGCATCTGCGTCGTCTGCTGAATCTAGACAGTAGTGTCTAGTAAAGGTGTGTCTACTAGACCATGTAGCAGCTCTGCAGATCTGTCGAAGAGGCACACCAGCAAAAAAGGGCAGTGGAAGAGCTAACCGCCCTTGTAGAATGTGCTCTTGGCAAGGCCTGTAAGGGTCTACCGGCCTGCTGATGACAAAGTCCAATCGTAGAGGAGACCCATCTAGCAATGGTCTGTTTTGAAACTGCACAGCCCCGGCGTTGCCGCCCATAAGCCACGAACAGTTGGTCTGTCTTGCGGATGGCAGAAGTTCTGGAGAGATAACATTTAAGACATCTTCTAATGTCTAATGAATGGAGTGCCCTTTCAGCCGTAGATTGTGGGGCTGGAAAGAATGTCTTGAGGACAACCGGCTCATTCAGATGAAAATCCAGAGGCACTTTAGGCATGTACGTTGGATTAGTACGCAGTACCACTGAGTCCGAGGTGAATTGGATGAAAGGTGCTTTAGATGTAAATGCTCGAATATCGCTTACCCTTCTAGCAGATGTTAAGGCTAGTAACAACGACACTTTCCATGTCAGAAATTTCAGCTCCACCTTATGGATCGGCTCAAAAGGGTGACGCATGAGCTGAGTTAGTACGACATTCAGATGCCATGCCGGAGGAGGTTTCCGGACAGGCGGAAACATACGAAATAATCCCCTGAAAAATTGTTGTATGATCCTTACAGAGAACAAAGAGTTCGATCCATCTAGATGAAATCTAGAAATGGCAGCTAGGAAGACTTTAAGAGTAGAATGTGCCAAACCCAATCTGGCGAAATGCAAAAAGAAAGGAAGGATTTGCTCCGGTTTCGCATGAATGGGATGTAGATCATTAGATTGGCACCATGCACAGAAACGTTTCCACTTAAGTTTGTAGGTTTTGATCGTGGATGGAGCTCTGGCTTTAGCCAGCACCTCCTGGCAATCTTGTGGAATGTTCAGGTGTGCAAATTCCATGTGCTGAGGAGCCAAGCTGACAATTTCAGCGAGTTCGGGTCCGGATGGTATACCCTGCCCTGCTGGGTGGAGAGAATATTCGGAATGCGTGGAAGTTGGATAGGGTTGCATTCCGAGGGAAGGAGTAGCTCGGTGAACCAGTATTGCCTGGGCCATCGTGGAGCGATCAGTATCAACCGGCATGGCTGCTTCTTCATCTTCCTGATGACCTTCGGGATCAGAGGTATCGGTGGAAAAGCGTATGCGAATATTTGATTCCAATTCAGCGAAAGGGCATCCCCGCACGAGTCCTTGTGGGGAACCCAGCTTGCAAAGTATGGGCATTTCCGGTTCTGGTATGTCGCAAACAAGTCCAAATCCGGATGCCCCCAATCTGAAAGATGCGATGTAGAGATGGTAGATGTAGTTCCCACTCGTGAGTGCAGCCCCCGGACCTGCTGAGAGAGTCCGCCAACACATTAGCGAGTCCCGGAACATGGACCGCTGACAGATGGATATTGTGAGTCAGGGCCCAACTCCAGATCTCTTGTGCTTGTTGCAACAACCGGGCTGATTTTGTGCCGCCCTGCTTGTTCAGATAATACATGCAGGTGGTGTTGTCTGTCCGTATTAAAACTGTGGCACCTTGTAGAGTCGCTTGAAAGGACTTCAGGGCTAAAAATATGGCGTGCAACTCTAGCCTGTTTATGTGCCATCTCATTTGGATCTGGTTCCATTTCCCGCTGACCGTCATGCCTTGGAGGTGTGCACCCCAGCCTGTCATTGATGCGTCGGTCGTGACTATGAACCTGGGCACTTCCGTGAGGAAGGAGCATCCCATTTGTATGTTGGATCGGTGGGTCCACCATTTTATCGCTTGTCGCATTCGCGGTGTAATTTGGATGATATCCTCGAAGGATCCTGATACCTGGATCCACTGGCGACTGAGCTCTTCTTGCAAGGGCCTCATCCGAAGACGACAGTTGGGGGTGAGAAGAATGCAGGAAGAAAGCATCCCGATGAAGGACTTGAACATGCGCACTGAAACGCACTTTTTTAATAACAGTGCCGCAGCGAATCGTTGAATCTTGTCCTGTCTTTCCTTTGAGATGAATACTTGGGCGAGCTTGGTGGCCAGTGTCGCTCCCAAGAAAGTCTTTCTTGTTGCTGGCGTGAGGTGTGACTTTTCGAAGTTTACTGAGAAACCCAGGTTTTGCATCAGTGACAGAGTTTTAAGGGAATTTTATTAAATTAAATTAACTGAATTCTTCCCACAAGAACCACAGGCCCTGAACAGGGATTTTGAAGAAGACATCTGTGAAACTTGAAGAAACTAATAATGTAGAAGAAAAATTTCGAGAATCTAATGAAATAGGCTGTAATGTACGTAAAAGAAACAGCAAGAAAGAGCTGCAGGCTTCTCATTCGCAAGAGATAAAACACTCTTGCTGGATGTGCATTGATTGTTGTTCCTAGAAAATCCTGTGTCGTAACCAGGAATAATTAGGACTTGACATGGTATATTGATAAAAACCAGGCATTGAAACAGTGACTGCAAAGTCTGGATGTACTGGATTGCTTATTAAGAAGAGTGATCCTTCTTAAATAAACTTGTCTCAGAAATGATGAATGCGTATGTGTTGCAGACACAGATAGGCTGCCAGAATCTAGATAAGAATCACGTGGAGTGGATCGAGAGTCCTAAAAAGATAGGCCTGTGATAGAAAATGAATATAACTTAGAGGAAAGAGCAGCCACGTCCCGTGCTGTGGAAGGATTGGCACCTGAACCTTGACACTCTGGAGGTCGAGTGCACTTGTCAGGTCCTCTGGCAGTAACATTTGAAAAACCTTTTTGAGGTACAACATTAGAAATTGTTTTGCGCAGGAATGACAAAAATTCGGCGCTACATTTCTGACCAGCTAGTTGATGAGGAACTGAGAGGAAAAAAACCTAACTCCTTATTAGATTCAGAACCACTCCGACGGTCCCTGATGTAACCATAAGTCAATTTGTGAATGACTCACGTAGATGAGGTGAATGCGGTCACTATGAAGGCGTAGCAGAAAAGAAATAGCCACATTCTAGAGCATGCCCTTTTGGCATCACAATTAGAATTCCCCACAGATAAATGGCATCTGTGACCAAATTAAATCCCAGAGATATTCCACCCTTATCCCACTTGGAATGGACTAAGGATGGGTTCTAAAGTAAGTCGTAGTTTCCTGGAAAAACGACTTCCTGTATACGATTTAGAGTCGAATAATACAGTTGTATACCAGATACTGGGTGGAACTTCTTGGAATAAAATGTGAAAACTGTACTCGGGTACCACGAAAGGGTTGATCCCCGTACTGTAGAGAACAGAAGGCGCGGTATTGTCTGGCCAATATGATGGCCCAGAAGTACCATCTATAAGAAGGTACGGCCATTATCTCAGTTTGAACTTGTGGGCGAGGAACCAAGGGTTCTTCCAACCCTAAATTCGCAACACAATACTGCAAAACTTGGAGATGCAATGTGCACTGCACGGTGTTTTGTTGATGATGATCTCCTTCCATTCTTTTTGTTAAAAAATTGTAGAAGCGTCAGTTTAGGGGTATTCATGGATACGCACATTCTGTGCCCCTATGTCAAAATTGATCGTGCCCAGAGAGCTAAAAGATTGCCAGAGAGCCACCAGTGCCGATCTTTGGCTTAAGCAGAGCTCAAATCTCTGCCAGTCTAAAATTAAAAGAGAAAAAACCTTTCGCCTCTATCCTGGTGACAAGGGCTTGACGAAAGCGCGTCACCGTTCTTTACATGAGGAGGGTAAATCCGTCAAAATCCGCCGGAGGATAGAATAATAAAGATTCATGCAAGATCTCGTCAAAGGACAGGACATGGCATCCCAAAGAAACCAAGGCTAAGAGTCTGGCTAAGTCGGAAGCCATTCCAAGAAAATATGGCGTCGAGTAAAAAGACATCACTCCATCCGTAGGATCTTGCTGAAAGGAGGCTACGACTAATAAGTAGGCTAAAGGAACACTGCACATAAACCCAACTGAATCAAGCGTCGACGACCCTAACCATGGACTGGGTACAGCATCAGAGAGGTCAACCAAAAAACGTGACCCTCAGTGTCCGCATAGGAAAACTGTTGCAGACTTAAACTGCTATGGATGTGACCGCTGACGTTGTCAGTCTACAAACCCTCCGTAGACGTACTACTTGTTGTCCACGAAACTGATCCTTAACTTGGCCAACATTCAACAATAAAACTCACCATCACTGAGGATGTTTGATGAACAGAGTATTTTGTCGACTTAGAATGTCGTCGACGAGCCTGCTATTGACTAAGCTAAACTGTCGTCAATGGGCCAACTGTTTACGGACCTAAAGCCTGCGGGCCAACTGCCGATGTGCCCACTGTTAATGGCCCCAACTGCACTGTTTACAGGTCCACTGTTGACAGCCAAGAGATGCTGGGTGCCAATGGCCAACTGCCGATGAACCACATGTGAGAAGGGCCACTGTCAGTGGCCCACTGGTATTGAGCCAACTGTCGCCAAAGTTTGCAGTTGACTATTTCAGCTGAATAGGCTCTCGAACGTCGACGAGACTCTTCACCGTCGACGAGGCACCTCACCGTTGACGAGACTCTTCACCGTCGACGAGGCAGCTCACCGTCGACGAGGCATCTCACCGTCGACGAGGCTCCTCACCGTCGACGATTGCTCTTCACCGTCGACGAATGCTCTTCAGCGTCGACGAGGGACACCCTGCACCGTCAACGAGGCCCGTCGTCGACGGAGCTCCCTCGTCGTCGACGAGGCTCGTCGTCGACGAAGCCCCCTCGCCGTCGACGATGCTTCCAGTCGACGATGCCACCATCACGGTCGACGAGGCTTGTCGTCGACGAGGCTAAACTCGTCGTCGACGAGGCTCACCATCGACGAGGCAAAATTGCACTCGGTTATGAGGCTGTTTGTCGACGAAGCTCTTTGTCGGTTGCGCAGCTCCCTGCGACTTACAACCAGTGCATAAGAGGGCACTGTCAACAGGATCCTGTAGCCCTGTGACACCGTAGAGCACCAGTGACGGCAGAGATTGTCGTCGTAGAAGAAAAGTGCGCAGAACGAGTCTAAACGCCTGAGAGTAAATCTCGGGGGCGTAGATGTGGGAGGCAGACTCAGAGTAGGTCAAAGACCCTTTACTTTTGAAGCAACCTCAGCTGGTGAAGTAAAGCCAAAAACATCACTGCAACATAAAGGCGCCATATAAAGAAAGAAAATCCTCCCACATCAGAAGGGGGGAGCCAAATCACAAGAACATCCCCTTCTCATCCTACCATGTCAGCAACAGGCAGAGAAAAAAAAAGCCATATATCAGTGAAGATAACCGGAAACGGTCGCAGCTTTCCACAAGCGACACAGGGTCAACAATAGACTTCATGTAAGAAGACATCACAAAATTTAATATAAATGAAGTACATGAAGAAACTGAGCAGAGCTCAGGGAGACTCCCTTCACACGACGTGCGTAAAAAATCTGAGAGCATGAGCCTCTGGGGAGGACATTCTGGTGGGTGCTGTCGCCTGATTGGCCGCAGTTTGGACTAATACATAACGACTAGGATAGTCAATAATGTGGAAGTTTTTTCTATTGTAGCTGGTGCTACTTTACTTCCTGGTTTAGTATCTCTGATATTTGCTATAAGTTTTATGGCATTTATTGCTTTTATATATACCGTGGGACTCCCACTCCGACGACGGGGAATGATTCAGGCATGTGAATCTATGAAAGACACCCCTAATACTGGAGAACATGAGTAGCTCCTCTTGCCTCCCTCTTTCTCAAGACTTTCTCTGTTGCTCCTTTGTCCAGTGATGACCAAGCTTCTAGGCAAGGATAGGAGCATGTTCTGCCAATGTCTGAGTGAAAACAGGAGGAACTGTACAGGATTAATAGACGCAGAAGGGTGTAACCATGACTGACAACCTGCAAGGCCAATTGGTCTGAGGTATCCAGATGGTCATAGAAAATGTGCTCTGACCCCCACTTGCATGAATGACTCCCGAATGAGGGAATCAGAGCAGCGTTGGAGTGGCAGTAGCCAGAGAAGAGAAAGATGAACACTGGCCCTATTGATGGTGTCCCTTTCTCTGCAGCCACCATGGCCCATGGAGGAGCATAAGGACCGGACTGCCTGTTGCAAGTGTTGAAATTGTTAGTGGTAGCAATAAGCCAGGGCCAAGGATTAAACCTTGGACTTCTGGTACTGTTGATTAAACTGGTGGGCCACACAGCAAACCCAAGGATCGTACTGTGGCACAACTATGTTTAAATCTCTCTAGTACTGAGTCCACCTTCTCACCAAACAGCCTAAAAGCATCAAAAGCCATGATGTATGCATGTCCCCAAAGTAACCGGTGTGACGATACATTACTACACCATTGCCCATAGCATGAATTGAAGAGTCTGTGGTACTCAGCCCAATCAGCAAATACATTTGCCTCATCCTGTCTAGCATGGAAAGTTTGTTTGAAGGAGTTACGAGAGAAGTTAGGGAGGGCAGACAAGATCTCGATCACCATATACAAGAGGGCATGAGTGTATCTGCCTAACAGGCAAACCACAGTTAGCGAACGCAAAGCCAAACTGACAGAGAAGAACATCCTCCTGCCAAGCATGTCAATATGGTTTTCTCTCTATCAGGTGGGGCAGTAGGGAAGATTTTGGGTAAAAGACAGATCAACACTATTTTCCTGAGTCAGGTAGTGAGCCAATAAAGCCTGATCACTTGTAGCAGGGCTATGGTACCTAGTGATGAGGCAGCTAACCTGTAGCGCCAAACAGGGCTATCACCATGATGCAATCAGAGTGTCTATCATGGCCTCATTGAACGGCAGCAAAGGTTCTGAAGTTGAATGTCCAGACGGCAAAATGTCAGTGAGAAGAATAGCCTCAGTTTCTACAGTTGGCAACTGCAGTTCCAAAGCCTAAGATGTTCTACATATTCCAACTGCAAAGAAAGAGCTATCCTCAAGGCAGGCCTTAATGGAGAGTACACTTTCATCTCTGGTGAAGTGTCAAGACCACTAGTATTTTGGAGATCTAAATAAAGTTCATCATCAGCATTGTGAGGGTGGCCCCACATTGTCCACCATCTCCTCATCACCCCAATTCTGTGGACTATTCTGTAAGTCTTGTATGAGGACTAAATCTTGTCTGAATAAAACCTCAGGGTCACAAATATTGTCACCAGGGTTGAGGTACTACTAGAGATAGCTCAAACACCACAGACTGTGGCTTGGTAACTTCATGATAGGACATTGGCCAAGATGTAGATGAACTCGGCTTTAGATATGACAGAGGTGTCCGAACCCGAACTGTTGGGGCTCAGACAAAGGGGTGGAGGTACAACCTGGTGCCGGGAAGGAATTGGGTCAGGGGTCTGTCCCAGTCAGCCCCGAGTAGGACCCACCAGCGGAAGCCCGAATGGGGGCCGAATCGGTGGACAGAAGTAACTGTTTGAAACAAAAAAATAATTTGAGAAATTACAGCAAAGCCTATGTTTTTAAAATTGCCGTGTTCATAGTGTTTTGATCCTCGAAATAAATAAGTGGGTCATCATGAGTACTTGTAAAAGTTTGATTCATTTTTCTGCAATGGAGCTAAAGCAAAAAATCAATAGCTGCTCTGGAAAATAAATACATTTCAGGAAAGCTTCTTCCATAATGTAATTGACTTATGAGCATGTAGGGCTAAAGAGCGCCCTGGACAGGTAATTGTAAAAAGCACAGCCAGGGGTGAGCACTAATGAAGCAATTCAAAACAGGTTGGGCAACACAAAAATAAGTTTTGGGAGCAAAGAAAAGGATCTCGTAATGCCCTGAATGACTACAAGCCGCAAAGAATAACTACCTGTTTGAAATGGAGGTCTCCAGACTGAGTAACAGTTCTTACAAAGTCAGACGGCTCCATTTACCCCTTCTTCTTTTTTTTTATCCCTGTGTTCACAATGGGATGACCCGGAGGAACTCATGAATTTTCCATAATTCTCATGCGTTTTATTCTTTTCAGGCAACCGGCTCCTATTTTACTTCCTGGATGATAACTTGGCCTTTATACAGACCATAGGAAGAGGAGGATTTTAAAACCATTAGCATGCAAAGACAGACTGGTAAAGCACAGAAACAAGGAAAGAACTTACAGGTTTTTTGTTGATCAGAAGCATTTCCAGAAGGCATGACATACGTATGGTGTCTGGTGTGGTGACAATGATGTCTGAGAAATTGGTGTCAGGAGTCAAAGAGAATGGTGGAGCCGAGTCCATCCAATTCACCCAGCTGACCTAAAAAAAAAAAAGAAACAATTTAGAACAGGCTGTGATGTTGGTTTAGAGCTGACTTCTTCAATGAATAGCCTGTGAGCTACTAGTAGCTCTCCAGCTACTTGTGTGTAGTGTAGTATCCTAATTAAAAGGAATTAATGTATGTATTCCAAAATTAAAAAAAGTGTGTGTATGAGACGAAAAGATGTGTATTATCTGAACTCGTATTCTGATGTTTGGAGAAAAATTACTTTCCAAAATATATTTAAAGCATTTGAGAGCTCATTCTTGCGGCATTGGGCTATGTTTACCTCATATTGGTGTCCTTGGTGCCTGCCAGAGGTGTTGCAGCTGTGGCGGTTATGTAATATTTACATAGAGGCAGTCCACAATGACAAAGCCTTTTTGACATTACAACTGACAACCAGGTCTGAAATACTGAGGTGAACATTGCTGGTAATGTTACATTAGGAGGTCGCTTATGTAATCTTGTCTGATGCGGTCACTATTACAACACTGGGACACTCAGTAGCTCAGGATGATTTTCTTTGAGTATAAATAGCTCTTAATACAGAAAAGTTTGGAGACCCCTTGAAACTCTCTAAAAGGCTGGGGCCTTGGGCCAGAGCCCACTTTGCCCATGCCTTAAAACGTCTCTGCTTAGTCTCTCATTTTTTCTTTCTAGTATTTACCATGTACACCTTTATTTTTATTTCCATCTTTTACCTTGTTCCACTTTTCTTTCCAATTTCTTCTATTTAGCAAATAATTTATGCACACAGTGTTCTAGTTACTTCTTGATGTCATTCTACATTGCCCTGTCTTTCCGTCTCAGCCTTTTTCTGTGTCTCTTTTCATAAGCATGGGTTTAAAATATTTGAAAGGTGAACAGGTGGTGCACGTAAAGCATGTAGCAAAAAAAACCAATCTAACTACCGTATAATTAATCCAGTGTATATATAGTAATCTCTCTGGAAAACAACATTAGTTTTTTTTTTAAGAACCCACACCAAATAACCTAGTTGGTGGCATGCTTCATCATCGGGTTCCCACCTAGGAAGCCAAGTGTCTCCCATGTGTGGTGCGGAGCGAAATTATTTTAATGACAAAGTGCATTTTGTGAATGTGATACATTAACACTACCTCTAGGATACTCTTCCTGATCAAGATAAATCTAATGATGAGTTCTTGGGGCAGGATAAAAAGAGTAGTGGATGTAACCAAGAAAAAGATCTCACACATCCAGGAATGGTCTACATGTTTCAGCCAATTCATGTGTGTAAGTCAGCTTTCCCTAGGACCGGTGCTGTCAAGGCTGGGAGCGACCCTGAACAGGTGCAATGAAAAGCACACTTCCCAAGGTGTGTGTGGAGAGGGGTGAATTCGTAACTTATGATTTACCCTCGAAGTGGAATGTCTGAAAGAAAAAGAGCTAGAGGTTTTTCTGCGGCCAGGCACTCATGTTGAGTTTATAGCCTCATGCAATCGTTTTTTCACATTCACAAAAATGTGTGTGAAAAAAGTACAGTGCGCCTGAATTACTACAGTGCAATCCACTCATATTTTTATGCGTGATCATGATCAAATGACAGCAGTGCTAATGCAAGTCACATGTGATTCATAGTGACTGCAAGCGTATTTTAAGAGGAAGATCTACACAAACATCCATCAAAGTCTCACAGTCAGTGTTAGACCTGGCATCTTTTGGAGTGTTTCCCCTGTCTTTTTGCCTTTTGACCTCCTGTTTTTGATGGTATGCGGGACTTCATTTTTGCTGGTTTCGTGTCTCTGAACACTTTATCACTGCTATTCAGTGCTAAAGTGCAAGTGCTCTTACTGTACATTGTGTAATGATTGGTTTTCCGTGATTGGGATATTTGAGTTCCTAGTAAGTCTCTAGTACAGTGCACTGTGTGTGCCCAGGGCCTGTAAATCAAATGCTACTAGTGGGCTCGCAGCACTGGTTGTGCCACCCTCACAAGTAGCTTTTCAAAGGTGTCTCAGACCTGCCAATGCACTGTCTGCATGCAGTTGATACTGCCATGTCGAACTAGCAAGTACAGCCACTTGCCAAGCCCTAACCTTCCCTTTCCTTACAAGCAAGGCACCTCTAAGGTAAGCCCTAGGTATCCCTGTGGGAAGGGTGCAGTGTGTGTGAAAGGTAGGACATGTACTGGTGTGTGTTACATGTCTGATAGAGTAATACTGTGCATTTCGTTTTTCACTTTTACACGGCTGTCTGTTTCATAGGTTAACATGGGAGTTGCCTTGTAACACCTTACAAGCAAAACTTTACATTGGAACAAGATGAGAACTGAAGTTTAGGCTTACTGAACTCAGAGTTTAAAGATACATCTTTTAGTACAGATAATTTTAATATTGTGTGTTTGAAAATGCCACTTTTAGAAAGTGATCAATTAAAGGGGGTAGGCCCAAGTGCAGGTAGCTAGATAGGGCCTAGTTAAAATGAAAGGATGGTTGAATAAATAACCAGGACCAATGAAATCAGGTATTGGTTCTCGTCTGCTCAAGTAGATAACAGTAGAGAAAGTGGTAGCTAGGGATCTTGTTGTGCTACTTTTAGAAAGTGGGCATTTTCTTGCTTAACCATCATGTGTGCCTCTGTCATTTGTGCATTCACCATCTGGGTTCAGAGTGACAGGAGCTGGGGATGTGCATTCACAGTAGACAGAGACACAAGTGGGGGTTGGGGGGATGAGGTGTGTCCTGCCTTTGTGGTGACTCATAGCCAGGCTGATTAGACCTGGCTGCATTTGGAGTATTGGGAGGAGTTGTCGCTTGCTCTGAATGGACTGTGTGTGCCTCTCACAAAGCTGTCTCCCCCTCCTGGAGTGAACCTGGCCTGAGCCAGGCAGAACTGGTTAATGTATGCCAGACAAACTTTGTTTATGCTAACTTTAAAGGGAAATGTGGTATAAATATTGGGACCTTGACCCCAGAACTCATTTGGATCAAGGAACCTGCTAAGAAGAAGAGCTGGAGAAGCTGGGAGGAGAGACTACCACTTTGCTGTGTGCTTTGCTGTTTTGGCCTGCAGTGGCTGCTTCTGTCTTGTGCAGGGAAAGGACCAGACTGAACATTCTACAACTTCTTCTTCTGAATATCTCCAAGGGCTTGAAGTAGATCTTGCCCGTTGCTCAAGAAGTCTCAGGAACAGCAAAGACTTTGCCTTCCTCTGAGTAGCGCCTCAGGGACCCTGTGTTTCTGTTGCCACAGAGGGAAACCACAACCCGATGCCGTCACTGCCACTGCTGCGGGCTCTGTGACCTGAAGGCACTGCAGAAGGCACCGCCACACTTCACATCGCAACTCTGGTCTCACCGAAAACTACGTCCACTGTCACCACCGAGCCGCTGCTTGCTCCACGACCTGTAAGCACCGTACTCCGCACTGCCTGACTTCACTCCTCTGCCCCGGTCCCATCTACAATGCTGCCACAAGCTGACATCGACGGAGCTGCCTGCACTGTGGATACCACTCGTAAGTTACACAACGCACTGCTCCGTCCCACACTGCCATCTTGGCCCATCGACGCCAGCCCTACTGACTCAAGATCCTGTCAGCACCATGTCGAGCACCGCCCCACTGTCCTCCGCAGCCCTGGTCTCATCGATGCCGCTGGATAACTGCCATCAAGCCACTGCCTGCACTGTGACCTGAGGGCATCGCACGCTGCACTGCTCCGCTTCACACTGAAGCCTCAATGCCAGCCACAGCCAGCACCACCGTGGACGGCCGGAAGAAAAAGGTACTGTTTGAGCGTCTTCCAACACCGCAGCCGGACTGCACCACTGCAGTCGGCTGGAACCGATGGATTTGTGTGTTTTCGACACAGTGATAGCCCCGTACGGAACCATCAACTTCAAAGAACTGCATTTAAAGTCTATTTTTGTATTATATATATTTTTGGATAACTGTATGTTGGATTTTTATTGTTTTTGTCTTGTTTTACACAGATAAATATTGGCTATATTTCTAACACTGGTGTGGTGTTTTTTTTGTAGTGTTTTCACTGTAACATTGTGAGTTATGTGCAAATGCTTTACACATTAACTAACTGCTTGTACTAAGCTACCAAGGGGTGAGCAGGAATTATTTTAGAAGTGTAACTCCCTTATCCTGACAAGGAAGAAGGGTCCTTACTTAAACAGGGAAACAACCTGCCAACCGGAGACCCCTATTTCCAACAGTCAGGCAAAGAACCATGAGTTTTCTATGTACCAAACACAGTGCTCATAGGGGTTATTTTCGATTGTGTTGTATATGGTTTTGATGAAAAACCTTTGCGACCATACTAATTCACCCCTTTATATAAAACGCATCCGGCAACCGGGGATAAGTGATACCAACTATAGTTGCGATAAATTTTATGCAACATTAAACCCGGTGGGGGCGGTGCTTATAGTTACACACTGTGGGGAGAAACATTTTGTTTCTTTGCCTGACTGTAAGACTTTGATGGATGTTTGTGTAGTTCTACTTCTTAAAATAAGTTTGCAGTCACTATGTATCATATGTGACATGCATGGGCACTGATGTAATTTGATCAGGATCATGCTTGAGAAATACAAGTGGATTACACTATAGTAATTGGGGCGCACTGAACTTTTTTCACACACATTGTTGTGAATGTGAAAAAATGATCGCATGCGGCTATAAACCCAGCATGAGTGCCGCCGAAAAACCTCTAGCTAGTTGCATGAGGATTTTGGTACACTCAAAACCCATAGTGCGCAAAAACTCTGCATCCACTGTAAATAAATGACGTTGTTGTAAACCTTCTTGTATGTCTCTTGTTCTTTCAGACATTCCACTTCAGGGGTAAATCATAAGCTAGGAATTCACCCCTCTCCATGCACACCTTAGGGAGTGTTATTTTCATTGCACCTGTCAGTAGTTGCCTTGACAACACTGATTCTGAAGAAAGCCGACTTACACACATGAATTGGCTGGAACATGTAGACCATTCCTAGATGCGTGAGATAATTTTTCTTGGTTACATCCACTACTGTTTTTAATCATGTCCCAGGGACACATTATTAAATGTATCCTGATCAGGAAAAGTATCCTTGAGGTAGTTTTAATATATCACAATCGCAAACTTAGACACAAAAATAAATCCTGCTCCAATGTAATCACGAGTTGCAGCACACCTAGGAGGCACTCGGCTCCCTGGGTGGAAAACCAATGATGAAGCATGCCACCAACTATGTTGGTGGGTGAGGGTTCTCAAAAAAACTTAATGTTTTTTTCCCAGAGAGACTATTATATATAAATTGGATGCTAGTTGAATGATGTGGTAGTTAGCTCATTCTTATTCTTTGCTATAAGTATCAAGGGGAGAAGGACAAGCACTTTTTCCTCAATCTCTTCTTTTGTTGAGTCCCTGAAGCATGCTCAGAGGATTTAACTTAGTGCGACTGTTGGTGGCGTACTATGGCAAATCCTTCCATGTGACCACCACTGAGAGGACCTGGGCTCTAACAGACACAATTTCTCTGTGGTGGTGCACTGAGACTGGTTCAAATAGGGCTTGGAACAGGGTCCGACTGGCCTTCAGGGCAATCAGCTAGTGCCCGAAGGGCTGGTCTGATAGGTCAGTGTGTGAGTAATTTTTGTTGTTGTTTATGGACTGTTTGTGGTCTAGTAGATCGGATTTTACTGTTGATTTTCCTAATATTACTAACAATCATTGCCTGTAGCAAGCACAAAAACAATCAAGCTCCGATACCTTGCAAAATACCTATGCAACTGTCTTTATAAGTTAAAGGGTCCTCTTTGTTATCACAGTCCAAACTGGCTGGTAAGAATTCAGGGGTAGGTAACTTTCCACTATAGCTGGAAGTCCTACAGGCTATTAGCAGCAGTTTCACCATGTCCTTGGTTCCAAAGGAAATTTACCACCTTGATCTCAGCTTACAGTGTGTCTCCAGTTTGTGGTGGACTTTTCTCAGTGTGTTCAAATAGCAATGCAATGCCAAGAGTGCAGGTCCACTAGTGGTGCTACAAGGCCAAAGAAATATTGTTTACTCACCTGGCCCATATTGAAACATGGACCAATGAATTTAACAGATATGCATGTCTGGAGTCTGATCAATACCTATCATGTAATGAAGGTAAGGGTCAGCATACAGAGACTGAGGTGGGATGGCATTATGTCAGGAATACTGCTTACTTTATGCCCACTGTCTGAGAGGTATAGGATGAACATGTTTAAAAGAACTCAAAGGATTGGTAAGTTACGCCTGTTCGTGGTTAAATGAGAGGAAATTCTGTTGATGGTCTCAAGCTGTCCAGTCTTGCAATTGGCTGATTGGCATGGGTATTATAAGCAAACAGCTGCAGCTGGTTCTCATCAGAGCTTTCTACAGAAAAGATGAAGCTTGAAACCACACTTTTATCTGGTAGAGGAATACCAAAATATCTTGGGAGTGCAATGATCTCAAACTTCAAATGGGAATAGCTGCTAAGGAATAAATCGAATGCTAGGTTAAAAAGCCACACGTTGACATATACCATACCAAAAAAGCTAGTTGGGTCTATAATCCAGTGGTTTACGAGCAAAAACATAGCCACGGAATAGACAAGACCTGAAATAGGATGGTGCTGGAGTATCAGGCTAATAATTGCCAGTCACTGCTTGTAGGAAGCTGACTCTATATACTGTACCAAAAAGAGGTATAGTGTGCACAAAGTCCAGTGAGTCCCCAGTGGTATAGCAGAGGCTAAAATAGATAGTACTTTACTCTCTTTTGTGGTGGCGTGGTTGAGCAGTCAGGTTTATCAGAGGATAGTGTTAAGCATTTGTTGTACAAGAAATGCTGTCACACATTCAAAGACTAAATCCAGACCAATTGGTTATGTAAAAAGTTGTTACTTTGTTATTATATTTTAGAACCAAGTATCACTCAATGCAGGTAAGTTTATGCAGTATTTAAAAGTAGAAATACTTTTCTAGGATGCAATTCTGTTTTGTAAATGTAGTTTTGAGAAGGCTTTCTATAATTGTCAATCAAGTACAGTTCCAAGACTTTGCAAAGTTGAGGATAGACATTTCTATGCAATAGATAGGAACCACAATGCAATCCTATGGAGGAAAACAAGTTTAAACAGTTTGCAGGCAAGTACTCGACTTACTTTCCCAGGCTTTAGGGGTTTAGGACAACACAGGGAAAGGTTCAAGATCAGCTAGGTAGTGCACCGCCAGCGGCACTGGGATGGCCAGGTGCAGAAGTCACTGGGCCCAATGTTATCCAATAGAGCGTGAGGGTACCGCGGAGACGCACCGTTTGCAGGTAGGTACCTGCGACTTTAGGGCAAGAGCCCCGGGCGTTAAGGTGAGCACAAGGGTACCACAAAGGTGCACCAAAGATACATGGCCAGCGGCACAGGGGCGGTTGGGTACAGGGTGCAAATCAGGTTCGGGTGTCCAATGCTTCCCAATGGAGATGGCAGGTTTCAAAAAGAGGCTGCAGGCTTGGACCAGGAGGATGGACGAAGATGACCACAGGTTGGGCAGGTAAGTTGGATAGCTAGGGGCACCTGGGCACTGTCAGCTGGGCTCCCCAAAGTCGGGACAGAGGATGCAGGATTGCCTTTTGGTCTCCGGTTTCCTCAGCTGGGTCCGGTCCCGGTCAGGGGCACCTTTCGAACAGAGGCTGCAGGCATCAAGGGAGGGCCCTAGTGAGGACAGCCACCGATACAGACGAGGTCAGGCTCACTGGAGAGACGTCACAGGATAGGTAGGTCACTCGAACACGGATTGGGGGTGTTGGTTGCACAGTGTGCAGGGGTCACGGATCCCCCTGTATTCGGGATCCTGGAAGTTGGGGGTTTTTTGTTGGACAAATTCATGTCTATGGGAGTCTTTTTTGAAGGCAAGTCAGGTCTCTGGGGGTTCCTGGAGTAGGCTGGCTGCAAGGTACGCCGGTTGCTGCACGCAGGGTCATGAAGAAGGAGACCGGCCGGTGGGGACAAGGCAGTTGTCATCGTCCTTCTTTGCTGCTGCATAGCTCTTCGGTCCTTCTTCGTAGGTCATCAAATCTGAGCAGCAAGTTTCAAGGGTACCCCTAAATATTAGATTCAGGGGTGTTACAGGGGTGTGCAGGTCGGGACCAATGGGTCCCTTCCCTGGGGTGTCTACAACCTTCCTTATCCCACCCTCCAGTGGGAGGGGGGCATGTGCCATGTCCTGATTGGGAGAGTCCCCTCATCTTCAATATGGAGGGGACTGAGATGTGTGCTTCACTTCGCCTCCCCCACCTGAGGGGTGGGGTTGGCAAAGGCGGGCACACCTCCCATTCTTTCTCAGTTTTACTGCCAATTCTCCAGCCCAAAGTGGGGGTCAGAACCAGAGGGAGCCAGCTGCTGATAGCAGCAGAGGCTGGGGGTAGCCATCAAAGGTGGTAAGCCTTTGAAGCTTACCCATCACGGATCCTGCCCATCCAGTGGGAGGAGACATGACACCTCTGCCCAGGATCTGCTTTGTGTCAGGACCCAGAGAGTAGAGGGCTCCCTAACCAGGGGTCCAGAAACCTGTCTGGTGGTGGCAGATGGCTGGTAGCCAATCAGGAACCACATCAGGGAAGGTCGTTTTTCAGGGGGAGTCTCTAAGATGCCCTGTGAGTACATTTTACATTAAATCCAACACTGGCATCAGTGTGGGTTTAATATGCTGAGAATTATGGTAGCAAACTTTCCAGTTATCTGCAAAGCCATCAAGGAGCTATGGTGTTCATAATACCAAACGCCCAGTCCCTGTACTCAAAATGGCTCTACTGCACGTACAATGTCTGTGAATGGCACAGGCACTGTAGGGGCATATTGATCGTGCAGCTATGCCCTCACCTGTGGTATGGTGCACCTTGCCTTTAGGGCTGTAAGGCCAACTAGAGGGATGAGCCATGCCACAGGCAGTGTTGATGGGAATAGCACCCAGGGATGGGCCTGCTTTGATGTCACCCCCACATTTAAAGGCACAATAGGGTATACGTACTAGAGCTCTAGCCCTACCAAGACAGTACACTACTGGACCTGTGAAGAACTCTGTCAGGAGTAAAGACTGCTGTGCTACAAGTATTACTGCTCTGCTTGGCTGATGCTCTGGAAGAACTGCTTTTCTGCGCTGCCCTGCTGCCTACTTATCTCTGCCCTGCTGAGGAAAAGGACTGGACACATCTCACTTGAACCCATCTGGACTCAAAGGGCTAACTGGCTTCTTCCCTGTTCTGAAGTCTCAGGGCCATCAAAGACTTCCTTCTACTCTGCAACAGCACCGGGACTATGTCATCTGTGAGTCCTGCTTGACAAGTGGTGTCAATCCAGTCCTGGGCCCTTAAAAAGGTGATTTCTGCTGGCCAGAACCATCAAAATCAACACAGTGACGACTTTGTGCTGATCGGAACCAAGGGTTTGCTCTTCAAAGCAGGAGCCGATCGATGACATCACCTATACGGACTGCATGGCTCAACGCCGACGCAACGCCAGCATTGTACAGGGGTTCGTCGACTGCATCAACAGTGCGGATCGGCGCTAATGCTTCACCTCGATCCATAGGATAGACACAGAGCCTCTACGACTCCTCGCATTGAGTCTTCAACGTTGACGCTTGCTCCATCAATGGTACTTCTTCAGCGGGACCTGCATGAGTCCTGTAGCCATCCTGCCCTCCATTGCGTCAGCCTGAACTTTGGATTTACCCAGGTCCAGCGCGACCTCAAATAACCCCTAGGCACTATTTGACTCTAGTGTGAGCACAGGCTATCTTTAAGTGTATATCTAGTTTACCCTGACTAGGATTGTGGTCCCTAGTTGGACCTGGGACATGCCTCTGCCAACTTCAAATTCTAACAGTGCACAAATGAGCTACTTTTGTTCAGTGAGTTATTGATGAAACAATGCAGGACTCCTTCAAGGTACTCTAAATGGAGCACTTGCACACTAAATAATGTCATGTGAGTGAACTGGAGGAAGTGCAGCAAGAGGCTAGGCTTACTTGATCATCCATGACTGGATTTGTATTGTCAAAAAGGTTATGCATGCGTGCCGAACGTCAAAGCCTGTAAGGGTCCTGCAGGCATAAATGCATTGTCCTGCATGAATTACATTCTTAATAGAGAAAATAATTTTTGGGCAAGCCATCTATTACAAATAGTGAGTGTAATTCCAATCTGCATGGAAACAAAAGTCGGATCACCGATCAGATTTCAGTGTTAAGCAGTAATTATTGCAACCCTGCATTTCCCCCTGGAAAATTTCACTAGAAATAACCTGCAAAATGAATAGGGGGCAAATGGATGGAAAAAAGTTAAAACCTGAGGAAATTAGTGCCATAAAGACAAAAGGGGTTATTATGAGTACAGAGGCCCAGGGACTGCTGTACTCTCGGTGGCTGTCCGACCACCGCCATCTCTTCAGGTCTGCCCACCGTATTCAGAGTGTGAGGTTCGGACTGCAACAGGACTGACGACTGTGCTGGGTTACAGGATCCCGCAGCGGTGGCAAGGCCCACCCTGGATTCAACTCGGAATCCAGCGGGCGGTTTCACCACTGTCTTGGCGGTCCTCCTGGAACGCATCGGTGGCCGTTCTACAGGTGGACCACCAAACTTGTCAATGGCCCGTAGTCTACAGGTTAGGCCTTATTCTGGCTTGTAAAACTCAGAGTAAGAGGAACTTACTATATGAAGTAAGTACACCAAGAAGCGGTATCATTATTTATTAGGTGCCAGATGTACAAAGGTTTTTTGTGGCGCAACCCGTTTACGCCCACAAAAAAACAGTGGGCCGTGTACTAATCCTATTTTGCGAATCGTAAATCAATTTGCGACCCACAAAATAGGATTAGCGGCTCTCTGTTAGGAAGGGGCGTTCCAAGGGTGTCCCTTCCAAATATCGACTCCTTAAGCTATTTAAGAATGTTTTGCAACCGCAAAACATTCGCAGTTTACAACCCTTCTCAGAAGGGTGGTAAAGCACTCGCAAACGGGAAGGGGTCCCAAGGGGACCCCTTTCTTCTTTGTGAATGCATGAGCAAATATGGTCCCAGGGACCACTGCTTGCCCTTAAAAAATGAAACTGAAAAGTTTTATTTTTATTTTTTAAATGCATACCGTTTTTCTTGTGCTGCATTTATTAAAAAATGCTTTATTTTAAAGCAGTCCCAGACACGGAGGTCTGCTGACCCCAGCTGGCCACCATCCCTGAGATTGGCAGCCATTCCAAATGGGGTCAAAAATTGCGACGGTCTCATTAATATGCATGAGGCATGCAATTTGCGACCCCATTGGGAATCGCAAACAGCATGCAATGTGTGACTCGCTAATTGGCGGGTCGTGCATCTGGCCCCAGGTGTGGTGAAAGCCACAATAAATGTAATCAAGGCCAGCGTATCCTTTATTCAACTCATGTCTTTTTCAGTCTCTTTACTCACCGCTATATTTTTCAGGTTTCCAGAATTGGGTTGGCCTTTCTACTCATTTTCTCTAAATATTTACATCTCTGTTTCTAGAACCTCCGTATCTCTTATCCACCATTTCCCATCCTCGTCCTCTTCATGCAATAGCTTCAATACTTTAACATGAATATCTGGTAACCTAAATCCACACTTTCGTGCACTTTGAACATTTTCACTAACTTTCACTCAAGAACTTGTGAAACCGCAACTCTTGATGCATTGCTTCCAGTCTAGGTCTTATGGCGTGTTACATCCTGTCCTTCCTCGTTCCAACAACTTTACAAATGTGTCATTAGACTGTTGTAGTTATTCTGCTAGTGCCCTAGAATGTACTCTTCATCACCTCCTCTTCGTATTCCTCATCTTCTTCTTCTTCATCTGTACTGCTGATTCCTGCATCATCCAACATGTAATCATACACCAGTCCTTCAGCTGGGAAGAGGAGCTTGATCTGAAGGAGAAGGAGTACTGCTGTTAGCATTGTAAATGAGGGATCCTATTGTTTCAGTATCAGATCACCTCCACCTGTACCAAGGCAGAGCAACTCACACTTATCAAATACAGAAGGATTATCAGAATTTACTTAGAAGTGACCATCAGTAGCCAAGAGTAAGATTTCTGATATCTGCGGAGAGTAGGACACAATCAACAAAGACATTTCTGTGAGATGTTAACTCTGGAGACTTCAGTGGGCCCAAATGACAGGACTCCACCCCCAAAATAAGGGTCACCTCTTGTGTCCAGTAGTTCAGGTGCTAGAAACATGAATCAGAGAAAGGTGTATACAGGGTGGGTGAGTAGAGAGAGAAGCATTCTTGCTGCCTCTTTACTAATGTGAGACTGTGAGAGAGGCAGTGCTTGCTGTGACGCTACATTCAACCTCACAACTACACCCAGTGGTCATATGGGTAATCTGATGGTCATAAAAGTGTGCAAGTCACATGGCAATAATGGTTGCTGGGCACGTGAAATTAGGCAACATAAGACTGGAAAAGAGCAAACAGTCAATACTCCTTACTTTGTATGCAGAAATGACAATGGTTTAATCTGTTTTTTCACCTGTGAAATGTGCAGTATTGTTATTTAGTATGTGGAAAATGGCAATATTTGTTAATGCGGATAAAAAAATTGATGATATGTCATTGAGCATATGAGAATATGTGAGGTGGCATCATAAAATATCACTCTGGTGGTGTCGGTGATCCCTACAGTGGTGGGGAGCACCCAGTGTTGTTTTAAATACCCCTCACACACCAACAGGCCCCTTGGTGTCATGCTTCATCATCGGGGCCTTCGCAAACCTCTACGGGATGCGGCGTGCTACGACTCACGACTACGTAGGAGCACTAAAGGTGAACTATGTGTTGGTGTGTGTGAAGTAATTAAGTGTGAGTGGTGAGGTGAACAGTGATGGTTAAAAGATACCTGGCTCATAGGAGAAAATAACAAAAACTTTTTATTAAGCCCTTGGCTGGTATCATTAAAAAAGTGCAGATGAGGTTGTTTGTTACTGGTTAGGGTACGTCAACCTCAAAAGTGCGTCGACATGTTTCGGAGTTAAGGAACTCCTTCTTCAGGACGAGGATATGCACAGTTATCCTCACCTTACTCACATGAAAATGTAGATGTCAAAGTGTGCTCTGCAAAAAATAAAAGGTGAAATGTACCTAATCGTGGTACAATGAATCATACCGTCGGAGCCGCGTTGAGGGGAAGACAGCCTACCTGGCTTTGCAGTAACCGTTGCTAGATTGAGCAGGAACAAAGAACCCCCAATACTACGCTTTGGCTCATGAGGCTATTTAGTCTTTATCCATAAGTTCTGTATATTAACGCCAATTGGGCGCAACAGACTTTATTCATTGTAACACGATTAGGTACATTTCACCTTTTATTTTTTGTAGAGCACACTTTGACATCTACATTTTCATGTGAGTAAGGTGAGGATAACTGTGCATATCCTCGTCCTGAAGAAGGAGTTCCTTAACTCCGAAACATGTTGACGCACTTTTGAGGTTGACGTACCCTAACCAGTAACAAACAACCTCACCTGCACTTTTTTAATGATACCAGCCAAGGGCTTAATAAAAAGTTTTTGTTATTTTCTCCTATGAGCCAGGTATCTTTTAACCATCACTTTTCACCTCACCACTCACACTTAATTACTTCACACACACCAACACATAGCTCACCTTTAGTGCTCCTACGTAGTCGTGAGTCGTAGCACGCCGCATCCCGTAAAGGTTTGCGAAGACCCCGATGATGAAGCATGACACCAAGGGGCCTGTTGGTGTGTGAGGGGTATTTAAAACAACACTGGGTGCTCCCCACCACTGTAGGGATCACCGACACCACCAGAGTGGATTCCTTTTTGTTTAGACATATTTCCAGGGGAGACAGAATCCACTTCTTCCTCTCCCTCCCCCCTCCTGTTATTTTCTCATCATAAAATATCAATACATGGTATAGGCAACACAGAAAATGACAGCACCATTTTGCTGGGTGAGCGTAATCTGGCAATATCTGCTACTGGACATGTAGAAACTGGCGCTAATTGACTGAGCATACATAAAATCCCAATACCTGCAACATACACAAGGCCCAGTAGGCCAATGCAACTCAGACATGTTGCTTTATTCTCAATTTAATTAATAGCAAATTTAATTTGCTATATATATCGGTCCATATAATACAAAAGGGCCTGCAATCCCTGCAAAAAAGTCCTTCAATAATATCCATATTAGAGGCAACTTGTTAGGCCCCTAGTCACCAGTAAGGAAGGAATTACGTAGCTGCTCAACTGTAATAATTTATTACAGTGGAGTTCTGTTGTCACAATGTCTACTACCAGCAGCAGAGGGAAAAGGTAGGTCATGGAGCATAATTAAGCCTGCAGTTTAAAAAACAAAAACTAAACATGGATTTTCCTTCTTCTGTTCTGCTTTTCTGGCTGAACAGTGACATGTAGAAAGGATATATTAACGGTAACATGTTTAATTATGTCCATGCATTAGGTAATTATAGGAAATATAGAATCTCTTAAGCATATTTCGACACATTTTAAGCTACAGCGTGTTTTGTTTTAAATCCGACTTACATTAAGCTGATTCCCTTATACTGTCGCAACAAATATCTGACTGCTGTATTGTGTGTTTAATTTTGCACTAGAGATTCTAACTCTATGTTTACAAACATCCCATCTCTTTCATACGAAAGAGTAGCACAACAAGGATTTAAATTGTTTGTGGGATGGCTTATGGTGTGCCAATGTATCACATGGAAACAATGTACACCCTGCCATACATTATAAGGATATTGTAAGTCACCTGGAAGTTCCATGACATTATAAAGGAACTCAGCCTTTGCCCTTCTTCCTCTATATAGTTACATAACTCCTTTGCGACTTGCAAGAACCTTATAATGTATGGTAGGGTTACTTAATCCCATATATATATTAAGCTGAATTTTTTTATTCATCCCAAAACATTTATTTTGTATTCATATATTGATAATTTTTAAACAATTGAGTTAATAACCAGAAGGAGCATATATGTACTCATGGCATCTTCTCTTACATGCTACATATCAAATTTCACAAAATCAATGTTATTTATTGCAACAAGGCACATCATTGGGTATGATACACATGACCTATTTTCATAACTACATATGCATCGGCCCAATCAGAAGTCTATCCATGAGCTTGACTTCCTCTCCTCCTTTTAAGTCCTCTCCTATTCCTCATTGATAGTCCTAATTACCTTACCCTTTCTATGATCTACCTTTTTCCCAGCTCACCTTCTCAGTACTCATCTTTTCTCGCAGCCAAGTGCTAAATGCAACCCTGCTTTGGGCGTCGCCTGTAGCACCAACACTCCATACCAATGAGAATATGAACCAGGACTCAATGAGCTCTGGGATGCGCATCTGCTTCTCCAAGGGAATCTTCTTTTCTCCCTGCAAAATACAAAAAACATTCTAAGTTTCAGCAGTAAAAGTAAGCTTGCTTTACACATATGGCTCACAGAAACATTTTGTTGAGCGTAAAAACTAAGTAGATTACAAGGTATATAAAGGAAGAGGAAATGCATAAAGATTATGGCATAGATGCATCAAGGTCAAATCCGCTCGCAAAGGGGCAGATTCTCAGGTTGCCCCTTTGCGACCAGTATTTTTGCATTTGGGATGCATCATCCCAAATGCAAAAATCGCTAATTAAGAAATCGCAACATTGCGATTACTTGCATTTAAGGAATCTCAAACTGAGATTCCTTAAATGCAATGCATTAAAGTTTAAAAAATAGCGATTTCACTAATAAGGCTCGCAAATCACCATAAAGTTAAACTTCATGATAATTTGCAAAAACTTTGAAAAATGCACTAAAGTGCATTTTTCAAAGTTTCATGTTGCGCACAAACATGCCCTAAGGGCATGTGTGTGTGCAACATATGTGCACAGATCAATTTCAGGGGTGCAACAGGGTGTCCTTTGGACACCCCTGCACCCTTGAAATCGCATTATTAATTTGCAATTCGCTAATTGCGATTCGCAAATTGAGAATGTCTTCCCATTCATTCCTATGGGCCTCTAGGCCCATAGGAATAAATGGGGAGGTATTCCTTAATTGCGAGTCGCAATTTGCGAGTCGCAATTAAGGAATTTTAAGAAATCGCTATTTTGTTAGTGATTTCTTCATGCATTGCATTTTGCTATTCCTTAATAGCGAATCGTTATTTTTCGCTGTTAAGGAATAGCAAAATGGGTTCTTGATGCATCTGGGGGTATGTACCTTCAGAAGAGCTAATAAGAAACAAATGAAGTTCTGATTGCATTCCTAAAAGAACTTTGTAGATCCGTCGAGTGCTACAGACTGGCTAATATCTCATCGTCTGCACTTTCCTTCAAATGCATGAAAAAAAGCAAAACCTCCAAGGACTACTTTGGGGAGAGGTCTGAAACAGTGTGTTCTCAAAAAACGAATATATGCTGAAACGTTACCTCTTTAGGGGAAAATGGGTGGAAAAAGCAGTCCAGAAGTTTGAGGAGGCTCACAACTAAATTACTGTCTGTTGAAGTTATGACTTCCTTGACTGATCGCCGAACAAAGTTGATTGAATCCTACAAGAGAAGAAGAGACAATGTTCTTAAGAGACAGTAGAATTAGGAGTGTCACATGCTAGAATAAGAAAAAGAAGCTGGAGACTTTGCATTGTCTTTAAAAGAGAAACAAACTGCTGTGGAAAGTGAAAATGTTACATTTGAGAAGCAGTTGTATTCTTATGCTTGACATCTAATTTAAAAAACATTTTTATGATGTCTTCCTTATAACTAGAGAACATTCTGGAACATGCCACTTTAAAAAAATCAAAATAGTGCTTCTCACAGTACCATATTAGTATTCTCACCTTCTGAGGGCAAGCACCAGTCATTCTTACCAGCTCTATCTACCTGCATCTTGCACAGCAGCTCATTCCGTTCACCAGAAGTCAGGGATCACAGTGCTATGCAGGCAGCCTCAACTTTGGCCTATGTTAGATCGGGGGAAATGTGCCGAGCTGATTTCTATACCATCCCTGCATAGGAGGCAAGGTTAATAGGGGCCCACAGGTCACACACATTTACAGAGTCTCAGGTTCCCACGTAGAGATGGTGACATGCAGTCGCCCATGTGTGATGTCGCCCACGTGTGATTTAAGTCCTCTAATCTTCTCTCAATATCCAAAGACACTATCTCCTTCTTCAATAGCCCCACTGCATGCTTTCATGCCAAGACTACCAGGTTTTAGAGAGCTCTAGAGTAGGAGTATCTCCATGGCCCCAGTAAACTGTATATAGACTGATAAATTGTTTGCACTAACCATTGCTTTGCACCTATGGTTAGTGAATGAGGAATTTGTTATTTTCCGTGGTTCAGTTCCAAGTGTTTATGAGGTATGGAACTGTTGCTTGTGGTACTGTCAGTCAGTCAGTCAATCTTTATTCGGGTACCACAGTACCCATAAAAGCACAATATAAGAATACATTACATACATGTTAACATTTTAACCGGTCAAATAGTCTAAATACACTCATTATACAGATCATAAGTGACTTAGTGCAAAATTTAGGATCATCACAGTACAAAACTATTTACATTACTCTCAGTCTTCAACCATGGATCTGCGTGCCCTTACTGCCGTTTTTAAGAAAGTGCAAGTGCGAAAAATAAGGTCCTCATCATCTAAAGTTTTTTTTTTTTTTTAAACTCTTTATTCGTGAATGTATATTCGTCACAATCATGTACAGGTGTTACATCATATATGCAATACATCACGTTTTTCAATTTTCTCCCCTTCCATAGATAAGGGGCAGAGCCCCGTCCCCTAGATCGTTTCCTTCTAGGTTTGCATACTGTAGTAAATGTCTCTATTTTACACACAACGCATTCTAAACCCTCCCACTCGCTCCCCAACTATCCCTCCCCACCCTACGAACCCTGTTGCTCGCTCTCTCCTGTGGATCCTTCTCCGCTCCCCAACTCTTCCGTCCTGCACTCGGATTACGTAACATTTCTCCGACCTCCTCCCTCCCGCCTCAATGCCCCGTGCAGATTACAGTGTCCTCTCGGGGCCTCCGCGCGCTCATGTGTCCTGGGACAGGGGTCGGTCCATACCCTCCAGCTCTAGTAGCATGACCTCCCAGTCTAGTGCCATCGGGATTTTCCGCTTCCCACCTTCCTCTTCTTTTCTAAGGGCCACACATTCTATTCTACCCCATTTCCCCACGTCCGTTCACCAAGTCTCCACCTTGGGCCCCCTCAGGGATTTCCACCGCATCGTGATGTTCCTGATCGCTAATAGGAGGGCTAAGTCCAGAAATCTTAACTTGGTTTTCAGTGGTTTAGGCCGTGACCGGGCTCCCACCAGGCAGTACAGTGCACTCTCCTTTACTTGTACCTGGGATACCTCACGGAGGGTTTGGCACACCTCGGTCCAGTACTCTCTCAGCCGTGGGCACGACCAGAGCATATGGAGGAAGTCCGCCTCGTCCGTCCTACAGCGTGGGCACTGGTGGGAAGCACTGGGGAACATCTTATGGATCCTCACCGGGGTGAGATACGCCCTGTGGAGTATCATGGCCTGAATATACTTAAATTTCACATTTCTGGAGACCCTCCTCGGGTGTTCTAGGGCCAGTCTCCATGTCGTGTCAGTCAGCTCCTCCCCTGTGTCCTCTGACCAAGTCGCCCGCAACGTGTCGAGGGAAAGTGCAGCGTGAGTTCTAATCCCGGTGTATAGCCATCTCACCAAGTGGCCCCCAGTCCCCATGTAGTGTACCAGATGCGCCAGTTCATGTTGTTGTGGGTGAGTGCGTTGTGGAGCCCATGTTGTCCTGATATAATGGGAGACAGTGGCATGCAGCAAATATTGTCTGTCTGAGGATTCCGTTACGTTCACGAAGGTGTGGTAGTCCAACAATTGGTCGTCCCCGAAGAAACTGCCTACTTCCTCAATCCCGTTCTCCGTCCAGTCTCTAAGAGCATATTTAGTAAGGCGTCCTTGCGGCGTCGGGATACCCAGCAATGGGATATTATCTGCGTACGGCAGGGCCGCGGACGTGTAAGCCAGCGCCTTCTTCCAGCATAAGATGGCGGTGCGGAGCAGTGGGTGGCACCCCCGCGGAATCCTACCCCCGGGAAGCAGTAGAGCGTGTAATTCACCCCGGTCAAGCTGGCCCCTAGTCCAACCTATTTCGTGGAGGTTTCTCCCGGCCAGCCAGTAAGACAACCACTGGAGTTGGCTTGTGTAAAAATAACCTTGGAAATCAGGGGCGCTTAGACCCCCTTGAGATGTGCCTAGTTGTAATTTCCGCAAACGAATCCGTCTTCTGCCCGACCCCCATATCAGGGTAATCAGTAAAGATTTAAGGGAGTCGAAAGTACGGCGTGGAATACACAGGGGTAGGTTCACGAAATAGTATAGCAGGCGTGGTAGCATGACCATCTTCGCTATCGCTACGCGGCCCATGACCGATAGGGGAAGTGAGGTCCAAAATCCGACACTACCTCGGAGACCAGCTATGGCCCTAGCGATATTACCATCCAGCTGGTCCTCCGTTGACCTATATATCCGAATTCCCAGATATTTAAAGCTGGATTGGGCTACCGGGATCTCGTAGGTGCCAAACGGCAGGGAGGGCGGGCCAGGTTCCTCACTGAAATAGAAACCCACCGATTTGTCCGGATTGATGGCCAGTCCCAATATCGCCTCAAATCGGCGGAAGGTGTCATATAGTACCGTGTGGTCGGCTGTCAGGTCGCGGAGGTACAGTAGCATGTCATCCGCGTATACGGATAGAAGATGCGACGTCCCCGCCACCGGGATTCCCATCGCTTCCGCGTGCTGTCGAAGGGCGATGGCTAATGGTTTTAACGCCAACACGAACAACAATGGGGACAGGGGGCAGCCCTGCCTGGTGCCCCGATGAACTGCGTACACATCCGACACATAGCGTCCAGTTCTGGCCGTGGGATTGGTATACAGCAGTCGGATCCACCTTACCAGCGGAGCGGGAAACCCAAATCGGTCCAAGGCCTCAAACATAAAGGACCAAGATAGCGAGTCAAACGCTTGTTTTAGGTCTAATGCGATGCATCCCGCTCGCCTCGGTGAGGGCGGTGACGCGGTCATAATTGCGTGGAGGCGTTGAGTGTTGAGGGAAGTGCTGCGCCCCGGGAGGAAACCACACTGATCATAATGTATAAGTGTGGTCAGATGGGGTTGGATACGTAGGGCAATAGCTTTGCTCAGAATTTTATATTCCGTGGCCAGCATAGATAAAGGTCTGTAGTTCGCCAATTCCAGAGTGTCTCTGTCCGGCTTTGGAATAGATAGTACTATGGCCTGCATGGTTGAGTGTGGCAGGTGACCTTTCTCGAAGGCCTCCTTATAAATTCGGTCTAGAACCGGTACTAGTATGTCGGCGTAAGTGGAGTAGAACTCGACCGGGAGTCCATCGATGCCCGGAGTCTTATTCTTGTTTAAGTGTTTGATCGCAGCGCGGATTTCCTGTGGGGTGATGGGGCCCTCCATCGATTTTTGTACCTCTGCTGACAGTTGTGGAAAGGGGATGTCTCGCATGAAATCAGTCATGAGTGTAAAGTCTTCAGTCTCAGTCCGGGCATACAGGGCCTGTAAGTGGTCGTGGAATGCTCGGTTTATGTCAGATTGCGTGTCCACTAATTCACCCTCCCGAGTTCTGATTTGGGTAATCACCGGGATGTCCAGTTTGTCACGGATCAGGCGGGCCAACAGCGCCCCAGATCTGTCCGCCTCCGTATGTTGTCGGTGTAAGTAGGCCTTGTGATCAATGATGCGCAGTGTCTCTAGCATCTCCGCATGTACAATGTTTTGTTCCTGCAGGGCCTGTTTTTTACCTGGGTCCACCCCCGCCTCCCGTTCTAGCTCCGCTAACCTGTCCTCCACCTCACACAATTTCCAGTGGATCTCTTGCCTAGCACCCACCAGTTTCCCTATCGCCGCCCCTCGCACTACCACTTTCATCGCGTCCCAGGCCACCAAATTGGAAGAGGCAGTGTCCCAGTTGACCTCCCAGTATTGTGTAAGGGCCTCAGATAGAGCTGCTTTGAATGGGCCATCCTCCAGGTGTTGGGGGTCGACTCGCCATGTATGAACTGGAGTCGGGACCCTGCCCCAGGAGATAGTGCATTTGAGGGGTCTATGGTCCGAGAAGGTCTTTCCGGGGAGCGCATTAGTGGGGCTATCGTGTGGGAGCATAGGATTCGGTCGATCCGTGTGTGCAGGTCGTGTACGGAGGAGTAAAATGAGTATTCTTTGTGTGTGGGGTGTCTCTCCCGCCATATATCATGCAGTCTCCAGCCCTCCACCCAGGACCTGAAAGTGTCAGTAAGTTTGGTGGCGCCGGCAGCCTGTAGGGGTGGGTGTGACCTGTCAAGGGCCAAATCTAGTACTGCATTCCTGTCCCCACCTAGTATCCAGGGGATAACTGCCCACGGGGAGAGTGCCCTCCCGACCTTTTGTAGGAACTGCTCCTGTTCGTAGTTCGGGGCATAGATACATCCCAGGACAATCAGTTGGCCATCCAGGCTCCCCTTAACTAGGATATATCTGCCCTGCTCATCCACCTTCTCCTCTATCGCAGTAAATGGCGTCCCGTTGCGTACCCAGATAGTGGCCCCCCTGGAGAATGCCGATTAGGACGTAGAGTGTATAGTCCCTCTCCATTTCTTCCTTAGCTTCTGAGCTTCGGAGGTCGTGAGGTGTGTCTCTTGTAAAAAGGCGATTTGTGTCTGCTGTCTAAGGAGGTAAGAGTGGACCCTGTGTCTTTTCTGTACCGCCCCCAACCCTCGTACATTCCAGGTAGTGACCTTATACACACCAGGTTGTTCAGCCATGATCAGTGAGCGGTAAAAGCAATTCCGGAGGTAGTTGTGTGTCTAGGACTCTGGGGAGCTGAACCCAATAGAGAGCACATGTAGAGAGCAGCAACATTTCATAAACAAACCCGGCGCAGCCATTGTACATAGCCGAGCCCAACCTTAACATTAAAACTATAAAAAACCAAACAGTTGTGCCTACGCCTTGGGGGGGTCGGCCTAGCACACATGTGTCCATTTTGTAACCATTCCCAGTCTCTACTGGCTCAACGGTGGCCCGGCCAGGCACTTCATGCTAGAAGGGAAATGTAGTGTGATTACAGACAAAGGTGTTGAGTCAGTGACATACGGCTTCCAGTCTCATCCCGAGGCACCCAGTACTGTGTTCATCCCAAAGGGTGGGGCATACATTCGGGAGGAATCGACATCTGTTTCACGGTCCTCTCACCCCCCCCCCGCATCCCCCGGACTCCATCCGGGGCCCAACATCCAGGATCGAAACATAACAGAAAAGGATACTCTACATTGACTGCTGCGGAGGAGTAGGCTCAGGATATCACTCGGAAAGTCAATTGTCTATAAGGTCATCCGCGGTTCTAGGAGTAATTGTGGGAAAAAGCAGCACACTGTTATCAGAGTCTGAGTGTCCGGTGGTGTCATCAGAGTCCGTAGTTATTTTCGCCGGGTCCTCCCTGAAGTTGCCGGCCAGGGAGATGGCCTCCCGCCGTTCGTCCCGTTGATGATTTCGCGATGGGCCCCGTTCAGCGTTCCTTTTCCCAGATCCTGACGAGGAGCGGCAGCATCCTCCCGAGTCCTTGTCCATCTTTGTTGCTTCCGCCTCTTGGGATGCCTCTTGGCTGCCGTCCAGTCCCATCACCTCCAGCCATTCTTCAGCGTCCGTTGGGCTCTCGAAGAAGTGTGCTTTCCTCCTGTGAATGACTTTCAGGCGGGCCGGGAAGAGCAGAGCATATTGCAGTTGCGCACTCCGCAGTTTCTTTTTCAGTTCCATATAGGATGCCCTCTGTTTTTGCACCATATTCGTGAAGTCCGGATAGAGTGACACCCTCTGATACTCAAAGTGGATGTTGACTTTTTCTCGGGCTTTCCTCAGCAGAGTGTCTCTATCCCGATAATTAAGGATACGAACAATGAGGGGGCGAGGTGGGCGCCCCGGCCGGGGCTGCCCGGTCGGGATCCTGTGAGCTCGTTCCACACAGAAATATGGGGAGAGGCCATCCGTCGCCACATGTTCTTTAAACCATCGTTCCATGAACTCCTCCGCCCGTGGTTCCTCGCATTTCGCCGGCAGGCCAATCACCCTGATGTTATTCCTCCGGTTGCGTCCTTCCGCATCCTCAACCCGTTCCATCAGTGTAGTCACTTGACCTCGGAGGTCCTGGATAGATTTGCCGTGATCAGCCACCGTGGGCGTAAGGTCCGCTAATGCTAGCCCCTGGTCTTTGACCTTATCCGCCAACTTGCGGTGGTCCGCCTTCAAGAGGGAGAGGTTAGTAGTGAGGGTCCCCAGTTGGTGTTCCAATGCCTGTCGGGAGTCACGGATCTCCTGGAGGATGAGGTCCAGTTTGTCCGCCTGTTGGGCGGTCGGTCCTGTTTGGTCGGTCTGGCCAGGTTCACCTCCGCCCGCTCCGGTGCCCGTCTGCGGGCTGGGTCCCGCCGGCTCCCGCGGGCCCTCCAGGTTCCTCTGGCCCTTCCTGACCATGGTGTGGTTGGGCCTATTTACTGGCCAGCCCTGAAGGTAGTCCAGCTACTCGGACTCAGCAGTGCAGCCTTTAAGGATCCGGCTCCCTGTACGTCTGATGCAGAGGGCTCGCACCGGGCCTCCGGGCGGGGAGAGTCCTACAGCGGGGTGCAATTCCCCTCAAGAGTAAACCAGGTGGCAAGTTGTATTTTAGCAGGGCCTCCTCCAACCACCAGCCAGCA
The DNA here is from genome assembly GCF_964261635.1 of Lissotriton helveticus. Taxonomy (NCBI): domain Eukaryota; kingdom Metazoa; phylum Chordata; class Amphibia; order Caudata; family Salamandridae; genus Lissotriton; species Lissotriton helveticus. Next base: position 1,077,662,109 of record NC_136070.1, on the reverse strand, counting down.
TCTCGACTAGGAGTAGCCCCTCGCCTCGGCCCCCTCGTGTATTAACCCACAGTCAGCCGCCAGCACCGCCCGACCCCCGGCTCGCCCTCCGGCCCACGGGCATGGTCAGCCGTCCGGCAGGGGGTCCAGAAAGGGGGGGGGGAGGAGCGTCCCAGTGTTCAGGGGGTGAGGCCGCAGCAGGTCCCCGGGGGCCCCCGCACCGCAAGGGCCGGGCCGACACCTCAGGGTCCCCCCACGGCAGGTCCCGACAAGATGGCGGCTCCCCTAATCCCTCGGGGGCTTCTCACTGTGTGTAGCTGGTTCCTTGGCCGTCCGATGTCTTCCGCGAGGGTGTAGGCAGCAATCTTCAGCCTCCGCCGGGGCTCCGGCTCTGCTCTCCGGTCCAGGCTCCACCCCTCCAGTCGGGCCTCAGGGTCTGTGGACCACCGCCGGATCTCCGTGGCACTCTACCTCCCGGCTTCTCAGGCCCTGTGTCGCAGCCGGCCACGCGTCCCGCAGAGGGGGTTTCTCAGCGGTGTGCTCCGCCGCTGTTCAGCGTATTGTGCTCCGGGTGTTCTTCTGCCCCAGGACCGCGACTTTCAGCCAGCCGATGGTCCTCGACAGTCTGTGTAGTCCGGATCAGGCCCGGCCGGGCACGGAGCTCTAGAAGAGACCGTCCGCCATCGTGGCTGTTCAGCCACGCCCCCCCTCATCATCTAAAGTTAACATGGAATCAAATGCTGCCTCTAAGCTAATTGGTCTTCTCTTATTAAAATACCAGCATAAAAACTGTTTAAAATATTTGATATAAAATTTGCAGGAGAATATAAAATGCTTTACAGATTGCTCACTCCTCCCATCGCACGAGCATGGGATTGAGTTTGAATTAGAACTATAACCAAGTGGGAAGGAGAGTGCAAAACGAATTGTGCCAGCCCTTAAACGGAACAATAAACTTGTCTCCCAGCGAGTCATCGGTAGTAACAACTAGATGTGGAGTGGGTGCCTATAATGTTCAATGGCCATATAGTTACGCACAGTAATTTTGCTGACCTCTACTGCCTCACGCTCGGTCTTCTATAAGGAGTACAGAGCATTCTGCATATCCTTTTTTGAGACTAAAGCAGCAAGTGAAGGGTCCCAAAAAATGCTTTCCATATTTATACTGCGCAAACTGCTCAACACTCCACCCAACCACGGGATATCTAGGCCCCTAGCACAACCTAAGCAATCCTTAATGATAGACTGGGTCAGGGTGGCTGCTTCGTTCTTCCATACAGCAATCCACATAAGTGCTGGACGAGCCCTGATAAAATCAGTAATACAATTAATATTGAGCTCTTTATGAGATATGTAATGGGGGGTTGAAATAGGGACATTCAGTATTTTTCTGCATAATCTATTCTCCTCCTGCTGTATACCAGAGCAGCTGGCCGTCCCCCTTATCTCAGCGCCATAGGTCGCTACCGGGGTACACTGATGTTTATAAATCCTTTGGACAGCTAATACTGCACCCATCGTCTTAGGGCGAGGGATGCTTAAAATCGAGTTATTGGCCTTTGAGAACTTGCTCCTGGCTCGAGCTAAGTGCTCACTCCAGGAGCTGTTCGCAGCAAACGCCAAACCCAAATATACGAAGGTTTTTACCGCCGTCATCTTATGGCCATCTATTGCAATCGGGCGTATAGCCCATTTGCCTGGGCCACTGCTCATTAAAAAAGATTTTTTTAAATTGACTTGTAAGTCTAGATTTTTCATAAAAATATTAAAATCTTCGACAAGGAGGCGTAATGAATTTGATGTGGGCCCTATTAAAACTGCGTCGTCGGCGTAGAGCAACGCAGGAATGGGTACTATGTTAATATATAGGACGTCTTGGGTCGCCAATTTCAGGGAGGCATTCAGGTCATTGATATATATAATAAAAAGCAGGGGGGCCAGAACACAACCTTGTCTGACCCCCCTGCCAATATCAATAAACCCTGAGACCTCTCCTCCCACCCCCATTCTTACTTGGGTCTTAAGATCACTGTGCAGATAAGCCAGGAAATTGACCAGAGTTTCGTCCAGACCCTTGGATAGAAGGATTGCCCACAGCTTGGACCTATTAACTAGGTCAAAAGCTGTGGACAAGTCCATGAAGGCCATATAGACCGGGGATTTCTTAGCGATAGCATATTTACTAATAATTAAATTCAAGTTAAGGCATTGGTCCCTTGTTCCCACCTTACTCCTGAAACCCAGCCGACAAGGGTCCAAGATGTTAGTTTCCGCTGCCCAATCTAAGATTTTGTTATAAAGAACTCTACCTAAAATTTTAAGGGTGTTGTCTATTAGGGGGATAGGTCGATACTTACACGGCAGTGATCTATCGCCTTTTTTAAAGATCGGAACTATTACACTTCTGGCCCATGTTCCTGGGATCGTTGCCAGGGTCAAATTGTTAAAAATATTCAGAAGTAAGGGGGCCCAAAACGCCGGATTCCATTTAATTAAGTCTATTGGCAGCCCATCCGGGCTGGGGGCTTTATTGCCTAAACTTTGGTTAATTGCTTCAATTACTTCTGAAATGCCGATGTCTATAGGTGTAGGATTACCAAAAATAGGGGTTGGGTCAAATGGAGGTGGGGCACAGTAAATAGTTGCAAAATGGGCCACCATTGGGTGCTCTATGAGGGTTAGGGGCCTTATGACAGTTTAATATGCCAGACAGCGTGGGTTCCAGAGCAATTATACCCTCTCCCACCCTTTTTATAACTGCTGCAACATCATTAATTTTATGCATTTCTTTCCACAGGCCATCAAGTTTCATAGCAAGCACCCCCATTAAATCGCCCAACCTAGATTCAAAACCCTCCATCAAGGTATCCAGGATTTCAATGCCCAAATCTTTTGTCTGGGAGTCACTGATGGGAAGAAAATCAGTTTGGGTGGAGATAGAGTTAGTTAATCTAACATTGAGTGGTTCAGTGTCAGCCCCACCTTTGTTGTTCCTCATAGTATCCATAGCGAGGTCTAGTGATTTTCTTTTGTGTTCCCTTTGGTTAGGGTTTTTACTGCCAGATACTGAAGCAGTCAATACCTGCCGTTTGATTGTCTTGCCTCGGGTATTACTGGCTGGGACTTGTAGGTCCTGAGCAGACTGCGCCATAGTCAAAGGGGTATTTATTATCTGTATGTCCGGACTTAATGGGACAGGTTTTGCTCCTAATTGAGAAGCAGGGAGTAACTTGTTTGTCACCCCAGTGGGCAGGCGAGATTGGGACGCTGCAAGATCTAAAGATAGCCGTCTCTCCGTGGCTTGGATTTGATGGATGAGTACAGACTCAGCCCTTACAATAAAATCATCCAAGGTGCCTGCAGCCCCCTTTTGTTTGCTCAGTAGAGACATGGTCGCCGGCTGCGATGCTTAGGCTAAATGTTACCTTGCTACGGTGTATCGTTGCTCCTCACTCGAGCTGCCAAGGGGGGTGGCCCAGCCCAGCCTCTTCTGGCCCCTGACGGCCACAGACGGCCCGCCCTTTGCCCGGGCTTTGCCCGGCTCGTCCCGCGCGCGTCCCCCGACGCGGAGAGATACTGGCGTCTATACGCGCCTCCTGGCGCTGCAGCCCACGTCGTTGTAGCACGCCGCGCCGCTAAGGCTGCCGGGAATGGTAGTCCCGGGGCGGCGGCGGCGCTGTTGGTGGCGTGTTAGGACTCTTGGTGGTGGCGGCACAAAGTTAAGCCTCCCGCAGTTGGTCAGGTGCAAAAATGACTCTTGGCAGTGTCGGCAGGGTTATTCAGGCTCCCTCCTGCTCGGTAGTCTCGCTTGTGGTACTGTGTAGAGCCCATCTCTCTAATTACAGGTGCCCTGCCAGACCAGACCCTAACTAATTAACCCACAGACACCTGAGGCACACTCACTTCAGAAGTATCCAAGTTAAGACTGGATAAGCCTGTACAAACTCTGTAGATTCTTTTATTTTCAGCACTGTTCTTCTTATCAATGACACCCACTACTTCTCTGTGACATCTACACAAGTGAGATCCAGTAAGAGAGAACTCAGATTATTCATCGGCATTCCCACCAATCAGTCTAAGCCGTGCTACAACTGTATTGCACTTATTGTGTCTTGTCTTGCAGGTAATTCTAAATACTTTAATTCTCCCTTTCTGGATAAATAATGATGTATTGCCTCCACATACACTCATTTGTCCAAGAGCATTTAAAGTCCCAGGAACTCCAGTACTGGGGCAAAGGGTCACAGGCAGAGAGTGAAATAAGTAAGTGTAAAAACCTGAGTTGTTGGTTGAGTGGGTTGGAAACCCTGCTCAAGCAGCAACCAAAATCCCTGTCTGGGTGAACCACTAAAGTCACTAAACTAAACTGTGCTTAACCTTCTGGTAGCTTGGCACAAAAGCAGTCAGGCTTAACTTAGAGGCAATGTATAAAGCATTTGTGCAGCACATAAACAGCAACAAAGAGACATCACAACACAGGACAGGCCAATACCAATTTAGAACAGTAGATGACATTTTAATACATCTTTTGACGCCAAAACAACAAAAATCCAATCAGTTGAAACAGAGTTATGAATTTTTAAAATTGTAGGCAAAAACTAGTGCCTAAAAGATCAAAGGCCAACTGCAAACACCTAGCTGCGTGACACCAGGTCAAAAGCGAAAAAATATGGCTGACAACAATGGAGCATGGGTCGGATACAAGAAATGGATTGGAAACGGTTAGCACTTATAACAAATTTTGTGGGAAAATGTCTGAGCAGGTAAAGTTCAGCAGGACAAGGCTGCAAGCAGTGTCCGAGAAGGAGGTGTTGCCATCTGGCGCCAGCTGGATGAAATGGCGGTGTTAATTTCTACGTTTGACTTAGTCTCTTTTTTAGAAGCCGAAAACCTCCAGCGGGACAAAGCTGCAAGCAGTAGCCAACGTGGGTTCCACAAGGCTGGATACCCCTTCTGCGAAGGAAAGCTAAACAGGATTTCCTGCTACGGAGAAGAATGTAGCGAGAATTGCAGCAAAGTCAGACCGACCGGCGATGCACCTTGGGTGGATCGACAACCAGGTAGATCCCGGTCTTCTCTCGGTTCTCAGAGCACTTGTCAGCCAAAAATGTTCTAAGTCCCAAGCTTTGAATTTTGTCTATTTGGGCCTCTTGAACACTACCTCCAAGTAGAGACACCACTTGTAAGGCCAGGATTCACTCAGGTTGCGCCCAGGTGTGGCTTTAAGATGGTTGGAGCCTTTTCTTTCCCCGAGACTCTGATCAGGAGGCCAGCCAACTAGCTGTTGAAGTCACTCTGGTAGTCTTGGGTTAAGGGCTAAAGCAGAAGGGAACGCCTCTGAGGCAGCAGAGAAGGCCTTCCAGGTGCAGAAAAGCAGCCTTCTGAAATACATAGCAGGACACAACAGCAAGCAGTCCTCTGAGAGTCCTTTCGCAGGTCCAGAAAGTAAACTGAAGAATGGGTTTGAGGGTCCTATTTTTTATACCTGGTGCCTTCTTCGAGTGAGAAGTTTGAACAGTGTTTGGAATTTACTGCCTCCCTGCTCTAGTTCCAGCCTGGATGCATGCATAATCGGCTAGTGTGAAGTCCTTTGTGTGAAGACAGGGCAAAGCCTATTGATTTGCAAGTGGGGGTGTGCCCAGCTCCGCCCCCATCCTGCCTGCGATTGTGCATCCAGCCACACCTAATCCATGTGCTTGCAGTTTAAACTGCCATGTCGACTTGGCAAGTTAAACCCCTTGCCAAGCTCAAATCTTCCTGTTCAATACATATAAGTCACCCCGAGGGTACACCCTGGACAGCCCAAGGGCAGGGTGCAGTATATATAAAAAGTAGGACATATACTTTTAAGTTTTAAGTGTCCTGTTACTGAAAAACGTTAAAATGTGTGTTTCACTACTGCAAGGCCTATCTCTCCCCTGCGATAACATTGGGATTACGTTGTTACAGTTTATAAGTGTAATTCCCAATTGTGAAGAGAGATACTCTTTTTAACTTTGATGTCTCTGGAATCACAATTTAAAATCCTAACTTAGGTGTGTAGTCATATTTTGAAGTGCAATTCTGAAAATGCCCCTTTTAGAAAGTTGCCATTTTCTTGCTTTAGCCATTTTGTCATTTGGTACCAGCTGCCCGTCTCTGATCATATGTCTAGGCTGGGTGACAGTTGGGCTTTGTGTATTCTCCCTAGACAGTCACACACAATGGGAGCTTATGTGTGACCTGATGGGCTTTCCAGGCAGGATGGGAGGGAGGAGCTGGACCCAGCCTCACTGTGTCCTGTCCCCACACAAAGGGCTGCATAACCCCATGTAGTGAGTCTGGAGCCAGGGCAGAAAGGGATGACCTTGGTGCACTTCAGAGGCATGTTTCTGAAGTCTCCTCCACTTCAAAGACACAACTGGGTAGAAGTACTGCACCTCTGACACCACCAATTCAGTACACTTCTGGACCTATGGATACTCTGCTAGTAAGAAGGGCTACTGTGCTGCTGAAAAGACTGGTTGAGTATGACTTTAGAGGACTACATACGCCATTGGTATGACGCAATTTTGTTGTCATACGCCTTGATTGTCTCAGTGTAAAGTTTCTGAGCGTATGAACTAAAGACGCTACTTGCATGACGTCACCTAGTAGTCGCGCACTTCGTTCCCATGTGTCATTGCGGCTGTTACAATGGAGAACAATGAAGCTCTTTGTTAGTTCAATGAAGCTCTTTGTTGGTTTGGTTAAGCATATATATATTTGGATATCTTTATATTTTTGTTTACCAGTACCTTTACGCTCCGCTGCGAGATATTCTGGAAACTGTTTTTTTTTCATAGAACAATTACAATAAACTACAGACGCCATTGCTATGACGTCATTTTGTAGTCATATGCGTTGGTTGGGTCGAGTGCACGAACTACAGACGCCATGTCTATGACGTCACTTTGTAGTCGCGCACATTGCCGCTATGCTGGTTCACTATCTTCACAACGGGGAACATACGATTCCTTCGGTGTATTGAATACCAGAGACAACATGAGCGCCACCTACGAGTGAGTATCCATTTGTTCTAAAATATACAGTTGCCATGCGATTTTCAGATTGTGACGAGGCATGGTATGCAAATAGCCTCTTGTCCATCGAATGTATTTAAGGCAGCCTCTTGGTCTCGTCGGTGCCTCCCCCTAAACTCAGAGAAGTACCTAGGCACCGACGGACAGGTAGGCTATAGCTTAGTCTGGGCTCTGATTTGCGCATTGGGCGACTTTACCATTATCTTAATACCAGTTTATAATCGGATTTGAGGAATGATTCCTGTTCTTTGTCGTTGTTACCAACTATGAGAGCTTGTTGGGTGCATGACTGATTTAGACAAACCAATGAGAGTTAGCACACACTACCTTACATTGGTTTATCCATTGTTATTAGACTAATTAGAGGACATGTGGACACAAATGAAGTCCTTTTCCTTGTAATATTTATATAACTGAGAAGTGTATTATACCTGTGGTGATTGATGATGTATCAGGGGCTATTTATAATGCACTGCCCTCTGGATCGCAAGAGTTATTGTTTAGGTGGGCAAAATGGTTGTTACTTGTAGGGACTGAATAGTACAGCAGCTCCTTGTTATTATATCCTGTAGCCCTCCTTCCATTTTTGCTTTCTGCAGAGCGGGGCCTCCATATCCTGAGCACGGTCCAGGAGAGGTGAGGTCCAGTGCCCAGTCAAGCTGGGTGAGCATTTTATAGTTTTACCACAAAAAAATAGTTTTGAAGGAAAACAGGAAGCGACTAAAAAGCTTAGTTTATGTTTATTTGATTTATCATAGATGCCATCTGCATACCTTGACGCGGAGGATCAGTTTTCTACTGGTTGTATATTCTTTTCAACTTACGAATGTTATTACATTTTTGAATAACAAATAATTTTGTGTTTATTTACATTTTTCACTATTTGATCACTTATATATGCAGTAGCAATTTAGTAGAGCAGAAGCCCTGAAGAAAGCCTAGGGATTTATAGCCCGATTGGCTGAAACATGTCGGCTCTTTTAGGCAGTTATTTTTTCAGACTGCGTCTTACACTGTTCTGTTTTTAGCTAGGGGGTGTGTCTGTGTTTAATAAAGTTTTCCGGTGTCAGGGCACGCCACCCTATTTTAACTCACCACTTCACTTACTTTTGTGTTTTGCACTGCTTCTATCTTATCATTGGTTAGTTGCCCGTTGGATTGTTCAGAGTGAATGTGGGCGGTATTCGGCTGAGTACCTATTGGTATGGTGTACTCTATGATCAAGAGATACACTGGCCTTTTGAGCCGTTTGACCAAATGATAATACTGATCACCATGAAGAGTTAATGGTTATTCAGACATCATGAAAAGCTGATTCCTACCACATATCACATGTAATGTCTCTTTTTTGTCGTTTCTTGAGGACCTTAGTTTCATGGCTTTTTCTGTAAGTGAACAGGTAACACTCTACCTTAGAGAGAGTGCGACTAGCCAGCCACACTTTTGTGGTCTCTAGACCCCCGGTTTGTTGTGTTGTCTACGTTTACTGCCGAAAAGACTACCATTCTGTGGGACAGCTACTTTGCTGTACTCCTGCTTTGCTGTGCTGGTCTGCTGCCCTCTTGCCTGGGTGAGAAAGACTAAACCTGCATCACTTGAACCAAGAACTTAAAGTGTCTCCAAAGGCTGGTTGACTGTCCTCCTTATCTGAAGTCTCAGGGACATACAATACTTCCAACCACCTTGTTTCTGCACCTGGACTCTGCCATCTGTGAGTCTGCTCTGCCAAGGGGTGCAACCCCAGTCCAGGACCCTTTGAAGTGGGCCTAAGATGCTTGCTGCAGCGGAAATAACGCATCCTCTGTGAAACTGATGATTCACCGCTGCTGCGCAGATCAGAACCGGTGCATAGTCCGTGTTTCGTGGATCAGAACCGGCGCATCGCCACTGCCGCTTGGATTGACACTGACGCATCGTCACTGCTGCATGGATCAGACTGTTGCATCGCCTTCGGAACCACCATTGCGTGGCACTCCTCCCATTGCAGGGTCTTCCCATTTCCGTTGACGGCAGCCTTGACGATGACGCCGAACCTTCACATCGCAGCACCCTGCTCATCAGAGCTGATGCTTCACCAATGCTACGCTAGGTAGGACCAGCGCATTGCCGCCGTTGCGAGGATTGACACCAGTGCATCAACTTGTCTGCACCATGCAAACTCAACGTCGACATAACAAGGAATACAGTACTTTTGTTCAGTGGACCTCCCTGGGTCCCTGTAGCCGGCCCATGATTCATTGTGGTCAGCCTGAACATTTGGCTTCGACCTGGTCTGGTGCGACCAGATATCCCAAGTAAGCGATTATTGCTTCTAAGTGCTAGTTTATATAATTTATTTTTTTTAATCAATATATCCAGTTCTACTGATTGGATTTTTGATGTTTTGGTCTTGTATTTATTAAAATATTTTCTATATTTCTAAACTGGTGTGAGATCTTTTTGTGTGATGTTTTCAATGCCTTTACTGTTTGAAGTGTTGCCTTAATACTTTACACATTGCCTTCAAGTTAAGCCTGACCGCTCTGTGCCAAGCTACCAGAGGGTGAGCATAGGTTAACCTTGGGATTGCTGGTGCCGTACCCTGATTAGAAGTGTAGTTACTGCTTGACCAGGATTCACACTCCAGTCAACCAGGAACCCAATTTCTAACAGCAAGCTAAAAACAAAACCCAGCATCTATAAGGATTGTCTGCAGCCCAACTCCTAGTAGCCCATTCCTCCCAACCTACAGTCTAACAGCCAACACCAGAAGTTAAAGAGGATTTTGCAGAGAGCTCAAGATCAAGGACAAGATCCATTCCAGAGCTTCTACTATCTCCCGAAAGAGTGGAGGGCAGAAGACAAGGATGCCAGGAGGATGGCATTATCACCCTGCTAACTCAAGCTAATAATCTGAATATCAAAGGAAGGGAGGTATGGCAAGTAATAGCTATAGAAGACAGGGAGATAGTAAGGCACTTACTTACTCCATGTTTCCTCCACCAGAAGTAGGATGGGAGCAAGAAAAGAGAGCATTGGAGCACCCCTTTAGGATATCAAACAACTTATAAATTAGTGCAAAAATGCTGGGGGGAGGGAGTAGAAAATCTTGAAATGGTGGGAAGATCCTATTATATATTGTTTGGATGGCAATCAAATATGTTTCCACCAACAGCTGATCTCGAAAGCAAGGTTAGTTAGGGACAGCCACTATGTTCCATACTTATTGATAAAGTAAGATCTGGCAGCCGTGTTGTTGGTCTTGGAGACCACAACCTGATCCACTAAAGTAGGGTACTATTCATCTCCTTCTAATAAGATAAACAGAGCTACTCTGTGTGTTGACCAGGAGTTCTGTTTTATTTTGATACTTTGGAAATTTGTGGTCTTAAATAAGAAACATATATACCTAGTTTTTGTGGATCTTCGCGCAGAGCTTGATCTGATACCTAGGGAGAAACTTTGGACAGCACTCAAAGAGATGGGAATACCGACCAATTTACTGCACATCATAGTAAGATTATATAGTGAAAACTATGCCCAAGTCAGATGGGGTAGGAAACGTGAGCTAACTGACTGTATTAATGTTGATAGGGGTGCTCGACAAGGATACACATTAGCTCCACTCTGTTCACCCTATAGATGACTGGGCTGATTGAAACACTATATGACTGAAATGGTGATCCCCCAATATTAGTAGATCAAAAGATACCGGCTCAGCTTTTTGCAGCCGGTACACTACTAACCGCTAATTATGGGCCTGCAGAATTTAATTAATTGGTTCTCATCCTACTGAGAAAAATATGACTTGGAAATTAACGTAATCAGTAAAAAAGTAGAGGAGGAACCCTTTATAACTGGACAAGGCACAGGGTAATCGTGACAAAAAAATAAAAGAATCTCTATCTAAACATTTTTATGGATCATGTGTGTGTTCAGCAATATTACGGTATGGCAGCATTCATTATTATACCACACTTCTTCTAGGGCCAGTTGCAAGAGAATTACAGTATTAAGTAAGTTCATATAAAGCAGGAAGACAAAAGGATAACATGTAACATATTACAATTACATTTTTATTCATCATGTTTTTAAAAAGAAAATAAGACAAAAAGATCTTGTACAACACACAAATAAAAACGATTTCATGCAAATATGACACAAAAGTATTATTAAAACCAAAGAAAACTACAAAGATGTCACACACAAAATACATGATGAATAAAAATGTAATTGTAATATGTTACATGTTATCCTTTTGTCTTCCTGCTTTATATGTACTAACTTAATACTGTAATTCTCTTGCAACTGGCCCTAGAAGAATGTGGTATAATAATTAATGCTGCTATACCGTAATATTGCTGAACACACACATGATCCATAGAAGTGTTTAGATAGGGATTCTTTCAATTTTTAATTTTTGGAAATGAACGTATCCAAAACAAAATTCATGACTTCGTCCACATAAGACTTTGACAGGGAAGGTTAAGATAAGATCAGCTTATTTGGAACAAGTCAAAGATTTTAATTACCTCGGTATAGTAATTGCCAACACTCTTTCGTGGATGCCACAAATAGCCAAGAGCCAGCTGACACGAAAATATGCAGGGTCAACAGTAGTGAAAAACTAAATAATTACAGACCGATATCACCAGCCCTAGAAATTTACTACTAGGTGCAGCTCTATATAAAGCAGAAATCTGGGGCATGGACCAAACAGGGGGGCTTGAGAAAACTAAAAACATGTTTATCAGATCTATACTAAGGTTGCCTCAGAGTTCCCCTCTTATACCCATGCAATTAAATCCGGGTCTAAAGAATGTAATGTAATGCATGCTGCAGTTCTTAAACCCCTGGTATACGGAGTAAAGGTTTGGACTTGTACTTCTCCAATTCCCTTAAGGCAAGCATTTATAGAAATGAAAGCCCTGGATAAATCTAGGCTAATACCATGGCTCATATTAAAACCTGGATGTATAAGCTAGGATTGCAAGAAGTTTGGGACAATTCTTACCAGATTAAGAACGCTACACAGGGCCAGTTAAAGAGTAGATATTGGGACTATATTCAGGAGAGTTAGTTGCGCAAGCCAATTACAAGTGCTTTAACCGAGAAGTTTTTAGATTTTAATATTAACCCGGGTTTCAAATTGTTTCTGGATAAAATTGAAGCACCGCAAGCTAAATCAATTTTAATAAATTCAGATATGGAATATTGCCTATAAATGTTGAAGCAGACAGAGGAAATATCAAGGCCCACCTTCCTGCCCTTTCCGTGAGGTGAGCACTGAGTCAGAGGAGCGCTTTTGTTTCTTTGTCCCTCTAATACCAAACTGAGGAAGTCCTGGATTAACCCTTTTTGTCGTACTTTATTTTTATCACATCTAATGGTTGTCATCAGACTACTAAAAAGTGATAACACAGAATAGCTTGTATTTGCCTTGTCTAGATATTTATTTTACACATGGTGATTGAGATGTAAAATATTAAAGCAAGCTCAGCATCTAAGAGGGATGCACTAAATATGTTATTCTACTTGTTACTGTATCTAAATATTTAATGGTTTTAATGGTTTTTCTATTAGGTGTAAACAGGATTTAATATAATCTTTATTGGACAAGCACTTTGCACAATGTGACTGAACACTTTCTATGTTTAGTGTACCTTTCTAAGAGCACAGTATCAAGTGAAAATAGGATTGATTCCAACTTTTATTGCATAAGCACTTGAACAAAGCTGACCGATCCCTCGTTATGCCTTGTCTAGCTTCTATTCTAATTGTAGTAAAATACCATTTGTAATCGAAACACCAATGATCTTGGTATTATCTTTACAATTCGAATTCAGCAGAAAAACTGAGCAGTAGTCAGCTGGGTCTGCAGTTTTCTTCTTTTCTTGTGGGATTAATATTAGCAAGTCCCAGTGACCGTCTGTGTGTCTTTGAAGCCTTAAACAATTTCTTTGAGTGATGTGTGAATATATCACTAAAACCTTTCTCCCCTTTTATTTCTATTAGCAATAGAACATCTTGCCTCTTTAATTCGCCACTCGCCACAAATACAAGGCATACCTATGCCACACAGTGATTCTAAATTATATCTGTATGCTGATGATATTCTTTTTACGCTTAAAGATCTTTCATGTTCCTTACCAGCCTTACTTGAAATTATTGACAGTTTTGCAGCTCATTCCGGTTAGAAAGTGAACTGGGATAAATGCGAGGCTCTTCCACTTTCTCCTGGTACCATAAAAGCTTCAATAGATGGCCATTCTTTTTGTTGGAAATCATCACAATTGAAATATCTTGGAGTTCTAGTTAATAGAGGCCTATCCAATATAGTTTCAGATGATCTCAATCTTTTTATAACACAAATGGAAACTGATTTGGTAAATGGTCGCTTTTAGGCTTTTCTATGTGGGGAAGGGTACAGGCTGTTAGGATGGTCACCTTGCCTCGCTTTACTTACATATTAGGAATGCTCCTGATAGTTATTCCCTTATCTACATTGCGTTGAATAGATGATTGTATTAGGTCTTCTGTTTGGGGTTCTATCCGTTTAGCTGCCACCAAACTAGTGGCTCGACGTCCTTATGGTGGTTTGGGTGTACCATCTTTGGAACATTATTCCTTAACCCTACACCTTTCACAACTAGCCTATTTACTCCCAAACTACGTCGACCCTCCGCAGTGGGTTCAAATAGAACATTCTCTTCTTAATCAAAGCTGCTTGTCAAGCATGGCATCGAGCACATCGATTAACACAGAATTCTTACTGATTGCATTATAAGTCTCCACTTTGGAACAATGAAAGTATTCGAATAAATAGTAAAGCAATTCAATGGTCTATTTGGATGTCATGTGGCATCCATACACTTGATCAAGTTTTATTACATGGGGAGCTAAAATCATTTGACTTGCTTCATAAAGTAATTGATCTTCCATCACATCAAATACCACAATACTCACAACTACAACACTGTCTAAGAAGATGTTTAGGTTCTCCCCCTGGATATAAAAACCCTCACCAATGTTGGATTATCTTTTTGTATGGGGACGACACAAAGGAGTGATGTCAGGTTTATATAATATTTTAACTCGTCACTTATTTTCACAGCCACGTGCTAAAACTCTTCAAATGAAATGGCAGGAATGCCTGCACATTACTATTGAAGATAATGTATGGTTGGAAATACTAGAAGTTCTTGATATAGGCTCCGAGAAGCTCACTTAAAATTCTGTCTTTTTAAAATCTTGCATGACTGGTATTGGACCCCTTTGAAACTACAAAAAAGCAGGACTATTGTCGCACTCTAAATGCTGGAGATGTTCGGAACTCAATTGTGATCTTTCCCATTTACTTCATGATTGTTCCCCCATATTGAATTATTGGACTTTTATAGGGATCATACTACAGAAAACTATTTTATCCCTTCGTCTTCCACTTACCCCTTCTATTACTTTATTGCATGATTTTAGAACTCTTCCTTCCATTACATGTCCGCAACGTCGCCATTTACACACTGCATTCTCCACTGCTAAAATATGTATCTTAAGACATTGGCAATCATCTAACCCCCCCTCCCCGAATGAAGAAGGGCTTGTAACGATGGTTCAAACAGCATCTCATGAACGTATTGTGTACCGACTTTAAGATCAAGAGGAAATTTTTCCAACAAGCATGGAACCCTTTTCTTAAAGACTCCAAAACACCCTTTTTCTCCTTTCATATATTCTCTTTACTTTCTAAATCTTGATGCTTAGACAAGGAGTCTATGTCTATATATATATCTTAATCTATTTCCATTTCTACAGTTATGCATGTATAAACATATTTCTTTATAATCTATTTAAATTCTACTTCCTTGTATACTTGTATTTAAGTTAATATCCACCTATGTATTCCTCTACTTAGTTATGCTTATTTATTATTTTTTCTTACTTATTTCTATGTTCATATTTCCTTTTAGCTTATGTTTATTTCTCCTTCTATTTACATTTCATTCTCTAACAATCTCCCTTATATCGTTCAATTTTTTATGTACGTATACTTATTACCTTACTATATCCTATCCATTTTTTAGTACCTTCTTTATATCATATAAGATGCCTTATGTACATTTCTAATTTTCTCTGTTTTATTTGATAATAATATTCGATATGCTAAAATGTTAATTGACAATTATATATCTTTATATTTATGTATTTATTACAAATGTTTTCAATAAAAGATTTCGACACAATAAAAATATATCATTAAAGGTATTGTAAAAATTATTAGACAGAACCTCAGGACATGGAGCCACATAAGGGCAGCCGAAAATAAAGCAATAAGCCATTTCATAATGGTGAAATAAAAATTAAAAAGGGCGCATTATAGGGTAAAAAGGAAGGAAGCGGACCAGTAGTGTTTAGGATTTGGAAGATACTCGAACAAAATACAATTAAAGAAATTTACAGGCATGAGTGGGAGTTGAACAGATAACCAGGGGACGAAAGGATGGTAAATTGTACAAGTGAGCATATAGAGAGAGCAAGGTGTTGCGGCTCTCAACGTAAATAAAAAGATTATACTTTTTTTTAATGTTAATTTGCGTGGGCTACCATTTTAGGTTAATCACAGTCGAAAAACACCTTAGGCTGATACCAAAACTGATAGACAACTCAAATAGCCAATACCTAAATCCAGTTGATCCACAGTAGCCAGTGGCCGAAAGGGGCTGTCTAAAAGCTTGTTTCAGTTTCTTTATGTATCTGAGTATGTTGTGTGCGGATATGTGGAGTGTGTTGTGTGATGACAATAGGCCTTTTTAGGTAAGATGAAAAAAAAAAACAAGTGCCTATCTTTTAGTGCTTTTATTTGTCGTTGCGCTAATTGTCTCCACTGTTATAATTTAGCTCCTAAGTGGAAGGAAAGAGCCTCTTCCAAAGGAGACACTTGTCTATTTGAGGGTATACCAACCCCTGAGATAAGTCCATGTAATTTTTCTCTCTTTAGAATGTCTTATCTTTTAGGTCCTCTGCTCCTCCTATTGTTGATATGGAGGTAACGCCAGGCCCCAAAAACCACATTCAGCAGTCTTTAAAAATGTTCATTTATAACAGCATTCAAAGCTAGAGAGATGCTTACACTTGAGAGAGTAAAGCAATTCAATTACTGTTTATCTAATAGGTCACTAGACATAGAAAGTAAATTAAGGTGCTATATGTTAAGTTACTATGTTACATGCTCACTTACCAAGTTAACTTGATGCACTGAAGGAAGAAAAAAGGTACACCAAGGGTGGTCACAAGTTATTGATACGTTTATATCCCAGAAATAGGCTAAATGTTAGCTGTAAATGTAATATATTTTAATAATGTTTTAACATGAAACACCTGGAAACAATTCTGCTTTGAATTTAATTGTTTGGTTTAGTATAATTGTGTGGTTATTAGAAGCTCTTGATTGCTCCACATTGTTGCACTATGTTGTTCCTGCCAAGGATGGGGAATGTAAGAAACAGGAAGCCAGCCACAGAATGCCAGGCCTGTGCAACATACACAGACATAAGAATGTGCAGACGGCTCTAGCGCATTATGAACAAGCATTTGCAATGCAATAGGTCTCACATTTGCGAGTTTAAGCTATTGGCATTGTAGATGACAATGCCTTTTATTTATCTGTTATGATAATTAACACATAAATAAAAGGCATTGTCATTTACAATTCCAATAGCTAAAACTCTTGTAAATGCGAGACCTATTCATTTCAAATATGCGGCCGCCATTGTCCTGGACTGCTTGCAAAGTGAAAGCGTGCATGGTGTGCTGAATGTTGCAGGAATGCATGTCATGCCTGCAGTAGGAGAAGCTCATTAAAGAAAATAGTGCTTACAGACTAAATAAGACATACCGTGTAACAACAGAAGTTAAGGAACCGGTCCTCATGGGAGGTTGCAAATGAAGATAAGGTGGTACTAAGGAGGGACTAACAAGCTTATTAACAAATCAGAAGCCAGCATTTACAAAGAACTATGGCACAAGCCAATGAAAAATATGGGCAGCGAGTGGGCAAAGATTTAAGTCCACACTCGAATACTGCATGCCTGCAGAGCAGCCCATGCGCTGCCCAAGCTCACCCTAAAAATAACAAAAACGGAAAACAACATCTTGACAAACTCAGGCTGATGAAACTCTGTTTTCCATTTTGGGCAAATTGTCATAATAATCAAATACAAGTTCCACAAAAATGCATTTTTTGTTCTTCTGTATTCACAGCGGGCATCAACAAGAGTTAATAAAAAACAAACATAATGGTAGGAAGACATGGCCATGTATACAAAAAGAAACGGTTCCAAAATTGTCAACGTTTCTTCGGACAGTCAAAAGATGTTCTGATATTTCTGCCTAATTTCAGGTGAAGTTGTGATGAAGCAATAAAATATTCGCACCACAATTTATTTATTTTCATTTATTTTCAGGGTTTTGTATAGCGCGAACATGATCCTTACAGATATCAGAGCGCTTTACATACAGATGAAAGGAGGACAAAAGACAGGCAAACTTAACAAGGCAGTTTGTGCATAGATGCCAACCCTGCATGGTAGTAGAGTGTGATTATGATATTGTGGTCGAATCAGGTGCTGAAATACAAAGTGTAGAAACATAGGCAAGTAGTCTTTGCAAAGGTTCAAGTGAATTTAGCCATGAGGATCGATTTGACTTCTTTTTTGAAGTATGCAGTGGATGAGATGAGTCTAGTTTCTGGCGGGAGGGCATTCCAGATCCTGGGGGCCATCCCTGAGAAGGAGCGCTTGTACTTTTTTTCTTGTTGAATCTTTGCGGTTTCAGAAGGAGAGTTTCTGCGCTTCTTGTGGCTCTTTAGCCTCCTGAGATTGTCAATTTCTGAGCAATGTAGCTGGGCGAGCTATGATGTAAGGCCTTGTGAGTAATGCATGCGATTTTCAGGTGAATTCTGGCTTCAAGAGGTAGCCAGTTAAGAGATTTTAAGTCAGGGGATATGTGTGAGCGTTTTTTTGATCCAGTTATGAGCCTTGCTGCAGCGTTGATAGAGGCTCTTGTTGATAGTGGGAGACCGCAGAGGGATGCACTTCCATAGTCAATCCGAGGGATAACTAGCGCTTGGACTGCAGTTCTAAAGTCATCGGCTGGGAGGAAGGGTTTCAGCTTTCTCAAGGTATTGATTTGGAAGTTAGCTCCCTTGGTTGCATTGTTGATATGTCGTTGCATATTGAGATTGGAGTCAAGGGTGATGCCTAAGGATTTTGCTGAGTCTACTATGATAGGCTGGGCGTTGAATGCAGTGAGGTGTTTCAACGACTCCTGGACGATGGGGATTTTGGAGGGGGGTGCTATTAGGAGGAATTCTGTTTTCAGAGCATTAAGTTTGAGATGGTTCTCTGCTAACCATGTCTGTGTGTCCTTAAGTGTTGAGTTGAGAAGTTTGAGGTCATCAGGGGATTGTGGTTTGAGGTAGAGTTGGGTATCATCCGCATACATGTGGAATTGCACATTAGAGGCATGAAGCAGTGCGGTGAGTGGCTCCATGACTAGGTTGAACAGGGTTGGTGAAAGAGACGATCCTTGCGGTACACCAAGTGTTACTGGAGTAGGTGTGGACATAGTGTTATTAGTTTTGAATGACTGAGTCCGGTTATGAAGGAAGGAGGTGAACCATTTGAGTACTGTCCCAGAAATACCCATTCTGGTATTCAACAGTTCGAGTAAGTTCTCGTGTTTGACCGTGTCAAATGCAGATGAGAGGTCGAGAAAAATGAGGAGGCAGGAGCCGTTTTGGTCTAGAATTTGGAGTGCATCATCAATTATGTGAGTCATGGCTGATTCTGTGCTGTGGCCTGCACGGAAGCCGGATTGGTGCCGGTCAAGAAGGTCAAAATGATCAATGTGTTTTGTCAGTTGGAGGTGAGCACTTTTTTCTAACAGTTTAGCTAAGGTAGGGATATTGGAGATGGGACGATAGTTATTGAGGTCAGTAGGGTCAGCTGTCGGTTTCTTTAGTATGGGCGATACTTGTCCCACTTTGAGGGAGTCCGGAATAGTTCCTTGTTGAAGAGAGCTATTAATGACTTTGGTCCAGAGTGGGATAAGCCATGGGCTGAGGTCCTTTACGGCGTTTGCAGGTAGAGGATCCGAGAGGTGATTGGAGGGCTTCAGGGTACTTAGAATCATGCCTATAGATTCTTCCGTGTAGGTATCAAAAGATGTCCAGGTAGCATTGTTTTTTAGTTTGAAGTGTGTTTTGCTGAGGGCGTTGGAGTATAGATTTAGATCTGTAAGGAGATCCTTCTTGATGTTAACTGTTTTTTGATTGAAGAAGGTAGAGAATTCTTTGCAGGATGGTAGTGTGCTGGTTATGTTATGTACTCGCTGTGGTTCATCTTTGGATTGAGTTTTTTTTTTTTTTTTTTTAAACCTTTATTGTACAGAGAAGGCTCACAAATACGGGCCTACAACCCAGCGGGCCGGCCACCACAAAGAAGAAACAGAGTCAACAGCACCGAAACGCATACAGAATATCACAACAAAGCATACAGGAAATAAGGGCTAAAAGCCATATAGCAACCAGCAGGGGCAGGATACGTGAAGGTTGATTTTCTAATATAGAAACGGGAATGACAGAATAATAACAGGTAGGAAGTCTCGGAGGGCCGGGGTGGGCCGCGAACAAGCCGCGTTGGAAGATACAGGATAACGCAATAATGACAAACACATATCGATAAAGGCAGAATAGGAGTCCCGCCAGAAAAACAGTGGCAACCGCCGTGCAGCGCCCACCCACCACAACAAGAACATATCATATCAAACAGAATCGAAAAAAGCTTATCAAATAAAGCCCTCCGTCACACAACCCAAAGAATAAGGAAAAAAAAAACCACGAGAGGGGGGAGGAAAGAAAGAAAAAGAGGAAGAAGGGGACAAAAGGGGAAAGGAAGAACGCCACCTCAAGCACGCGCCCCATGGCAAACGAGATCGGGAACCACAAATCGGTATACAGAACCAGTAGTAACCGGAGCAAAATTACGTAGTGAGCCCAAGTCACAGTAAGACCAAACGGTTAGTGCAACAAAAATAACCCACCCAGGGGGACATATGCTGAGACCGCGCCCCGAAAAAGAGGACACACAAGAGCCATAGAACCAAGAATAAGAAAATGAGGGGAGAAAAACCCCAAAGAAATGGCAGACCCCCCCCCACCCCACAAGCCCACCCTGCACCCCTGCAGAAGGCTATGGCCTACCCCCCAGCAGCGTGCCTGTCGCCCTAATCAGAACCTGAAATATAGAAGAACTAAAGCAAGATTGAACCATAAAGACAAAAAAGGGGAAAAGGAGGAACAAGGGAGGAAAGAACACGGGAGAGGGCCATAAAACAGAATCATATGCTCCCACCCTCCCGTCCGAAACAGCAGTGCCCACGGGAAGACAAAGATTCTAAGGACACATTACAGGAATACGACAAGAATCCGACAAGGTCATACCGTTACCAGCCGCTCATCCAACCATTACAAAACACCAGTCCACAAAGGCAAGATCGTCTCATCCCTGTCCTTGTTTTTCCAAATCTGTGGCAGTCCGCCTCACGAAGAACCAGACCATGAGGAACAGGAGGCAGAGAACAGGGAGGTCAAACTTCAATCCGCAGAAGATGTTTCGTGTACCACTTGGATGATCTGGAACAGTCAGAAACCATTGTACACAATGCAGGCACAGTTCCGAAGATGATCTGAGGAAAGCCGACCCAACGGAGTTAGCACAGGATCTACGGTCGGCCATTCGAGGAGATGAAGCACAGGAAGAACCATCGCGTCCGGTCCGGACAGGACCCGGCCTACCGACCCACAGCCCAGGAGAGGACACATCACGATGGAGGGCAGCGGAACTCCGCATATCCGCAGAAACGGCCGCCACCGGGTCCATAATTTCCAGGATAGTTCCAGCCGCACCCAGTAGCGACGTAGCCGCACACGCCAGAGGGGGCTCAAACGGCCCAGCGAAACAAGCCTCCTCCAGGATATCAGCGGGTGCGGCCACCGGAGCACCTCAGGAGCGCAGGGCGGCGAGGACGTCGGCAAGTGTAGGAACACCTTTACAGTATCCGGCTTCTGTGCCACATCGTGGACCACCGCCGCCCATCTCGGTCCGGCTGAGATATACAGTGTCGGCCGCCATTTTGGAAGCCCGGCGGGGTCGCAGCGATCCTCGACCCCGGCCCGGGCCGCAGCAGGGCAAACAGAATTCAGCCAACCATCAGCAGAGGCACTTCCAGAGCAAGAAGGGGGGCCACCAGAAGAAGGAGGATCGCAGGCCCCCCAATGCCACCGGCCCCGTTCTCCGAGTCCGGGCGGAGGCACTCAAAATGGCCGGACCGGAGAACAAAGGGGGGGGACAAGCCACATCTACGGTCAGCCCCGTCAACGGAAGGCAGCGCCTCCACCCCAGGCCGCGGGACCGTCTGATCAGGCCAGAAAGCCGCAACCGGCCTATCTGCACAACCGCCTCGTCGGCCGAGCCCTCTGCGCCATCAAAGGCCGGCCATAGCGTAGCGCCCCGTCCGGGCGCCGCCGAGGAGACTCAGGCCAGTCCGCTCCAAAGGCCCCGAAGCGAGCGAAGGCACAGCTCCGGAACCACGGCACCCAGAGACAACCGGAACAGACGGTAAGTGCCTAGAGATCGCCGCAGATCCACAGCGTAGCAGAAATTGTCTTCCCGGGGCAGGATAAAGGCAGGATTTATGTTTCGAACAGGAAAGTAGACGGAGCCGAGCTAAAGCGCGGCCATCTCGGACGCGAGCTTGGCTCCTCCCCTTTGGATTGAGTTTTGATGAGTTCAAAAAGTTTTTTGGGTCGGTTTTTTGCTTGGTCTAGTTGATGGCTAAAGAAGTCCGCTTTCGTTCGTTTGATTTTCCTGAAGTAAGCATTTCTTTTTTTCTTCAGAGTCTTGAGGTGCATGGCTGATGGGATGGATCTCCAGTTGCGTTCTGCAAGTCTCATGACTCGTCTGTCCTTGTTGAGCAGACCATCGTACCATGGTTTTGAGTTTTTGAAGGCGGTTCTCTTTAGCTGAAGGGGGGCAACTTCGTTGACTATCGTAGTCATTGAGTTGAGGTAATGATCGGTAAGAGCCTGAACGTCGTCATTGCCGATAGGGGGTATGAGAAGGTTGTAGATGGGTATGGGTGAGATGGGATTGAGGTTCCTCAAGTCTCTTTTCCATACCTTGGGTTTGGTGGAATGGGGTGGGTAAAGTTTCACTTGTTCATTGATGAAAAATGTGATAATGTGGTGGTCGGACCAGTCACAAGGTCTGATTGAGTCTAGTTGGGTGGTGTCATCTTTGGAAATAATGAGGTCCAGGATAGAACCCTTGTCATGAGTGGGGCTGTTGCAAATTTGGGTGAGGTCTAAGGTGTTGAGGAAGTTTTAGAGATTGTTAACCACCGAGTTGTTGTGATCATTCCAGTGAAGGTTGAAATCACCGAGGAATATTTGTGTATTATGTCGACCCGAGGTAGTTGTGATCATGTCCATAAGATGTTCAGTGAAGGTGAGGTTGTCTCCTGGTGGGTGGTAAATGATGTGTAGGGAGCATACTGGATTGCCCTCACTGTTGACATCGAGGCAGATGTGTTCACAGGAGGAGAATGTAGGGGAGATGGCTCTAGATACTGAAAGGTTAATCCGGTGAATACATGCTATTCCACCTCCTGTCTTGCCGGTCCTGTCTAATCTGATGATGTGATAGTTGGGGGGAACTAGAATGTCTATGAGGGGGGATGAAGATTATGTTAACCATGTTTCGGTAAGTATGGTAAGGTCAAGGTCAAGGTCATGTGTGATAATGAGGTCGGCTATGTCAGATGCGTGTCTGGGGGCTGATCTGCAGTTAAGTAGTGTGCATTTGAGCCGTGGGCTGATGAGGGAGGCGGAGGGGTCCAGGGCGAGGGTGACTTTTTTCAGATTGTTAGAGATGGTCCCTCTATTATTTTGGGTCGGGGGCCTGTGAGGGTTGGAATGGATGGTGGGGATGGGAAGGTGTGTGGTGGCTATGTGGGTCGTGGGAGCTGTTGCGTAGGAGTGTAGGAGGGAGCGTATGTCATACCTTGTCAGAAGATTGATGCATCGGTGAGGGCGGCTGGAAGAATTATGGGCAGGGGTAGAACTCCAGCAAGGGGGGTTGTGTTTGTGTAAGCGTGTGGGAGGGGCGGAGTGCTTGCGGGGTAACAGGGTATTAGGTGGAGAGGGGAGTCTCAGTTGACTTGAGAATAGTTCTTTGAAAGTTTGAAGCTCGAACAATAAGAGGAATAGAGAAAGTTAGACATAGGCTGAGGAATTACCATCTGCATTCTCTCAGGTAAACTCACTTGCACAAATCTTGTAAAGAGAGATTCCAGCTCCTCTTCAGACGGCTTCATGACTGTTGGGATCAGGCGAAGCCAGCATTCAGTGAACGGTTCCAACCCCAATATACTGGGCTCCAAATAAACCATACCACAGCGTGAGACAGTAGCGGGAGAAGCCACAGCCAGGTCTGCCACCTCAAACATCATTGTCATCGACTGCGAAGGAAAAACAACACATGCTTCTTACCAAACAGTGTACAATCACATCTCATTAATATTAACTTGCACGATTTTACATATATGCAGGGATACATCAAAAACAGTAGAATACTTACACATTTCATGTTCAAAAGTGGCAACATTTAGTTAAGAATGAAGGGAGGAAATTACCTGCGCTGTGGCTGTGTGGAGGGAAACTTTTATCATACTCTCTGGGAATGCCGGGTTATACAGGAATATTGGGCTGAGGTGCTGGGGGAGCTCAGCGACATACTGGAAACGGTCCTCCCGGTGGAGCCTAAACTGGTTCTACTGGGCATAACAAACAAGGTGGATCTGACTCGCCCACACGTGATTTGCCTACTGATGGCGTTAGTGGTAGCCAAGAGGGATGTGGCACGGGCCTGGGGCGCTCCTATCCTCCCGAGCCTAGATGAGTGGAAGAGGGTTATGGATATCTACATGGCAGCGAGAGCGTCACATCTAAAGCTAGAGGTTGCCCCAAGAAGTTCAGTAGAGTGTGGGGGAAATAGAGGCGATACTATGTCTAGATGGGGGGCTCTGATAGGGTGGGGTCTGTCCTCCCTGCTGTTCCGACACATGAGGGGAGGATATGGATGATTATGTGTGACACAGAGTTGGGAGGTACAGCACTGTCCCCACAAGAAGTGTTATGTTCTGTGAAATTCTGGGGAGGGTGGGCGGTTGGTAGGGGTGGGGCAGGGGACGGTGGACGATCTTATGTGACATGCTTGATATGTTTATATGGTTTTAAAATGCACATACAAATAATTTTTAAAAAAAGAATGAAGGGAGGAGTTTGTGGGACATTTTATAAGGGTGACAGGTGGATTTAGAAAGTGAGAAATTATGAAAAGTGGGAGAAAACTGTTGTATAAGACTGGAAGCAGTCAAGGGGGAATAAAAAGGCAAGATTTGGTTAAAAGACATATGCAGTATTAGGCACCAGCATTCAGTAATTTCTTGTCCTGTGTGAAATGGAATGGCCACGGCAAAAATACCTTCTGTGAATGTCCAAGAAGGGACTGGTACCAAAGGGAGACTGTCTTATTTAGTTAAGAGGGCAAAGGTAACAGGTGCTCTCACTGATTTGGCTTTGTCTGCTGCTTCCATGCTCTAGTATCTAGCAGATGCATTTACTAGGACCTTGGGATTAAAAGTGATGCTGTACTGCATGACCTGTTCATGCCTGGATCTGCCTGAATGGTAGTACAGAGGGATACTCGCGCTTTGGAACACCACCAAAAAGGTTTGCAGCATTTTAGGTTTAATTAACCTCCATAGACAATTCCCACAGAAGATCAAAATCCCTAACTTTAGAGGTTTTGCTTGCTTGGTTTCTCAAAGTCCTGGTCTCAGTTCCTCAGTAAATGGGATTTGTACTGTGAACTGGACAACCCGAAAACACCCCATACTACATAAGAATTACTCAAATCATATCTAGCATGGCTTCAAGATCAAAATGGCAGATCAAAATGGCATCTTGAGTCGAACCACACCATGCTTCTAGATATTTATGTCCTCTTTGAGTAAAACCACAAAAAAAGAAAAGGAAGAAGAAATCAGAGAAACGTATAATGTCATTTCTGGAATCTGTGTTCATTTCCTCGAAAACAAGCGTCTCACATTCTACCACTGTTTCTGAAATAAAGTTGCTGGAGATTGTAATCAATCCTGTCTGCATCCTGCCCAGATTCTATAGACATTTCTACTTACGAGAAGTTTGTTGAATGTCCATTATATTACAGTATGTCCAGACGCATTGTCTGTGCTCAAACTAAAGAGGCTGAGGAATCAACATTACAATTCCCTTGTGGTTTAATTTCTCCTAATTTGGGCAGAGTTCTCACATTCACAGAGGTTTATAGTACCACTGGAATTCTTATTAAAAGACCAATGGTGTTACAAGTTTTTGAACATACTTTAAATTATGTTCCTGCAGTACAGTTTTACCACAGCTAAGCCTATAGTGACCTACGGCTGTGCTAATCTGCAATGACTACTTTAAATTATATGTTCAATTAATTTAAGGGTTCAAAATTCAAATGTTAAAATAACAATACAAAAAATAAGGAACAGTTGGAATTTTCTGAAACACTGTATAAACACAGTAATTTGTTCTTACCCTTGGCTAGGCTCAGTCCACACCAATCATTGTACCAGTCTATTGCATCTCTCTTTAATGCTAACTATTCCTCACTATTAGACAGCTAACAGAATGTCCTTCCCGTCCAAAGAAATATGTTGAAGACATTTCTACATACTGGCTCTAGAGTGTGTTAATGGCTTCATTTATACTGTGGGGTTATGGTTAAACAGCTTGGGTGATGTAGCAGCTTCCTTCTGAACTCCCAAATCTAGAGTTTGCTGCTGGTTAGGCAGATTTTTGTGGGAAACTGTTCCCACTGCTAATCCCAGAGCAGTTTTGAAAAACAAACAATGGTAGCTGGTGCTACAAGCCATTATGGCATGGTGGGCCATTTGGATTTTTTAAGACAAACTGCCAGAGAGGTGGTTGTCTCTATGGGTTTAGTTTCCCCCAGGGAGTTTTTGGTCGGGGGAATATTTTTTATTTTCCTTGTATACTGGTCAGGAAAAATAAAGGTTTACTTGATGTCCTAGGTAGGCTGAGCCTCCCAACTTCATGCTAGCTAATCATCCAGCACCAGTAAGGGTTTTTTCAGCTGTAGCCAGTTGTTACTTTTCCATCTGTAACACAGTGGTAGGTTGTGCCGCCCTCCTCTGCATAAGAAAGAGGAGCCCAGAGCTGAGTAGGCAGGTCAGGGTCGCATTACTACCCAGCTCTAAATTAACCTCTAAATCTCCTTACACCTTCTAAATCGGTTTCTTTGGGTTCCTTTGTTTGGTGTTCTTTCTCTGTCCCAGAGCATCCACTACTATGTAAACGGGTTGAACCCTTTGTGGTGATGGGTTACATAATGGTCCAATCTGGTTAATGCCATCATCATTTCTGTATAAGAAGGCAAAAGCATGGGCGAGCCAAAGCAACAAAACATACTAACATTTCTGTATTGACATTTAACAGATTAATACTTGGTTTTGGCTGTTTAAAGTTTAAAAAGTGGGGAAGTTGTAGAGAATGAATAGCTCCTTCATTTTGATCCAGTAAAACAGTAAAGGCTGTGGATCCCCTTTCTGCCCTTCTTTCTGAGGTTCTTTTGTTCCTTCTCTCTTTAGCCCAGCAGGGCTCTGCTCTGGACCCTCCTAAAGGCTACCTGGCAGCAATTTCTACTTTTCTTTGGCTACCAGATAAGCCCTCTTTGTTCAAGATACATTTTGTAAGTAGATTCTTTAAATTCATTATTCATCTCTTTCCTATATCTCCTTTCATAATGCCTCAGTGGGACTTGAACACTGTTTTGACTTATCTTATGTGCGCTCCCTTTGATCCTCTTCACAACTGTCCTCTTCTCACTCTGAAGACTGTCTTTCTAGTAGCCATCACCTATGCTCGCAGAGTTAGTGAGCTTCAGGCTCTTTCTTCGAAGCCCCTTTTCTTCTTGGTGCATTCAGACAAAGTGGTGCTTCAAACGAGGCCCTTGTTCCTACCTAAAGTTGTCACTCCTTTTCACACCAGACAGACTATCTCTCTGCCCCCCTTTTTCCCACCTCCTCTCCTTTCAAAGGAGGAGGAGAGACGCCACTGTCTGGACCCAAAACCTGTGCTGTCCTTCTACATTGACTGCACAAAGGATTTCTGGGTGGACGAGGAACCCTTCGTTGGCTATGTGAGTGCCAAGAAAGGTCGGGCTGTGCAAAAGCATACCATCTCTCATTGGTTCATCCTTTGTATAAAGATTTGTTACGCTTTAGCTAAAAAGGAACCTCCAGCGGGGCTGCAAGTTCATTCCACGGGAGCTACTGCAGCAAATACTGCTTTGTCATGTGGTGTTCCACTATGCACACGTTCATCAGACATTACTGCCTGGACAGTCAAGTCCGGAGGGATGGCTACTATGCCCGTTCTGTCTCCAGGACTTTCTGGTGTGAACTTGGTTCGCAGCCCCTCCTCCAAGGTTGGTGTAGCCGGGGTATCTATTCTAAGGCAAGGAATCTATAACTAATAGTCTCTTACAGATGAACAAGTTACTTACCTTCGGTAACAAAGCATCTGTAAGAGTCATATATAAGTTATAGATTCCTTACCGACCCACCCATCCGCCCCGCTCTGCGATCTGACTTCTAGGGATAGGGACTCCCTTGCAGGGCCCTAGTGTGGCTTACCTTTGGTCAGTGTCTTTCATGGCTCTGCACTTCTGGTGTGGAAAGTCATGTCAGAACTGACGTCAGTGCGCAGAGGCAGCTTCTAAGCAGATACCGCGACATCATCCTGGCAACCACGATAGAGACAATGGACGCGGAGTTGACCAACGCCACCTACCAATGCGCAGGGGTTACTTCTGCAGAAAAATTCTCTGGATCCAGTCTGACACATGGGGGTAATTCTAAGTTAATGAATCTATAACTTATAGTCTCTTTCAGATCTCGCCCCCTTACCTACCTGAACTTACCATTGATTTAGTCCAATGTCACTCTAATTTACATGCTTCTCATTGGGCAGCACATCGTCTGCATATCATCTGCTTGCACTTCCGTTCTTGCATTGCTATCCTTGCCTGGCGTGGAGCTTGGACAAAGTACAGCTTCTGGGCACTGGCCACTAGATAGTGGCCAGTGTCCTAGATGCCTACATGCCCTAAAGGTACTTTTTTATTATTTGCTTTTGAGCATTCCATTCAAGTGCGTCTGTAGAACGTTTTCTCTTCACCTCTGGGCTCTTCCCACATCATTCCTTGCAGACCTGATGTCCTTGTTAAGGTTTATTTCAATTTGTGCCTTAAAATGTGGATATATCAGAGCGCAAACTACCCGTACTAAGTTCCCTGTTGGAATATGTTTCTTTACCACCACACTAATAATGAAGGTAAGCTTCCATTGGCTTTACCAATGCTTTTTTTTAAAAATGTTGGGTCCCATACTGTCACAGTTTACTCTTTGACATACTGACGCACATGTACTGCATCTCTAACACTGGGGATTTGCCGGGAGCGCAACTGGTGTCTGGAGCACAGTACAATCCGGCATGTTAGAAGCTTCAGCCCTCGACTTAAGACTGGTGCTCAATACCAACTGCCCACCAGTGACGGGAAAGAAAACCCAGCGCATCCAGCAGTGCTGCGGAATCTCCACGAAACAAAAGAATTGTGCTTTAAAATGCACAGTTTTTTTTCAGTTTGCTACATGTTTTGTATGCAAAAGCATTTTCATATGCTTTTTACCAGGACAAACTTGGCGTAATCTACCCCGGCTTGGGCAGGGCACCATGCCACTGTTTATTGACTTAGTCGTTTGTGAATGGTTCTACAAGTGAGATACACGAGCACACACACAAAAAACCCTTGCTGAGGTCATCTGTGCATAAAATGATACCCTATTTGATATTGAAGCCTGTGGTATGCAGAGAAGAACAAGTTACTTACCTTCGGTAACGCTTTTTCTGGTAGATATAATGTCTGCCTGTGGATTCCTCACCTTGTGAATATCCCCCTGCGTCAGCAGCATTCGGAAATTCTTTTTGTAGCTTCGCGCCGACGTGGACAACATCACAGAGGCACAGCATCGCGCGCGACTCCGCTGATGTCACCGACACCATAATAGGCCCACGCCGGCGTGATGACATCAATTCCGCCCTTTTTTCCGTGCCTTCGAGGCACACGGACGGACCGATGACTGCAGAAATATACACAGTATACACAGTACACAAATGTCAAGATAACACACAAAGTGTGAAACCAAAGAAGGAAATTAAAGCATAATAAACATTTCATTTGACAATAAAAATACATACAATACAACAACTCAAGTATAGAAGAGTGGACAACGGGGAGGCGGGTGGGTCAGTGAGGAATCCACAGGCAGATATTGTATCTACCAGAAAAAGCGTTACCGAAGGTAAGTAACTTGTTCTTCTGATAGATACATCTGCCGTGTGGATTCCTCACCTTGTGAATAGAGTCCCACAGCAGTCCCCACTCCCGGAGGAGGGTGTCCACTCTCCTATACCAGAAAATCCTGGAGGACAGCGCGTGCAAAGTGGCCCTCCCTCCTCACTTCGGTATCCAAGCAGTAATGCTTCGCGAAAGTGTGGAGGGAGGCCCAAGTCGCCGCTCTACAAATGTCCTCAACAGGAACACCCCTAGACAAAGCAGATGTTGATGACTTTGCTCTAGTAGAGTGAGCTCTTATACCCTCTGGAGGGTCCTTACCCGCCAAGGAGTAGCAGATCTTAATGCAGAGGATAATCCACCTCGAGAGCGTGCGCTTGTGAACCGCCTTACCCTTCTTGCAGCCAGCAAAACCAACAAACAGCTGGTCATCCAACCTGAACTCTTGTGTCCTGTCCAGGTAAAAGCTCACCGCCCTCTTAGGGTCCAAGCGGTGTAGTGTCTCCTCCTCCTTGGAAGGGTGAGGGGGAGGATAGGGTAGAGAGGGTAACTGACTGCCCCAGATGGAAAGGAGTTACCACCTTAGGCAGAAAAGCAGCCCTGGTCCTGAGAACCATTCTTTCAGCATGAATGGATAAAAATGGGGGTTTTGAACTAAGAGCTTGAAGCTCACTTACCCTCCTTGCCGAGGTAATCGCCACCAGAAAAATAGTCTTGAAAGACAAAAGTCTCAAGGGACATGTGTGTAAAGGTTCAAAAGGAGAACCCATCAAGAACGTAAGAACAAGGTTCAAGTCCCATTGAGGCACAATAAAAGGTGTAGGAGGAAATTTATTGGTAAGGCCCTTAATGAAACGTAATACAGTAGGAGATTTAAACAAAGAGGGCTGGTCGGGCAAACAAAGGAAAGCCGATAAGGCCGACAAATAACCTTTGATAGTTGCCACCGCAAAACCCTGCTGGGCTAAGGAAAGTGCAAATTGAAGTATATTGGACAAACGAGCCCTTAAAGGGTCAACGGACTTCTCCCCGCACCAAACAACAAATTTAGACCATCTATAAGAATAAATGGACTTGGTGGAGTCACGCCTGGCCGATAGGATGACATCCACCACATCGAGCGGGAGAGAAAAGAAAATAAGGTTGCCCCGCTCAGTCTCCAGGCATGAAGGTGTAAGGTCTGGAGGTGGGGGTGTAGAACCTGCCCCTCCATCTGGGAGAGGAGATCTGCCCTGTGAGGGAGACGGAGCGGCGGGCACGGGGAGAGGTGGAGAAGATCAGTGTACCACACCCTTCTTGGCCAATCCGGGGCGATTAACATGACTTGGGCCTGGTCTTGGCGTATCTTCCTCAGAACCCGAGGAATCAAAGGTATGGGAGGAAACACGTAAAGGAGTTGCGAGTCCCAACTCAACTGAAACCCGTCCCCCAAGGCTCCCTGCATCGGAAATTGGAGGCTGTAGAATGACTGGCAGTGAGCATTCTCGCAAGTGGCAAACAGGTCCACCTGAGGAGTCCCCCACGTCCGAAAGACGTGACGAACTACCTCTGGATGAAGCCTCCACTCGTGGTCGGCGGAGAACTGCCGACTGAGAATGTCTGCACGAACGTTCAGAACTCCGGCCAGATGATTTGCCATCAGACAAATCTGATGGTCCTGAACCCAGGACCAGAGACGCAGAGCCTCTCTGCAGAGACACTGCGACCCCACTCCTACCTGCTTGCTGACATACCACATCGTGGTCGTGTTGTCCGTCAGGACCTGAACTGACTGACCGGGAAGGGAGGAAGGCCTTGAGCGCCAGATGTATCGCCCGCAATTCCAGAAGGTTGATGTGAAGCAACCTTTCCTCTGGAGACCAAAGACCCTTGATCTCCAGGTCCCCCAGATGAGCACCCCACCCTAGAGTGGATGCATCCGTTATCACTGTGGCCACCGATGGAGGAAGTTGAAAAGGCTTTCCTTGAGACAGATTGCCTTCCACGCTCCACCAAGACAGATCCGCTGCAGTTTCTCTCGAGATCCTCACTGACTGCCTGAGATCTCCGCCGTGCTGATACCACTGCCTGCGGAGACACCACTGGAGTGCCCTCATGTGCCAGCGTGCATGGTTGACCAACAGAATGCAAGAAGCCATCAAACCGAGCAGGCGAAGGACCTTCAAGACTGGAACAACCGCTCTAAGGAAAAATAAAGGAATCATTTCCTATATGTCGCGAATTTTTTGAGGAGGAGGGAATGCACGACACACAGTAGTGTCCAGTACCGCACCTATGAACAGGTTGCACTGGGAGGGCACCAGGTGAGATTTGGGTACATTTATCGAAAAACCCAACCTGTGCAACAACTAAGTTGTCTCTTGCAGATGATGGAGCACTATCTCTGGAGACTCTGCTTTGATCAGCCAATCGTCCAGATACGGGAATACAGGTATCCCCGACCTTCTGAGATGTGCTGCTGATGGAGCAAGATTTCGCACGTTACGCGACTTGCTTGTACTCATGAACCTCGAGTAACTATACCGAATTAACTCAACATGTTTGTCTTACTAATTTCCCCGTTATTCTGACATTTTGGGTGTCCCAGAGACGCTTGCATATGTGTGTACTAACATTAACAACGCTTGTCATTAAAATGGCCGCTGCTTGGCGGGGTTTTCTTCTGCGCATGCGTTAGTCACACTCACGTGACGTGACGTGCTCGCAGTTCTGGTGGGAATCTTTTGCACTTGCGCACTAGCATTAAGATGGCCGCTTTGTGTTCTCACATGCCGAAGCTTGCGCTGCTGCTTTTGCGCTACTGTTCGTGTGCTTCTAACACTAATGCTATAGTTATTATAAAGTAAGGGGTATGGAGTAACTATTCACGGTATACAGTGTATTCATTTTTTCTTGTATTTCTAATTTGTTTTCGCTTACTTTTCATGTATCGTACCTCTTGGGCCTGGGAGGGAAACAAACCCCATCTTAGAAGTCCCTATTGTGCATGTCACCCTGGCAGAGGGAAGAAAACCTTGTAACAGTGGAACTCAGCCATCTGTCAGCCACAGCCAAGATGCTCCTGAGAAAGTGACCTGCGACCCAGCAGAACGAAGCTGAACTGTCCTGCAAAAGCAACAATTGTAATAAATTTCATTGTATTCTGTAGAACATCTCATGGGAACCCCAAGCTCAATAGGCGGTCCCAGAGTATGCTAATGAAGTCTTGTAAAGGTGAAATGTGGTTGGTGTGTTCACCTATCCTACTTGGGGACCAATCGAAATTGGGAATTCTTGCACTTGCAACATTTGGGGGGTGGTACACTGACCCGAAAACAGTATAACTAGCCTAGGTTTAGCTAGAGAAATTGTCCGACTTGTCCGAATAGCTGACCTGTCACTGACCCATCGTACTCAATAGGTGACCGGATACAGAGGGCTGCGGAGCACTCTGTCCGAAATTTCCATAGACTCAGGGGTTTGTAAAGAAACCCCAAGTGCTGGCGAAGCACTTTGCTGGGGAATTCGATAACCCAATCCGGGTTTTGACTGATAGCTGCAGAGAGGGTGGAGCGCAGGCGTTGCTTCCGAACTGTGGGTGCTGGTCGTGCCTTGGTGGTCCTGTCCCTAATCTGGGTTTCCTATCCTGTCCTGGGGTGTCCTCTCCGTACTGGCTGTCCTACTGGCGACTGTCCTTCCTTGGGTTCCTCCCGTCCCTAACTGAACCGTGGCCAGGGTTAGTCTTCACATCACTCTAGGTAAATATAGTGCAGAAAAGTCTACTCTGCACCTTCTATATTTTTTCTTCCTTTTGCTTTAATAAAGTCATTCTCTTGCATATTGGATTTTCCATGCTTTCTGCATTGCCAATTGAAAGATCATACTTTATGATTGTTATTCTAGCATGCTCCTTATTTTTCCCCCGTCCATTAGTCACTTCATATTAAGTCTAAATTCTGAAACTGCGGTCTAGCATGTTCCCTGTTCTTACCTTCCTTTAGACTCACTAATGGTTGGTTTCATTTACTTCCTTTATGGATATGTGCTCTTTATAATTCTGGTTATCGACTGTTTGCTCGTTGTAAACCTCATGCTTTCTGAGCTTGATGAATTTTAGATAAAAGGTTTTAAAACTTCCTGAGTTTGTGGTAATCATGAAAAGTACAAAATTGAATATATAAAGTATAGGTATTTTGGTGTCTGCCTTTTTCTTCACAGCTAGCTCCCTGATCCATTGTGGTCATTAGGTACCCGTAACAGTGGAGTGGTAAGTCGGGTACACTGGAGATGAAATAGGAAGGAAACTGGGATACTGGTAGTTAGAGCGTAAAGTCACCTGATTAATATCTATATGGTAAATTGAATTTTATGGGCCCGATACGTATATGGTAAAATAATTGGTCGGGTGACCTGCGCGCTCTATCAGTATTTTTCTGGTAGCCAGAGTATGGTTAGGGACTAGTTAAAGAAAATGGTTTGGGACTAGTTAAGATAGGTAGGTAGGTTACTTGCTGCTAATTGTGAAAAAATTTATTTTTGCTGCTATACGAATTACAAATGTTTTATTGCTTTGAAAATTATGAAATGTTTTACATTGTTTTTCTTGCTGCTATATTGATAAATGTACTAATATTACCCGTTAGTGAATGTTATATGTTTGTCTGGAATCCCCGGGGAATTGAATAGTGAGTGGTGAGGAGACTCCACTTCGCTTTGAGGTCACTGGCTAGAGGAAAATTGGTGCAGGTTAGGTAGAACTGGAAGCACTAATTAAGGTTTTCTGAATGTGTGATTGAATAAATGGTAGCAAAGAGTCCGCTGGCAAAACTTCTATTGTGATATAACCCAGTAAGGGTCACACGGAAGGAGTAGCAGGTTCGTCTAAGCTTGATTGAATAACAAAGGAGTTCGCTAGTGAAACTTTAGACTTAGTATATATCCCGGAAAGAAGTGGATGAGTCAAAGAAGTAGCAGGTTTTCTAATGCTTGAGTGAAGGGTAGGCAGAAGAGATCTACTCGTAGTATTTGAAAAGTAGACAGAAGAAGTTTACTTGCAGTGAAACAACTCTTTCTTTCTAGACACTTGAGTACAGTGGCGAATGTTTTTACGTTGTAAATTAAATAAAGCACTTGCACTTTAAGAAAGAAATCAAGTTTCCGTTACCTTGTGAAGGAGGGAGTCAGTTTCGGAGCTGCTCTAACGTCACTCTGTGCCGCGCTGGGATTGGTAGAGACAGCGGGTGTGTAGCGGAGCTAGTATTGTAAAGGAGGGGTGAGTGCCGAAGTGTGAGAACTTGTCTTACGAAAAGGCCGCGCACCCATTGGTCGAGACAATTTGAATTCGCGCATTTGATTGGTTGCACGAAAAATAAAAGACGCATTTGGATTGGAAGTGATTTTGTAAACAGAGTCGCTTGCGGAAAAGTATATGTGGCATTCGTATACTCCAGAAACTAGACCGGATCCAAGATATCTAGGGTTTGGAAAAGATCAGTGGAAAGGTCGTAAAAGCGTCATGTACGGAGAAAAAAGGAAAATGACTTTAGTAAGCAAAGTAAACAATTATTTCAAAAGAGACCAGCCTATCAAAACTAGAGAAGGAGTTGTCATTCCACCACCTAATACTCCCGCATCTTTCATGATGTTTGATAAAGGATACCACTCTTGTGTATGGTTGGAAAATTGGGTGGAATACACGAAAAATGACGGAATTTTGGCATTTCCGTTAAATGGTACATTTAATGGCAGAATTCTATTCAATCTGAGAACCTGAATGAATGATTTTCATCCCAGACCCCGACTGACACAGTACGAAGCTTTAGAGGAATGGGAAATAGAGGCTTTTGAGAGGGACAAGCCCCGAATGGATAAAGGTTTGACCAAATGGTATCCTAAAGTGAAACCTGAGACCCGAGAAAAAAGAATGAAACAGTGGAGACAGATTATGATAGTAGAAGGATTGTACCCTATGATGTCACTAGAAGAACCTGTGGGAGGAAAAAAGACAGAAAAGACCAAACGTTGGGTGTCCAGTGGGGATTCAGATGACGATTTGTTGGATGACTTGTTCATGAAAAATCCACCTCCTTATAATGAAGGACCCCGATCCTCTAGTGTAGGGGATGCTAACCTGAGACCTCCTTACCAAGAGGGGTCTAGACCTGTAAATGTAAGAGACGGCTGTCAAGTACCTCCTTATCAGGAGATGCCGAGACCTTTAAGCACAGGAAATCCATTCATGAAACCTAATTATGGTGAAGGACCAAGTACGACGCATCCAACTGCCCCAACCCTGACTCCGCAAATAGTACCTGAAGTAAGCCTGGAAAGAATACTGCAGGAGAGAGAGCGAGAGGCATTAATTAAACAGAGAACGGAATTAATTCAGAAAATTTCCCAATTAAATACCAGTCCTGAAGCTTTGACAATTCCAGTAACCATTGGACTGGTTGTTCCTTTGTATGGGGATAAACAGGGGTGTCCAAAAACTCCAATTATTTCTCCAGCTGTAGTACAGCCGAGAAAAGAGCCCCTAATTGTAGATGATCAGGAAAGTGAATGTGAGTCTGTGATTTCCTTAATGGACTTACCGATAAGGGAACCAGAAAGGGGTTCAAGAAAGAAGAATACTCCTTTCAGTACAGGAGAAGTGCAGATTGAGTCAGCTTCTGGTACTAGAAGTGCCACTGTAGTGACTCCTGAAGAGATCGAGAGATGGAGTAGAGAATTAGAGAAACAAACTCCTCAATCAAAACCACTAGATATTTACAAATTAAGAATAGAATTAGAAGAACTGATGGCTGGAAATGTGGGGTTGGACAGATTAAATACCTTTCCTGAAGAAGAACTGCTGTTTATCTGTAAGAGCATTACCCGTAATACCCGAGTGTTCCATGAGAAATTAGTGAACACCGCGGCAAGTATGGGAATTGATATTGGGAAATCTAAATCATTGCAAAAACCCTACAGAGCAGAATTCTCAGATAAAGATTTAGAAAATATGAATGTATCAGGGAAGAAGGTACAGATCAAAGAATTAGTGAATCTGTTGCAAAAATGGGGAGACTTAGAAAAGTGGAAAGCCAGATGGGCAAAGAAAAAGAAGGAAATTAGGTCAAAACAGATGACTTCTGAATATGTTTTAAAAGAAGCTGACAAGCCAGAAAAATGATATCCTATGCGAGAAGTGCCAGGTGGAAAGTATGTGCATGTTCCATGTGTCTTTTACCAATGATTTCCCAAAACTGCGAGAGAAACCAGTGGATTGGTACAGGCAGGTAGAAAGGTTTGTGAAAGTACAAAAGTGCCTGTGGAAAGATCTGGATGGGTTTTTCGATATCGTAGTCCCCGTAGATTTGTGGACAGAATGTAAAATTGCCATTGGTTGGCCTAGTGAGGAATACCCGAGGGACCCTATTACAGGGGCTCCTTCTGATGAGGTAATGAAAAAATACCAGCAAGTAATGTTACATCTGAAAGGGAAAGTGCCTTCAAAGGAAACTGATTGGACCCGAATAGATAGAACTACCCAGGATAGGGATGAAACTGTGCATTCCTATTATGAGCGACTGTTACAGGTGTTCAAAACGTACAGCGGCATAGATAACATTGAGATGAAGGACATGACCCATTTGATTTATAGGTTTGTAAACGGTTGAAGACCTGAGATTTGCCAATGGATCAAAGACAATAAAATGTGTTGGCAGTCTAAGAAAATAGATGAGGTTTTAAGGTACGCCAAGTACTGCGAGGATGAGATGGCGGATAAACGAAAGGCCTTAAAGGAAAAAGCCATGTGGGCACAAGTAAAATTAGCTGAGCAACAAGAAAAGCAGTTAAGTAAAATGAATACTAATGCCCAAAACCAAGGTTCTGGGGGTGGAGGGAAGCCCAAAGTAAAAATGAGCAGAGAGGAAGCCAAAAAGAAGTTCCCCTGTCACGGTGCGGACAGATAGGGCACTGGAGAGACGAGTGTCCATACGCACAGAATAGTAACCCCCAAACTGATGATTTAAATCCACAGACGCAGAATGAAAAACCAAGAAAGACCCAGCAACAGGTAAAACCGAATCAGTTGCCCCGAGCACCTAAACCGAATTTTAAGGGTAAAGCACAGCAGGGTGAATACATAGAAATTTGGGGAGGAAAGGAGGATAGAAATGCAGCAACTTCTCAATTTTTGTTGAATGATACCTTCCTCTGTGATGAACCCTACTGACGGTGCCTGAGGGGGGCGGACAAGGAGTGCGTGCTTGGCGCCTCTTTGCCGGTGGACCAGTCAAGGCCATACATTGAAGGAAAGGTCGAAGGAAATGATGTCATCTTTCTGTTGGACACTGGGGCCACCCGTTCTACTGTAAGAACAGCAGACGTTCCAAACCTACCCCTCTCGGGAGAAGCGATCCAAGTAGTGGGCGTATCTAATCAATTGATCAGTACCCCAGTTACTGAGCCCATGGAGATTACAATAGGGAATTTCAAAGAAATGTACAGATTTGTCCTCTGTGATTCCTGTCCTGTAAACCTACTGGGACGTGATTTGTTGTGCAAAATGAACTGTACCATCTTTTGCACACCAAAAGGCGTCGAAATTCAAACCCCAGACGAAGATGGAATATACAAATTAATGCTAATAAGACCTGACTCAGAAATTAAAAGACTGACGATACAAGACTTACCTGAAGAACTCCAACAGACAGTGAAACCAGAAGTATGGGATTTCACTGGAAAAGATGTAGGACTAACGGCAAATGTTGACCCGATTAAAATAGCCATAAAAGACGATGCAGTTTACCCAAATACTAAACCTTACAAAATGAGTGCAGAAGTGAAAGCAGGAGTCGCAGTAGAAATAAAAAGATTGTTAGAAGCCAACATCATACAAGAAGTGCTGAGCAGTCCTTGTAACTCCCCGATAATTGGCATCAAGAAACCTAGTGGTAAGTACAGAGTAGTACAGGACCTGCGAAAGGTAAACAAAATTGTTGTTCCTTGCTGTCCTATTGTTCCGAACCCAGCAGTGATTTTATATCAGATTCCATGGGATGCTGAATGGTTCACCGTTATTGACCTATGTCATGCATTTTTCTCGATCCCATTGCATCCAGACAGCAAATTTCTCTTCTCATTTGAATTCGACAGTCACATGTTCGTTTGGAATCGCGTCCCTCAGGGGTATACAGAAAGCCCCTCAATCTTTAATCAGATTCTGAAAAAGTGGCTTGAATCCTTAGTCTTACCTGGAGAATCAGTTTTGGTGCAATATAAAGACGGTTTGCAATCAACAAAATTGGACACTTGTTACACTATTTGACTTTTGGTTCAGTGCAAATAAGGAAACCCTCAGAGAAGTTAATGTATGTTTGAGGTTAGCGGTATATTGGCTTCATCCGCCCGACACTGACATTCATGCAGTTATCATCGGGTTTTTCCTCTTGGTGTGTACTGCTAGCCTCATCCAGAGGCACCTCCAGTCTCAAGTGCAGTGTCCAGAGACAAAAAGGACTTTCCCAAAAGGATAGGATAAAAATGAAGAAGAGCGCCCAGAATTTTTTTTTAATATTGGGCAAACTTTCATTAATTAAAATTGCGAATACTCATTAGTAGGCCAAGTTACGGGACTGTATGGTATTACTCAGGTAATATTGTCGACATGTTTCAGCTCTATTGGGCCGGGCGGTCTGTAGAGCTTTCGTCAGGACTTACAAAGGGTTGGTACAAACAAACACATATAAAGCTACTCACACGAATTGTGCGGTAATCCCACAACTCAATACATTGATATGAGTATTGTATTCTTCTTGATCTGTCGTGGTTACGACTTCTACTTCCTACAGGGGGACCTTCAATCGCCACAGAGCCGCATGGAGTCCTTCCTCCTGCCTTGTGCTGACTCTGCCCCCGGGGGCAGAGTCCGGGGGCAGAGTCAGCACAAGGCAGGAGGAAGGACTCCATGCGGCTCTGTGGCGATTGAAGGTCCCCCTGTAGGAAGTAGAAGTCGTAACCACGACAGATCAAGAAGAATACAATACTCATATCAATGTATTGAGTTGTGGGATTACCGCACAATTCGTGTGAGTAGCTTTATATGTGTTTGTTTGTACCAACCCTTTGTAAGTTCTGAAGAAAGCTCTACAGACCGCCCGGCCCAATAGAGCTGAAACATGTCGACAATATTACCTGAGTAATACCATACAGTCCCGTAACTTGGCCTACTAATGAGTATTCGCAATTTTAATTAATGAAAGTTTGCCCAATATTAAAAAAAAATTCTGGGCGCTCTTCTTCATTTTTATCCTATCCTTTTGGGAAAGTCCTTTTTGTCTCTGGACACTGCACTTGAGACTGGAGGTGCCTCTGGATGAGGCTAGCAGTACACACCAAGAGGAAAAACCCGATGATAACTGCATGAATGTCAGTGTGGGGCGGATGAAGCCAATATACCGCTAACCTCAAACATACATTGACTTCTCTGAGGGTTTCCTTATTTGCACTGAACCAAAAGTCAAATAGTGTAACAAGTGTCCAATTTTGTTGATTGCAAACTGAATATTATCGGGGAAAGAAACGGACACTGTTAATTCCTCATCCCTCCCAGTTGATTAAATTCACAATATAAAGACGACCTCTTGGTGGCGTCTAAAAGTCAGAAAGACTGTGTTGTTGACACCATTGCCTTGCTGAACCACTTAGGTGAAGGAGGACAAAAAGTATCACCTGACAAACTACAGTTCTGTACCTCTTCAGTAAAATATCTGGGGCACCAGATAGAGAAGGGTATCAGGAAAGTTACTTCAGAAAGAATTAGGATAATTCAAAATATGCAGTTACCAAACACCCAGAAAGAGATCAGAATGTTCCTTGGAGTTGTAGGATACTGTAGACAATGGATTGTGGGATTTGCAGTCCTAGCCAAGCCATTGATAAAAATGACAAGGAAAGGAGCAAAAGATCCAGTAGAATGGGATGAAGAAAGCATGATAGCATTCACAAAATTACAAGAATGTCGATGTACGGCCCCTGCCTTAGGAATGCCTGACTATTCAAAGGAATTTGCACTATTTTGTGATACACGAGACAATTGTGCACTGTCAGTCCTAACTCAAGAGCATGGCTTGACTAGACGTCCAGTAGCATATTTTTCTGCTACTTTGGATCCAGTGGCTGCTGGATTACCTGGATGTCTGAAAGCAGTAGATGCAACTTGCACGAGTCTTGAGCAGAGTGAATCCATCGTTATGGGACATCCTGTAACTGTGTATGTTCCACATGCAGTTGTAATCCTACTGACCAGAACTAAAACCCAGTATCTCACACCTAGTCGGCTGACTAAATATGAGAGGATTCTTGTGGGTGCTGCAAATGTAACAATTACTCGTTGTAACATATTGAATCCAGCAACCCTATTACCAGATTCCCTGATTGCAGAAGCAAAGGGAGAGGTCGAGCATGACTGCATTGACCTGACGGAGTTTAGTACCAAACCACGCCCAGATATCAAGGAAATGCCCCTACCTGTAGAAGATTACGAGCTGTTTGTAGATGGCTCATGTCTGAGACACGAGAATGGAGGCTTGAGTGCTGCCTATGCTGTAGTCACAGTGTCACGTGCTGTAGAAGCATCCTATCTATTTGGAATAAAGTCTGCACAAGTAGCCGAATTGGTTGCATTGGCAAGAGCCTGTAAAGTTGGGAAAAATAAAAGAGTAACCATATATACGGACAGTCAGTATGGTTACGGGGTTGTGCATGACTTCGGCCAATTGTGGCTGCAGAGAAAGTTCTTGACTTCTTCGGGTACTCCTATCAGAAATGGAAAAGTGGTACAAGAATTACTGGAAGCAATCCAGTTACCAAAAGAATTGGCAGTGGTCAAGTGTACTGCTCACAAATCTGGTGATGACAATGTGACAGTGGGTAATCG
The DNA here is from genome assembly GCF_964261635.1 of Lissotriton helveticus. Taxonomy (NCBI): domain Eukaryota; kingdom Metazoa; phylum Chordata; class Amphibia; order Caudata; family Salamandridae; genus Lissotriton; species Lissotriton helveticus. The sequence continues at coordinate 1,077,620,623 of NC_136070.1, read as the reverse complement.
ATATGCTGACCAACTGGCCCAACATTGTGCAAGACATCAAATGTCAGTAAACATCAAATTGGGAGGGAGCGGAAACAGCTGCCAACTTATGGTGTTTGAAAGTGTACATACATGGGAGGAGCTGAGAGAGTTACAGGATGCAGCAGCACCCAAGGAAAGGAGAAGATGGAGAAAGTTTGGGTGTCACCAGAGGAGTGAGGATGGTGTCATTGTATGCCCTGATGGTATGCCTGTTTTGCCTGACAGCTTGCTTACTCCTATGGCCCGGCTAATACATGGAGATACACACATTGGTAGGGATGCCATGGTTCGTGTCTTCCAGCAGACATGGTTCAATTCGAAATTCAGGAAGATAGCGGAGAGATTCTGCCAGAGGTGCTTGACATGTCAGCAATACAATGCCGGGAAGAGAACAGTAGTTGCCCTGGGAAAAATTGGAAAAGCAGAAGGCCCTTTTATAAGATTACAAATTGATTTCATTCAGTTACCCCCTTGTAGAGGAATGAGGTACGTCCTTGTCATTGTTTGCCTGTTTTCAAAATGGGTAGAGGCTTACCCGGCCAAGAAGAATGATGCCATCACTGTAGCTAAATTGTTATTACGAGAACTAATACCTAGGTACGTGGTTCCAGTCACAATTGAATCAGCCAGAGGTGGGCATTTTCAGAATGAAATAATCGATCAAATCTGTGAAGCATTCAAAATTACTCAAAAACTGCACTGTGCATATCGTCCAGAGGCTTCTGGAGTGGTGGAACAACTGAATGGCACTATCAAGTCGAGACTAGGAAAGATGTGTGAATCTACTGGCATGAACTAGATAGACGCTTTACCTCTTGTACTGATGGGAATCAGAAGTATTCCAGACCGAAACACGGGCCTGAGTCCCCATGAGATCCTGATGGGAAGAGTAATGAGACAAGCATGGGTACCAGGACACAAACTGAAAAGCATTTCTGATGATTTGGTACTAGAGTATTGCAAGCAACTGGGTGACCAAGTGCGTTCTATCTCTCACCAGATTGGGGAAGACGCCGTCGCCAGGCCAGCAACTCCAGTCCATAATCTGAATCCAGGTGACTGGGTGGTACTTAAGAAGCACACTCGATCGAATTGCCTTGCACCGAAGTGGGGAAAGCCAAGACAGGTGATTCTGGTTACCACGACAGCGGTGAAGTGTGCAGGAGTACCAAAGTGGATCCATGCCAGTCATACGAAGAAGGTAACCGAAGACGAAAAAACTGACGCTGAAGGTTGTCCAGCTGAGGGGTCTCCAGAAGTTGGTCCTGAAGTAGCTGATGATGAACAACCGAGCACCAGTCAAGATGAATGGATCCCAGTAATCGACCTGACCGTTGATCCAATAAGAACCAGGAGCCAGACATACGCAGATAGAGAGTGGGAAAGTGAGGAGGAGACAGGAATAGAAGGAGATAATCAGATCATCGAAATCCATGTCAAATCTGATGAGGAGGAATGTCAGGTAGGGACAGAACAGGTTATTGACACACCTTTAAGGACTCCTGAGACTGAAAAGGGACAGACAGGAATTAGGGCGAAAGTTCAAGCGGAAGAAAATCAAAGATTCAAAGTGCTTGAACAGGATCAGATAGAAATAGATGAATGTGTTCAGGATACAGAAAGTGAAACATCAAAAAGTCAAATACAGTATACACCTGAACAAGGCCAGCTTAGCAACCAGGCAGAAGAAACTGAAATAAGACCTGGGACTAGTCAGATAGAAAGGGAGGAAGCAGAAGCAGAGGTGCCACAACTGAACGAAAATAAAAGAGCATTTGATGAAAGCCCAACAACAGTGCCAGTTAAAAGACTCAAGAAGAAAAATAGAGAGCCAAGGTACATCAAAAGACTGAGACTGAGACTGAAAACAGTGGAAGAGAAACTTGAGCAAAGAAAGCAAGGTTCCAGTAAAACAGAGCCAACTGGGGAAAACACTAAGCGAAGAAGTGCCCGAATAAAAAGACTGAACGAAAAGTATCAGGATCCTGAATGGACTTACCTGGTGTTAGAGGAATTTGAGGATCTTGAAATAAGTGACGAAAGTGATGAAGAAGTGAATGCTGACCAGTCTACTGAAGAAGAAGAACCAACCTCAAATTGCCCTGTGTAAGCAACCTGTGTAAAGTTACAAAGAGGGGTTGAAAAGCTTCTTTTGAGCAAAAATGTCTGATTCAAATGTGAATGGAAGACCTAAAGGTAATTGTTGTAAAACATGCTGCAAGGTATGTGTATGTAGTATAGCATTAGTATTAATAGTATGGATAGGACTAACAATTACTATTCCTTATATGATGAGTAAAGATACTAGTGTTGACTCTACAAAGACTGTGACAAAGGACCCAGACGAGCTGCAAACGAAGAATACACCACAAAGTGTAGAAGGACATGAGAAAGCACTTAGCATTAGACAAGCTAATATGGACTCAGAAGCACCAGACGAGGAAGGACTACATTATCACAGAATCAAAAACAGGACTCATTTAAACGTGTTCGCAAACCTTTTAGTACATTATGTAGAGGCCATGGAAATATAAGATTGTTATGTTTGCATGAAGCTACCTACTTCTGTAGCCGAGGGAGTGACTTACCATCACTTGCCATTAACATATGGAATTTCTTGTAGTATTTTAGCTAGCTTATTCTATAAGAGAGGACCGTTACAGTACTATTACTCTAACTCAGACGTAATATTTTCTGAACTTCCTATACGTGGAAATCTGAACCCTGTACATACGAAAAGTGATGTCACACGTTATATGGGAGAATATTTTCTGACTATAGGTACCATAGATTTAGGTGAAGCACATAGAGATAACTTGACCTGTTCATTACATGAACAAGAGAAAATGTTTCTAAACATGGCAGAGAAAAGAAGGGAAAGTTTCCAAAGAAAGGCGAATGATAAAAGACAGAAAATTCCTAAATGGGTTGAAAACATGGGAAGCACCTCAAATGGTGGGGCTAATCCTGCTTTGTTGCTGGATTCCGAGAGAAAAGGGAAACTTTGTCTTCACCGAGAAAGGACTAGTTATTATAATAACATTTTCATTGGTTCCAGTCAATGTGAACACAATTACAAGGTAATTGGAGGTTGGGGTTTCAAAAATGGGTCAGAACCTGTGTTTCCCGGAATTTATTACATATGTGGAAACAAGGCCTATTTCAAATTACCGGATCACTGGTATGGAAGCTGCTATTTTGGAATTGTCTTCCCGAAAATATACCATGTGAATGAAATTGCTGGAAGCAGTGAAAGCACTAACGGTTTAGTACGTAGTAGAAGAGAAAGTATAGGGGAAATAATGGGTAGTATATTTAGTGCATTGATACCTTCAGTGGGAGTGGTTCTGAATACACACAGAATTTGCAAATTGTCTACAGTAGTGGATCGGTTATCTACGGACACTGCGATCGGATTTCTGATGATCAATACCGAAATGGTTGCGATCAGATCTATGGTTTTACAGAACCGACTTGCCCTTGACACCTTATTAGCAAAAGAGGGCGGAGTCTGTAGAATGTTGAAACCACAACATTGTTGCACTTCATACCCGACAAAAGTGTTGAACTCAAAGGGTATGTGAGGAACATTACGAATTTGGAAAAGGAACTCAAACCACTGGAGGTTGATAGTGCCTGGAAGAGACTTACTGATGGTCTCTCCGCTGTAGGTCATTGGTTTTCCAATTTAGGTAAAGGATTGTTGTTTAAGGTACTGATGCCAATTGCTGGAATAGGTTTTTTCATATTCCTCATATTTGTCTGTTGCAAATGTCGCAAACACCAAAAGAAATATACTGTGAACAGGAGAGGCATGAAACGGAGTGTGGATGAACTTGAATTAGAGGAACTGAATAATCAAATTTATAAAAGGGTGAAAAATTCTCACCCTAACAAAGAGACCAAAGAGAAATTGAACCGAATGTTGGAAGAAATTGAATTGGGAAAGATTTAAGTTGGCATCTGGTTCTATTATTTTGTGATGATAGTAAATATCATCAAAGAGGGGATTTTTGGAGCAAGATTTCGCACGTTACGTGACTTGCTTGTACTCATGAACCTCGAATAACTATAACGAATTAACTCAACATGTTTGTCTTACTAATTTCCCCGTTATTCTGACATTTTGGGTGTCCCAGAGACGCTTGCATTTGTGTGTACTAACATTAACAACGCTTGTCATTAAAATGGCTGCTGCTTGGCGGGGTTTTCTTCTGCGCATGCGTTAGTCACACTCACTTGACGTGACGTACTCGCAGTTCTGGTGGGAATCTTTTGCACTTGCGCACTAGCATTAAGATGGCCGCTTTGTGTTCTCACATGCCGAAGCTTGCGCTGCTGCTTTTGCGCTACTGTTCGTGTGCTTATAACACTAATGCTATAGTTATTATAAAGTAAGGGGTATAGAGTAACTATTCACGGTATACAGTGTATTCATTTTTCTTGTATTTCTAATTTGTTTTCGCTTACTTTTCATGTATCGTAACTCTTGGGCCTGGGAGGGAAGCAAACCCCATCTTAGAAGTCCCTACTGCGCATGTCACCCTGGCAGAGGGAAGAAAACCTTGTAACAGTGGAACTCAGCCAGCTGGCAGCCACAGCCAAGATGCTTCTGAGAAAGTGACCTGCGACCCAGCAGAACGAAGCTGAACTGTCCTGCAAAATTACCAATTGTAATAAATTTCATTGTATTCTGTAGAACATCTCATGGGAACCCTAAACTCAATAGGCGGTCCCAGAGTATGCTAATGAAGTCTTGTAAAGGTGAAATGTGGTTGGTGTGTTAACCTATCCTACTTGGGGACCAATCGAAATTGGGAATTCTTGCACTTGCAACATTTGGGGGGTGGTACACTGACCCGAAAACAGTATAACTAGCCTAGGTTTAGCTAGAGAAATTGTCCGACTTGTCCAAATAGCTGACCTGTCACTGACCCATCGTACTCAATAGGTGACCTGATACAGAGGGCTGCGGAGCACTCTGTCCGAAATTTCCATAGACTCAGGGGTTTGTAAAGAAACCCTAAGTGCTGGCGAAGCACTTTGCTGGGGAATTCGATAACCCAATCCGGGTTCTGACTGATAGCTGCAGAGAGGGTGGAGCGCAGGCGTTGCTTCCGAACTGTGGGTGCTGGTTGTGCCTTAGTGGTCCTGTCCTGATCTTAATCTGGGTTTCCTGTCCTGTCCTGGGGTGTCCTCTCCGTACTGGCTGTCCTACTGGCGACTGTCCTTCCTTGGGTTCCTCCCGTCCCTAACTGACCCGTGGCCAGCGTTAGTCTTCACATCACTCTAGGTAAATATAGTGCTGAAAAGTCTACTCTGCACCTTCTATATTTTTCCTTCCTTTTGCTTTAATAAAGTCATTCTCTTGCATATTGGATTTTCCATGCTTTCTGCATTGCCAATTGAAAGATCATACTTTATGATTGTAATTCTAGCATGCTCCTTATTTTTTCCCCGTCCATTAGTCACTTCATATTAAGTCTAAATTCTGAAACTGCGGTCTAGCATGTTCCCTGTTCTTACCTTCCTTTAGACTCACAAATGGTTGGTTTCATTTACTTCCTTTATGGATATGTGCTCTTTATAATTCTGGTTATCGACTGTTTGCTCGTTGTAAACCTCATGCTTTCTGAGCTTGATGAATTTTAGATAAAAGGTTTTAAAACTTCCTGAGTTTGTGGTTATTATGAAAAGTACAAAATTGAATATATAAAGTATAGGTATTTTGGTGTCTGCCTTTTTCTTCACAGCTAGCTCCCTGATCCATTGTGGTCATTAGGTACCCGTAACAGTGGAGTGGTAAGTCGGGTACACTGGAAATGAAATAGGAAGGAAACTGGGATACTGGTAGTTAGAGCGTAAAGTCACCTGATTAATATCTATATGGTAAATTGAATTTTATGGGCCCGATACGTATATGGTAAAATAATTGGTCGGGTGACCTGCGCGCTCTATCACTGCCACCACAGCCATCACCTTGGTGAAGACTCGAGGCGCAGTAGTAAGTCCAAACGGAAGGACCGCAAACTGGTAGTGTTGCAATCCAACCTTGAAATGGAGATACTTTCTGTGCGACTTCAGGATTGGGATATGAAAATACGCATCCTGCAAATTGATCAACACCATCCAGTCTTCTTCCAGCAGCGCTTGAAGAACCTGTGCAAGGGTGAGCATCTTGAACTTCTCCTGCTTCAGGTAAAGGTTCAAGATCCTGAGATCCAGGATCGGACAGAGCCTGCCATCCTTCTTGGGGATCAGAAAATACCGGGAGTAGCATCCCTGACCCATCTCCTGCTCTGGAACCACCTCTATTGCACCCTTTCTGAACAGAGCCAGGACTTCTTCCTGCAGGAGCAGCAGATGGTCCTCCGAACAATAACCCTGGCAAGGAGGGTAATTTGGGGGAAATTCCCGAAAGGTAAGAGCATACCCATTCTCCACGATATTGAGAACCCAAAGATCTGATGTAATCAATTCCCAATCTCGTAGAAAATGGGTAAACCGACCCCCCACTGGGCCCACATGATCCGGAATGGCGGATCTAGGGCTGCTTTGCTGCGGTGGTAGGGGGCTGGTAAGGGGAAGAGGAGGAGGAGGAGGAGGCTTGACGACCTCTAGGACGAGCTTGCTGTCTGCCTCTGTACGACTTGTACAGCGTATTTTGCTGTTGTTGCGGCTGCTGCTGTGGTGTTTTGTAGGAACGAAAGGAAGACCTGCCAAATCCTCTGAAGCGCCTTCCAGTAGTACCCCTGGTCTGAAGGCCTAAAGATTTTGCTGTCTTTGAAACGTTTTAAAGCAGCGTCAGCCTTCTTGCCAAACAATCCTGACCCATCAAAAGGTAAGTCCATCAAAGCAGACTGTACATCTGCTGAGAATTCCGACGACTTTAACCATGCAGCTCTTCTACTGGCCACCGAAGAGCCCATGACTTTCGCCACCGAATCAGCCGTGGCCAGCCCACTCTGTATCACTTGTCTCGCAGCAGCCAGCGTGTCCGAAATTACTTCCTGAAAGTCCTTTCTATCCACCTCAGGAATTTTTGGCACTAACTGCTTCACGGAATCCATCAAGGCATGGATGTATCGTCCCATCAGACAAGTTGCATTAGTAGATTTTAATGCCATGCTGGCTGAGGAGAAGACCTTCTTAGCCGCCTGATCTTGCTTCCTGGACTCTTTTTCCCCAGGAACCTGCAGAAAGGCACCCGCAGACTTATTTGAGCAGGCAGCCTGCACAACCAGACTCTCAGGAAGAGGGTGTGTTGACAAAAAGTCCGGGTCACAAGGTGCCACCCTATACCTCCTCGCCACAGCCCTTGAAACAGAAGGAGCTGTCAAAGGTTTCTTCCAGACTTCATAAATGGGTTCAGCCAAAGCATCATTAAATGGCAGCATTGGTTCAATAACTGAGGAAGGCGAGTGGAGGACCTCAGTAAGAATATTAGACTTGTACTCAGCAGTGGGCAGAGTAATGTTCAACAAGCCCGCAGCCTTTTTAATAACAACGTGATAAGGCATCACATCCTTGGAAGGCACGTCTGACACAGAAGCCAAATCCCACTCAGGAGACAGTTCTCTCAGGTCATAAAAAGGATCATCAGAATCCTGTAACTCTCCTTCCTCTGGGCTTCACGCCTCGACCTCTCCTTCATGAACGAAGTCGACGGATCCAGAACCGACTCCGCTGGGGTCGGAGCCGGCGTCGAACCCGAAGTCGGGCGAGGCTGTTTTACCCAAGGTCGAACGGGATCCTGCATCGGAGTCGTGGGCACCGGCGTCGTTGGAATCGACGGCGATGGATTTGACGTTGAAGGCTTCGGAGTCGAAGGCCTCGGCTGAGCCGGAAAATGCCACTGCGGTGGAAAAGCCGGCATAAAGGGCGCAGGAGCATAAGCATGGGGAACACCCAAGTTATACGCCAAAGGACCCGTGGGGACCAACAGGTGCACCAGAGGGGTACATTGCCCTGGAGTAAACCCCAAACATTGCATTCAGGAACTGGGATGGATCCTGACCCGGAGCCGGAAAGGCTGGATAAGGGCACCCAGGCTGCTCTCGAGGGAGCGGAGTCGTCTCGACGTCGATCTCCTCCTCAGGCTGTGGCACCGGGGTCGACGAACCCGCAGGCACCAGAACCTCGCCTTCACCAACCTCCTCCACCTCACCTTCATCCTCCTGACCAGAAGGATTGGACGGATCCGGAGAAGGGTTCGCTTGCTGCTTCAGTGACTCAGGCGAATTCGCACGCGAAGCCCCATCATCCGAGTCCTGGGCTTCCGACGCTGAAACCTCCGCTTCTTTACGAAGTAGCCTCACTTGCGACTTCGGCCTTGAACTCGAGTCCTTCCCTGAGTGATGACGTGACTCATGGCTCCTCTTCTTGTGCTTCTTCCTCGAGGACTTGGAAGCATGAGCAGAAGACGACTCCGAGCGCGACCTCGATCGAGACCTCGACCTCGAACACCGAGACCGTGACTTTGAAGTCTTCTTATCTTTCTTACTTTTAAGCTTTGCCACGAGGAGCTTCGTCTCCCTCTCCCGAAGGGCCTTCGGAGTCATCTTCTTGCAAGATGGGCAATCCTCGACGTCATGGTCGGAGCTTAGACGCCAGACGCAGCACTCATGCGGGTCAGTAATGGACATAGTCTTGCCACACTCCCCGCAAGCCTTAAATCCAGTCTTCTTCGAAGACATTTTGACAGAAGACAATGAAACAGAGAAAATAACTACAGAGTAACAAAGTTACTACAAAGCTACTGTCGATCCCTAGAAAACCGTTGGCGTCGACGACGCGGAAAAAAGGGAACTGATGTCATCACGCCGGCGTGGGCCTATTATGGTGTCGGTGACGTCAGCGGAGTTGCGCGCGATGCCGTGCCTCTGTGACGTCGTCGGCGCGAGGCTACAAAAAGAATTTCCAAATGCTGCTGACGCAGGGGGGTATTCACAAGGTGAGGAATCCACTGGCAGATGCATCTATCAGAACAAGCCACTCTCCAAGCGACCCCTAGTCCGTATTCATCTCCTAATGTCACTGCTGTAATCAGTAATATTGTGTCCTTGCCCACAGTTGTGGCCTTCTCTCATTTCTCACAGGGTCACATGGTCTGTCAGTACCCGCATGCGCCCAGACCCTAAACTTTGCCATTTGTGTTGCCTTCCAGTGACTTGTTTGCAGGAGATGTCACATCCACAACATATACTCAGGCATGTAATACTATTAACACATTTTGAGCATGATCAGTGATGAGGCTGGTTGTTCTTGAAGTTGTTCGGCCTAACTACATAGGTGGTGGGTCAATACAGGGGGGTCCATGTGTTGCTCAAATCAGAATTCCTTAAAAACAAGAGACAAGAGGCATTTGGCAAAACAGAAACAGTTTGTTTAATTAAACACTTCGGCCGTGAGAACAGCTACAAACCCTAGAGCTGAGTATTGTCTCAATTTACATCGGGTCTGTGCTCTTCCTATATACAAAATTATACAAGCAATAAAAGGTTCGGCATACCATATATTGTGAGGAATGTTGGTTGCTTCCTTTGTCAGGATTCACCTTACCCGCGCCTGCCTAATAGATTAACTACAACTCCCATGAGCCTTTGCTTCAGGAAGTATATCACTTGCTAGGGACTGTGGGAAGGTGCGTGTAATTCTGGTTCCTGTTTCTTGTTGGGATGTTCTCTACGCCTGGTTGCTTCATCTGGGAGGTTGCGGATTCAGCGGATGCGCTGCAAGTTCCAGAGCCTGTTAACATCTTGGCCAGGTACTTTTAACGCGAGGCGCTGGTTGCGTGCTCCCGCGCCTATTTCATTTCTTTATTGTTTGCTGAAAGTGAACCGGAGGTAACGCATCAAATCTTTGCGTGCCGGTTCTGGTATCCATAGTTCGCTGTTTCGGTTTCGGAGCACCGGAGCGTAGTAGTATTTCGCTACACATTGCCGGGTGCAGTTCTGGAGTTATTTTGTTGGAACTGTTATTGGTTGTGGCAGGGGAGCGTAGTGGGGGTGTTCTACACGCTTCCGTGTGCTGTTTGCGCATATCGTTTTCCGGAGCGGCTCTGGTGGTCGAAACTACCCGCTTCCGGTATTCTTTGAACGCCTTCTGCATTTGGTGAAGCAGAGCATCGTGGTGGGCGCAACCACATGCTACCGTTTTGAAGTTATTCACGTCTTATAGCAAGAACGGAGCCAGGTGGTGGACACAACTACGGGCTACCGTTTATCATCGTTTCTTTTGTTCCTTTGTTTTCCTTTTGACAATTCTTCCATTGGATGGAGTACTTTCTTTTGGCCTTAGAGTACATGGTAGAGTGCCTCAAGGCTTGTCCTTCTTAACTTTGCCATTGGTTATCCTTTCCTGGGATTGGGAATGCAAGGGAACACGCAGCAAGGATTTAAAAGCAGTCTTCTCCTACAGTGAATGGTGTGTGAGTAAGATATCACAGGGTTTAGGTTTTACAGGTGTCTTGATTCATGGTTATAATCATTGTGTTTGTTTACAGGAGAGCATGACTGAGACATACTTAGGGGAATGCTGGAAGACGTATTACAGCTTCTTTAAGGTATTTGGGGTTTAGTGAGAATTCATTAGAGTAGACTTTCCTGTTGCCATTTGCTTATGCATGCTCTTTGTTCTATCGTTTCAGGTCCTTTGTCCCTGCTGACCCTTCCCCTTTCCTGGTCCTTTTTCTTTATTTTCCCTCGCCTGATGGTTCGAACACCCTGTGTTTTACATTCAGGGTGTTGGGAACGTCTGGAGGTGGGCCCATATATTCATCATCCGGATCCTGCGAAGCGGGCCCTGACATCCATAGAGTCTTAAATGAATGGTCAAATGGTTACTACAGTTGGGTCTCGACCTTGCATGGACACATTGTGAACAGTGGTGAATGTATCCAGATGTCTGCCATGGGGAGCGAGTAATCACTATGTGTGCTAGGTCCTGATTAGCTATGTGTTCTGAACTCATGTGGCATCTGACTTTATGGTGTTTTTAGAAGCGCAAGTATCCCCTCCGGCTATGTATGCTTTATTCGGGCAATCTTCCCCGACAATTGTAATGTCGCTGTGCCTATCTGTGGGATTGATCAAGAGTGTCCTGCCCAAGGGTTTGCCTGCAAGCTATGCACCCTCCCATGTGTGACCCTTCAATCAGTAAATCCGGGCCTAGGTCGCAGGGCCTGCCAGACTACATTCAATTAATAAGGATGATAGTTCCTTTTTATCGATAAACGCATCAATATTCATTTTAACACATGCATGCCAAGTAAAGTTAAATTAAGAACATTAGAATGTTGTCTAGTTTTCTATCATAGGTATCAAATTAAATTTGGAGAAAAAAACTCTTAGGGAAAGTAAAACTGCGGTGGTAGACAAAGAGGACGAGAACAAAGCAACATGCTGGCTGATTTTTATCTGCTGTGTCTTGAGCTGAGACACAATGTTTTTGATCCAAACGAACAAGTTACTTACCTTCGGTAACGCTTTTTCTGGTAGATAAAGTATCTGCCTGTGGATTCCTCACCTTGTGAATATCCCCCTTGCGTCAGCAACGTTCGAAAAATTGTTTGTAGCACGCCGGCGTGGACGAGGTCATAGGAGCACGGCATCGCGCGCGACTCCATCTGACGTCACCGACTCCATATTAGGCCCACGTCGGTGTGATGACGTCAGTTCCGCCCTTTTTTCCGTGCCTTCGAGGCACCCGGACGGACCAAGGACAGTAGATATATCCGAATACATTGTACACAGTACATACATTTCAAAATTACACACCCATAGTGTGCAGCCAAGGTAAGAAAACCTATTTCAAACGTATACATAAATATACAAAAATGTACATAAACAGGTAAAGCAGAGTGGACAACGGGGAGGCGGGTGGGTCAGTGAGGAATCCACAGGCAGATACTGTATCTACCAGAAAAAGCGTTACCGAAGGTAAGTAACTTGTTCCTCTGATAGATACATGTGCCAGTGGAGTCCTCACCTTGTGAATAGAGTCCCACAGCAGTCCCCACTTCCGGAGGAGGGTGTCCACTCTGCTATACCAGGAAATCTTGGAGGACAGAGCGCGCAAAGTGGCCATCCCTCCTCACCTCGGTATCCAAGCAGTAATGCTTCGCGAAAGTGTGGAGGGAGGCCCAAGTCGCGGCTCTGCAAATGTCCTCAACAGGTACACCTCTAGACAATGCAGAAGTAGCAGACTTTGCCCTGGTAGAGTGAGCTCTTATACCCTCAGGAGGGTCCTTATCTGCCAGAGAGTAGCAGATCTTGATGCACCTAATTATCAACCTGGAAAGTGTGCGCTTGTGCACCGCTCTACCCTTCAGGCAGCCAGCAAAACCAACAAACAGCTGGTCATCCATTCGAAAGTCTCTTGTTCTATCAAGATAAAAGGACACCGCCCTCTTAGGGTCCAGACGGTGCTGTCTCTCTTCCTCCTTAGAAGGGTGAGGGGGAGGATAAAAGGAAGGAAGGGTACCTAGACCTAGATGGAAGGAAGATACCACCTTAGGCAGAAAAGCAGCCCTGGTCCTAAGAACCATTCGATCAGCATGAATGGTCAGGAATGGGGGCTTGGGACTAAGAGTTTGAAGCTCACTTACCCTCCTTGCCGAGGTGATCGCAACTAGGAAGATCGCCTTAAAAGACAAAAGCCTCATGGGACACTTGTTTAAGGGTTCGAAGGGAGAACCTATCAAGAATGTTAAGACAAGATTTAAGTCCCATTAAGGCACGATAAATGGAGAAGGAGGGAACTTATTAGTGAGGCCCCTCAGAAACCTCAAAACCACTGGAGATTTAAAAAGGGACGGCTGATCCGGCAAACAGAGAAATGCCGACAACGCCGAAAGGTAACCTTTGACTGTGGCAACAGCAAATCCTTGCTGCGCCAAAGAAAGAGCAAACTGTAAAATATCGGACAAGCGAGCCCTCAAAGGGTCAATAGACTTCTCCCCACACCAAACAATAAATTTAGACCACCTATACGAATAGATGGACTTGGTGGAGTCACGCCTGGCCGAAAGAATGACATCCACCACATCGTGTGGGAGAGAAAAGGAATTCAGGTTGCCCTGTTCAATCTCCAGGCATGAAGTCTGGAGGTGGGGGTGTAGAACCTGCCCCTCCATCTGAGAGAGGAGATCTGCCCTGAAAGGGAGACGGAGCGGCAGGTGAGAGGAGAGGTGGAGAAGATCCGTGTACCACACCCTTCTTGGCCAATCCGGGGCGACCAATATGACTTGGGCCCGGTCCTGGCGAATCTTCCTCAGAACCCGAGGAATCAAGGGTATGGGAGGAAACACGTAAAGGAGTTGACTTCCCCAACTCAACTGAAACGCGTCCCCCAAAGCTCCTTGCATCGGATACTGGAGGCTGCAGAATGACAGGCAGTGAGCACTCTCGCGAGTGGCGAACAGGTCCACCTGAGGAGTCCCCCACATACGAAAGATGTCGTGAACAACCTCTGGATGGAGCCTCCACTTGTGGTCGGCTGAGAACTGCCGACTGAGAATGTCTGCACGTACGTTCAGAACTCCGGTCAGATAATTTGCCATCAGACAAATCTGGTGGTCCTGAACCCAGGACCAGAGACGCAGAGCCTCTCTGCAGAATCACTGCAACACTACTCCTCCCTGCTTGTTGACATACCACATCGCGGTTGTGTTGTCCGTCAGGACTTGAACCGACTGACCGTGAAGGGAAGGGAGGAAGGCCTTGAGCGCCAGACGTATCGCCCGCAACTCTAGAAGGTTGATGTGAAGCAACCTTTCCTCTGGAGACCAAAGACCCTTGATCTCCAGATCCCCCAGATGAGCACCTAGAGAAGATGCATCCGTTATCACTGTGGCCACCGATGGAGGTAGTTGAAAAGGCTTTCCTTGTGACAGATTGCCTTCCACGCTCCACCAGGACAGATCCGCTGCAGTTTCTCTGGAGATCCTCACTGACTCCCTGAGATCTCCATTGTGCTGATACCACTGCCTGCGGAGGCACCACTGGAGTGCCCTCATGTGCCAGCGTGCATGGTTGACCAACAGAATGCAGGAAGCCATCAGACCGAGCAGACGAAGGACCCTCAGGACTGGAACAACCGCTCCATTGTAGAATAAAGGAATCAATTCCTGTATGTCGCGAATCCTTTGAGGAGGAGGGAATGCACGAGACACAGTAGTGTCCAGTACCGCACCTATGAACAGGTTGCGCTGGGAGGGCACCAGATGAGACTTGGGTACATTTATCGAAAAAACCCAACCTGTGCAACAACTGAGTTGTCTCTTGCAGATGATGGAGCACCTTCTCCGGCGACTCCGCTTTGATCAGCCAGTCGTCCAGATACGGGAAGACAGGTATCCCCGACCTCCTGAGATGTGCTGCCACCACTGCCGTCACCTTGGTAAAAACTCGAGGCGCAGTAGTAAGACCAAACGGAAGGACCGCAAACTGGTAGTGTTGCGACCCCACCGTAAAACGGAGATACTTTCTGTGCGACTTCAGGATGGGGATGTGGAAATAAGCATCCTGCAAGTCGATCGACACCATCCAGTCTTCTTCCAACAGCGCTTGAAGAACCTGCGCAAGAGTGAGCATCTTGAACTTTTCCTGTTTCAGATACAAGTTCAAGATCCTGAGATCCAGGATTGGATGAAGTCTGCCATCCTTTTTGGGGATCAGGAAATACCGGGAGTAGCACCCCTGACCTCTCCTGCTCCGGAACCACCTCTATCGCACCCTTTCTGAACAGTGCCAGGACTTCTTCCTGCAGGAGAAACAGGTGGTCCTCCGAACAATAACCTTGGCAAGGAGGGTAATTGGGAGGGAACTCCTGAAAAGCCAGAGCATACCCATTTTCTACGAGATTGAGAACCCAAAGATCTGATGTAACCGATTCCCAATCCCGTAGAAAATGAGTAAGCCGACCCCCTACCGGACCCACATGATCCGGAATGGTGGATCTAGGGCTGCTTTGCTGTTGTAGGTGGGGGGGTGGGTATTAGTGGAGGAAGTAGAGGAGGAGGAAGCTTGACGTCCACGGGCACGACCCCTTTGTCTCCCTCTGTATGACTTGTACAAAGGGTTCTGTTGTTGCTGCTGTTGTTGGCTTTGTTTACAGGGATGAAAAGTGGACCTCCCAAAGCCCCTGTACTTCCTGGTGGAAGAGCCTCGAGTTTGCAGGCCCACAGACCTAGCCATCGCCCGGCTATCTTTTAACCTCTCCAATGCCGCATTCGCTTTCTTTCCAAAGAGGCCAGTGCCGTCAAAAGGCAAATCTATAAGAGCAGCCTGCACGTCTGCTGAAAACTCAGAAGATTTTAGCCAAGCGGCTCTTCTGGTGGCCACTGAAGAACCCATTATCCTAGCCACAGAGTCCGCCGTGTCCATGCCACTCTGAATAACCTGGCAGGCTGCTGCCTGAGTGTCAGAGACAACCTCATTGAAGTTCTTCTTATCTTCCTCCGGAAGCTTAGATGACAAATGCTTAACCGAATCCATTAAGGCATATACATATCTGCCCAGTAGGCAAGTAGCATTCGTAGACTTCAGTGCCATGCTACCTGAGGAGAAAACCTTTTTAGCAGTTTGATCCAATTTCTTTGAATCTTTATCTCCAGGTACCTGGGGAAAAGAGCCTGCTGACCTGTTCGAACAAGCGGCTTGCACCACCAGACTTTCCGGCGAAGGATGGGAAGTGAAGAACTCAGGGTCACCTGGTGCCACCCTATATCGTCTCGCCACTGACCTGGACACCGCAGGAGCAGACAAAGGCTTATTCCAGACTTCCAAAATTGGTTCAGTCAGAGCCTCAGTGAATGGCAGAGTCAGCTCAACAACTGAAGAAGGAGAATGTAAAACCTCCGTGAGGATATTAGATTTGAACTCCACTGTAGGCAAAGTCAAATTTAGCAGCTCAACAGCCTTTTTAATAACCACATTGTATAGCGCCACATCCCTAGAGGGTGCATCAGAAACTGCAGGCAACCCCCATTCTGGAGAAAGTTCTAGGCTACTAGCACTATGGAGATCCACAAATAAATCCTCCTCCTGAAGTTCCCCCTTCCTCCACCTCAGGGTCCTCATATTCCTTCTCCTCCAGGAGACGCTGGGCTCTACGCCTCGACCACTCCAGACGAATCGAAGTCGTTGGATCCGGTAATGACTTTGACGGAGTCGGAGCCGGCGTCGAACGAGGAACCGGAACAGCTGGAGGATGGGAAGCCGGAACCGGCGTCGATCTCCGATCCAAATCCCGAGGTCGCTCCGGAGCCGGCGAAGCCGCGTGCGGAGTCAAAGACCTCGGCGGCGCCGTACCGAGCCAAGGTGGATATGGCGTTGGCATAAACGGCAGAAAAGGCGCCGGAGCATAAGCATGAGGGACACCCAAGTTAAACGACAATGGACCCATGGGACCCGCAGGTGCTCCAGAGGGGTACATTGCCCTGCCGTTTCTGCCATTAGGCAAGACTAGGCGGCCGCATAGGGCGGCAAAAGGGGGAGAGCAGCAAAAAACAGGAGTTTGAGATCACCTGTCACTTTCTATTTTTTTTTCTTCATCTTTTTATTAAACAGCGCAGTTAGATTGGTCATTTCATACAGAAAGCATTAGTTACAGCCATGTGCCTGTCACTTTCTTGCAACAGCTTAGGGATGCAGTGGAGGAGAAAGTTAAACGCAGCCCGTCTTGTCACCCTAACGATGTTTCTAAAGTTAAGGAAGAGCAACAATCCATTTGTGTTGCTGTTTATCTATGGCGCCTCGAAAATTATGGTTAGGCTCATGACAGCTCTGACACTCCGAATAAAGGCTGCTATTTGGGGGCGGTCAGCTCCAGTGGAGGGAATCTGAAAAAACATAACAGTGTTCCTAGGAGGGAACTAAAGGTGCCGTATCAGACAACGTCAGATGCCGTGGCCTTCTTTCATAAACACCCAGCGCCTCGACCACCTCCCAACTAACCTCTGCATAAAATATGAATGAATGAATGAATGAATGAATGAATGAATGAAAACAAATTTATAACGCGCAGAACTCAGCCCAATGGGCATCAAGGAGCCTAACCAAAATATTTGCAAGTCTAGAGAGCTAGTTACTGGTAGGCTTTCTTGAAGCACCATGTTTTAAGGGCCTTTTTAAAGAGGGGCAGTGAGGATAAAGATTTAAGCTCCAGGGGGAGTGCATTCCAGAGACGAGGGGCGACTGTAGAGAAAGCTCTTCCTCCCCATCTGGTCTTCTTAGTCCGAGGAATTACCAGGAGATGCTGTTGTGATGAGCGTAGACTTCTGCTGGGAACATATCCAGAGAGAAGTGATCCCAACCCATCAGAAGTTCCTGCTTTCAGAGCCCTATATACTAGACAGATGATTTTGAAAGAGATACGATGCTCTACAGGAAGCCAGTGAAGACTCTTTCTGGCTAGAGTTGCAGAGGAAGAGCAGGGAATGTCTAGTACAAATCTTGCTGCCGCATTTTGTACTATTTGGAGACGCTGGATCAATCCCTTATTGATCTCTGCGTACAGTGAGTTGCAATAGTCTAGTCTAGAACCGACCAACGCAACCACTGTCTGTTTCCTAGCTTCCGGGGAGAGGAAATGCACTATTCTTCGAAGAGTTTTAAAAACTCCCCAGCAGGTGGCCACCGTTCTATTAACCTGATGGGTCATTGCCAGCGAGGTATCAAAGATGACCCCAAGGTTTCTAGCTGAGTGTGAGGGGACAGGGCAAGTTCCCAAAGATGGCGGCCACCATTCATTTGACCATACATCCTGGTCCTTTCCAAAGATCAGCACCTCGGTCTTATCACCGTTCAGCCTCAAGGAGTTGAGTACCATCCAGTCGGCGACTGACTGCATACAACTCCTGAAGCTGGACGCTGAGGTGCTAACTGAATGGGCCAACGACACCATGATCTGAGTGTCGTCTGCATACGACACTAATTCCATTCCCTGCGCTTTTACTAATCTCGCTAGGGGGGCCACGTAAATGTTAAATAGGGTCAGACTTAAGGCCGACCCCTGTGGAACCCCACATTGTAGGGATTTAGCAGGGGAGAAGTATTCTCCCAATTTGACCCTCTGTTCTCTATGATCTAAAAATGAGGACAGAAGGCTTAACGCTGGCCCCTCTACTCCCATCTCCCGCAGCCGAGATGTTAAGATTGAGGGAGATAGGGTGTCGAATGCTGCGTCAGATCAAGTAAGACTAGCAGCGTTGTCTGTCCCTGGTCCACTTTCATTCTGATGTTGTCTGTTACAATAGTAAGTGCGGACTCTGTGCTATGGAATTTCCTGAACCCATGCTGGGTCTGATCTAAAAACCCAGAAGAGTCCAGGAAGGCAGACAAATGGGAATTCAGATGGGCCTCAAGCATCTTAGCGGGGGCAGGAAGTAAGGAGATGGGCCTGAAGTTCTTCAGGATTGTAGGGTCAAGGGAAGGCTTTTTAAGAAGTGGTTTGACAATCGCTTTCTTCCAAACTGAGGGAAAAACCCCCTGTGATAGGGCACCATTCATTATCTCCAGTAGAGGAGGGAGTAGTGTATCCCTACAATCCTTTAGCACTTTGAGGGGACAGGGGTCCAAAGGTGAGGTGGATTTGGTCCTGTTCAGCAGAGAGTTAAGGTTGTCCAATGTGATCGGTGGGAAATTGGAGAGAGTCTTAGTGGGATCTTTAGACCAGGCTTCTAGATTTGTAAGGGCCTGGATCGTGTTGAGCTCAAGTGATTTTTGCTGTGTTTCTAAATTAATGGAGATCTTGTCTATTTTAGCATAGAAAAAAGTTGAGATCTTATCACAGAGCTCCTGCGATCCTATCACTGGGTCTGGGATTTGTAGTGAGCAAAGGGAATCTACTACCTTAAACAACTCCTTTGATGAGGTTAGAGAGGTTGTAATATCAGAGAAGAATTCTTGTTTTGTTTTGATGACCATGGTCTTATATTCCGCTAGCGATCGTTTATAAGTCTCTCTGTCCATGGTATCCCATGTTTTTCTCTACTTTCTCTCCTGCCTCCTACATCCCTGTCTCATCAACCTAAGTGTTTCAGTGAACCAGGGGGCGGAGGGTCTACGCCTTGCTGAATATCGGCGGGTTGCTGGTGCTAGGGCATCTACTGCTCCAGCAATAGAGTTGACAAGTTTTTGTGCTGCCTGCTCTGTATCTAATGGCAGGGAGACGGAGCTAATGAGAGGGGCCAGGGCGTCATTAGCGGTGTTTTTATAATTCCTTTTGCCCTCTCCCTGAGTCTGTCCCTTCTTCGGAGTGTCTACATGAGAAAGGGTCAATTCTATTGGCACTGCCAGGTGGTCTGTCCAAACCAGCGAATTAGACCTGGCATATGTTGGCTCAGCAGCAGTTGTGCAATAAGCAGCAATTTATGGTCTGAAGAGCAAAATTAAATCCCTGGTCAATAAAATACCAAAAATGCTAAAGGAAGTACAGGTCTGTTTGAGTTATTATACATATTCCAACAGATCTGCAATTATAACAAGGATGTGGCTATCATATACCCATGGGCATATATATATATCCAGATGACCATGCTATGCAGTCCAATTATAGCCCCAATGTCCAGTTACTGCCTCAATACCAGCCACAGCACCACATGAAAAGGCACAACTATGTACGAAAGGCACAGCGATTAGGAACAGCATCAATGGTAGCAGTGCAGGTTTCAATCATATTCATAGACTTCTGCTATAAGGGCTCAGGGAGATTCTCCACTGGGACATTTTTTAATGATATGGGATCAAATATGACACAGATTGGCTCCATAGCCATTGGTGTGCCAAGCCAGTGCAGCCTGATGCTTCCCAGACGTGGACCCTATTTATTCAAAATGTGCCGGCAATAAATAGGGCCAAGAATTACTTTACATATGCCATTGCCATTGCCAGAAATGTGTCATTTCTACTCACAAACACAAGTGCTCGCTCACATGTTCACATAGACACACATTCTCTCTCTCTCCCCTTTCTCTCACACATACACACAATCACACCCACACACAAACGCACACACATGCACTCACTGTCTCTCTCACACATAGTATTTTTCTCCAACTTTCCTGGTTTCAGCTGCCAGCATCAATCCACTACTGCTCCTCAGCTGCTGTTGCATGGACCCTCAGGCAGCATGCAGTTACTTCCAGGCTCAGGCTCTGAGGCAGGTAACTGAAAGCTGACATCTGTCTGTCTTCACTGCGCAGAGTTAAGTTTTTCACTTTTAGAATTTTCTCTGTACCCTCTTACATCATGTCACAGGATCGAGTGAGGTCAGAGAGGCTCCTGAGCTCACCCTTTGATGAGATGGAAGATGATGAGATGACAGCCTGGTATATGGATGGGCAAGTCACCAAGGCCAGTCTATTCTGCAGCAAAACGAGCAGAGTTGCCACTGTAACTGTTAGGTTATATTATGTTATGTTAGGGGTTTTTTATATAGCGCTCGAATCACGCGGGGGCATCTCGGCGCTTCGCCTAGCATAATACACTGAGGACAGGAGGGGGAACTATGAAGAAAAAATGGGGTTAAAACAAGAATGCTTTCAGGTGTTTCCTGAAAATCAGATAGGAAGTACATTTCCGCAGGGGTAAAGGAAGCTGATTCCAGTATTTTGGGGCAACATAGGAAAATGCTCTGCCACTGGTACGAACAAGGCGAATACGTGGAATCTTCAATAGAGCTAGGGAGTTGGACCTAAGGTTACGGTCCGAGATCTGTTGAACAAGCAACCTTCGAAGGTACTTGGGACCCCTGCCTTCCAGAGCTTTAAACGTCAGGCAACAGATCTTGAAGAAGTTACGTTTTTTTATTGGGAGCCAGTGTAGTTGCTTCAATAAGGGAAGTGATGGGGAGCCGGGCGGACAATTTAGTGTCATCCTGGCAGCCGTGTTCTGAATAACTTGTAACCTGGCCAATAGTGTCTCACCCACTTCAGCTAGTAAGGCATTGCCGTAGTCCAGACGGCTGATTACCAGCGCCTGGACCATGGTTCTGCGATGACTCTCTGGCAGAAAAGGTATTATTCTGCGCAGAAGATGCAGGCTGTAATAACAGGAGCTCACTGTGGCTGAAATATGGTCCTTCATCGTAAGAGCTAGATCTAATTCTAGGCCCAAGTTTTATACTGATGAAGCTGGAACAGGGGGTCGTCCCAACTGGACCGGCCACCACTCCTCTGTCCAAACAGATGCCGCTTTGCCCATAAGCATCAGCTCCGTTTTCTCAGGATTCAGTTGTAGTCGATTTTCGGTCATTCATTTAGAGATGGCCATAATGCCCTCAGAGAAACGCCATTTCTCTTCTTCAGGATTTGAACCAATTGGGAATAAAAGCTGAGTGTCGTCAGCATATGAGATAATTTCAAACCCAAATGGTTCAACAATAGAGGCCAATGGGATCATATAAATATAAAAGAGCGTCGGGCTCAGGCATGAGCCCTGGGATACCTCTTTGTCTAACAGATATTTTTTTGACAGGTAAGGCCCAAGCATAATGGTTTGCCATCGATCTGTCAGAAAATCCGTAAGCCATTTTAAGGCCATTCCTCGTATGCCACAGGCATGTAATCTCTCCGCAAGCATTCCATGAGAGATGGTATTGAATGCTGCGGAGAGATCGAGGAGGATCAGAACCATTGAATCACCATCATCTAGTGTCCGTCTAATAGAGTCGGTTACAGCGAGAATAGCTGTCTCTGTGCTAAACTGGCAGTTAAAGTTCTCAAAGAGTGCCAAATGATTTTTTGGGAATAGAAAGAATGAAAGTATATAGAGAGTGAGAAACTACAGAGGCCTGATTGACAGGGGGAGGGAGTGATGGTTGTAAAAGGGAGGGGGCGGCATTTTTCAATTCTCGCCTAGGGCTGCAAAACACCTAGAAACGGCCCTGCATAGATGCCAAACATGGCATTAAGGAAGTGCGAGGGGTCCTGACCAGGAAAGGGAGGGAATGAACCCAATGGCTGCTCTGAAGGAGGCTGCTCCAGATTTGGCTCCTCTTGACCCTCTGGGTTATCCACCAGAGTCGATGCCCGAGGAATCTCCACGTCTTCTTCATGCTCCGAAGACGGACACTCCAGATCCGGAGAATTCTCTCGAGATCGTACAGGCAAGGCACCACCTTCAGGCTCACAAACAGGAGAAGAAGACACAAAGTCCCTTTGATGTCTTCGAGAAGAAGACTTCCTCTTCGAGTCCGATGACCCAGAATGATGCCTTGAACTATGCTTCTTCCTCTTGTGTTTTTTCTTCGAGGAACCCGAAGCATGTCCCGAAGCCGACCTCGACTCCGACCTGGCCCTCGATCTCGACCTCGACTTCGATCTTGACTTCAGCTTCGATCTCGAGCGTCTAGACCTTGACCTCGAAGATCTCTTGGCTTCTTTACCTTTCACCTTTGCCAGCAGAAGTTTTGCCTCCCGTTCTCGCAGAGCCTTAGGGTTCATCTTAAAGCAGGATCGACAGCCTTTAACATCATGGTCAGAACCCAGACACCACAAACAATCGTCGCGTGGATCTGTGATAGACATCATCCGGGCACACGAGCTGCACTGCTTAAACCCCGTTTTCTTTGACGACATCTTCGACGAAGACCAGAAACACAGTAACCCACAAATAGTAACAAAGTCACTATCTGAATCACAGAAGATCCCAGAAACCGTTAGCGTCGACGACGCGGAAAAAAGGGAACTGACGTCATCACGCCGACGTGGGCCTAATATGGAGTCGGTGACGTCAGACGGAGTCGCGCGCGATGCCGTGCTCCTATGACGTCGTCCACGCCGGCGTGCTACAAAGAATTTTCCGAACGTTGCTGACGCAAGGGGGATATTCACAAGGTGAGAAATCCACTGGCAGATGTATCTATCAGAAATTTTTATTTGTAGTGCTTCAGTCTCCTTATAGACAGGCATTCATTTTCTTTCATCAGTTGCAGGATCAGATAAAAAAAATACCTTGTTCCTTTAATATGCATGGCAAAGCCAATAGGTTTCGCCTATGCAAATTCTATTGACTTTGTGAATGTGTTTTACATATTGCAGAGCAGTGGAACTGCTGTGCAAAACAACTTAAAGTACGAAAAAAAAGAGCTGTGACACGGACAATGACAAAGCCAATAGATTTGCTTTTTTATTTTAAAGCAGCCCAGCTCCCGGGCAGGAAATGAGACTGTTTAAAATAAAAAATAAAAAAATTTTAAGCTTCCGATTGAGTTGGCAGTGGTCCTCGTGACCCTTGCCTACTCACCTTGAAAGGTTTACTAGACGATCTTCACATGTCTCTCGACTCTGACCAATGCAGCCTTCTCATCCTACTTGACCTATCTGCCGCGTTTGATACAGTTGACCACACCCTGCTCCTCCAAGTCCTCCAAGAGCAAGCAGGCATTGAAAGGACGGTACTAAAATGGTTCTCCTCCTTCTTTCACAACCGCACACAAAGAATAAAAATCAACAACTTCGAGTCCGACCCCCGACCCGTCAGTAGAGGAGTCCCACAAGGGTCAGTACTCTCTCCACAACTTTTCAACGTCTACATGGAACCCCTCACCACACTTTTAAGGAAGTCCAACATCCCCTTCCACCTCTACGCGGACGATACACAACTCTACCTGGAAACCACCTCGATCGAAGACATCCACAGACTGAATGTCACGCTCAAAGAGGTCCTACAGTGGCTCTCAATGAACCACCTCAAACTCAAACAAGAGAAAACAGAAGTTCTCCTCATCTCGAATAGAGACAAAATCCCTCAAATCGAGGAATGGCTCAAAGCCACAGACGCCCTCAATTGGGCTCTTGCGCCAACGGACTCGGTGAAATCCCTAGGGATTACCCTCGACCCCAAGCTGGACATGAAAAAATACATCTCAAAAGCCGCAAAATGCGCGTTCCTAAACCTGAAGCTGCTGTACAGAATAAAACCCTTCCTCCCTCCAAAAGATCTCAAACAGGCCACACAGGCGTTGGTGCTTTCCAGAATTGATTATGGAACCGCAACATCGACCAGATCAGCAAAATCTCACTTAGTGTCAGGTTGGTAACCAATATTCCACGGGAGTGAAGAAGAATCCCCACACCTCCAAGGTACAGAAGCAAGAACGTGAAATGAGACACACACTCTTGTCTACTGTCCCCTAAAAGTATGAGGGAATTTACCCTAGGAGTGTCCACCACTCTCCTCATACGAGGGGGGGGCTAGGCAGGGTACAGCAGGAATAATCGTAGGTGGATGTCCAGGCTAGAAAACAAAATATGCAGTACACATAGATCATTCCTTCACTAACCTTTAAGCAGGAATCATTGACATGCGTGATCATACAAGTGTGCTTACCCCAATTGTAGTTTAGTCAGGCTCTCTCGAGGAAGTCAAGGAATAGTAGCCAATATGAGGAGCCACGAGTAGTGGGGCATAGACCTCTCGAGGGACATACACACCAGACCAATGTAAAAAACACAAAAAAGAAATGGGGAATGTGAGGAGCACCGGCCGGCTGCTGAGGGCTGAAACAGCGGAGCAGTGCACACACACACGAGGTGAGACACCCGGCCCTCAAGGGAAAACAAGGGCGGAGCGCTCACACTCTCAGGAAGGGTTTCAACAAACAAAGAAACTCGCCAGGTATTACAATCATACAAGCGAAGCCAGAAACAAGATACGAGCAAAAGAACGCCCGCTAAATGCGTGAGTAAAGCAAGGGAGGTCGCGAGCAACTCTCGCGTATAATAACAGGAAATGCCGTAGTTCGGCAAAGAACACTCTCACTCACGAACACCCATCCAGGAAATAGAAGGGACCAAGGAATGAGGGTGCAGGAGCTGAGTAAGGTCCACAGGCACACGGAGACTCAGCAAGACGCCGCCAAACCTCGCGCCAGGAATCAGGAAGTGAAAAGGTGGGGGCGTGGTACCGGAACAGTAAGCCAAGCAAAGGCTACGTTCTGCCGTGCCTCTTTTCACTGGTTAGGGAGAGTCTCTAAAGAGTCTGTTGGTGGGAAATAGGGGCCGGGTAAAAAGAGCAGAGCTTCATAACCTCGCATGTCAATGCTATCGAGTCCTAACACTTAGGTCCCCTGACCACTACCCTCAATGCCGCAGCAAGAATGGTCACAGGAACGAAAAAATTTGAGCACATCTCTCCAGCACTTAGGGAACTGAAGTGGCTTCCTATTAACCAATGAGACAGCTTTCGCACAGCTTGTCTCACGCATAAAGCCTTGCACACAGGCAAACCTGAATATCTGGCCGCCAAACTCAAAAGGGCCGGTCAGTCCAGGATTCTCAGAAGCTCCAAAACGCTTTAACTCATCCCACTGAAAGCTCGGAAACTCAAAACCGGAAATAAATCCTTTGCGGGTAATGCACCCAAGATTTGGAACTCCATCCCACCTCACATCAGACTGACCATCTCCTTCCCGAAATTCAAGACACTTCTCAAAGCCCTCTTCCTAGGAGACATGTTCCGCAACTGTTTACATATTGCCTCTGAGTTGATATACTGAAGATGTTTTTGTTTTTGTTTTCTTCTCTGCTCTCGTTTTCCATTCAGAACTTGTTTGCTCATAATGTGTACATGCTGTGAAGCGCTCTGATACCCTCGGGTCCAGCTAGCGCTATACAAAACTCCAATAAATAAATAAATAAATAAAACTAGTGGAAGGGGTCCAAAGAGGATCCCTTCACTTTTTCAAACAAGTTACCACCTGAACTTGGGAGGCAGAAACTTTCAATGGTTTGTGACTGGAATCCTAGTCACAAACTATTGACATATATGTCGCCAAATCGTTATTTGAAAGCAACAACCACAACATATCCCTTTTACATTGTGGTTTGGTAACCATTCAGAAACCCTTTTAGCAGAAGATAAATGTTTATGACTCTTAAAAAGGGTCTATTTTTTTGAAGTCTCAAATATTAAATTGAAGTGTTCGGGACCCCAAAAAAGTGTTCTACATCTGGCCTACGTGGTTAATACATATACATTATTGAGCTCTTGAGCTTTGGTTACTAGAAAACAATGCTCTTTCCAGTTCTGTTCAGAAGGTGGGAGGAAATTAAGGAAAAGAGTGATGATAAGATTACATCTGTTTAAATCTGTTCATTCGGTTAACAAAACAATTTGGGAGAAGAGAGGGAATAGTGCCAGTTACATTTTGCACACGTGGAGAGATGCATGCGGAGATTTGAGACTAATAAGTAGAGGGATGCTAAAGATAATAATGGAAGTAGAGGACTGATGGCAATGACAATCTGAATGAAGCAATTGTGGGACAGAAGGATGCTTTGGGGAGAGAGCTGATACATCCTACTTGGTGCTTGAAGGGGTGTAGATTAATTGTGAGAAGTGATCAAAGGAAGCGATAAATTGAACTGTAGGAAGTAATAGCAAAGACATTCTCATGCTGATTAACTTGACAGCTTTTTCCGAGTTAAAAAAGGTGTTGGGAGGGTTTTAAATGTGCTGAGAATGAGGACAGAAGAAGAGGTCAGATAAATTGAGCGTTTCTCACCTCACTCAGTTTGATGATCTCTCCTGAGCTAAGGCATAACTTTTTGTTATCATCCAGTACTGTATTCATATTTTCAATCCATACTGCGTCTACTGGCCCATCGAACATATACCACTTCTTATCATGGTCTGCTGCAGAGGCCCCTCCACGGATAAGTGAGGAAAGGATCCCATCAGTCCTGTAAAAGTCAACAGAGTAATGGATTAGTGACCCAGTTTAATACAATATATATGCTTAAATAATTGTGATGTAAATGTATCAGTGATGTGTATTATGACTCTAACATAATTAGAAGAAAAATAAAGATTTTTAAGCACTGGGGTTGTTCCTACACTCATGGCATATATGCATTTTTATTGTTATATGTATACCTTGATGGTTTTTGGATACCCGAATAAAGTATTTCTGACTTGTGACCCAGCATTGGTGGATACTTACTGTAAAGTAGTGTAGAATATATTATAAAATGTATGTAATTTAGGCCAGGGAAAAAACAAATATTATGATCTCTTTCGTTCACATTGAGGCACTCAAACTAAAACTGATCATAATCTATATATGCCTCTAACCTCAAGCACTTTTCCTTCATTAATACTTCAATAGTACAAGATCATTTGTTGGATATTTTTCATGCAGGTTAATCAGGCCAGACCCCAGCTTCTGACCTTAACTTTTCTGAGGAATGGTGGGGATCTGTTATGGTGCCTAGATATCCTCTTCTTATTCCTAGTTGTAAGACCAAGAATGAAATCCAGGCCAAACATGTGAAGGAAAGAACAAGTACTTACCTTTGGTAATGCTCTTCCTGGAAGAGCCGGTGTCAGTTGCTTTCAAGACTGTCTGGGCCTCGCAGACCCACAAAAACAAATTGGTAGACAGTGTGCAAATTTCTAGATTTCAGACCTTATTAAGGGATAGAGGCCAACCACGAAATGGAGACCATGGGAGGGTTGGAATGGTATCTGCAGCTAGAGACTCTACCAGAAAGAGTGTTACCGAAGGGAAGTAATTTATTGTGATAGAGACTTCTCGCTTCAGATTTCTCACCTTGTGAATTGATACCAAAACAATACCTTTTCTGAACGTGGGTTTGTGGATGGACTAAAGCCAGAAAGTCTTGCAGGACCGAGCAGGCAAAATGCCCCTCTCGGAGAACTTGACTGTACGGGCAATAGAGCTTTTGAACATATGGAGGGGCTGGCAGAGGTCTAGGAAAGGGACTCCGTGTGCAAGCCCAGTGGTAGCAGATTTGGCCCTGGTAAATGAGCATTCAGTCCTTTAAGAGGCTGCTTCTTTGCCAATGCATAGCCAATCTTAATGCAGAGCATGACCCAGCTGGAAGCTGGTTCTCTTCTGCACTGCACTGCCTTGCCTTTATTCGCTCCAGTGAACCTCATAAAGAGCTGCTTGTCTAGCCCGTGGTCGTTGGTACAATATATGTAGAAGCTCAATGCTCTTTTGGGGTCCATGCAATGAAATCTCTCCTCCTACTAAGAGGGATGGGGACGAGCATAGAACGCTGACAGGGCAACGGGTTCACCAATGAGGAATAGCATCACAACTTTTGGCAGTAAGGACTACAGAGTCCACAGAACCAGTTTGTCTTGGAAGAAGAA
The DNA here is from genome assembly GCF_964261635.1 of Lissotriton helveticus. Classification (NCBI taxonomy): domain Eukaryota; kingdom Metazoa; phylum Chordata; class Amphibia; order Caudata; family Salamandridae; genus Lissotriton; species Lissotriton helveticus. Next base: position 1,077,592,475 of record NC_136070.1, on the reverse strand, counting down.
AGTGTATGGTGGAACGACACAAATAGCCTGACTCTCACTCACATCTTGTGCCAAGGTGATGGCAAATAGTAGCACAGTCTTGACAGTGAGGAGCCGTAATAAACAGCTGTGAAGCGGCTTGAACGGAGTACACATCAGATAAATAAGTCAGTGCCAGATTAAGGTCCTATACCAAAAGAAGAAGGGGGAAACTTGCTGCAGCCCTTTCAAAAATTGCATCACAACCACTGACTTAAACAATGGGGGTTGATTTGGTAACCTTAAGAAGACAGAAAGGTCCGAAAGATAACCCCCAACCATGCCCAAAGCACAGCCTTGCTGTGCAAGAGACAGAACAAATAAAAGAACATCAGATAACTTGGCCTGGAGTGGATCAATTTGGCGTGTGCGGCAACAAACCACAAATTTGAGCCAACAACAGGCATATACCGTTTTTGTTGAGGGACCCCTGGCTAACAACATAGCGTCTATCACCGAAGGAGGAAGCCTCTGCCACTCAATCTCCAAGCATGAAGGTGGAGATTGTGAAGGCCCGAGTGCAAAGCTCTATCCTATTGATGTGACAGCATGTCCTCTTGGAAGGGCAGACTGATTGGAAGACACATGCTCAAGCCTAGTAGATCTGAATACCAATATCTCAGTGCCCATTCCAAAGCAACCTGGATGACTTTGGCCTGGTCTGTCCTGATCTTTTTGAGAACTCAGGGTAGGAGTAGAATTGGCAGAAAGCTATGCAGGAGTCTTCAGTTCCACTTGAGGTGGAACATGTCTTCAAGCAATAGACAACTTGGAAACCTCAACGCGCAGAAGTGCTGACATTGTGCATTCTCAGTGGTAGCAAATAGCCCGAGCAACGTTCTCCACATTAGCAGAAGAGACCTTGTGCCACCTCTGGGTCTAGCTGCCATTCGTGATCCCCTAGGTATTGCCGGCTGAGCTGCTCTGCTTTGACATTGAATGATTCTGCCAGGTGGCTCACCAGCAAGAAAATTCCTTGATGGTCTAGCCACTTCTAGAGGCACAAGGCCTCCTGGCATAGGGTCTGTGACCCCACCCTGCCTTGCCTTTTGCATGACCACATGGTGGTGTTGCTGTCCGTGAGCACTTAGACTAGCCTCCCCTTGATGGACAGCAGGAAGGCTTATAACACCAAGTCGATGGCCCTCCATTTCAGAAGGTTGATGTGGAGCTGGGCCTCTGATCTCCACCTCTCACAGGTGGTTGCCTTAACCCAGCTTCGGTCACCACAGTAAGCTCGGGAGGGCAAGAGGGGCATCTGCCACCTAGCCAATTATGGTCTAGTACCCACCACTGCATACCTTTCATAGTCTCCTCCAATATCTGAACATGATCAGAGAGCTATCCTTGATGTGGGGCCCACTGAGACGTCAGATCCCATTTCAGAGCCTGCATATGCCATCTAGTGTCCTCAATCAGCAGGATGCAGGCGGACATCAGTTCCCAGAGTCGACCTCACCGAAATCCAGGACTGAGGCTGAAAAATCTGTATCATAGCCTAAATATCCTGGACTCTCTTTCTCAGTAGAAAGCCTTGAAATGGAAATGTGTCCACAATGGCTATAATAAAGGGAAGTGTCTAAGAAGCAGTCAGGTGTGACTTCCGAACACTGATAGTAAACCCCAAAGATGACAAGAAATGTGTCGTAATCTGGAGTTGGTTGGTGACTGGTTGATGACTGAGTGAGGCGAGCTATCTTCAACAGCCAGTTGTTGAGGAAGGGGAAGAGTGGCACCCCTACAAAGGTGTGATTCCACCACCACTATCATTCTGATGAACACCCGAGAGGGGCTGGTGAGACTAAAAGGGAGCAGAGCGAACTGAAAATGCTTACACCACAAACTGCAGGTAGCGCCGATGGGCCAGCAAAGGGAGGGAAGTCTAATTCCACCATCCAGTTTCCAGCGTCGATGGCAGACAAGACGTGGTACATGGTGAGCATTTTGAATTGCTCCTCCAAGAGGAAGGCGTTGGTCTAGATTAGTCCTTCTTGGGCACCAGAAAGTATTAAGAATGATAACCACACCCTACTTCTGGCACCATCACCCTTATGACAGCCTTTTTGGCAAAAGGGCTTGCACTTCCTGCCACAAAATGGAGAGATGGTCCTTTGCCCGTTGATAAGAGAACGGTGGAAGGAATGATGGAAAAGAGAGAAACAGCAAGGCGTATCCCTTGCAAACAATTCGTAGGACCAACCTGCCCAATGTGCTCTTCTGCCAGCCCTATAAAAATCAATGGATCCTGCCTCCCACAGGGTAGCTGTGCCCCTGCCATGTCACACTAAAGAGATCTGATAGGAGCTGCCATAGGCGGTGGGCTGTACGGCACGCCGACCTTTGCGTGGGGACAGTGGACACTAGAGCCTTTACAGCGAAACTGTTGGATTTCCTGTGGGGGCTGGATGGTTTGGCTGTAAGGGGGGCCTCGGCCAAAGGAACGGTGGAACTACTGCAGAAAGGCCTAGAGAGCAAGCAGTAACCAAGCTCTCCATCAAGCGCCCGAAAGCAGAATCCGCTACCTCCCAGGACAGGTGTGTCTCATCCAAGGACATGTCCACAAAGGAGAACTGGACGTTGCCTACTTCCGTGGTTTGGAGTTAAGATACAGGCCCAGCTCCTCCATAGACACCTCAAGGCTGTCGCAGAGAGCAAGAAGTATGCAGCCAGAAAACCAGCGGGCAGTTGGACATAACACACAACAACCTTCAAACCCAGTTGATCACATGGCAACAAATGGTGGTGAATGGCAACACTGGTGCTTTTGGCCTATCTGATGGAATGGGTGGTGTCCAAGCCATAACGTATCGTGAACTTTGCAGCACTTCAACCATTTTGGATTGCCTGAGAAAGGACAGGGTAAAGGTCTTGTGTGCCCAAATCCCAACAGATGTGCGAATATCCTCTCAACAAACAGTTGGGGTTAACAGATCAGACAGCCAGGCATTTGCAGAGCGTTTCCACTCACTTAAATTCCCTATCAGGGGCAGTGTGGGAAATGTATTGAGATTAGAACGGCTGGTACAAGCCTGCACCGCTAGACTTTGTTGAGAGTGGTACTGTGAAAAAACGCTGGATAGGCCGGAGGAGGGCGTTGATGGCACCTGGCAATTTGTCAATTGACGGGGGTAGCAAAGCAAGGTTTGGCCCAAGCCCCCAAAAAAGTATCCGTCAATGCCTTGTTAAAAGGAAGAAAGGGCTCAGAAGATATTTAACAGGGTTGTAGGACTTCTGTTCAGAGATTAGTATTCACCTTCAAGGTGAGGAGCTGAAGTAAGTGGGTATAAAGTGCAATAGTGCTATTCAGTATATGTACATGAATACTGAGTGATTGAGAATGCAGTGGTGTTTGATACACACTCTGACTGAGTTAAAGGCTCTAAAATCACAAAAAAAACAGTACACTATTATTGTGTCAACATTTCAACCCTGTGCGAACAATTGAGCAGGGTCCTCATCAGCACCATGATTGGGAAATGCAATGGAGGAGAAACCACATGTCAATTGGTTTATGATAGTCTAATTTTTGAGTTTAAAGTAAGTTAGTAAGTTAGTTTAATTGACTAAAGTGATCGGAGTGGCAGGTAACCTACCAATTTGTGGATATTCATGAAGAGAATGTCAATTAGTACATTCCAGAAGGGTTCCGCCACATCGGTCAGATCAGGTAAAGCAAAATATTGTCTAGATCTGTGGTGAGAAATGTATTGGTTATGTACTGTGTGTGAAAAAGACTCTACATACAAACACTTGTTAAAGAATAAAACCGCTCTAGGGACTCACTCAATATGTGAGTCTCCTTGTAAAAGTATGTGGACTCGGATTCGTGTGATGTCAGCCGAGGTTGGACCGGCATCGGAGAAGACAACTGGGACTTGCATCTTCAGTCAGCGAAGTCGGCCTTAATGTGTCTGGGGCCATAGTGGGTTGTGGTGTCAGCAGGGGAGGGAGTCGGAAGAAGGGCCGGAGGTAAGGGTGCAGGGTCCAGGAGCCTCCAAAGGGAAACCCACCGTCAGCATCCCAGGTGGAAAGCATCTGCCAGAGGGAGTCAGCAGAGATTCAAAGATCCAGAGAATGGCTGAGCGGAACTCTTCAATCTGATGCGGCGTAGGTGGATGCCACAGAACTTAGGTTGTTTGGGAACCAGCTGTAGAAGCAGCTCTGAAGTTGGTTGACTTCGGGAGTGAGAGTGAGAACAGTGTCACCGCCTGGTTAGGTGAACATGAGTGGTGCAAGGGAGCGGAGTCCTGCTTCGACTTCTTGTGTTTTTACGCTTACCTGATGATTAGGAGCGCGATGTTGACCGATCTCTGGAGCGGTTCTGACAACTCCAGATCAGAAACAGGACAGGGAGCGAAGTTTGGACATGGAGCTGGAATTGAACATAGTGTTTTGCCTTGCGTTCCCCTTTGGGTCTATTGATGTGCAGTCTCTGCAGGCATTGGAGTCATGGGTTGACCTCAGGCACCACAGGCACACCTAATCGGGATCTGTGCCAGACATTTGTTTGCAACAGTCCCAAGAGGGCTTAAAACCTGTTGATTTAGGGGTGACATCACTTGTATAGCGTAGAAATTTAGAGAAAAATTGAGGTAAATGTCTCTGAAACCTGGGCGGGAGCTCCGGATCCGCATCTGGATGGGGCAGAAAGAAAGAAACTAGCGTCAGCGCATAGCATCTATATAGGCCCCACACGTGATTTCCAGTGTCAGTGTGGAACCGCAAGATGCAAACTTCTGGTGCACGGAAGTACTGAAGAAAAGTTTTCAGATTCAAACTGACTCCTGGAGAATATTCAAGAAGGTGAGGAAACTGTGGCTATTAGTCTCTATCAGAATGAGAATATTTCAAGCTCACAGTGAACCCTTGGCCCTCTGAGGGCAAGCCTGTCTAAGGAGCCATTAATATCCTGTCTCAAAAAAGGAAATTCAACATGATGCTGAGGCACAGAGTGCACTTCACAGTGTCTTGAATGACACCCAAGTAATTCATGCAATGGTTAAGCGTTTTGGCTTTATACATCACCTTCCTAAACTTGAATTTAACTCACACGTGTTGCTCCAAAAGCAGGGGGAAGCAACAAAGAAAACAAGTATAGGAAATGTTGGTGATCACTGGAACCCATGTGCATGGCTCCAAGTGCATTTTGAAGTCCTCACACCTATACCCAAAAAATGGAATAAAATGGTTTGGATGGCGAGTTCTATGTCATCACATTCAGTCCACATGAGACATGATTGATGCCATGTGATGCAATGACAGCATGTAAAAATGCTTATTGGTCACAGCCTTTTGGGATATTCCAATCTGCAGATGTCATAGTATCCATTGTACTCTCATAAAGGCATGTTTTACGCACTTCCCAGAAATCTGACTCGGGTATCTGGACTTTTAGTATTGGCATATTATGCTATATGAAGCAAGACCATTGTATTTAAACATTCTTGGGTCAGTGCTTTTGATGCAGATTTCACTGATTGTTCTATCCCTTAAACATTCACTCTCTCCTTGCCCAAAGCTGTAAGCTATTCCACTCTTAACAAGATATTTTCCTGTAGGGTCCATGTCAACAAGGCCTGAGATTTCTGCGACAGGGTTTTTAGCTATTGTTAGATAATACAATGTGCTTGTTTTGTGGGTTTGCTTTTAATATCTTGCTTTTAGACAAGTAAGCTTACTGCACTGAGGTCCTATACACTGAAGTGAACATGGATTCCCTCCGTGAACAGGGTCTCTGCATGCACCCCTTTCTAGAGACTTATGTCATAGCTGTCACCTAAGCAAGAAGGACATCAAAACACATATGAAATGCATACTTTCTATGGGTCAGCAAATGTAAGGATGAAACGGAATTGAGAAAAACTAGCGCTAGTTATTTCCACATGCTTGAGGTTTATCAAGTTGAGGCATGCACGGATGTGCATGTCGCACTAGACATATCTAAGATTTCATGATATGAAGGATAGAATTGAAAGCACTCATCCAAAATTGCAAGCTAGTAACGTCAGACTGAAACACGATTGTCAGTATGTGAATCATGTCTTCTAACAGAAAATGACTCTAAGGCAGTAATGTGATGCAATCTGTTTCTCTGGCATGTGGAATTGCACAGGGCTTCGATTGTAAGTTCAAGGAACAAGAAAGCTAGATTATTCTATTTCTGCCCCAACGTCAGATCTCAGTAAATCTCATCTGTGTCATCCTCTGCCTCAGCTGTTTGTGCAATGTGGAGAAAAAAAATCGAAATTATCTGAAAAATGGTGGTTTCAGGCACTGTTATTAATCTGTGGTTGGCAGGTGGAAAGTGGGGCACTGACACGGAAGGGTATCTTCACTACATTCATGAATACTAAATATCCCAGCCCATTAGTCAAAACCTGGGTCATCTTTAATGCATTTATCCTCTTTTAAGGATGGATTCAGGATTGTACTTATGTCTACTAATGTTCACTCATTATTCGCATTTTACCAAAAGTTGTTTATCTATAGTCATTGGAGTCAATCTTCTCACCTGTCTCCTCTAGGTCAGTTTCTTCTTCTTCCTCATGTGACTGGTGAAGTCATTATTGTCATAGTGGCACAGCTAAAGTGCTAAGCAAAGGGCATTTAAGGAGATTTTTATATTTTTTCTCAGAGGCTAGCAGCTCACGTTTAACCTATATTTGGCTATAGTGGTGTACCATCAATAATTTAAGGGTTAATGCAACTCTTCATAACAGCAGACCATCTTTACATTTTTCAAATGATGAGATATGAGATTTCCATAAATGTCCTTCAAAGTTTTGCAAGACTCACAGTGAATGGATTTCCTTCACAATTTCTTCTGCATATAATATGCCCCCGTAACTCTTTAAAATCACTGGTTCTTTTATTACTCCTCTTGCCTTAGAGAATTAACGTACTCTTTCAGCCAAACTATGTGATGATCTTTCAGATTACTTTTTTAAGAAAATCCAAACAATTTAGGCTCAGTTTTCAAGTCAAAGCCTGCTTGATTATCTTGATGCCTCAAGCTTAACGTCTGGTTCAATATTATCAGTATTTAATTCCATATCTCTTGAGCACTCAGCTAAAGTACTTGTCAAGCGCAAATCTGGGTCCTTTCTAAATCAATGTCCCTCGACATCTTAAAGTTAGTCTCCACATATTTTAAATAAGATCATGAATAGTTCTTTGGAGTTCACAACGGTTCCTAAGAGTTGGGAACAGGCTATTTTGCTTCCATTATTAAAGAAGCCAAAATCTGATCCAAATATTTTAAGCAATTTCAGACCAATCTCACTCTTGCCGGCCATGGTGAAAATGATGGCAAAATTATTTAATAAACAACTCACCCATTAATTGGCATTCAACCATGTTTTGCATGGCTCTCAATCTGACTCTGTTCAGGTTTTAGTACCGAATCCCCCTTCCTAGAAATCTCAAAGTTTATTAAAGAAAATCTCAACCAGAATTCCCCTTTGATGGTGGTCCTACTATACCTATCTTCCGTGTGTGATATGGTCTCTCATTTAATTTAAATAAATAGGCTCAGGTACATTGGAATCCAAGTTTGCGCATTGACTTGGCTTCAATAGTTTCTTGAAGACAGAACGCAGGCTGCTTTTACTGCACCTTATCCAAAGAATCCAAAACCTCTTGAATACGAGGGTCCCATCAGGCTCTCCACTGAGTCCTACTCTTTTTAATATATATCTGGAGCCATGGCGAAACTTGTTGAATCGTGGGGCTTGAGAGGGATCTCATATGTTGATGACACTCAACTTTTTCTGTCTTTTCAGGAGGATAATATGGAGGCACTGATTTCATAAAAATAATGTCTAAAATCAGTAGTGGAGTGGATGAAGTTATTGTCTCAAATTAAATTCTGACAAAATGGAGATTTTGTTTTCAGGACAAAATGCTCTCCAGATTCCTGCATCTGGTGGCCGGCTGAGCTTGGATCTCTCTCCCCTCAATAGTAAGAAATCTAGGTATCAAATTTGATACTAATCTTTCTATGTCACCTCAAATTAAGGCAATTTCCTGTTACTGTTTTACAATACTCAAATACTTAAAGAGAAGGTTGCACTAGCACTTTGTCCCAGAGCATACTCAAAAGATTATTGTTCACACTATGGTAACCTCTAGACTTAACTATGCGAGCAGGTTGTATTTGGGACTTCCGGCTTATCTGTTCAAGCGCCTTCGGGATTTTGAAAATTCCTTTTTGATTATCTGCAACACCTTATTTCCCACAGTTGCATGGGTTGACTGCAATCAAACACATTCAATTTAAGTTGCTAACTTTTGCCTACGGAGCATAAGTGCAGAAAGGACCCTTCTACGTAAGGAAGAGATTTAAACCTTATTGCCAGATCAGAACTCTGAGATCACATAATTCCAAACTGCTGCAAGTTCCCCAGGTCCATAAAGTTTGATGAGGGGAGAGATTGTTGTTCATCTCACATCCAAATTCTGGAATTCTTCCCTTCTCAGTTTACGTTAAGGCCATTCCGAAGGTATTTATTAAAAATATCTTAATACTTTTCTTTTTATGAAATTTGTGTTACTTTTTTTTTGTTTCTACTGAACAGTTGACTTGCCACTAGCACTGTGACACTTTTTCAGGAGCAGCTGTGCGGTTCATAAATTGTACTGTATTGTAATATAAAGGTTCTTATGGTTCAGTGAATAACAGAAGAGTAGAATGGAACTTTTGGAGACCAATCACAGTCTTTTGTTTTTTGGCTAGAAGGCTAGCTCCACGGTATGGTGGCCATCTGACTATACATGCATTTCGGGCTCAGTTTTTCTATATGTTTGCTGCACACTTATTGTATTATTTGCTTTTAGGTGTTCTCTTTTGAAAAGAGGAAAATGAATAGGTATTTGGTCTGCAATGCTAAGCAGTTTTGTATTTTGGGGGGGGGGGGGGCAGCCATAAATACAATTCTGGTTATTTGAGTATCATTAGATTGACTCCCAGTGCTGTCACTTCATACACTATCCTTTCAGGAATTTACTCTTTCTTTTTGTAAGTTCATATTTCAGTTCTATAGGAACCTTGTGCCCTGTCTGGTATGCCTTTGTACTCCGAAATGGAAATTGTTACCAACAGATATTAAAATGAATCATTCATTATGCTACATTGGTCTTTTTACTTGCAGGACTCTTTTTTAGACATGTTATATTTTCTTGTCCCAGTGATGGCCATCTTACTAGCAACAGAGTTGAAATGCAGTCAGTCATATTACATTTGAACCAGGGACAAAAGCCGTCTAATATTTATTGCTGTCATATTGACCTAATTTGGTGTACCTTTATTACAATCCAATGGTCACTTGCTAATATTTGTATGATTGTTTTTGCTCACAAGCTCCTTCTCCTTCCTTATAAACATTCACCATACAAATTACATAATAACTGCAATACATCTTTTAAACTGTATACACGTCCAATTAGTGAAAAGGCTTAAGCTCTAAGGAGGAAATTATGGTCCTCAAGATGATAAAAACCCATGGATGGATAAATAAATAAAAGACGAAACCATGTTTTTTATTTATTATATACCCAGGTCCCATTTTGTATATTCGGTTCCCCTTGTTGTTTGCTATAATCCAGTTTCTAAAAGTAGCATTACCATTCATGGGTGAGCAAGTCAAACTCTCCATACAGCTGTCCCATTGTTATAGATTTAGGATTCAGAATGTAGTAACGCACTGCCTCATATGTGCCACCACTTATGGATGGCATACCCTTCAGGGATGTCATTGCAGCTGCCAGGACTTTATAGCACTGAAATGAAACAAAAATATAAGATGTTAAACATGAGCATAAAATATAAAAGAGAATTATAGGAGATACAATGCAAAACCAATCAAGTAACTATACTGGATTTTAAAGAAAGCGGATGTAACCAGAAGTATATTTGAATATTCTTTATATATGATTTCTTAAAAATTCACAAATACTAATACAGTCCACGTGTAGACTACAATGTCAAATATGCTTCTGCAGTACTAAATATTTATATGAGGTTACCACCCCCACCGTATTGTTACCTAATACCCACTGCAAGGCTTTTATCTTAGGTTGGCATTGGTACCAGCACTACCATTGCGGGGCTTGTAGCTTAGTTAAAATTGGTGTCCGTACCACCAGTGTATGGTTTTTATCTTAGCATCAGCGCCAGTACTACCACTTCAAGGCTTTTATCTTAAATTAGCATTGGTGCAGTACTACCTCTGCAAGGCTTTTAGCTAAGTTGACATTGGTGCCAGTACTACACTGGATGCCTTGGTTTCTCAGTATTACAGCTAACAAATGATGGACGGAATGCTGACAAAGCAAACATTCTCCCCCAGTCAAAAGATCTGGGTTAAATCCATTGTTCTTTTGCCCACTACGCCACCCCAGTTTGGACCCAGCCATATGCAAATCAGTCTTGACCCTGTGCTTCATGGAACTGTCCAGACCGAACTGCCAGGCCACGTCCTGCCTGGACCCGAAACAAGCATCCTGGGACCGGTTTCAGGGTAGGCCACCCTTCTTTAGCCAGGCTAGCTTGAATCCAGTGGCGCAGTGAGCAAGGGACCCACGCCTGGCCACACCCATCCCGTTTCGGCGAAAAGTGTTACGGCAAACAAATGATGGACGGAATGCTGACAATGCAAACATTCTCCCCCAGTCAAAAGATCTGGGTTAAATCCATTTGCCCTAAGTGCGCCAGGTATACCATCAATTGTGTGTCTTTTGCTTGGTTTCTCACTGGGGTGGTGTGGTGAGCAAAATAACGATGGATTAAACCCAGATCTGTGACTGGGGGTGAATGTTTTGCCATTATGCAACATTCCGTCATTCAATTGTTGTTTTTGCATTTGTCACCCCGAGTGGTACGGGTATGATCACAGGCACAAATATGGTGACAATCACATAGAGATGCTGCAACATGCACCCGTGAGTCCCATGCTCTCCAAGCCACTGGAAGCAAGTTATCCTGGCTGATGAAGGCTGAAAGCCAGAAACCGGGTCCTAGGATGCTTGATTCTGGTCCAGGGAAGACATGGCTTGGCAGTTCGGGCTGGACTGTTCCCATGAGGCACAGGGTCAAGACTGATTTGCATATGGCCATGTCTGAACTGGGGTGGTGTGGTGAGCAAAATAGCGATGGATTATACCCAGATCTGTGACTGAGGGGTGAATGTTTTGCCATTGTGCAACATTCCGTCCATCAATTGTTGTTTTTGCATTTGTCACCCCGAGTGGGAGGTGTATGCTCAGACATGAGTCCCGTGCTCTCCATGCCACTGGAATCAAGTTATCCTGGCTGATGAAGGCTGATAGCCAGAAACCGGTCCTAGGATGCTTGATTCCGGTCCAGGGAAGACATGACTTGGCAGTTCGGGCTGGACTGTTCCCATGAGGCAAAGGGTCAAGACTGATTTGCATATGGCCATGTCTGAATTGGGGTGGTGTGGTGAGCAAAATAACGATGGATTAAACCCAGATCTGTGACTGGGGGTGAATGTTTTGCCATTGTGCAACATTCCGTCCATCAATTGTTGTTTTTGCATTGGTTTCTTAGTAGTCAACATTGCAACCGCAATCAATACACCCCATGGGTATCCCACTAGTGACTGGTAAAGTATCCGTGCCAACAGTACAAGCTTTAGTAGCTCAGTCAACAGTACCAACAGAATGTATCAGGGTGATTCAAGCACCAATAATAGCTCCTTACCTTGAGGCAGTTTTTATAAACTAGCGCCACCTGGCAGTGCCCCGGTAACACATGAAAGCGCTGAACTGGCTCCCCCTGGAGGCCAGAATTCAGCTGAAATTAGCATGCACTACACAAGGCTCTATACACAAACTCCCCTGCTTATCTGGCACAGAAATGAGTGATATCCGGAGGAAGCAGGAACTCCAGGTCCGCCAGAAACCTCCTGCTCCAACCTGCCTCCTTTAAAAAACAAAGAACCTACAATAGGGCGTTCACCGAAGTAGCACCAAGAATTTGGAACTCTCTCCCAACTTCCATCAGGAAAATCCCTCTTGTAGCATGCTTAAAAAATGAGACCAAAACCTTCCTCATGGGTAAATTCCTCGCCTAAGGCCTGCCCGCAACCACCTGATTGAGCGGGACTACTCTTTGACTACCGCTTTCCCATATCACCAACTGCCCACGACAAGAACATATGGAACCTTTGTTTTTGCTTCTGACTCTGACGATGATTGTAACCATACATGTTGATCTTGTTTGTCTTCGCACTTTAAACATTTTGCTTGTTCAACAATGTATACCGTGTAAAGCCTCTGATACCCTCACGGGTCATGTTCGTGCTCTATAAAACACAAAAATAATAAATAAATAATAATAGTTCATATTCAGTATTACTGTGAACACCTCGCCTTGAACAGGCCAGCAACGAAACCCCTGCAACTGCCTGCAGGGTGCACGTGAATAACAGTACACTGTAGATATTCTACTCGAGTAACCACAGAGCCCCAAATTCAAACTGAGTCCATCGCTTTCTTCAGTAGCTCTGACTAGCATCTAATCAAGGCTGCAATGACACGTGACTAGCCCTGCAGCTTGCTCCCGCCAAGCTAAAGCCCAGAACTACAAAAGGAGATTCAAAAGCGAAACCTGTAAAAGGTTATTTCTGTTATGTTTAACATTGTCTTGTGCTGCTCTCAGGTGCTGCATCGCGCACTTTAAATGGGTAGCAAGGAGAGCTTTTGGTCGCTGCTGCGTCTCACCTGTTGCTCCGAAAACAGCGATGATGTTGCAAGCCATTATACTTAGGGGTGATCTGCGCAATGCAAGGTGGCGTCTGACACTAAGTAACGACCGCCTGTGGAGATCTACTCATTGTGTAAGTAACTCCATGCGTAGGCGTTTGTTGCCTGTGTGGAACCTGGTGTTGGTGATTCATTCGGGGTGCCAGGAGAGGAGGGCTGGGTTCACAGCATGTGCACAGGGAAGCAGGTGCTGCTGGCACCTGCTGGCAGCATTGTACCCAGGCTCCAACAGCAGCAGGCCACGGTTGCAGGGTTACAGAACAAGTTACAGGCACGCAGATGTGAAACAAAAGAGCATTTGCAATGCAATAGGACTCGCATTTACGCAAGACCCATTGCATATTGCATCACAGACAATGGGTGTGAGGGTGGGTGCATGGTCACGGACAACGCTAGTGTTGGCGGGGGGAGAAGGGGGCACAAAGGAGTGCTCTCAGTCCACATACTGTGTAACACTCGAAGTAAAAGGGTCAGTAGTCATGGGAGGAGACAAATGACGACATAGCCTTCATACTGTCACAAGCCTCAAAATGAATCAGAAGACAGCTTTTACGGAAGACAAAGACACAAGCCAATGGGCGGAGAGTGGGCGGAGCTTTCACAAAGCTTCCACTCCGTACTCAATACTGCGTGCCTCGCAAAGCGAGCAGCGCATGCACGCTGCCACTATAGGCTCGACCTAAAAACACACAGACACAAGGCAAAAAGTGGGGGTAACCATGGAAGTAGATCTTACTTTCCTACAGACAGTTTAAAAGACCAATAGATGAAGACCGCTGACCTAAACTACTCTATTGTCAGATTGCAAGGCCAATTTGAGCACAAGAGGCTGGAAATCTGGAGGAGACAGCACACAGGTCAGAGGTAAATATGGACTTGCTCCAAAAACTACATTTTTCAGACTTACATGCACAACCCCAGCCACTAGAGTACCACCACAATCAGGCAGACATGTGAGTAGGTCATGGCAAAACAAGTATTTCAATCCAGCCTCTAAAGAGTTCCCTTGTCTGGCAAGAGTTGTGGCTCTTCTCATTTTGCTATAGTTTGCACTCAGCTTGTTCAACATTTCATCTTTGTTGTTGCCCCTTCACCTTTGTTATTTTCTCGCTCATTTGGTTCTCTTTAGTCCTCTGGTTCTCTTACCATTTGCTGGTGAATCCTGATCTTTTACCTTCTTAGAAGTTTGTCTCTGTGTCTAAGCTTCCCCTTTGCCCATGCTGCGTGGGGTTCCATCTTCAGCTCCTGAGCGGGGTCGGCAGTACACCAGAAGCTAGTTACAGAGTCCACTCTGCATGTATCTGGAAAGTCCAGCAACTTATTACCCTCTTATGTAATATAAGTTCCCTATTGAGATCCTCTTAGTACTTGTGTTCTCACTTAGATGGAGACGTTGATATTCTAAACTGTGTCCTTTGGTAATTTGTCTCCAAAATGCATTCTGGATTTTCTACACGCTAGCCTGCAGGAGTGTGTCTTTCCTTCTCCCTCCATAACCTCTTTTTCCTTAGCCTGCATCTTCTTTTACATCCTTGATCCATTGCAAGGGGTTAAGTTAACCTATAGGGGGGAGACTGAGGAATTGGACTTGGCATCCACCCTCGGGGAACACTGTGTTCATAACACGTATACATATGCATATTATATATGATTTGTTTGAGAAACAATAGTCTGGAGAGACAGATATCAAGGTCTCAAAGGTCAGAGTTAACAGCGCCCCAGCAGTCCAGGGGGAGAATTCACTGAACTGCTTGCTATCTTCAAAGAAGTTATAGAAATAAATGAATAGACAAAATATTTTAAGTGAGTACAGTTTGTGATTAGCTGTGGCAAAGAGGTATGATTAGAATGAGAGGATGTGGGCTAACAGCTAGGGCGGTAGACCTCAAAGCTGGGGAACCAGGTTCAAGTCTTGACAGAGATTCTGGGCAAATGACGTAATCTCCCCGTGCTTAACAAAAATTTATGTGTCTGTGTATAATGCAACTGGTGCTCAAGTCAAGCACTCTGATACCTTTGGGTCTAGTTTGCGCTGTATAAAACTTCTCTCCCCCCAAAAAATATGTCTTTCCACTCTTAAGGCCTGTTTCATCGCATGTGGCTAGAAAAACAAAAAGACACCAGTAGAGGTTGGGAAAACTCTAAAGTATATACAACTATTTTACTTACCATTGTTTTTCCTGAACCTGTTGGTCCTACCAGCATCAGACCATGACGTACAACTGTTGTTTCATATAACTGGATACACTTAGTAACAAAACCTAAAAAGTATAATGAGTAAATGAATTAAGTTAAGGCATGACATTTATAGAATAGACACAAAAAGTAGCATTACATCTCTTCTTTTGCAATGACAAAGAAGGGAATTACATTGATGAACAAGTTACTTGCCTTTGGTAATGCTCTTCCTGGTATAGACTCCATCCAGCCGCATATTACTCACCTTTTGAATATTTCCCAGGCGTCAGACTGGATGTGGAAACTTTTCAGAAGTGCCTCTGCACACAGGTAGGTGGTACTGTGCGGCTCCGCAGTGATGCTGTTCCGCTCTGGAAAAGATGTGCAAAGTCTATATAGGTGCCATCCCCCCGCGCTGATGTTAGTTGCTTACAAGAGTTTCCGCATCCCTAGACACAGTGCCCCAAAAGTAAATTGGTGTGACCAAGGCACAGATTCCTACACTTGGGATCTTATTAGTGAATAAAGTCCAACCACAGAACAGGAAGGATGGGAGGGTGGGTGAGGAATCTGTGGATAGATAGTCTCTACTAGAAAGAGGATTACCAAGGTAAGTAACATGTTCTTCTGATAGAGACTTCTAACCACAGGTTCCCCACCTTTTTATTGAGACCAAACCAATACCTATTTGATATTGAGTCTGTTGAAGGACTTAAACCACAAAGTCCTGCAAGACCAAGCGGAAAAATGCCCTTTTCAGCAAACCTGACTGCACAGACAATAGTGTTTTATGAACATTTGGAGGGATCCCTACATAGCTGCTGGTAAATGTCCAGGACAGGCACTCTGTGTGTCAACACAATGGTAGCAAATTTGGCTCTGGTAGAATGAAGATGCCGTACTTCCAGAGGCTGCTTTTTAGCCAGTGCATAACATTCTTTATTGCAGAGCATAAGCCAGCGGGGGATGATTCTCTTCTGCACAGCCTTGCCATTTTTCAATCAAGAGAATCTCTCAAAGAGCTGACTTTCCACCCAGTGCTCTGTGGAACAATCGATGTAAAAGTTCACTGGACACTTGGGTCTCTCCTCCTGAGAAGGGTGAGATGAAGCATGGAATGCCGGAAAGGTGATGTTCTGACCAATGTGAAATGGCACAACTTTAGGCAAGAAAGATGCCTGTGTACAAATTTGGCTTGTCTGGGAAGAAAGTGGTGTATAGCAGGTTGACACAGAGAGCTTGAAAATCACTGATGCGACATACCAATATTACAGCAATGAGGAACACTGTTTTGAGGGTGAGAAGCCAAAAGGAACAACTGTGAAACGGCTCGTGCACATCAGAAATGGAAGGACCAAGTTAAGGTCCCAGAGTGGCATGACAAATGGGAGAGCCTGCTAGGCTAGGGATAAAATAAATAACATGTCAGATAACCTTGCCTTGAGGGAGTCTATCTGCCGAGTATCCCACCAAGTCACACATTTGTTCCAACCACATCCATATACAATTTTTGTTCAGGGACGCCTGGCTGCAAGATGACATCAATCACCTCTGGAGTAAGGTCAAAGGTGTTCAGCTGTTGCATCTCAATCTCCAAGCATGAAGGTGAATATTGAGAGTGTCCATGTGAGGAACCCTGTCAAGTTGCTGTAACACCAGGTCCTCTTAAATAGGCAGCCTGATCGGAGGGCAGGTGCTCTATCCCAGGAGTCCTAGATACCATACCCTTGGTTCCAAATTCAGAGCCCCCAGAATGATTTATGCCACATAGGTCTTGACCTTGAATAGTCAAGGGAGGCATGCTATTGGTCCAGAGTTCCACCCAAGGCAGAACTCATCTCTGAGTGGGAGATGCCTTGGAAATGCCAACAGAGACAAGTGCTGACATAGCGCCTTCTCAGCGGTGGCGAACAGATCGAGTCAAGATTTTCCCCATTCGCGAAGAGACCTTGCGCAACCTCTGAGTGTAATTGCCACTTGTGATTTGCTAAGTGCCGACGGCTGAGCTCATTCGCAATGACGTTTACTGATCCTGACAGGTGGTGCGCCACCAGGAAACTTTATGGGTGGCTCAGCCATTTCTGGAGGCGCAGGGCCTCTTCATACAAGGTCTGTGACCCACCCTGCCCTGATTGTTGCAATACCACATGGTGGTGTTGTCTGTGAGCACTTAAACCAGTGTCCCATTGACGGCTGGAATGAAAGCTTTCAATGGCAAGTGGCTGTCCCTCAGTTCCAGAAGATTGATATGAATACGGGACTCTGCCGGAGACCACAGGCATCTGTTCACTACCTCTCCCAGATAGCCACTCCAACCCAGAAGCAGTGAATTGGTCACCACTTTCAGCTCTGGGTGGGCAAGGGAGGGGGGTCTGCTACTGACCCAATCGAGGTCCAGTACCACAACTGCGGATCTGTTGCAGTCTCCTCTGAAATATAAACGTGGTGGGAGAGGTCCCACTGCAGAGCTCACTTATGTCACCTGCCGTACTTAATCAGCAGGATGCAGGAGCCCATAGTTCTAGCAGCCTCATAGTCGACATTGCTGAAATAAAGGACAGAGGCTGAAAGATTGGAATCACAGCATTGATGTCCTAGACTCTTCTCTGGGGAAAGGCACAAAACAGGACTGTGTCCAGAATGATGAAAGGGAGCATCTGAGAAGGAGTCAGGTGTGACTTTGGCTAGTTGATTGAGAACCACAAAGATGACAGGAGGATCTAAGAAGCCTGGGTTGAAATTAGAGTCAACAGCCAGTCATTGATGTAGAGGAAGACTGGCACCCCTTGACCTCCCAAGGTGTTCTGCCACCACCACCATTACTTTTGTCCTTGGGGCACCGGCCAGACCAAAGAGGATCACAGCAAACTGAAATTGTTCTGCCTCAACATGGACCACAGGTAGTGCTGAAGGGCCTGCAGGATGGGTATACGGAAACAGGCGTCTTGCAGGTCCAAGGCCACCATCCAGTCCCTGGGGTCGATGCCAGACAAGACCTCGGCTAGCATGAGCATTTGAATTTCTCCTTCTAGAGGAAGGTGTAGGTCTAAAACAGGATGAAAGCATCTGTAATTTTTGGGCACCAAAAAGTAGCAGGAATAAAAAACACTTCATAGTTCTGGTGCGGGCGCCGTTTTGTTAGCCACTAAATAGGATGAAGGCCTCCTCCTTATTGGGCACCCCAAGGTAGAGAGAATAAAAAACACATCTTAGTTCTGGTGCAGGCACCCTTTTGTTAGCCCTTTTGGCCAAAGGGCTTGCACTTCCTGCCGCATAACAGAGAGGTGGTCCTCTGTCAGTCGCTGGGAGAATGGTGGAAGGTGCAGTGGTGTGGAAAGGAAGGGTTGGGCATAGAACTTCCGAACTATCTGCAGAAAACACCTAACCAGTGAAATGGAATGCCAGCCCAGCAACAATCATCAAATCTGCCTCCTGTGATCTGCTTAGGGCACTTGAAAGGGGTTTAGCAGGTGGGGCTGCAGGGATGGTGGACTAGATGGTTTATTGAACTTGACAGCGGGGACATGGGCAACACGTCTCAACAGCTAACTGCTGGGCACCTTGTGGAGGTTCAAATGACTGGTGGCATGAGGCGCCTCTACTGAAGTCGTCAAGGAGCGCTAGGGCTGATGCAGGTGGCAAGGTGCTTGGGAGGGAGTATGCCTTGGCACTGCTCTTCTTGAACTGCTTGAGAGTGGAGTCTGTCATCCTGAAGCAGGTGAGTCCCATTGAACGGCATGTTGATTAGAGATGACTGAACATCGCCTGATAAACTGGTGGACCGCAGCCAGGCGTGGTTGCGAATGGCGACACTGGTGTCAATGGGCCGCCCAGTGGAATCAGTGGTGTACCAGCCACAACGGACTGTGAACTTGGCCATGTCAAAACCACCCAGTATGGTCTGGGAAAGGGCAGCTCAAAAATCTTTACGGACCCCTGGGTAGGCTTGAATCACCGAATGCCAAAGGGAGTGGGAATAGCACTCCAGCAGGCTGCTTGCATTCACTGATCAAAGCACAAGGCTGGTGGAGTAGAAGATGCTTTTCCTGAACATCTCTAACTTTTTGACATCTAATCAGGGGGAATATAAGGTAACATGTAAGAGTTAGCTTTCCTAGAGATGCCTGCATCATCAAGCTTTCAAGAGAAGGGTGATGAGATAAAAACACAGGGTTGGCTCGGGCGGGCAGGGATGTCATGCAATATGACAGTTGACTAGGGGCCCAGAACAAGACAGGCCCATGCTCCCAACAATATATCCGTAAGGGCCTTGTTAAAAGGTAAGAGTGACTGAGTGGATGTTTGGCCCTGGCTGAAGGACTTTGTAAGAACATTGGTCTTGGCCTCCAAGATGGGGGGCTGGAAGTCAAGAACTTTGGGTGATCTATGCATTAACACAGCATAAGAAGCATTTTCCTTAGTGGCAGGACCAGGGGATGACTGGAGCTCTGATTCAGGGTATTTATCATGGCCACTGGTGTCCTGCAGGCTCTTATATCAATTCTCCTCCTAGGGTTGATCAATCTCATTACCAGCATCATAATCATTGACCAAATCCGCGCCAAACAGGGAATGTAGGGTGTGCATACGTCTTGGTGGAGGCAGATCTACAGCTGGTAGAAGACCTCTATGGCAAACGAGCATACTCTCGGTCATGGCTGAACAGGAGCTAACTTGGTGTCAGAGACGATAAATGGGGCCCTGTTTTTCGGCATCGATGGAGTCTGTATCAGCATTGAATTACTGAGAACCAGCTAGAATCGAGAAGTCCGGAGATGGAGTGGAGACTGGAGCCAGAGGCAGCCCTGTAGGGGGCTCTGGGGGAAGGGGGGGGGCGGGCTTAGCTGGTGCCAATGATGAACCCACTTGCCATAAACCATTAGGAGAACCTCTCAGCTCATTGGGACCTGCAGACACAGCAGAGTCGGCAAGGATCAAAAGAGTCGGAGTATGGCCTCACAGAACTCTTCGATCTGTTAGGAGTAGCAGACAGCCCCGAAAACTCTGATTATTCTAAAACAACTTGCAGGATTTGCCTTCAAAGTCAAATGACTTCAGGAGGAAATGGAGATATGTGGCACCACCACCGTGACTTTTTAGGGGAGTGTGAGTGGCGGAAAGGAGCCAAATTCCACTTTGAGGTATGGTGTTTTACTTTAACTTATCTGAAGACTTTGAACAAGATGACGGGAGATGTCTGAGGTGCTCCCTCGACTTCTGTATCTTGAACAGAATTAGGTCTGAACTTTCGACTGGGACCGGTCTTGCTGTAGAGTCTTCCAGTACTTCACAATGTAGTTTGCCTCACGGAAGAGTATGGCCTTCGGGCTGATCTACGCACAAACGCTGCAGGCCTTTGAATCGTGGGTCCACCCCATTCATCATATGCAAATCTGACGAGGATCTGTCACATAAAGTTGTTTGCGACAGCCCTCACAGGGTTCAAAGCCTGTCTTTTTGGCAGATGACAATTTCCTTGTAACCTGTAAAACAATTTTTTGATTGAGGTAAGGGTCTCATAGAAACTAGAGGCAGCTACAGATCTGCATTTGGTGGCATGGAAAGAAAGGAAATTATGTCAGCATGTGGGGCCTATATAGTCTCCACACATTGTTTACAGAGTGGAACAGCATATGTGTGAAGCAGCACAGCTCCATCTACCATCGAGCAGAGGTCCTGCTGAAAAGTTTCCGGATACAGATTGACGACTAGGGAAAATTGAAAATGTGAGTAATATGTGGCTCAGAACACTGACATTACATAAAGCATCCTCACTATAAGAGCTGAATTGTAAACATTTTTAACGATGGAAATCAAAACACAGTACACCAGATGAGAACAAAACTGCAAAAAGCAACAATAAATTGCAAAACCAACAGCATATGAAGTGAGGAAGAGAAAAAAAACAATTGTCATACTGAGCAGATAGTGTCTTGTAATACAACTGGCAAAAAACCAGGACCTGAAACATTTGCAAGCATTTTTAGCAGGCTGTGTTGTTCAGATTACAGAAATCCATAAACACTGGCACTGTTATTGCCATCTGAGAAATATCTTGGATAACACTATGTAGTGCAGTATCTCATTCATCTGTGGTGATTCCCATGCTTATTTGAACATTCCACAAAATCATCAGGATCAGAGGATCATCTGTAAAAAAACAGTACACGTGCAGATAATATTGCTTTAATACGAATCGGTAAATACCGAATCGGATATTACCGATTCGGTATTTAACAATTCGGAATTTACCGAATCGGTAGATGATATGTAGCAAGCATATTTAAGAGTGCTTATGTGCATTAAGGATTCGGTATTTACCACCAACTAATAGTTGGTGGTAAATATCGAAAACCATAACAAAAGCAATTTTGTGCTTTTTTTCAACTGTGCCATGTGGCAGACATACATGCCCTTAGGGCATGTATGTGTGCCACATGTGCACCCATGCACTATACAGGGGTGCAACAAGGTGTCAATGTGACACCCTCCCACCCTTGTAGGTCTACCCCCTATTACCGATTCGGTATTTACCGAATCGGTAATTCTCATTCATTCCTATGGGCCTCCAGGCCCATAGGAATGAATGGGGAATACCGAATCAGTAAATACCGAATCGGTATTTACTGAATTTTTACCGATTCGGTGAAATTTACCGAATCATTAGCTGCATATCATTTACCGATTCTAAAATACTGAATCGATAAAATTTGGTATTTTAGAATTGGTAAATGATATGTACCTACATCTGGCCCTTAGTGCCTAATGTGCAAGTTACTTCCCTTCGGTAACGATATATCTGTAAGAAACAGTAGTTAGGGTTAGATTCCTTACCTTAGAATATCCCCAGGCGTCAGAATGGATCCAGAAAGTTTTGCGTAGCAGTACCCCTGCGCGTCGGCAGGCGTCGTCTGTGGCTCCGCGTCTGTCGTCGGCGTCGTGATCGCCGAATGATATCCTTAGAGTACTTAGACGCCGCCCTCGCGCGCTGACGTCAGTTCTTGTACATAGCTTTCCGCGCCAGGATCGCAGAGCCATGCCAGAGACCGACACTGGTGCCATAAAACTAGAGCCCTCAAAGGGAAATACCCTAACCCTAGATATCGGTCCACAGAATGGGGAGGATGGGTGGGGCGGTAAGGAATCTAACACTAACTACTGTTTCTTACAGATATATTGTTACCGAAGGGAAGTAACTTGTGCATCTGAAAGAAACAGGTTAGTGTTAGATTCCTTACCTTAGAATAGATACCCCAGCAATACCAACCCCGGTGGTGGGTCTGCGGACCAAGATCACACCACAAAGTCCTGGAGAACGGAACGGCCGAAAAAGCCATCTCTCTGGACTTGGCTGTTCAGGCAGTAGTGTCTAGCAAACATGTGCAGCGAAGCCCACGTAGCTGCCTGACAGATGTCCTGCAAGGGACTCCCCGACCCAGGGCAGTAGTAGCCACCGTGGCCCGAGTGGAATGGGCCTCAGCCCAACAGAGGGCTCCTTTCTAGCCAAGGAGTAACAGACCTTGATGCACAACACGACCCACCGTGAGATGGTTCGTTTGTGCACCGCCCGTCCCTTCTTCGCGCCCACGTAACCAACAAAGAGCTGGTCGTCCACCCGGAACTGGCGTGTGCGATCTAGGTAGAAGGAGAGCGCACGTTTTGGGTTCAGAAGGAGGAGCCTCTCTTCCTCCTTCGAAGGATGCAGAGGCAGAAAGAAGGTGGGCAAGGTGATGGACTGCCCGATGTGAAAGGTCGCAACTACATTGGGCAGGAAAGAAGGACGAGTTTTTAAAACAACTTTGTCCGGATGGACAGAAAGGAAAGGAGGTTTAGAAGATAGAGCCTGGAGCTCACTCACTCTCCTGGCAGAGGTGATGTCAACCAGGAATGCAGTCTTAAGAGTCAGAAGACGAAGAGGGCAATTGTGAAGTGGCTCGAAAGGAGTGCACATCAGATATGTTAGAACAAGGTTCAAGTCTCACTGAGGCATCACGAAGGGAATGAACACCTTGAATCTGGGGAACAGCAGATAAATTATCCCAGCAGCGAAGTGACTTCAGTAGAAAACAAATTCAATATAGTCCTGGTCAGAGCTTTCGGAGCTAAAAAGTAAAGCTTAAGTGGCACCCTGAGACATGTGTCTCCGACTTAAAATGTGAGTGTGTCTGAAGAACAACTTGAATCTGGCGAATGGCAGAAAAGTTATCCCAGCAGCTAAGTGACATCAGTGGAAAAAAAAAATCAAGATTGTCCTGGTCAGAGCTCAAACCAAAAGCTTCAATGGGACATTGAGAAATGTGTCTTCGACTTTGAGGAATCCTCTCTGGCTACAGCATTCTGCTGTGCCTCATTGGAAAATGTGGACTTCTGAAAAAAAGATTAAGGGCCAGATGTAGGTCGCCCAATACCGGTCGGTAACAGCAGAAATTACCGTATTTTGGCCGTTACTGACCGGTATTGGGAATTTGTAATGTAGGAGGCCAAAAAATACTGATTCAGTAAATACGAATCGGTAAATACAGAATCGGATATTACCGATTCGGTATTTAACAATTCGGTATTTACCGAATCGATAGATGATATGTAGCAAGCATATTTAAGAGTGCTTATGTGCATTAAGGATTCGGTATTTACCACCAACTAATAGTTGGTGGTAAATATCGAAAACCTTAACAAAAGCAAGTTTGTGCTTTTTTCAACTGTGCCATGTGGCAGACATACATGCCCTTAGGGTATGTATGTGTGCCACATGTGCACCCATGCACTATACAGGGGTGCAACAGGGTGTCAATGTGACACCCTCCCACCCATGTAGGTCTACCCCCTATTACCGATTCGGTATTTACCGAATCGGTAATTCTCATTCATTCCTATGGGCCTCCAGGCCCATAGGAATGAATGGGGAATACCGAATCAGTAAATACCGAATCGGTATTTACTGAATTTTACCGATTCGGTGAAATTTACCGAATCATTAGCTACATATCATTTACCGATTCTAAAATACTGAATCGATAAAATTTGGTATTTTAAAATTGGTAAAGCACAAGTTACTACTTGTGTAACGATATATCTGTAAGAGACATTAGTTAGTATTAGATTCCTTACCTTAGAATATCCCCAGGCGTCAGACTGGATCCGGAAATTTTTGCGTAGCAGTACCCTTGCGCGTCGGTAGGCGTCGTCTGCGGCTCCGCGTCCGTCGTCGGCGTCGTGATGACGTCGTCGGAGTACTTAGACGACGCCTCCGCATGCTGACGTCAGTTCTTAGACACAGCTTTTCCGCGCCAGAAACGCAGAGCCATTTTAAAAACCAACACTGGTGCCATTGAAACTAGAGCCCTGAAAGGGGACAACCCTAACCCTAGATATTGGTTCGCAGAACGGGGAGGATGGGTGGGTCGGTAAGGAATCTAATACTAACTAATGTCTCTTACAGATATATTGTTACACAAGTAGTAACTTGTGCATCTGAAAGAGACACGTTAGTATTAGATTCCTTACCTTAGAATAGATACCCCAGCAATACCAACCCCGGTGGTGGGTCTGCGAACCAATAATCACACCAGAAAGTCCTG
The DNA here is from genome assembly GCF_964261635.1 of Lissotriton helveticus. Lineage (NCBI taxonomy): Eukaryota > Metazoa > Chordata > Amphibia > Caudata > Salamandridae > Lissotriton > Lissotriton helveticus. The sequence goes on along the minus strand of NC_136070.1, from coordinate 1,077,567,918 downwards.
GAGGACGGAACGGCCAAAGAAGCCATCCCTCCGGACTTGGCTGTCCAGGCAGTAGTGTCTTGCAAACGTGTGCAGCGATGCCCACGTAGCTGCCTGACAGATGTCTTGTAAGGGCACACCCCTGCCCAGGGCAGTGGTAGCCGCGTCGCTCGGGTAGAATGAGCCCGCAGTCCAACCGGGGGCTCCCTCCTAGCCAAGGAGTAGCATGCCTGGATACACAGGATGATCCACCGAGAGATGGTCCTCTTGTGCACCGCTTTCCCCTTCTTCGCGCCCACGTAACCAACAAAGAGTTGGTCATCCACCCGGAACTGGCGTGTGCGATCCAAGTAGAATGAGAGCGCACGTTTTGGGTCCAGACGGTGGAGCCGCTCTTCCTCTTTAGAGGGATGCGGTGGCGGGAAGAAGGTTGGCAAGGTGATAGACTGCCCGATGTGGAAGGCCGTGACAACCTTGGGCAGGAAAGAAGGTTTGGTACGCAGCACCACTTTGTCCGGATGGACAGAAAGGAAAGATGGAGTACAAGAAAGGGCCTGGAGCTCACTCACTCTCCTGGCAGAGGTGATGGCAACCAGGAAAGCAGTCTTCAGAGTTAGAAGGCGTAGAGGACAGTTGTGAAGTGGCTCAAAGGAAGCGCACATCAGGAATGTAAGAACCAGGTGTAAGTCCCACTGAGGCATCACAAACGGAACAGGAGGAAACGTGTGTGTGATGCCCTTAAGAAATCTATTAACAATAGGGGACTTGAACAAAGAAGGTTGATCAGGCAGCCTGAGGAAGGCTGAAAGGGCAGAAAGGTAGCCCTTGATAGTGCCCAGAGCAGAGCCCTGCTGGGCAAGAGAAAGAAGGAAGAGAAGGACCTCAGAAAGAGGGGCATTGAGGGGATCCACAGCCTTTGCTGTGCACCATGCCACAAATCTGTTCCACCTGCAGGCGTATACCGACTTAGTGGAGGGACGCCTGGCTGCCAGAATGATGTTACAAACTTCAGGAGGCAAGTCAAATGGCCTCAACTGTCGCCGCTCAATCTCCAAGCATGGAGGTGGAGACTGGACAGGTTCTGGTGGAGGACCGTCCCCTGCTGCTGCGACAGAAGGTCCTCCTGAAGAGGCAGACGAACCGGGGGATCGACTGACATACTGAGTAGCTCTGGATACCAGTACCTTCTCGCCCAGTCCGGAGCCACAAGGATGACTTGGGCCCGGTCGCGCTTGATCTTCTTCAGCACTCTGGGCGGAAGTGGTATGGGCGGAAAGGCGTACAATAGACCGCAACTCCACTCGCGACGAAAAGCGTCTCCGAGCGAGTGCCGCCTTGGAAATTCCAACGCGCAGAACTGATGACATTGCGCGTTCCCTTCGGTGGCGAACAGATCTAACCAAGGCTCTCCCCATCGCTGAAAGAGGCCTTGCGCCACGTCCGAGTTCAGACGCCATTCGTGATCCATCATGCACCGACGGCTGAGCTCGTCCGCCCTGGGGTTCAGAGAACCTGCCAGGTGTTGAGCCACCAGGGTCACGCCCTGGCGTTCCAGCCATTGCCACAGGCGAAGAGCCTCTTGACAAAGGATCCACGACCCCACCCCGCCTTGTTTGTTGCAGTACCACATGGCGGTAGTGTTGTCCGTGAACACCTGCACTACACTCCCCCTGACAGAGGGGAGGAATGCCTTCAGTGCCAGACGAATCGCCCTGAGCTCCAACAGGTTGATGTGGAGCCGGGTCTCCGCCGGAGACCAGAGGCCTCTGATCTCCGCCTCTCCCATGTGGCCTCCCCAGCCCTGGAGGGACGCGTCCGTCACAACTACGTGCTCCGGTTGGGGAAGGGAGAGGGATCTGCCGCTGACCCAATCGCGGTCCGTAAGCCACCACTGCAGCTGTCTCGCAGTGCCCTCCGAGATCAGGACGTGGTCGGATAGGTTGCCCTGATGCTGGGCCCACTGAAACTTCAGGTCCCACTGCAGAGCCCGCATCCGCCACCTGGCGTGATGCACCAGTAGGATGCAGGAGGCCATCAGCCCCAGAAGCCGCAGCGTCAACCTGACCGAAACCCGGGATAATGGCTGAAAGATGGGAATCAGAGCCTGAATATCCCGGACCCGCTGTTCGGGCAGATAAACCCGAAACCGCGCCGGTTCCAGAACCGCTCCGATGAAGAGGAGCTTCTGAGAGGGGCACAGGTGTGACTTCGGCACATTTAGAGAGAACCCCAGCTGGTGCAGGAGGTCTGCCGTAGTCTGGAGGTGGCTGACGACTGTCTGGGGCGAGCCCGCCTTCAACAACCAGTCGTCGAGGTAGGGGAAGACTGAAACCCCTAACCTGCGCAGATGAGCTGCGACCACCGCCATCACCTTTGTGAACACCCGTGGGGCGCTGGTAAGGCCGAAGGGGAGCATGGTAAACTCAAAGTGCTCGTGGCCCACCATGAACCGCAGGTAGCGCCGGTGGGCAGGCAGGATGGGGATATGAAAGTAAGCGTCCTGCAAGTCCAACGCTACCATCCAGTCTCCTGGGTCCAGGGCAGCTAGGACCTGAGCCAGTGTCAGCATTTTGAACTTCTCCTTCCGGAGGAAGCTGTTGACGTTCCTTAGGTCCAAGATAGGGCGTAGGCCCCCTTTGCCCTTCTTGGGTACCAGAAAGTAGTGGGAGTAGCAACCACACCCTACTTCTGGCCCAGGAACGCGCTCGATGGCCCCCTTGGCCAAGAGGGCCGTAACTTCCTCCTGCAGAAGTCGCAAATGATCCCCCGATACACGGTGGTTCTGCGGTGGCATGGCTGGAGGAGTCGCCTCGAAGGGGAGGGAGTAGCCCCTTCGGACGATTTGCAGCACCCACCTGTCCGATGTGACAGTGCGCCAGTGGGGGTGGTGATGGCGAACCCTGCCCCCCACTGGCGTCACATGGGCCTGAAAGCACGGACTAGGAGGGTTTTGAGGCGGATGCTGCGGGGGAAGGTGTGGACTGACCTCGCCGTTGCCCCCGACCGCCCGGACGGCGGTTCCCACGGCCGCCACCGCGTTGGGTATTGCCCTGCGGAGCGTGGCTGGCGGCGCGTGTGGGCGCACCCCTTCCGTGGACACGAAAGGAGTGAAAGGCAGCCGATTGCTGGCGCTGGCCCGAGAGGCCCAAGGACTTGGCCGTAGCCCTGGAGTCCTTAAAGCGTGCAAGCGCATGGTCTGCCTTGTCGCCAAAGAAGCGACGGCCATCGAACGGCATGTCCATGAGTGTGTTCTGGACATCTGCCGAGAAGTTGGCGGACCTCAGCCAGGCGTGGCGTCTGACCGCCACCGTCGTTGCCATCGCTCTACCTAGCGAGTCGGTGGTATCCAGCCCACACCTGATGGAATACTTGGCTGCATCCCGGCCCTCCACAAGAGCTTGGCCGAGTTTGGCCCGTACCTCCAACGGACACTCTGGCAGCACCTACGCGACCTTATCCCACACAGAGTGGGTGTAACGTCCCAAGAGGCAGGCGGAGTTGGAAGACCGCAGGCCCAGACTAAGGGATGAGAAGATCTTCTTTCCATATTGGCCATACCTCTTGGATTCCCTGTCCGGCGGCGCCGACGGGAATGCGGTCTGGGAATTGGAGGCCTGGATGACCAGGCTCTCGGGGGTAGGGTGGGAGGACAGGAAACATGGGTCGCCCGGGCTGGGCGGTGGCGTCTGGCCACGTTCCTATCTACGGGCGAACCCGTAGCGGGCTTGGACCAAGTGCCCAGAAGAACGTCGGTCAAGGCCTCATTAAAGGGCAGCAGAGGCTCGGCCGAGCTTGACTGCGGTTTAAGGACCTCAGTGAGGAGGTTGGTCCTCAAGGCCGCGACGGGGAGCTCAAGGCCCAAGGCCTTGGCAGCCCTCATCAGCACCACACTATATGTTGCCCCCTCCTCCAAAGCCACGGTAGGAGGGGAGACAAAGCCAGTGTCCGGCGAAGTGTCCAGACCACTGGCATCCCCAAGGTCACCTGTCCAGTCCTCATGAGACTGACACTCCCTGGTCAGAGGGTCCTCAGACCCCTCCCAGTCCTCTTCATCACCCATCTCCTGAAACTCAGGGTTCTCAACTAACGTCTGGAGCGGCGCCCATCGGGGCCGTCCCGGCGCCTGAACAGGAACGAAGGTGGAACCGGGGACGGCGCCGCCCAAGGACGGCGCCGGAGGCGACACCTGAGGGTCTGACGCCGGGGAGGTCATAAGGTCCACCGGCGACGAACCAGATCCCGAAGGAGGTCCAGCGGCGTCCTGCGGCGCCGGGCCCGAAGGCACCGGCGGCATCGGGATAACGGGAACCTGCGGCGCCGGGCCCGAAGGCGTCGGCGGCGCCGGGGCCGAAGCACCCGACGGCGTCGGGGCAGATCCCCCCGACCCGCTAGGGGTCCCAGACGGGTCCGCTGGGCCCGAAGGCGCCGCAGAGCCCGTCGGAGGAGAGAGTTTCCTCATGGCCATGAGGAAGCGCTCGACCTCCTCCGGCGTCGCGTTTAGCCCAGGGACCGTAGGGTATGGGGCTGGACGCGGCGCCTGCGACTCCGTCGTAGCCGCATGGGTGGTGTCACCTGAACCCCCGGCCGCATCGCGCGAGCGTCGGGGGGAGTCCGAAGAGCGATGACGCCGCTTGGACTTCTTGTGCCGCTTACCTGACGACGACTTCGACCCGGAGGAGTGCCGCCTACCCTCGGAACTGTGGTGGCTCCGAGCCCGCGACCTGTCCCTCGACCTCCCATGGGATTGGGATCTCTCGCGGCGCGGGACCGACTGCCGGAGTTCGAGCCGCCTGCGGGACCGCTCCCGCCTGGCTTTCGAAGAGAGGGCCCGGCAGTCGGAGCAGGCCTTGTCGTCGTGGTCGACGGCGAGACAAGATAAACACACGCGGTGAGGATCCGTGACCGACATCAGGCGGTCGCAATCATCGCAGTGCTTAAAGCCGGGCATCCCTACGGCACCGTCGGAGTCGAAAGACTTCGAGAACAATCAAAAGTGATCAAAAAAGTTAGTCAAAAAATGACTAGGGTTACTGCTTTTTCCAGATCTGCGCTTGCTGGCGCGGAAAAAAGAAGAACTGACGTCAGCACGCGGAGGCGGCGTCTAAGTACTCCGACGACGTCATCACGGCCCCCTCGACGCCGACGACGGACGCGGAGCCGCAGACGACGCCTACCGACGAGCAAGGGTACTGCTATGGAAAAATTTCCGGATCCAGTCTGACGCCTGGGGATATTCTAAGGTAAGGAATCTAATACTAACGTGTCTCTTTCAGATTGATATGTACCTACATCTGGCCCTTAGTGCCTAATGTACAAGTTACTTCCCTTCGGTAACGATATATCTGTAAGAAACAGTAGTTAGGGTTAGATTCCTTACCATAGAATATCCCCAGGCGTCAGAATGGATCCAGAAAGTCTGGCCTGGTCTATAGTTTCAAGATCCAGCAAAGGTTCAGGTAAGCACTTTTTGGCCTGTGAGCTGGTCACAGCAAGGACATGTGCTGAAATACCTAGCATCTCTGCATGAGTCCTATATTCCACTTATGACCGTACTGAGTTTTCTAGATCATTGCCCAAAATACATTTAACTGGGAGGTCTGCACTTACCACAACTCTTTTGAGGCCAGTTACCCCTCCCCAGGAGAAATTAACAACTGGCACACTATGTGTAGTAGTGACATTGCTAGCATTGGTCATTCGGTAATTATCACCCAGTACAATCTGACCAGGGTTCACAAAGTCAGGTGTCACCATAGTGACACTGGCACATGTGTCCCTGTAAGCTTGAGCCACTTTATCATTTATCAAAGGTGTCTGTCTGTACTTGCCCAAAGTATTGGGCCTCACAGTAGTGGACAAAGCCATGTCCAAATCACAGACCAGAACAGCCTGAGTAGGAATCCTGACTAGGCCTGGATCCACCTCAGTACCCATGGTTAACCCCACTATAGCCTTGGGTTGGGAACTACCACTGCTGACTGTACTAGGGGGTGCAGTTGCCTTAGGGGCTGCAGTGGTAGGGGCTGTACCTTTCTTGGTGCACTCACTAAACCAGTGAGAGGCAGTTTTACAGTAATTACACCAAGGTTTTCGTGGGTCATCATTCTTCTTTTTCTTTGCATTTTGGGACTCCCCCTCCTTGGAAGTATTTTGGGGGCCTGTAGAAGACTTCTGGTCTTTTTGTTTCTGATCTCCACCCTTCTGGTCTGCCTTTTTCTGGTCACCACCTTGGTTCTGGGGTCTCTGCTTAACCCTGGTTCTGACCCATTTGTCTGCCTTCTTTCCCAATTCTTGGGGAGAGGTCAGATCTGAGTCAATCAGGTGTTGGTGCAACAACTGGTTCTGACAATTATTAAGGATTTGTTCTCTCATGATCAAATTATACAATCCTGTATAGTCCTTAACTCTACTTCCCAGTAACCAACCTTCCAGAGCCTTAGTGGCACAATCAACAAAGTCAGTACAGTCCCGAGTCTGAGCCTTTTGGGTATCTCTGAACATTAACCTGTACTGTTCAGTGGTTAAGTCAAACCCCTCAATCAGAGAACTCTTCAGGACAGGGTAGTTGTTAGCATCCTCATGACTAACAGTGAGGAGCTTGTCTCTTGCTTTTTCTGAAAAGGAGAGCCATAGGATTGCAGCCCACTTACTTTGGGGGACCTGCTGTCCAATGCAGGCCCTCTCCAAAGCAGTTATCCACTTGTGGATGTCATCCCCATCGTTGTAGGGGGGCACAATATTGCTCAGGTTTCTAGTATCATAGGACCTGTCTCTATCCTTAGGGATATTGCTGCCACCAGTGGAATCTAATCCACTTAACTTTTGCTCCCTTGCAAAAACAAGTTTAGCTTGGGCCAGGGCTGTTTCCTCTTTCTCTATCTGAAGATGGACAGCTTTCATCCTAGCCTCATGTTCTCTCCTCTGAGGGGAATTCATTCCTCTCTGAGAACCCCTTGAGGCATTAGAGAGGAGAGACTCTCTGGACAGAGACCTCTCCCTTCTATTGCCTGGATTAAGTCTACTGTTAGGCCTGGGAAGGTGCAAACCTTCTCCATTCCCAAGTAAACGTAGGTTAGCCTGGCTAAGCCTTCTGACCTGGATCTGGCTATCATCTCCCTCCTCAGAATCATCTTCCTCATCTGCATCCTCATCTACTTCTGGGGCTAAGGTGTCATCTTCTGTGTTGGGACCTCCTTCACCTGTGTTGTCTGAGGGGCCTGGTTTAGAGGCCTTCTCAAGATCAGCTGACTCTAGGACTTCTATCAGGTGTTGGATGGTAGGGTTGGAACCCTGTTTCAACTTCCTTGAGGTACACAATGACCTAATTTCTCGGAAGCTGAGCATTTCATATCTGGAGGGTGCCCTGGGAGGGTCACTTTCCACAGGTGGAGAACTGGCTGGTTCACCTGTGCCAGACATGACTAGTGAGGTGTGGTGTGTGCACCTACCTACACTGAGTGTTTACCTACTAGAACCTCTCTAGGAGTTGTAGTCAGGGTGTGCTAAGCCCTTTGGTCTACAACAACGTATTCTAAGCATTGTTATATGTACCTATGGTACCTAATGTGATCTTTCAAATGATACTCAAAGATTACAATTGGTAAAACAACAGCAAGCTCAAATCCCACCACTGCCACCAATGTGACAAGTTGGCCTGGTATATGATGTTCACTATTCGAGTGAGCACCTTGCACCAGTCCAAACGGCCCTTATGGTGATTGGTTGTAAAGTCAACCTTATAGACCAGCTATACTAGTGGTAGCATGGACAAAAGCAGTCTTAGGCTAAACTCAAGAGGGCATGTGAAGCCAGCTGTTTTACCAAATGCAATCCCTTTAATACCAAATGAAAGGACACCACACACGTTGTATATTCAAAATATATGTATTTATTTCTAAATAGATCCCCTTAACTCTTTATGAGCACAGGAGCACAAGTGTATAACAAATAACTCAATATAACATACAATAAGTTGCACAATATGGATAGGCCCTGGTGGCCCTTAAAACCATATACTAAAATAGTGGTATAAGAACCACGTCACGAACAATGGTAAGGCCTAGGGCCTTGGGAATCGCTGGGCCTACACTGGACTAACAATAGTTAGGGAGCAGGAGGCCCACAGGATGCGGGTGCAGTGTCTAAATGCACATGCGTGCACCAATAGAAGTCAATGGGTGCGTAAAGTTAAGGGGGCGTGGCTTGGCGACTGCCGAGCATGGACGCCTGAGCCCAGAGCTCCGTGCTGGCCTCGGCGTTTATCCTGATTACAGCATTCCCCCGGCGGCGCTGACGACCCTGCGTGATGCCCCGGTGCAGCGAGGCGCCTGGGCAGTGATTGGGAGCGGAGAGAGGGTCCTGGTGGCGGCGGGCCCGGAGAACGGCGGGGCCTCGCCCACGGCGACCGGCCATCTTGCTTGCGGCCCGGAGAGGCCTACAGATCCCCGGCCTCGCGTGGTGAGGGGCCGCGGGGGTGACCGCGCGTCAGTGGTCGGACGGAAGTCGATCCTTGCCCGCGGACCGCTCCCTGCCGCAGGCTGGAACGGGCGCCCAGCTGAGTAGGCGCCCGTGGATTATCGCTGCACCCGGAGCGGCGGCTGACGGGGACTTGGAGGTGGATCCTGGTGAGCTGTACCGCGGCCCCGTTGCCCCTGGCCTGCGGCGGCGGTGCGGTGACCGGAGGGGGGCGGCGCGCTGCTGCACTTTGCGCCATCCTACCTGAACTGCGGCACCACTTGGGGACCTGCCTGGCTGCTGTGTTTGTGGCGCGGCGCGGCTGGTGGCCCTGAGGCGTTCTACGGCCCGAGGGAGGCTGACCGGCAGACCATTATATGGGCGGTTGGTGCGCACACGGACTGGACAGCTATTTGGAGAGAGCACCCCGTCCAGGACTTGGCAGTGGCAGAATTCACGGAGGTGATGCCTTGATCCCTGGGGGAAGTAGTCCGGGGTGCGTTGTGACCCCTCAGGGGCCCTTGGCGATGGAGCTGGCCTAAAGGCGATGACAGGCCCTCACTGGATGCGGGAGTGTCCGGCCGGATTGCCCTATCTCCCATGAGGCCTTGCAGGGGGTTCTAGCCGGAGAGTGCTGAGACTGGAGAGGGGTGCCCCGCCGGATCGGTGGGTGCCTGCGGACCCACGCCATCGCCTGGAGAGGGGACTGGTGCCTGAGCATTCTCGCGCAGGTGGCTGACCTGGCTGAAGTACTGGTAGTTTGACCAGACGGAGCGGTGAAGGCGCGATCCTTATTCCTTACAGGGGCACCTCGAGAGGCTGGGGCCCCGAGGTTGGCACGACTGCCGGGACCCAGAAATACATCATGGGGAAGCCGCGGAAGGGAGCGGGAGCGGCGTCGGCCGACCAGGCGGAAGACGTGCCCGAGACTCAAGGTCAGAGCTCGACTGAGGGCCAGAGTGCAGGACTACAACAGCAGCAGATGGATCAGATTCTCAAGGCCATAATGGACACGAGGGACGCGCTGCGGCAAGACATTGCTCAGGTATCGACAGGCCTAGGCTTGCTTCGGGCGGATCACGACAAGCTCGCTGATCGGGTCAAGTCTGCGGAGTTGGTGCTGGAAACGCTGGAGCCGGCCCGAAAGGCAACGGATGCCACGATGGAAGACCTATCGCGTAGAGTGCGTCAATTGGAACGGAGGGCGGAAGATGCAGAAGGACGCAATAGACGCAACAACATCCGAGTGGTGGGAGTGCCGGAAAATATTGAAGGGTGTGACATGGTCTCCTTCTTGGAGAACTGGCTGCGAGATGTGGTGGTCCCTGAGGGCCTGACGCACTTCTACACACTGGAAAGAGCTCACAGGGTCCCGGCCAGGCCCCCGGCGCCGGGCCGTCCTCCCCGACCGGTGGTTGCGCACCTGCTGCATTTTAGGGACCGGGACATCATCCTGCGACAGGCCAGGACGGCTGGACCGTATAGGGTGGACAACGCCCCGGTCTCTCTCTTCCCCGATTACTCTCAGGAGGTCCAACGTAGTCGCTTCTCCTTCCTGGCGGTCAAGAGGGCCCTTCGCGACAAAGGTGTGCAGTACTCCTTATTGTTTCCGACGCGCTTGAAGGTGATGGTGGACGGAGTGGCGACCTTCTGCGATACACCGGAGGACGCCTGGCAGTGGCTGGAGCGGTACCGAGCAGCAAGGACGGCGCTGGCACTTGGGCTGAGGCAGCGGAGGAGCGGCCTAAGCCACATAGGAGTAGACGCAACCGGAAACGTACGCAGAACAGGATTTCCCCATCTGCATCACAGACGGAGCTGGAGAGACAGGCTCCCCTGCGGGCGGTGTCGGTCATCTCTGGGGTGTGTCGGAGGCACCATTGGTGGACTCAGGCTCCCGGCAAGGGTCAGATGAAGCGGAATTTGGGGGCTCCGAGAAGGGTCTTGAGGAGCTCCCTCAAGTTACCCCACAGACGGCCGATAGCCTGCTGGACGAATGATCTTCACCGATGCTGAGCGCAGTACAGTAAGAGGGCTTGATCAGCCTGTGACATTCACTCTGTGGGAGACACTGGGGGATCGCTTACTGGGGCGCTGGGAGGAACGCTTTCTTCAGTGTTGATGGGCGGCTGCCGGGTAATGTGAGGGCTCTAGAAGACTGGGGCTGCGCTTGGGGGAAGGCGCTGTTGGGGTGAAGAGATTAATATGCTCGAGGTCAACGCTTCACGGTGTGATGGGTCGCTTGCTGTCCGGCTTGGCTGGTGTAGGGTCAACCCCTCTACCTCACATAACTGTGAGTCTCTGGTGGTTACCAGGGTTCCCCGTTAGCGGGGGTCGGGTTTGGATGGGTAACAACTGTTTGGCGCCTGTTCTGGGGGAGGGTGGATTGGGGTTGTTTTGGGTTCCAGGGGTTTGCCGGTGTGCCGTTAGGGTTGTGTGAGGTTGGATCCAGCTATCTGCCTACCAATGGCGGCTAGACTGGAGTTAAAGTGTATCACTTGGAATGTGCGGGGGCTCAACTCTATGAGGAAGAGATATAAAGTGCATGCATATTTGGTCCGCAGGGGGGTCCAGGTGGCCTTTTTACAGACAACACATATAACGCAAGCAGAGGGGCAGGCGCTACAGCAGCGATGTAGGGGGCAGCTCTTTTATACCCCTTACTCCGCTTATGCCAGGGGTACGTTGATCTGGGTGCGCGCAGGGGTCCCCTTTCAACCTGTGACAACGATGGTGGATTCTGACGGGAGGTTTGTTGCTGTGTTTGGACGTCTAGATGGCCGGGATGTTACGCTTTGCAGTGTCTATGCCCCGAACTCCGATCAGGCCGCGTTCTTCTCGGCGCTTTCGAGGAGGTTGGCATCCCTTTTGGTGGGCACTGTGTTTATGGGGGGCGACTTTAACTCGGTGGTGGATGTAGACATAGATCGTTCCCACCCTCCACTGGCACAATCAGTAGTGCGCAGGGTGGCTAAGGCGCAAAGGACCTGGCAGGAGGAGTGGGGCCTTGTGGATACATGGCGAACACACCACCCCGCAGACAGGGATTATTCGTTTTACTCTGCACCCCACGATCTTCATGTGCGCCTCAACACTGTTCTCTGCACACCTGGGGCCCAGGAACTCACGCATCGCAGCGAATACTTGGCGAGGACTATCTCAGATCATAATCCCTGTTTGCTCACGGTCCTCTGGTCGCGACAACGGCAGACGGTTCCTACTTGGAGACTGAATCCGTTGGCGCTGGAGGACCCAGTGTTTGCAGCAGAAGTAAGGGAGGGCATTGAGCATTACTTTCAGGAGAACGCGGGGTCAGCGACTACTAGGGCGCATGAGTGGGATGCCTTCAAGGTGGTAATGCGGGGTGTGTGCCTCTCCTCCACAGTGGGGTCCGTCGGACGTTGTTAGGCGACTTAGAGCGGGAGGAGATCTGCCTGCGGCAGGCGGAGAGGGCTAGCCACGTTGCGGGGGGCAGTGCGGAAGAGGTTCTAGCAGCTCGGGAGCGAGTGGCTATTCAAGTTGAGAGGCTTCGCTGTTTCGATTATAGAGAATACATGGTTCGGGCGCATGCAGAGAGAGATCGGGTGGGAACGTTGTTGGCGTGGCTGGCCAACCCACATACCAGGGGCACTCCGATACTGTCACTGACCACACCCGCGGGGGACCTGGTTCACTCGCAGAAAGAAATTAACGACCAGTTCCTGGATTATTACACGGCACTATACCGGAGCAGGCTGACGGTGCCATCGACTGGCTTAGATACTTTCTTAGCAGAGGCGCAATTGCCACAGTTAGGTCCGGAACAGGGTGATGCGTTAGGTGCTGCCATATCTCTGGGGGAGATTAGAACGGCGGTTAAGCACATGGCAAGGAAAAAAACGCCGGGGGCAGACGGCTTGCCGGTGGAATTTTACGCCTCATACATTGACATCTTAGCACCACGATTACACCAGGTGTATGGTGAGGCCTGGGAATTAGGCAGGCTGCCGCCGTCTGCTAGAGAGGCGATTATAGTACCGCTATTGAAGAAGGGCGGGCTACCTACCGCAAGGACGGCTTATCGTCCGCTCTCCATGCTTACTGTGGATTATAAGGTGCTGAGCAGGATCTCGGCCTCGCGGCCGTCAGTGCACATGCGTATGCTGGTACACCCGGACCAGTCGGGTTTCATTCCCACGCGGAACACCTCGACGTGCATACGGAGACTGATACGGGTCATGGCAGTCGAGGGGGAAGGTCCGTCGGGCGCGGCGGTGCTATCGGTAGATATCGAAAAGGCATTCGATAGTGTGGAATGGTCGTATCTGTTCTGCGTGCTTCGTAGGTTCGGGTTGGGGGAATAACTTCGTCCGTTGGACGCAGCTGCTGTACAACTGCGCCACGGCCAGGGTTCGCACGGGCCGTTCGTTGTCAGCGGCGTGTCCGTTGGAGAGAGGCACCCGACAGGGTTGCTCCCTGTCTCCGCTTCTCTTTGCGTTAGCGATCGAGCCCCTGGCGCAACAAGCTCGGCAGGGTCAACACTATGAAGGGGTGTTGCTGCGCGGTGAGCCACATTATATCTCCCTGTATGCTGATGACCTCTTACTCTATCTGGCCGATGAGGAGACTTCGGTGCAGGGGGCGCGGGCCCTCCTCCGGGAGTTCGGGGAGATGTCGGGCTGCGGGTTAACTGGTCCAAGACTTGTTTATTCCCACTGGCACAGAATTGCGCTCAGCCAACGGCACTGGGGGGCCTACGCTGGGAGTCGGAGTGCTTGCCTTATCTTGGTGTCTACATTTATCATACCCACTCGCTCCTTTATAACGGAAATGTGGGCAGAGCGGTGAGGGGCATCAGAGGCAGTATGGGGTTTTGGCGCACCCTTCCGCTGTCTGTGGCCGGACGAATAGCGTTACTAAAGATGGTGGCCCTCCCACGGTTGCTTTACTTCTTCCGCACGTTACCGGTGTGGATTCCGGCTTCCTTCTTCAAGATGTTACGATCAATGGTCATAGGGTTCATCTGGGGCTCCGGCAGGAGACGTGTGGCGTTGAACACCCTGCTCCGATCACGGGAGGACGGAGGACTGACAGTACCGGATTTTGAGTGGTACTATCTAGCTGCGCAGCTGCAGTGGCTCACGCAGGTGGTGGCACGGGAATTTAGAGGCCCAGACGGTCCGCAGGGCAGAATTATACAGCGCCATGTCCTGTCCTTTATAGTGCTCCAGCACAAGCTTCGGCTGGACCAGCTCACCCTTGAGGAGCGTACCCTTCGTCAATGTTGGTTGTGTACCCAGAGGCGGGCGGGTATCGCCGTCCCGTATGCCCCGGAGATCCCTCTGGGCATGTGCACTGCCCTCCCCCATTGCGGGGATTTGTCGGCGCTGGCCGGTTGGGAAGACCGCGGGGTCCACATGATAGGGGACCTGTATAGAGATGGTATATTACTTCCATTCCATGAGCTGCAGAGCGCCTTCGATCTGCCGAGGGGTGACTTTTTATTACATACAGCCGTGGTGTCGGGAATCCGGAAACATTGGAAAATGGGTTTGGAGGAACCTCCCACGTCCTTAGGCTGCCAATACGTCACGATGGCCGCCGGTACTTTCAAGGCTATCACCTGCTTATACAGGAGATTGGCGTTGGAGGGACTGCCTCCCTTGGACGGGCTGAGGGCGCGCTGGGAGAAGGACCTCGGCCAGTCGATCCCGGAGGCGACCTGGCCACGGCTAGTGCGGAGGGCCTGGAAGGGCACACGCAACGTCCGGTTTCAGTTGATCCAATATTTTACACTACACAGGGCCTATTTGACGCCAGTCAAAATCCAGCAGGTCTTTGGGGGAGCCCAGTCAATGTGCCCTCGGTGTACCGCAAGAGGAGCTGACTTTGGTCATATGTTTTGGTCTTGCGCAGGGCTGGGTACATATTGGACTGATGTTGTGACATGTTTGAATGGGATCACGGGGCGTCAGATTGAAGTGAGCATGGGGACCTGTTGTGAGAAGTTGGCCTGATATATAGTGCTCACTATTCTAGTGATCACTGTGTATCATACCAAACAACCCTTATTGATGATTGGTTGTAAGTCAACCTTTCAGACCAGCTATCCTTGTAGCATGGACACGAGCAGTCTTCAGGCTAAACTCTAGAGGGCGTGTTAAGCCAGCTGTTTTACCATCACATATACCCCTTGAACACCAAGTGAAAGGACACCACACAAGTTTTTATGAAAATAAAGGATATTTATTTATAACAAGTCTACCCTGAACTCTTTATGAGTCAGGGAGCTAAGCACAATACAAAACTCCTACGAAAATACTTTAAGTTGCACAGTTTACACAAATGCCCGAGGGGCACGAAAAACCATATGCTACAAAAGTGGAATGCGAGCGAAATACTAGCAGGTAAGTAACAAGATCCAGAGGCTTCAGGATCGCTAGGACTACACTACTGAACCCAAGGTTAGGAGCAGGAGGCCTATGGAGATCGGGTGCAGAGTGTGCACTCTCACGCGGGATGCGGGAAGAAGTCTATGGATGCTAGATCTCGTAAAGTTAGTGTTATCGGACGAATCCGACTAGTTAGGCTGAAAACGAAAAAGGATCTGGACACTTAGATAGTGAACCTACGTTGGAGCACCGAAATGCTCGAGTTACCTAGCCCAGGGGCTGCGGCTGCATAGGGTTCAAAAGACGTCGGGAATCCTCGTTACAGTCTATGGACCCTGAAAGAAGAAGTTGCTGGCAGGCGACCAGTGATGAAGTTCGATGGGATCCAAGCCTGGATCGGAGTTGAAGATGACCTGAAAGCAGAGGGGACTCAGTTCTTGATCACTAGCCAGTGATCAGATGGGCACCAGGATGGCACCGGATGAAGGCACCTCGACCAGGTGAGTGGGCGACGCTTGGCTCTGCAGTCTCTCGGACCAGGAGGCGTTGTCGGCGACCAGGATGGAGGGGCGAGCTGTCCCACGAGGGTGTCTGCTGTCGGCGCTGCTGAAACCAGGATTGGAGCAACAAGCCTTGGCAAAGGCAAGCCCACGCGGTGGACTCAAGATTGCGTCTGGAGTGGACCAGGAGGGTCCAGGGTGCTCCTCTGTTGGAGGGGAGCAAGGGCCAGTCTGGAGCAACCAGACCAGCGATGGAAGTGTCGTGGTTCGTCGTCTGGAGGGCTACAAGCCAGCAGGCAAGTGGCCGGACAACGCGATGAGCAGCAAAGAGCAGAAGGGCCCCACGCAGATCTCGTGGATGCTGGAGGGCTGGACTTCGGTGCTGGAGCTGCTCAGGGTTAGGGCTTCTCAAACCCCAATGCACTTACTCGAGGGTCTCTCGGGGGTCGTGCTGGTGAAGCGTCGTGCAGGTCTTGAAGATGGCCGGTCCCCCGGGTCTCGTCACACCCACGAATCTCAGCTGGGCTGGATGATGTAGGTAGAGGTCAGAGATGGAGGGAAAACCGGGTCTCGTCGAGCTGGGCAGTCTTGATCCGGAGGATGGACTTCAGCAAACCGCAAGAGCTTCGATGGTGCCTGCTGGTGCAGGGTGGCTACTCCTTAGCCACAAGGGAGAGTCTTCAGAAGAGTCAAGAGTTCCTTTCGTGGGAAGTAGTTTCAAGATTCAAGATTATCTAATTTGGGAAGGGGGCCTGCTCCTATCTTTATACTAAGAAAAGGGGCTGGCACGCAACTAAGTCCTGCCCTATGGGTGGGACTAGGAGGGGGGTGGTTACACCCCTCTCCTTTGTCCGGTCTCTCCCCAGCTCAGGGGCTGGTGTGCCCCAGGAACTGGTTTGAGCCGGCATATGCGCAGTGAGCACCGGGGTGCCACTTGCAGTCACCTTCCTTTCAGCCCTGCCTACCTGGAATACACAAAATCCTGTCTGGGATGGTGCTGGCACCGCCCCTGACAGGAAACCCTTTGTCCATGCCTCCGTTGCTGGAAGGACTCCCAGCAGCAGGAGGGCAGACTTGTGTCTCGGTGGCAGCATCCATTTTGTGGAGCTGACGCTATGTCTGACTTTAACCGGGGTTCACAGTTACATACATGTCGTGTCCCTCTAGAAGGGTGGAATGCTAACCCCGTCGCCAGAATTGGCGAGGGGTTAGTATTCCAATTCGTATGACACCTTACTCGACATGTTTTGATAAAGCGATACCAGAGTTGGCATATAACCGCGAGGATTATAATGCACTTAAGAGTATATGGTATGCGATATTATGGAAACGGCTAAGGGATGGATCCCGAAAGCCGCAGACAGGCTCAGCTCATGCCAGAGCACCATCTCACACGATTCCAAGCACTCTGCCTTCAGGATTGATAAGGCCTGCCATAGGAGTGACTGATAGGAATATATGTGTCCATTTTAGGGTTAGATATAGGAATACTATATCTAAAGCAAAGGGTGTTTACACCACCTTGCCCCAGCTGTCGTGCAGCCAGTTGTGTCTGTTTGGGTGGCCAGCAAGGGGTGGCATAATACATGCTTCAGCCCCTGGTAGGCCCTGGGTACACCTATGCCCTGGATACCTAAGGTATGCTGTACAGGGACTGATAAGGTGGCCCAGTACCAATTGGTAAGATGCACCTAAGGTACATGGTTGTAATTTAGAGACAGAACAGCTAGGCTGTGGGTCTGATTAGCAGGCCCACAGCCAGGGAAAGTCGTAAATCAGTGAAGCAAAAAGCAAAAATCTGGGGTGGTGTGGTTCTGAAAATCTGGATTCGTATAATAGTACTGGACTCGAGAATAAAAACTTCGTCGAAATAGGACGAATTTGGTATCAAAAGACCGAGAATGACGAGTACATCATGTACATGTATTTTCGGCGTATTCGAGTGACGATTTCACCTCGAAATCGTCATTTACATTCTAAACCCTTAGCTCCCATTTACATGTTGCCCTTTACATAGGCCTTAATCCAGTTGAATTTGATTCCACAAGGACACATACTCCTTAATCGACTTCTCCCTGACCTCAGTACAAGTTAGAACCATTGCCCCAGGCCGAACTCGTTAGGTCAGTTCCCTCCCAGTGGCCGAGCAAGATAGCATCTAGGCTCAACCAGCCATAAAACCATTTCAGCGCGCACACCTGCCATATCTCGCTCACATCTTTCCTCCACTCCTTTTCTTTACTTGCTTTATGATGGGGAGGTGACCGTTTTTATTGGGGGTCCAGCGATATCTGATGAAATGTTGGGCCTTGCCGGATGATTTGTTATGGGCAACACGACGTGAAATATGTACATGTCATCATGACTCTGCTTTCCTTTTGTAAACCAGTAACTATAAATGAAATACCACGAATTCAAAGAATGTTTTGCCCAAGGCCGAAAATCATGTATAAAGAGAGAAGCCTGACTTCGTGAAAGTGTGCAGTCTCCTGAGAACATACCCGTATTGTACTTCTAGGACCCTGTTACCTTGGTTGCAGCCAATAAACTAATCTTTGACTTCACCTAGAAGACTCTGAGTTTCTGTAGGTCTGACTCCGGAAGAACCCGAGGTCTCTGGGTGTTGATTCTCTGACACCGCTGGGTTACCGGTTCTGTGCCGGTTCTTAAAAACCCAGTACCTCAGTTGGCGCCCAACGTTTGGGGCGATTCCAGTGGTACCAGTCAGCCTGAAGATCGTGAGGAGCTTCGTGTGGAAATTCCGGAGGAGGGCCCACCACCTCATCGACCCCTGCATGTCGACGTGGTCCGAAGGTCTTTGCTGCGAGGTTCCCCGCTTCCCGACGGCTACAAGGACTGCTGCCCTGGCTATCGCCCTGATGTTGGACCCTTGAAGTTTTCGGTAGAGCGAAACACTGAGACGAGTCTTCTGGTGATGCCATCGATATTTTCAGTTAAGTATAAGTGGAGCGTCTCCCAGTCCTTAGTTGGACTTACTTTGTGGTATCTTTGGGATACAAAAGGTTTTGTATTGGTACTTGCAAGCACCATAACCGAAGGACTCGTGTATTCACGAGAAATATCGTAATCGATAAATCCTTTGAAGTTTTGGAACTAGACTAGAGAGCGAGGATGCCTAGTCTTAGACTTGGGAATTTATTTTGTCTTGGTAGTAATAATAGGGACTCCCGATTGGAGGACTCATGTCCGGTTCCTCCAGTTGGAACTCCGACTTACGAGCTATATGTTAAACATGGGGTAGGCCCCATCGTTTACAACGAAGTATGGATTAAATACACTAGGAAAGATGGTGTTTTAAAATGGCCCCAATATGGTAGCTTTGATTCTGAAATCTTAGACAACCTTGAAGTGAAACTCTTTAAAAAGAAAGCCCGGCCGGCGATGTTTGACTCTTTCCGCTTATGGCGCAAAGAAGCCAAACAAAAAGAAATTAAATTAGCTAAGAAAAATAAGAGAGAAGGAGGACTTTCGGTAATGCAAGCTGCCGTGCAGTTTAAAGATAATGAAGAAGAGCAGATGAATGAGCAGTTGCACAGGCAACGTAAAATGGCAATAGATAAGTGTTATCCAGTTTTGCCGTCTCTTCAGCAAGAGGCAGCAACAGAGCGTGAAAAAGACCCATTAATGTCGCAATTATTAACTTCACCACCCCCCTATGCACAGAATGCCACAGCACCCCCGCAACCTTTAGTTGCACAAGCTGCGCCTCCTGCTTTTCCACAGCACCCACCAGCTGTTCTTCAGCTGGCTCCTACTTCTTCGGTGCAGCCTCCTCCAGGCCCACCGACCACTTCTGTTTCACCTGTGTTTTCTACGATTTTGCCTACTGTACTTTTTACATCTCCTAATGCTCCCTCTACGATTCTGCCTAGTACCACATCTATTTTCCCTGATACCTCTTCTGCCATCTCTACCCCCGCCTTATCTCACCCCGTTTTTCCATCTGTTTGTCCTTCAATTTCACCTTCCATTCGGCAGAAAATGGCCAGCACTGTTACTAATCTTCTTTTACCTCTTTTCGGGTCGCCTGCTACGACCCCTAACATAGGAAGAAGACAGTTGCGAAGTCAACTGCCTGATTATCAAGAGAGAGATTCCCTGAATAGTTTAGCTCGGAAATTGGTCATGGACACTGCAAAATATGATGTACAGTCTGTCATGGAAGTCTTCCATCAATGGGAAGCAGCGACACAGAGATATGTTTTCGAACAAATGTGTGTCTTTCTTGGCAAGGATTTAGAAGACAATGATCAAGAATGCATCCCACAAGAAATGTGTCGTGTACGATTTAAGTTTGGAGAGGGTATGATTGTAGGTCCAGATGTGGAAAAGGCAGTTGAAATGTTATTATCATACCGAAGTATGGGAAACAGTTCTGGGTCACCATCGGAATCTAATACATCCAGTAGGAAAAAGGCATGACAATACCCTATGAGAGAAGTTCCCCCACAGTGGAGAGAGGGTGACGCGACTGCTGTCCCACCTGTCCTGCCACACTTTCAGCGTGTATGGGTACATGTCCCATGGAAGCGAGCTGAAGTTTTAGCACTCAAACAAACATTACCAGATCCGCGTAAAAATCCTGCAGGGTACTATAAAGAATTGTCACAAACTGCTGGGTCATGTATAATGAATTTGGCCGATATCGATATGTTATTTGGGAATGTTGTTCCACAGCCCTTATGGGGTAAAATTCGTCATGTAGATCATGACCAGGAATTAGGTGACACGTGGGCTAATATTACTGCTGCAGATGCCCGACAAGTTGGTGGTGCCAAGCCTGAGCCTTTGATAGCAGAACTACCTGGTAGAATAGTAGATTACATGAAAACGATAATGCCTGCAATACGCGTAAATTGGGATAAGTTGTCTGCATGCAAGCAAAAGAAAGAAGAAACTGTTTCAGATTTCTTCACCAGATTTGAAGAAACATTCATTGACCATAGCGGTCAAGATATGACCACGGAAGGTGGTCAGAGATTGTTTGTCGATAAATTCGTGCACAATCTGCTTCCAGAATTATGTAGGAAATTAAAAGATTCAGAAAGTTCTTGGGCAGTCTCATCTTCAGCGCAGATATTAGCTACTGCACAATACTACGAGAATAGAGACAAAGATGAGAAAGATAAAGTAGAAAAGAAAACTAGAGAACTCAAAACGAAGGTTTTGCTACAGCAAGCCTATCCGCCACGTGGTGGTGGTAATCAAAATAATAATGGTCAGAATCACTACCAAAATACTTTTCAGCAGCCTCAACAGTATCAGAGAAACTCGCAAAGATTCGAGTATGCTCAACCCCGTGTAGGCCCCAACCAGTGTTTATATTGCAAACAAGAGGGTCACTACAAATATAATTGTCCTGCCCTGCCACAACGTACGAATGGAGTTCCTGGCTTTAGAGGTCGTGGCAGTCAGCAAGCACCTAGAGGTAGAGGACGTGGAAACGCCCCTCAGGACGCGCGCCCCCTTCCGCCACAAAACTCTATGAACAGGTTTGATCCGCAGAATAACGTATCTGACAGGACCACTCAATACTATGTTGATGAGTATTACACAGAAAATGAGCAGTGGGAGAATAATGATTGCTAGGACTGCCATAGACAAAGAGAGGGAGTTGTTTCAGTTCCAGTAGATCAGAGTGGACCTTACGTTGAGGTGATTACATCAGGTGTGTCAGAACCTTTTCTGTTGGATAATGGTGCTACAAAGAGTTCTATTATGCACTCCAAACTCCCTGGCGCACCTTTGTCTGGCAAAATGAACGTTTCTGTAGGTTTTTCTGGCGCCCCAGTTAGAAATCCGATTTCTGACCCTTTATCTCTTTCTGTTGGTCCTTGTGAATTCGAAGTACCCCTTATTCTGACGACAGGTTGTGGTGAGAATCTGCTAGGATTGGATTTGTTAAAGAGATTGTATGCGACTTTGTATTGTTCTCCTTCAGGAGTACAACTCACTTTAGGTAAGAAAGTGGTTTCTCCTATGTATTTGTCGAGAGATGCACTTCCAGCAGAATTGGCACTTCTCCCAGATATTCTTTGGGCTACTGGTCCTAATGATGTAGGTCTTTTAGAAATTCCACCATATGTTGTAACATTGAAGTCGAATGTCAAAATGCCACGAATTCCCCAATACAGAATATCTAATGAGGGTGAAAAAGCTTTGCTAGCGATTGTTTACGAGTTGATTGAAAAGGATGTGATTGAAGAAACACGAGGCAATGTTTGCAATAGTCCTGTTCTGCCTGTTTTAAAACGAACTGACCCTTCTCAGCCACCTGTGTATAGATTCGTGATTGATCTTAGAGAAGTAAATAAGATAGTTGTGCCACAATTCCCAGTTGTCCCCGACATTACCACATTATTAACTATGATTCCAGCTTCTGCTTCATGGTTTTCAGTGATTGACCTAAAGAATGCTTTCTTCAGCATCCCAATTGCTGAGGAGAGCAGGGATATTTTTTCCTTTAGTTTAGGAGGTCGAAGCTTCCGCTTTAAACGCGCTCCTCAAGGCTACTGTGAAAGCCCCTCAATATACAGTCAAGCTCTGAAAACACAACTTGACACGATTGTTTTACCAAAAGGTGCTACTCTTGTACAGTATGTGGACGATTTGCTCGTTGCTGCAGACACTGAGAAAATTTGTAGAAAGGCCACATTGACATTATTGCGTCAGCTGTGTGATCTGCATCACAAGGTGTCACTTTCCAAGCTCCAATATTGCCGACAAGAAGTGACCTACTTAGGTCACCTCTTATCGAAGGAGGGAAGGAAACTGACCCCAGAAAGAATTCAGGCAATTGCAAAATTGAGTGTGCCAAGAACACAGAGAGAAGTACGTGCTTTCTTGGGCATTACATCGTACTGTAGACAGTGGATTCCAAATTTTTCGTTATTGGCCACACCCTTGGTGGCATTAACGTGTAAAAATACACCCAATCCCATTCCTTGGTCTGAAGATTGTCAGAAAAGTTTTCTCGAATTACGCACAGCATTATGTTCGGCTCCTGTGTTAGGTACCCCCAACTACAGTAAGCCTTTCACATTGTACGTCCACGAGAAGGAAGGCTGTGCATTGTCTGTGCTGACTCAGTTATTCGGAGATAGACAGCGGCCATGCGCCTATTTTTCGTCAACTTTGGATCCGGTAGCATGAGCATTGCCAAGTTGTTTAAGGGCCACAGCAGCAGCAGCTGTTTCCATTCGACAGTCTGCTGGTCTAGTAATGAATAATACACTAATCGTGATGGTCCCGCATGCAGTAGACACATTGTTAAATAGGACCAAGACACAGCACTTAACTAGTGCTCGACTGTCCAGTTACGAATTGACGCTGCTAGCGAGCCATGTGCACATAAAAAGGTGCAGTACCTTGAACCTAGCCACATTGTTACCAATTGCAGAGGAGTCAGATGCTTCAGAACAGCACGACTGTTTTCTCACAACAGAGGAAGAGACAAAAGGGAGAGTGGATTTATTAGACACTCCTCTTGCTGAATGTGATGGTACATTATGGGTAGATGGTTCATGCTTTAAGCTCCCAAATGGGAACGTGACTACAGCATATGCTGTCACAACTTTGCACACAGTCGTTGAAACTGCGCGAATACCACATGGTTCAGCTCAAGCCGCAGAACTCGTAGCACTTACGAGAGCATGTGTGTTGTCTAAAGGAATGAGAGTGACTGTCTACACTGACAGTCAGTATGCTTTTGGAGTGGCTCACAGTTTTGGACGATTGTGGAGAGAACGTGGGTTCCTGACTTCGCATGGAGCTAAGATTCAGCATGGTCAGTTGGTGAATGAGCTTCTTGAATCACTGACCTTGCCCCTGCAAATAGCGATCGTGAAATGTAGTGCTCACAAGAAAGTGACTGATGATGTTGGTCGTGGAAATGCATTTGCTGATGAAACCGCTAAGGAAACTGCAAAGAATGTGATGAGCCGAATGTATGTTGCGAGCCCAGAAAGATGGACTGGTGATGTTGGAATATGTGAGGACACGATAGAGAGCGTGAAGTCCATCCAAGCTGAGGCCACGGAGAAAGAGTTAAGCACGTGGAGAGAAAGTACAGGAAGAATGGATGCAAATGGTTGTTGGATTGAATTGACAGAGCATCAGAGATGGTTGTTACCCGATGCATATGTGCTTGCAGTGGTTACAATGGCTCATGGAATGGCCCATATCAGCGTGAAAGGGATTTGCGAGTTGTTGGCCCCAGTGTGGAAGAATTCGGGGATTCCCAAGTGTGCAGAGAATGTTGTCAAGAATTGCATGGTATGTCTGAAGCACAATCCTGGTAGGGGAACCCCAACTCCAGCTGGTCATTTTGCACCTCCTACGTATCCGTTCGAGGTTTTGCAGCTAGATTTCATACACATGGAGAGGTGCAACAACTTAAAATACGTGCTCGTGGTTGTTTGTGCCTTCTCAAGATGGGTAGAAGCCTATCCCCTAAAAGACAATACTGCCTTGTCCACAGCAAAAGCCCTTGTGAAAGAGTTCTTCCCCAGGTTCGGAATGCCTAGAATGGTCTGGTCTGACAACGGAAGTGAATTTGTGGGTCATGTGATGAAAAGAGTGTGTGAAGGGCTAGGCATTAGGCAGAAGTTCCACGCTGCAAATCACCCCCAATCAGCTGGATTAGTAGAATGTTACAATGGCACGCTTAAACTTAAATTGGCCAAAATCCAAGCGAGCACAGGTCTTAAATGGCCTGACGCTCTACCCTTAGCACTCCTATCCACCAGAATGACTGTGCATTCGCGAGTGAAACTGAGCCCCTATGAAATCATCTTTGGTCGGCCAGCCAACATATAGGGGGGGTGCCTAGGCCCACGAAATTCAGCGAGCTGCAACACCCTATTTTGCTTGATTACTTGTATGAATTGACGGCTAAATTGCGTGTTTATATCAACAGGTCCACAACACCTTGCCTCCGGTCACTGAGACTCCGGGTCACTCCATTGAACCCGGTTCATGGGTCCTAGTCCGCAACTTTCAAAGAACAAGAAACGACCAGCCCAGATGGACCGGGCCTCACCTCGTCCTCCTGTCTACAAGGTCGGCTGTTAGGGTGGAGGGGAAGGCCAATTGGGTCCACGGGATCCATTGTAAGAAGATACCCTTCCCTCTGCCACATGACCAATGGGTCCAGAAAGGAGGCACTGACTCAGAGCGCACAACTGATGAACGTGTAAAAGAAACTAACCCTGACTGTGAAAGCGAGAACATTTTTCGAGAAACTGTGCCACCCCCAGAACAATTGAACCCTGTGGAACCTGAACTACTATTTCTGGACCAGACAGTACCCGGGAAAAGACGCTACAATTTACGACCAAGAAAAACAGACTAATTAAAAGTGATTCCTTTTTGTGATCCGAGAGAAAACCCTATGGACTAATAAAATGTGTCTTTCCCCAAATCCTATTTTTTAAAGTGCAGATCTCCCATCTAGGTAACTTGCTTATTTTTGTTTTTTCGAACCGCCATCCGGGTTCCGCTGCTAGGGTCGCGGTTGATTAAAGACTTTTGGGTGCAGCTGACGACGTTAGGTCGGTAGTTCTGGTTGGTCCAAGGGAGTTGCCCTAGACTGACGGAAGCATCCTTTAGCAGAGGCAACCTACCACCGCGGGCAGCACCTTAGAGAGGATGGAGTTTCCTGATGTGGAGAGGCCTGCCAAACAAATGAACTTTAAGCAGAGACTTTTTTACACGATGACGAAGAAAAGTTTTATAATAGTGTGTATTTTTATGCTATCCAGCGTAATGGTCTTTTTGATAAGCTATGTTTTATGCTCTTTTCATGTGACATTTGCGCCCACTACATCACCCATACCTCCTCCTACTGTTTCCTCCCATTCTTTCCACCCTCTGCCTGACCACGAATCAAATAGGAGATTAGAGTTCATTAATAACTCCTTCGTTCAGTTATTACACCAACACCAACTTGTAATGAACACAACTAACTGTTGGGTGTGTGGTCTCATGCCTCACACAACGGACAAAGGTATCCCCTATTTGGTCCTGCCATTTAGTCACAATGGTTCAGTCTGGGCATATAGGACAATGTTCATATATGCACGAGAAATCCAACCCCTACGTTCTGTAAAAGACAACCTCAAGACTAGCGCCCTAGTCAAAGGTATAGTTGACATGATCAAGGAAGTAACTTCCTATGAAGGTACTCCGGATGATGAGATACTTGCATATGTAGGTTGGAACGTGACCGGATATGGCACTACATTAAGTAAGAAACAGCAAGCCAAAAGATCGTCCCCTATCTGGATCGTACCCCATCAAGGTCACCTGTGTCTGCAAGGTATTGGCAAGAATCCCAGAGCTCAGCTAGGGAAGAGTGTCTGTACAGAAACGTATGTTTTTGGATCTCAGACTTCCCCTGCGTTTTTAGCCGCTAAGGGTACTTATTTCATCTGCCATGATAGAGCCTATACATGGTTGCCCCCTGACTTCTCGGGCTCATGTTTTGTTTCATTCCTGTTACCTCCCACCTACACAGCAGCGGCGGATTACCATTGGACAAGGGTAGTTAAAGGTGTTTTGAGTAAAGAAGACACTGCAGGTCAAGAATTTGGTGACTTTGCAATGGGTTTTCTGCCGTTCTGGGGAGCCATGGCTAACAGCAGGAACATAAGGCAATTGACAAGGGTAGTTGAATCCACCGTGACTGAAACTGCTGGTGCCCTTAGTAACCTGACTGCTGAGCTCCAGTCGGATCGACTTATGACCCTTCAGAACCGGGTCGCTTTGGACGTAATACTTGCGGACCGAGGTGGAGTATGCAAATTGATCCAGTCTAGTTGTTGCATTTTCATCCCAGATAATGCTCCAACAGTGTACAGGGCCATCTCCAAACTACATAAGATTTCCGAATCTATTCATGTGGATAAAGGAGATTGGTCGTTAATGGGATGGTTCTGGGAACTGATATCTGCCTGGGGATGGAAAATTCTGATGGTCATTGGGATGGTCTTAGCCATTCTTTTCCTGTTCTGTCTATGCATACAGTGTGCTCCTGCAATATGTGGCCTCTGTGCTACATCATGTGTGAGGAAGCCTGTGTCAAGAGATGAACTAAGCACTAGAATGATGTTACAGCAACATCTCAATGACTTTAGGAATATAGATCTGGACTCAGACTAACATGAGGATAGATTAATTGCCTATGTAAGGGCAAAAGGAGGGTCTGTGGTTCTGAAAATCTAGATTCGTATAATAGTACTGGACTCGAGAATAAAAACTTCATCGAAATAGGACGAATTTGGTATCAAAGACCGAGAATGACGAGTACATCATGTACATGTATTTTCGGCGTATTCGAGTGACGATTTCACCTCGAAATCGTCATTTACATTCTAAACCCTTAGCTCCCATTTACATGTTGCCCTTTACATAGGCCTTAATCCAGTTGAATTTGATTCCACAAGGACACATACTCCTTAATCGACTTCTCCCTGACCTCAGTACAAGTTAGAACCATTGCCCCAGGCCGAACTCGTTAGGTCAGTTCCCTCCCAGTGGCCGAGCAAGATAGCATCTAGGCTCAACCAGCCATAAAACCATTTCAGCGCGCACACCTGCCATATCTCGCTCACATCTTTCCTCCACTCCTTTTCTTTACTTGCTTTATGATGGGGAGGTGACCGTTTTTATTGGGGGTCCAGCGATATCTGATGAAATGTTGGGCCTTGCCGGATGATTTGTTATGGGCAACACGACGTGAAATATGTACATGTCATCATGACTCTGCTTTCCTTTTGTAAACCAGTAACTATAAATGAAATACCACGAATTCAAAGAATGTTTTGCCCAAGGCCGAAAATCATGTATAAAGAGAGAAGCCTGACTTCGTGAAAGTGTGCAGTCTCCTGAGAACATACCCGTATTGTACTTCTAGGACCCTGTTACCTTGGTTGCAGCCAATAAACTAATCTTTGACTTCACCTAGAAGACTCTGAGTTTCTGTAGGTCTGACTCAGGAAGAACCCGAGGTCTCTGGGTGTTGATTCCCTGACACCGCTGGGTTACCGGTTCTGTGCCGGTTCTTAAAAACCCAGTACCTCAGTGGCCATGGGATTGCAGACCCCACTCTCCTACATAACCCCCCCCCAAACTTAGGGACATTAAACTAACCTTGACCAGGTGAGTCTTCTTGCTCTAAGTGGAAGTACCTGGAGAGACCATCTGCATTACCATGGTCAATTCCTGGGCGGTGCTCCACTGTAAAGTCCATCCCCTGTAGGGAAATGGACCACCTAAGAATTTTGGGGTTTTCACCCTTCATTTGATTTAGCCATAAGAGGGGCTTATGGTCGGTCTGAACTTTGAAGTGAGTACCAAACAAGTATGGCCTCAACTTCTTCAGGGCCCAAACCACAGCAAAGGCCTCCCTCTCAATAGCTGACCAACGTTTCTCTCTAGGGGTCAGCCTTCTGCTTATAAAAGCAATGGGCTGGTCATGACCATCAATATTCAGCTGAGATAGAACAGCTCCCACACCCAACTCAGAAGCATCTGTTTGGACAATGAATGGCTTGGAGTAGTCTGGACTCTTGAGAATAGGTGCAGTGCACATGGCCTGCTTTAGGTCATCGAATGCCTTCTGACAGCTAACTGTCCACTGAAGTTTCTTTGGCATTTTCTTACTTGTCAGGTCATTAAGTGGGGTCACAATGGTCCCATAAATTCTGACAAATTTCCTGTAATAACCAGACAGGCCCAAGAAAGCTCTGACCTGTGTCTGGGTGGTTGGAGGAGCCCAGTCCTTTATGGCCTGTATATTGCTCTCCAGAGGTTGAACTTGGCCTCCACCTACAAGGTGGCCCAAGTATACAACTTGACTCTGCCCTATCTGGCACTTAGTAGCCTTGATAGTGAGGCCTGCCTTTTGCAGGGCCTCTAAAACTTTCCTCAGGTGGATCAGGTGATCCTCCCAGGTGGAGCTAAAGACAGCAATATTATCTAGATATGCTGCACAAAAGTTATCCAACCCAGTGAGAACTTGGTTCACCAACCTTTGAAAAGTGGCAGGGGCATTTTTCAAACCAAAGGGCATCACCACAAATTGGTAATGACCTCCTGGGGTAGAAAATGCTGTCTTGGCCTTGGCATCCTCAGCTAACCTGATTTGCCAATAACCAGCTGTTAGGTCAAATGTACTTAAGAAAGTTGCAGAAGCCAACTTATCTATCAGTTCATCTGCCCTGGGTATTGGATGGGCATCTGTCTTAGTGACAGCATTGAGACCCCTGTAGTCTACGCAAAACCTCATCTCTCTCTTGCCATCCTGGGTGTGAGGTTTAGGCACTAGAATTACAGGACTAGCCCAAGGGCTCTCTGAGGGTTCAATGACTCCCAATTCCAACATCTTTTGTACTTCAGTTTTTATGCAGTCCCTGACGTGGTCAGGTTGCCTGTAGATTTTACTCTGTATAGGCAGACTGTCTCCAGAGTCCACCTCATGTGTGCACCAGTTTGTCTGACTGGGGGTCAGAGAAAACATTTGTCTGAAGGATTGAAGGACTTGCCTACAATCCTGTTGCTGATGCTCAGAGAGGCTGTCAGAAAAGACTACACCATCCACTGACCCATCATCAGGGTTCTGAGTGAGCAGGTCTGGGAGAGGGTCACTCTCTTACTCCTGTCCCTCATCTGTGGCCATGAGCAAGCCCATGTCCTCCCTGTCAACAAATGCTTTGAGCCTATTCACGTGAAGTACTCTGTGAGGGCTCCTGAGAGTTCCCATGTCCACCAAATAGGTGACTTCTCCCTTTTGTTCAATG
This sequence comes from Lissotriton helveticus, assembly GCF_964261635.1. Lineage (NCBI taxonomy): Eukaryota > Metazoa > Chordata > Amphibia > Caudata > Salamandridae > Lissotriton > Lissotriton helveticus. The sequence continues at coordinate 1,077,538,794 of NC_136070.1, read as the reverse complement.
ATTATGTGGGGTCCAGACCATTTGTCTTGGAGAGCTGCTGGGGCCACTGGCTCCAACACCCACACCTTCTGTCCTGCATGGTATACAGTTAGGACAGCCTTTTGGTCATGCCAAGCTTTTTGAAGTTCCTGGCTGGCCTCAAGGTTTTTAGATGCCTTCTCCATGTACTCTGCCATCCTGGAGCGGAGACCAAGTACATAGTCCACTATGTCAAGCTTAGGCTTTTTGAGAGGTAACTCCCATCCTTCCTTCACAAGACATAGGGGTCCTCTTACAGGATGTCCAAACAAAAGCTCAAAAGGGCTGTAACCAACCCCCTTCTGTGGGACCTCTCTGTAAGCAAACAGAAGGCAGGGTAAAAGGATGTCCCATCTTCGCCTAAGCTTTTCTGGTAACCCTTTTATCATCCCTTTGAGGGTCTTGTTGAATCTTTCAACAAGCCCATTGCATTGTGGGTGATAGGGTGTGGTGAATTTGTAATTGACACCACATTCCTTCCACATAGCAGTCAAGTATCCTGACATAAAGTTTGCACCTCTGTCAGAGATCACCTCCTTAGGGAACCCCACTCTGGAGAAAACTCCAACCAGGGCCCTTGCCACAACAGGAGCTGTAGTGGTTCTAAGGGGAATAGCTTCTGGATACCTGGTGGCATGATCCACTATCACCAGTATAAATCTGTGCCCAGATGCTGTTGGGGGGTACATTGGTCCAACAATGTCAATCCCCACTCTTTCAAAGGGAACCCCCACCACAGGTAGTGGTATAAGGGGGGCCTTTGTTGTGCCACCTGATTTGCCACTGGCTTGGCAGGTGATACATGAACGACAAAAGTTCTTAGTGTCCTCAGACATATGGGGCCAGTGAAAGTGTGGGGCAAGCCTGTCCCAAGTCTTATTCTGGCCTAAGTGACATGCAAGGGGAATTTCATGGGCCAAGGTGAGAAGGAAACCTCTCAGAGTCAAGGGGATGACCAGCCTCCTGGTAGCACCAGGCTTGGGGTCTCTTGCCTCAGAGTAAAGGAGTCCACCGTCCCAGTACACTTTATGGGCACCTGTGGCATTCCCTGCAGCCTCAGCAGCAGCCTGCTGTCTGAGGGGTTCAAGAGAGGAACCGTCTAACTGTGCCTGCCTCAAGTCTGCCCTGGAAGGGCCCCCTTTCCCAAGAAACTCAACCTGTTCAGGTTCAAGCTCTTCTAGGACAGTTCCTTCTGGGGTCTTGGGGTCAGTCTCCTGAGAGAGCTGATCCTGTTCCTGAGGCAGGGGGGAAGGGTCAACCTTACCCCTACTGCTCTTTCTCTTGGTTAGTGTCTGGTCCATTGTTCCAGGATCCAGCACTAGTTCAGCTGGGCATTTCTTGGCCTGTGACCTAGTCACAGCAAGGACATGTACTGACAAACCTAACATTTCCACATGAGTCCTATACTCCACATCTGACCATAAGGAGGATTCCAAATCATTGCCCAAAAGACAGTCCACAGGGAGGTCTGAACTAACAACAACCCTTTTGAGGCCATTTACCCCTCCCCAGGAGAAGTTAACAAGTGCCATACTATGGGAGGTAGTGGCATTGCTAGCATTGGTCACCAGGTAGTCTGCTCCCAGTATTACCTGGTCAGGGTCCACAAAGTTAGGTGTCACCATGGTGACACTGGCACAAGTGTCCCTGTAGGCCTGAGCCATTTTTCCATTAATCAAAGCCGTCTGCCTGTACTTGCCCAGAGTACTGGGACTTATTGTAGGGGTCATATTCATGTCCCCAGTACAAACAAGAACAGCCTGAGTAGGTGTTCTGACTAAGTCAGAGCCCGCCTCAATTCCCAGGGTTAACCCCACTATAGCCTTGGGAGGATTACTACCACTACTAAATGTACTAGGGGGTGCAGGTGCCTTAGGGGCAGTAGTGGTAGGAGTTGGGCCTTTCTTGGTGCACTCACTAAACCAGTGAGTATTACTTTTGCAGGACTGGCACCATGGTTTCTTCTGACCATTCTTCTTCTTTTGGGAATTCTGGGAATTCTGGGACCCACCCTCTTTAGATTGTTGGGGCCCTGTTGAAGACTTCTGGTCATTTTGCTTGTTCTCATTACCCTTGGGATCTGCTTTCTTCTGGCCACCACCCTGGTTCTGGTTCTGCTGCTTGACCCTTGTCCTGACCCATCTGTCTGCCTTCTTTCCCAATTCTTGGGGAGAGGTCAGATCTGAGTCAATAAGGTGCTGATGCAACAACTGATTCTGACAATTACTTAAGATTTGTTCTCTCATAATTAGATTGTATAATCCTGTGCAATCAGTAACTTTACTTCCCAGTAACCAGCCTTCAAAAGCCTTAGTGGCACAATCTACAAAGTCAGCCCAATCTTGAGACTGAATTTTCTGGGTGTCTCTGAACAGCAACCTGTACTGTTCAGTGGTTAAGCCAAACCCATCAATCAGTGTATTTTTCAAGACTTGGTAATTGTTAGCATCCTCAGCTCTAGTAGTGAGGAGCTTATCTCTACCTTTGCCTTCTAAGGAGAGCCACAAAATAGATGCCCACTGACTCTGGGGGATGCACTGGACAGTGCAGGCCCTCTCCAAAGCAGTCATCCACTTGTGGATGTCATCCCCTTGTTTAAAGGGGGGCACTATTTTACTCAGGTGTCTAGTGTCAAAACTCCTGTCTTTATCCTTAGGGATATTGCTGCCACCAGTGGGGACTACCCCACTTAACTGTTGCTCTCTAGCAAAGGCAAGCTTCTCCTTGGCAAGGGCAAGTTCTTCCCTCTGAATCCTCAGATTAGCCAGTTTCATCCTTGCTTCATGATCTCTTCTCTGAGGGGAAGTCAGTCTCCTCTGGGGAGAGATCATTCTCCTCTGAGCAGAAGCATGAAAAAGCACAGAGATGTTGGAGTCACTAGAATGAGATCTATCTCTTCTAACTCCAAAGTTAGGCCTGCTTAGGGTCAGTACTGGGGGTCCCCCAGATCCTTCCCTATGTAGGTCTAAGTTGGCCCTAGGAAGCCTGACTAGCTCAGCACCATTGTCTGCCTCATCCCCAGAGATTTCCTCTTCCTCCTCCTCCTCCTCTTCTACTTCTGTTTCAGGGAGGTTGGAGTCTGGGTCACCACAAGTACCTTCTAAGGGGGGCATGCTCCCATCTGTCTGAGAAGCTTTCCTAGCATCATAAGTCTCTAAGAGACCTAACAGAAAAGGAGTGGTAGGGTTAGAACCCTGTTTTAGTTTCCTGGAGGTACACAATTGTCTCATCTCCTGGAAGCTAAGGCCTGCATATCTGGAAGTGACCTGTGGAGGGTCAACAGCCATAAGGGGAGTCTCTGAAGACTCTCCATGGGTAGACATGCTTCTAGTGTGGTGTAAGTGATGCACCTACCTACACTATGGGTTTACCTACTGATCCCTTGCTAAGAGTTGTAGTCAAGGTGTGCTAAGCCTTGTTACACTACAACAGCTGGTTCAGTAGAACTCAGAGTATTCTAAGTTAAGTTATATGTACCTGGGTACTTATGTGATCTTTCAATTGATATTCTTAGGATACGTGCGAGGTAAAACAACAGCAAGCTCAAATCCCAACCGCTGCCACCAATGTGAGAAGTTGGCCTGATATATAGTGCTCACTATTCTAGTGATCACTGTGTATCATACCAAACAACCCTTATTGATGATTGGTTGTAAGTCAACCTTTCAGACCAGCTATCCTAGTAGCATGGACACGAGCAGTCTTCAGGCTAAACTCTAGAGGGCGTGTTAAGCCAGCTGTTTTACCATCACATATACCCCTTGAACACCAAGTGAAAGGACACCACACAAGTTGTTATGAAAATAAAGGATATTTATTTATAACAAGTCTATCCTGAACTCTTTATGAGTCAGGGAGCTAAGCACAATACAAAACTCTTACGAAAATACTTTAAGTTGCACAGTTTACACAAATGCCCGAGGGGCACGAAAAACCATATACTACAAAAGTGGAATGCGAAATACTAGCAGGTAAGTAACAAGATCCAGAGGCTTCAGGATCGCTAGGACTACACTACTGAACCCTAAGGTTAGGAGCAGGAGGCCTAGGGAGATCGGGTGCAGAGTGTGCACTCTCACCCGGGATGCGGGAAGAAGTCTATGGATGCTAGATCTCGTAAAGTTAGTGTTATCGGACGAATCCGACTAGTTAGGCTGAAAACGAAAAAGGATCTGGACACTTAGATAGTGAACCTACGTTGGAGCACCGAAATGCTCGAGTTACCTAGCCCAGGGGAAACGCTGGAGCCGGCCCGAAAGGCAACGGATGCCACGATGGAAGACCTATCGCGTAGAGTGCGTCAATTGGAACAGAGGGCGGAAGATGCAGAAGGACGCAATAGACGCAACAACATCCGAGTGGTGGGATTGCCGGAAAATATTGAAGGGTGTGACATGGTCTCCTTCTTGGAGAACTGGCTGCGAGATGTGGTGGTCCCTGAGGGCCTGACGCACTTCTACACACTGGAAAGAGCTCACAGGGTCCCGGCCAGGCCCCCGGCGCCGGGCCGTCCTCCCCGACCGGTGGTTGCGCACCTGCTGCATTTTAGGGACCGGGACATCATCCTGCGACAGGCCAGGACGGCTGGACCGTATAGGGTGGACAACGCCCCGGTCTCTCTCTTCACCGATTACTCTCAGGAGGTCCAACGTAGTCGCTTCTCCTTCCTGGCGGTCAAGAGGGCCCTTCGCGACGAAGGTGTGCAGTACTCCTTATTGTTTCCGACGCGCTTGAAGGTGATGGTGGACGGAGTGGCGACCTTCTGCGATACACCGGAGGACGCCTGGCAGTGGCTGGAGCGGTACCGAGCAGCAAGGACGGCGCTGGCACTTGGGCTGAGGCAGCGGAAGAGAGGCCTAAGCCACATAGGAGTAGACGCAACCGGAAACGTACGCAGAACAGGATTTCCCCATCTGCATCACAGACGGAGCTGGAGAGACAGGCTCCCCTGCGGGCGGTGTCGGTCATCTCTGGGGTGTGACGGAGGCACCATTGGTGGACTCAGGCTCCCGGCAAGGGTCAGATGAAGCGGAATTTGGGGGCTCCGAGAAGGGTCTTGAGGAGCTCCCTCAAGTTACCCCACAGACGGCCGATAGCCTGCTGGACGAATGATCTTCACCGATGCTGAGCGCAGTACAGTAAGAGGGGTTGATCAGCCTGTGACATTCACTCTGTGGGAGACACTGGGGGATCGCTTACTGGGGCGCTGGGAGGAACGCTTTCTTCAGTGTTGATGGGCGGCTGCCGGGTAATGTGAGGGCTCTAGAAGACTGGGGCTGCGCTTGGGGGAAGGCGCTGTTGGGGTGAAGAGATTAATATGCTCGAGGTCAACGCTTCACGGTGTGATGGGTCGCTTGCTGTCCGGCTTGGCTGGTGTAGGGTCACCCCCTCTACCTCACATAACTGTGAGTCTCTGGTGGTTACCAGGGTTCCCCGTTAGCGGGGGTCGGGTTTGGATGGGTAACAACTGTTTGGCGCCTGTTCTGGGGGAGGGTGGGTTGGGGGTTGGTTGGGGTTGTTTTGGGTTCCAGGGGTTTGCCGGTGTGCCGTTAGGGTTGTGTGAGGTTGGATCCAGCTATCTGCCTACCAATGGCGGCTAGACTGGAGTTAAAGTGTATCACTTGGAATGTGCGGGGGCTCAACTTTATGAGGAAGAGATATAAAGTGCATGCATATTTGGTCCGCAGGGGGGTCCAGGTGGCCTTTTTACAGACAACACATATAACGCAAGCAGAGGGGCAGGCGCTACAGCGGCGATGTAGGGGGCAGCTCTTTTATACCACTTACTCCGCTTATGCCAGGGGTACGTTGATCTGGGTGCGCGCAGGGGCCCCCTTTCAACCTGTGACAACGATGGTGGATTCTGACGGGAGGTTTGTTGCTGTGTTTGGACGTCTAGATGGCCGGGATGTTACGCTTTGCAGTGTCTATGTCCCGAACTCCGATCAGGCCGCGTTCTTCTCGGCGCTTTCGAGGAGGTTGGCGTCCCTTTTGGTGGGCACTGTGTTTATGGGGGGCGACTTTAACTCGGTGGTGGATGTAGAGATAGATCGTTCCCACCCTCCACTGGCACAATCAGTAGTGCGCAGGGTGGCTAAGGCGCGAAGGACCTGCAGGAGGAGTGGGGCCTTGTGGATACATGGCGAACACACCACCCCGCAGACAGGGATTATTCGTTTTACTCTGCACCCCACGATCTTCATGTGCGCCTCAACACAGTTCTCTGCACACCTGGGGCCCAGGAACTCACGCATCGCAGCGAATACTTGGCGAGGACTATCTCAGATCATAATCCCTGTTTGCTCACGGTCCTCTGGTCGCGACAACGGCAGACGGTTCCTACTTGGAGACTGAATCCGTTGGCGCTGGAGGACCCAGTGTTTGCCGCAGAAGTAAGGGAGGGCATTGAGCATTACTTTCAGGAGAACGCGGGGTCAGCGACTACTAGGGCGCATGAGTGGGATGCCTTCAAGGTGGTAATGCGGGGTGTGTGCCTCTCCTCCACAGTGGGGCCCGTCGGACGTTGTTAGGCGACTTAGAGCGGGAGGAGATCTGCCTGCGCAGGCGGAGAGGGCTAGCCACGTTGCGGGGGGCAGTGCGGAAGAGGTTCTAGCAGCTCGGGAGCGAGTGGCTATTCAAGTTGAGAGGCTTCGCTGTTTCGATTATAGAGAATACATGGTTCGGGCGCATGCAGAGAGAGATCGGGTGGGAACGTTGTTGGCGTGGCTGGCCAACCCGCATACCAGGGGCACTCCGATACTGTCACTGACCACACCCGCGGGGGACCTGGTTCACTCGCAGAAAGAAATTAACGACCAGTTCCTGGATTATTACACGGCACTATACCGGAGCAGGCTGACGGTGCCACCGACTGGCTTAGATACTTTCTTAGCAGAGGCGCAATTGCCACAGTTAGGTCCGGAACAGGGTGATGCGTTAGGTGCTGCCATATCTCTGGGGGAGATTAGAACGGCGGTTAAGCACATGGCAAGGAAAAAAACGCCGGGGGCAGACGGCTTGCCGGTGGAATTTTACGCCTCATACATTGACATCTTAGCACCACGATAACACCAGGTGTATGGTGAGGACTGGGAATTAGGCAGGCTGCCGCCGTCTGCTAGAGAGGCGATTATAGTACCGCTATTGAAGAAGGGCGGGCTACCTACCGCAAGGACGGCTTATCGTCTGCTCTCCATGCTTACTGTGGATTATAAGGTGCTGAGCAGGATCTTGGCCTCGCGGCCGTCAGTGCACATGCGTATGCTGGTACACCCGGACCAGTCGGGTTTCATTCCCACGCGGAACACCTCGACGTGCATACGGAGACTGATACGGGTCATGGCAGTCGAGGGGGAAGGTCCGTCGGGCGCGGCGGTGCTATCGGTAGATATCGAAAAGGCATTCGATAGTGTGGAATGGTCGTACCTGTTCTGCGTGCTTCGTAGGTTCGGGTTGGGGGAATAACTTTGTTCGTTGGACGCAGCTGCTGTACAACTGCGCCACGGCCAGGGTTCGCACGGGCCGTTCGTTGTCAGCGGCGTGTCCGTTGGAAAGAGGCACCCGAAAGGGTTGCTCCCTGTCTCCGCTTCTCTTTGCATTAGCGATCGAGCCCCTGGCGCAACAAGCTCGGCAGGGTCAACACTATGAAGGGGTGTTGCTGCGCGGTGAGCCACATTATATCTCCCTGTATGCTGATGACCTCTTACTCTATCTGGCCGATGAGGAGACTTCGGTGCAGGGGGCGCGGGAACTCCTCCGGGAGTTCGGGGAGATGTCGGGGCTGTGGGTTAACTGGTCCAAGACTTGTTTATTCCCACTGGCACAGAATTGCGCTCAGCCAACGGCACTGGGGGGCCTACACTGGGAGTCGGAGTGCTTGCCTTATCTTGGTGTCTACATTTATCATACCCACTCGCTCCTTTATGACGGAAATGTGGGCAGAGCGGTGAGGGGCATCAGAGGCAGTATGGGGTTTTGGCGCACCCTTCCGCTGTCTGTGGCCGGACGAATAGCGTTACTAAAGATGGTGGCCCTCCCACGGTTGCTTTACTTCTTCCGCACGTTACCGGTGTGGATTCCGGCTTCCTTCTTCAAGATGTTACGATCAATGGTCATAGGGTTCATCTGCGGCTCCGGCAGGAGACGTGTGGCGTTGAACACCCTGCTCCGATCACGGGAGGACGGAGGACTGACAGTACCGGATTTTGAGTGGTACTATCTAGCTGCGCAGCTGCAGTGGCTCACGCAGGTGGTGGCACGGGAATTTAGAGGCCCAGACGGTCCGCAGGGCAGAATTATACAGCGCCATGTCCTGTCCTTTATAGTGCTCCAGCAGAAGCTTCGGCTGGACCAGCTCACCCTTGAGGAGCGTACCCTTCGTCAATGTTGGTTGTGTACCCAGAGGCGGGCGGGTATCGCCGTCCCGTATGCCCCGGAGATCCCTCTGGGCATGTGCACTGCCCTCCCACATGGCGGGGATTTGTCGGTGCTGGCCGGTTGGGAAGACCGCGGGGTCCACATGATAGGGGACCTGTATAGAGATGGTATATTACTTCCATTCCATGAGCTGCAGAGCGCCTTCGATCTGCCGAGGGGTGACTTTTTATTACATACAGCCGTGGTGTCGGGAATCCGGAAACATTGGAAAATGGGTTTGGAGGAACCTCCCACGTCCTTAGGCTGCCAATACGTCACGATGGCCGCCGGTACTTTCAAGGCTATCACCTGCTTATACAGGAGATTGGCGTTGGAGGGACTGCCTCCCTTGGACGGGCAGAGGGCGCGCTGGGAGAAGGACCTCGGCCAGTCGATCCCGGAGGCAACCTGGCCACGGCTAGTGCGGAGGGCCTGGAAGGGCACACGCAACATCCGGTTTCAGTTGATCCAATATTTTACACTACACAGGGCCTATTTGACGCCAGTCAAAATCCAGCAGGTCTTTGGGGGAGCCCAGTCAATGTGCCCTCGGTGTACCGCAAGAGGAGCTGACTTTGGTCATATGTTTTGGTCCTGCGCAGGGCTGGGTACATATTGGACTGATGTTGTGACATGTTTGAATGGGATCACGGGGCGTCAGATTGAAGTGAGCATGGGGACCTGTTGTGAGAAGTTGGCCTGATTCGCTGTAAACCAAAACAAAATCCCTGACAAAACGCCATCGCGGCGAGGACTGAGGCCACGCCCCCTGAAGGCCACGCCCCCCTGTCGCTGTACTTAAGACGCTGAACACTAGCGCCTGAGTCTGATTCACGCACACTCCTGAGGCGGAAAGCCGGGAGTTTTTAAAAAACTGCTAAAGCGAATTATTTGTTTGTTGTCACCTTATTTCCTGTACCTTTTAATCCTTCACACGCTTGCAAGGCGCCAGGGCACTCACCTTTCTGCACAACGATTAGCGGATTTAGCGCTGACTCGCTGTAAACCAAAACAAAATCCCTGACAAAACGCCATCGCGGCGAGGACTGAGGCCACGCCCCCTGAAGGCCACGCCCCCCTGTCGCTGAACTTAAGACGCTGAACACTAGCACCTGAGTCTGATTCACGCACACTCCTGAGGCGGAAAGCCGGGAGTTTTTTAAAAACTGCTAAAGCGAATTATTTGTTTGTTGTCACCTTATTTCCTGTACCTTTTAATCCTTCACGCGCTTGCAAGGCGCCAGGGCACTCACCTTTCTGCACAACGATTAGCGGATTTAGCGCTGACTCGCTGTAAACCAAAACAAAATCCCTGACAAAACGCCATCGCGGCGAGGACTGAGGCCACGCCCCCTGAAGGCCACGCCCCCCTGTTGCTGTACTTAAGACGCTGAACACTAGCGCCTGAGTCTGATTCACGCACACTCCTGAGGCGGAAAGCCGGGAGTTTTTAAAAAACTGCTAAAGCGAATTATTTGTTTGTTGTCACCTTATTTCCTGTACCTTTTAATCCTTCACGCGCTTGCAAGGCGCCAGGGCACTCACCTTTCTGCACAACGATTAGCGGATTTAGCGCTGACTCGCTGTAAACCAAAACAAAATCCCTGACAAAACGCCATCGCGGCGAGGACTGAGGCCACGCCCCCTGAAGGCCACGCCCCCCTGCCCCCTACATCATGTGCTGTCACCGGAAGCGCAGCGGGACCGCCGTTTGCGCGCCGAAGGCGCGCCTAAGGCAAGCCCGTCTGCGCCCGTCATCGCCACGACATCGCCTTTCGCCAGTCCCCCTGGTCCAACCAGCCCCCATACGCTCATACGGTACGACCGTGAAGAACTCCTTGCCATGAATCTTAGCCAAAAATGTCCTGATGCTACTGGCACCCTGGGCCATTCAAAACTCCATTGCAACCGCTGCCATTTTTCCACCAATACTCCTTCTCGCGTCTGGGAATACTGTGGCAAAACTACAACCCCGCCTCTGACGATACTCCAGCTCAATGTCAGATCCCTCTCTAAACACCATCTAGAGGTAAACTCGCTCTTATTGGATGAAAACCCTGACATCCTCTTCCTCTGCGAAACATGGCTACGAGAAGGCGTATCTACCATTCCCAACCTGACGCTTCCAGATGAGTTTCACTTGGCCACCATAAATCGCGAAACTCGAGGCGGTGGCATAGCAGTAATTTACAAAAAGCACTTCACCTGCTCTTTTACTAAAGAAACTCTCCCTGACTGTGAATGTGCCCAATTTAAAATTAATATTAGCCCTCAGTTCACGATGTCGGGTCTATACATTTACCGTCCTCCAGGCCCCGCGTCTAGGTTCATTGACGCCCTTCTCGAGACGTCTACGGCACTCATTACTAAATCTGCCAACTTCACGATTCTGGGCGACCTTGATCTGCATTTTGAGCTAACTAATGACCACACAATTACTAATCTCCTTACAGACCTATCGGCTCTGCAGCTTAACTCCCTTATCCACGTTCCTACCCACATAGCCGGCCATACCCTAGACCCGGTATTCACCAATATCCAAGAGGCTGTCACAGAGATCCCCATCCCGATGGGATGGACGGACCACTACCTCATCAAACTAACGGTCCCAGCTCCAGGACGACAGTATACTTCTGAAACCAACCGTCGCTTAAAAAGACCTTGGCACAAACTCTCCATCCCCACTTTTCATGAAACATTAGGAGGATTTCACTGTGAAGCCAATCAGGATATAGACACGACCTATACCTCTTTCACTACCTGGATCACAGATGGGCTTGATACTCTCATTCCAGCTAAACTTACTAAAGGACGACTCACACCCTCTAATCCCTGGTATGATGTAACCCTTAAAAGCATGCGTAAGGACTGTAAGAGAGCCGAGCGCCAATGGAGGAAAAACTTTGATGGCCAGGATAAAACTAACTACTTATCCAAGCTCAAAACCTATCACAAAGCCATTAGCTCTACCCGCGCAGCTTTTTATGCTGATAAAATCAGTTCCAACCCGAACCCATCTTAAGTGATCTTTAAACTTGTCAAAGAGCTACAAAACCCTAGGTCACCCTCTCCAAAAATTTCATCCAACGAACAATGCGAGCAGTTGGCCACATTCTTTGTGGAGAAAGTCCAAAAAATCCATGCAACTTTTTTGCAGAATTCTCCTCATTCTGAGGAACGCAAGAAACCAGCCTCTACCAGCACCCCTCTTACCCAAATCCCTGCCATTACGGCTACTGAGCTGATTCAACTTTGCAAGAAAGTGAAATCTGGCTCCCCGACGGATCCCATGAGCCCTTCTCACTTTCTGGATTCGATTGACTTTTTCCTACCCCCCATGATGGATATTCTCAACCTTTCCTTCACTTCCGCTTCCGTACCCATAGCTTGGAAGCAAGCCTGGGTATCACCTATAATCAAAAAACCCACCCTGGACCCTTCAAAGCCGGAAAATTTCCGACCAATATCCCTCCTCCCCTGGATATCTAAAATAGCAGAAGCCCATGTCAATGGCATTCTTTCTAAACATGTGCACCTAAATGGAATCCTGGACCCATCCCAAAATGGCTTTAGAGCAGGTCACAGTACCGAATCTGCCCTATTGGCCACGACCGAACATCTCCGGACGATTCTAGACTCCGGTCAAAGTGCTGCGCTGATCCTCTTAGATCTCAGCGCAGCCTTTGACACGGTATCTCATGACATCCTTCTGAATCGGCTGGAGATAGCCGGTGTGTCTGGCCTCGCGCTCGCCTGGTTCCACTCCTTTCTTAAGGACAGATCCTTTAAGGTATCAGCCCCCCCTTTCCTCTCAAAATCCCATCTTATAGCCCAAGGAGTACCCCAGGGCTCAGCGTTGAGCCCCTCCCTCTTCAACCTGTATGTCCAGCCACTTGCAGAGGTGGCCAAAGAGTGGGGGCTCACGCTGGTGTCATACGCCGACGACACCCAGCTGGTTGTCTCTCTCACAGAAAGCCCGTCCTCCGCGGCATCCAGGTTCAGAGAGGGCATGGCAGCAGTGGCACAATGGATGACGGATAACCACCTTCAACTCAACGCCGGAAAAACCGAGGTGCTCCTCCTGGGCAGAAACACCAGCCTATGGAACGAGCACTGGTGGCCGTCATCCCTTGGCACCACCCCACTCCCCAAAAACTGTGTAAAAAACTTGGGAGTTTGGATGGATGCCAACCTCAGCTTCCAGTCACACACTAAAAAGGTGGCAGCCACCTGTATAGGTCTTCTAAGAAACCTCAGGCCTATACTCGGATTCTTTGATCCTAAGGTTCGACAGATAATTGTCCAGGCAACCATTCTGTCACGCCTAGACTATGCGAACGTCCTCCTCCTGGGAGCAAACAAAGCAGAAACGGCTAGGTTCCAACGAGTCCAGAATGCGGCAGCTAGAATGTTGGTCGGTCTCCCACGGAGATGTTCAGCCAGAGCCACCATCCGCAAACTCCACTGGCTGCCCGTAGAACACAGAATCAAATTTAAGGCTCTCATTACGATCTTTAAAATTGCCAAACAGGGAAACCCCCCTCTGCTGCGATACCTGGCTTGCCCTTATGTCCCTGGCCGTGAACTATGCTCCTCCAACCAACTTCTCCTGAAAGTACCCAGAACAAAGCGCTGTCGTACGGGAGGCCGATCCTTTGGCGTTCTCGGTCCCAAACTTTGGAACGATCTTCCTCTCAGTATACGCTCCATTGATACTCTCTCGGTCTTTCGTAAGGCAATCAAAACTTTCCTTTTCCCTGCCCCCTAGGGTATCTCTTCTTTCCCCCCTTCCCCCGTCCAGTAAAGTGTGTGCCTGTCTCTCAGCGCCGGGACGCCCCATTGCTGGGGTAGCTGTTGCGCTTCACCAAACACATAGAATAGAATAGAATATATAGTGCTCACTATTCTAGTGATCACTGTGTATCATACCAAACAACCCTTATTGATGATTGGTTGTAAGTCAACCTTTCAGACCAGCTATCCTAGTAGCATGGACACGAGCAGTCTTCAGGCTAAACTCTAGAGGGCGTGTGAAGCCAGCGGTTTTACCATCACATATACCCCTTGAACACCAAGTGAAAGGACACCACACAAGTTGTTATGAAAATAAAGGATATTTATTTATAACAAGTCTACCCTGAACTTTATGAGTCAGGGAGCTAAGCACAATACAAAACTCTTACGAAAATACTTTAAGTTGCACAGTTTACACAAATGCCCGAGGGGCACGAAAAACCATATACTACAAAAGTGGAATGCAAAATACTAGCAGGTAAGTAACAAGATCCAGAGGCTTCAGGATCGCTAGGACTACACTACTGAACCCAAAGGTTAGGAGCAGGAGGCCTAGGGAGATCGGGTGCAGAGTGTGCACTCTCACGCGGGATGAGGGAAGAAGTCTATGGATGCTAGATCCCGTAAAGTTAGTGTTATCGGACGAATCCGACTAGTTAGGCTGAAAACGAAAATGGATCTGGACACTTAGATAGTGAACCTACGTTGGAGCACCGAAATGCTCGAGTTACCTAGCCCAGGGGCTGCGGCTGCATAGGGTTCAAAAGACGTCGGGAATCCTCGTTACAGTCTATGGACCCTGAAAGAAGAAGTTGCTGGCAGGCGACCAGTGATGAAGTTCGATGGGATCCAAGCCTGGATTGGAGTTGAAGATGACCTGAAAGCAGAGGGGACTCAGTTCTTGATCACTAGCCAGTGATCAGATGGGCACCAGGATGGCACCGGATGAAGGCACCTCGACCAGGTGAGTGGGCGACGCTTGGCTCTGCAGTCTCTCGGACCAGGAGGCGTTGTCGGCAACCAGGATGGAGGGGCGAGCTGTCCCACGAGGGTGACTGCTGTCGGTGCTGCTGAAACCAGGATTGGAGCAACAAGCCTTGGCAAAGGCAAGCCCACGCGGTGGACTCAAGATTGCGTCTGGAGTGGACCAGGAGGCTCCAGGGTGCTCCTCTGTTGGAGGGGAGCAAGGGCCAGTCTGGAGCAACCAGACCAGCGATGGAAGTGTCGTGGTTCGTCGTCAGGAGGGCTACAAGCCAGCAGGCAAGTGGCCGGACAACGCGATGAGCAGCAAAGAGCAGAAGGGCCCCACGCAGATCTCGTGGATGCTGGGGGGCTGGACTTCGGTGCTGGAGCTGCTCAGGGTTAGAGCTTCTCAAACCCCAATGCACTTACTCGAGGGTCTCTCGGGGGTCGTGCTGGTGAAGCGTCGTGCAGGTCTTGAAGATGGCCGGTCCCCCGGGTCTCGTCACACCCACGAATCTCAGCTGGGCTGGATGATGTAGGTAGAGGTCAGAGATGGAGGGAAAACCGGGTCTCGTCGAGCTGGGCAGTCTTGATCCGGAGGATGGACTTCAGCAAACCGCAAGAGCTTCGATGGTGCCTGCTGGTGCAGGGTGGCTACTCCTTAGCCACAAGGGAGAGTCTTCAGAAGAGCCTTTCGTGGGAAGTAGTTTCAAGATTCAAGATTATCTAATTTGGGAAGGGGGCCTGCTCCTATCTTTATACTAAGAAAAGGGGCTGGCACGCAACTAAGTCCTGCCCTATGGGTGGGACTAGGAGGGGGGTGGTTACACCCCTCTCCTTTGTCCGGTCTCTCCCCAGCTCAGGGGCTGGTGTGCCCCAGGAACTGGTTTGAGCCGGCATATGCGCAGTGAGCACCGGGGTGCCACTTGCAGTCACCTTCCTTTCAGCCCTGCCTACCTGGAATACACAAAATCCTGTCTGGGATGGTGCTGGCACCGCCCCTGACAGGAAACCCTTTGTCCATGCCTCCGTTGCTGGAAGGACTCCCAGCAGCAGGAGGGCAGACTTGTGTCTCGGTGGCAGCATCCATTTTGTGGAGCTGACGCTATGTCTGACTTTAACCGGGGTTCACAGTTACATACATGTCGTGTCCCTCTAGAAGGGTGGAATGCTAACCCCGTCGCCAGAATTGGCGAGGGGTTAGTATTCCAATTCGTATGACACCTTACTCGACATGTTTTGATAAAGCTATACCAAAGTTAGCATTTAACCGCGAGGATTATAATGCACTTAAGAGTATATGGTATAGCGTTATCATGGAACAGCTATTTGGACTTGGTTCCGCAAGCTGCAAACGGGCTCAGCTCATGCCAGAGCACCATCTCACATAATTCCAAGCACTCTGCCTTCAGGATTGATAAGGCCTGCCTTAGGAGTGACTGATAGGAATATATGTGTCCATTTTAGGGTTAGATATAGGAATACTATATCTAAAGCAAAGGGGGTTTACACCACCTTGCCCCAGCTGTCGTGCAGCCAGTTGTGTCTGTTTGGGTGGCCAGCCAGGGGTGGCATAATACATGCTTCAGCCCCTGGTAGGCCCTGGGTACACCTATGCCCTGGATACCTAAGGTATGCTGTACAGGGACTGATAAGGTGGCCCAGTACCAATTGGTAAGATGCACCTAAGGTACATGGTTGTAATTTAGAGAGAGAACAGCTAGGCTGTGGGTCTGATTAGCAGGCCCACAGCCAGGGAAAGTCGGAGATCAGTGAAGCAAAAAGCAAAAATCTGGGGTGGCCATGGGATTGCAGACCCCACTCTCCTACACCTGTCTTTTACTTTGGTTTCCGCATACACCAGCCACAAAAATTACAAGCAAATTCTTCGATCTGGGGCTGATTATGGCCAAAAGAGAGCTCACCATGCACTGGAAATCCAGGGGGGGACCTAGCTTTCTAAGATGGCGAGGGAGCTTCCAGCAATGGGCGAGTAGTGAAGGAACTCTTAGACTACAATTAGCCAGACGCACTTCTAATGACAAAGCGCGGGATGCGGGCGGGGCGTGGGGTGTGCTGGTGGCGGACCTTCAGTTAGCGGCGGAGGCTGATGAGGGAGATGGGGCGGAGATGCCGACGAGTCAGACATCGGAGATTGGGGGGGAGACCACAGGGGTACACACGGGAGATGGGACCACCTAGACCCTAGTACTCCATCGCAAGTGCTGGTTCGGTGAGGGATGCATGGCCTGCTTTGCACATTTACCTGAGGTTGCCAGAGTACTGCGGGATGTAACTGTGAATGTCCGCGAGAGGAGTTGGGTGCTGCAGCACAAGGGTTTATGCCAATCCATAGGAGGGAGAGTAGAAGGCACACCGGTCTGGGGGGGTGGGGGTAGAGGGGGAGGTGGGTGGGGATTTGTGTAGGGATGTGGGATGCATAAAACTGTTGATTTTCATCCTGACCAATGGACCCACGATGCTGATGGTCTACTTATGCTGAATGTTTGTAAGATGATTGAAGACATGTTAATAAAATCTGTTTAAAAAAAAAATGGGTGCGTAAAGTTAGAAAGTTAAAAAGTTAGGAGTCTTTCGACTGGACTAGAACTAAACCACTTGAAACTAGGATACTAGGAGAGTAAACCTACACAGGAGCACCGCAGTACTCGCGTTACCTCACCCACAGGAAACGGGTGCACAGGTCTCAAAGTGCGTCGGGTTTCGTCATGGAGTTCTATGGAGCCTTGGAGAAAAGATGCTGCAGGCTTCCAGGAGAGAAGAGTCCGGTTGGATCCAAGGGTGGATCAAGGATAAAGAGTACCTGAAAGCAGAGGGGACAGAGTCTGGGTCACTAGCCAGTGACCAAGAAGGAACCAGGCGATGTCGGGCGCAATCAGGTGGTTGTCGTGAAGCTTGTCTCTGCAGCCACGTGGACCAGGAGGTGTCGACGATGACCAGGAGCTGGATACGGACTGTCCCACGAAGACTCTCGCTGTCGGCGGTGTCGGATCTCGATTCGGAGTCAACAGGCCTTGGCAAAGGCAACCCACGCAGGAATCGAAGATGGCTTCTTACTCAGGCCAGCAAGGACTGAGGGGCTTCTCCTTCGCAGGGAAGCAAAGGCCAGTCTGGAGCAACCAGACCAGTGGTGTAGATTGTAGTTTTCGTTGTCACAGAGGCCACTAGCCAACGGGCAAGTGACCGGACAGACGCGTCGAGCAGGAAAATGCAAAAGGGCCCCACGCAGCACTCGGTGAGTGTGGAGAGGTGATCTTCGGTGCAAAGGATGCTCGGGGCTGGGGCTTCTCAATCCTCAATGCACAGCTTCGAGGGTGCCTCGGGAGCTGCACAGAAAGCACTTCGCTGGCTTTCCAAGATGGCCGGTCCCACGTCTCTCCTCGCCTCAACGAGTCTCAGCTTTGCTGTGGCTGCAGATCGGGCTGTTGGATGTCTGGAAGTCCGGGTCTTGTCAGGCTCTGTTGTCGAGCTCCGGCAGGAGCAACGATAAAGCAAACCGTTGAGCGTTTGATGGTGCCTGCTTGCACAGGGTGGTCACTCCTTGGCCACAAGGGAGATTCTTCAGTCTTCTACGTCGAGTAGGATGTCGAAGGGTCCAGAGTTCTGTTTCAAAGTTTCAGTCAGGATTATCTAAAGTCTAAGGACACAGCTCCTACCTTTATGGCGCATGACCAGGGTGGTGGCAGCACCTCGTGATCGCGCTTGGGATTGGCGAAGCTGACTGCGAGTGATCTCTTCTGCTACTCGCCTCACGCTGCTTCATTTATTTGACCCATTTTTAAAATCCTACTTTTAACTTCCAATTGATTTAAGAATTGTGTAGTATGTATTTTTAAAATCCACCTTTGTGTACCGCTGTGTGCGCAGCTTACCGGTCCCCCTGGGCCCCGTTCCACCGCGGCTTGCCTGTGCCGATTGACGTGGAGGGCTAGGTCGGGCTCCATCTTGGGCAGTCCCGGACCCAGGCTGGACTCGAGTTAGCGGTCCAGCTCGGGGAGGGGCCTGGGCTTCAAATAGAATTGATTTTGGCGTGTCTGTGCGCATGACCAGGGTGGTGGCAGCACCTCGTGATCGCGCTTGGGATTGGCGAAGCTGACTGCGAGTGATCTCTTCTGCTACTCGCCTCACGCTGCTACATTTATTTGACCCATTTTTAAAATCCTACTTTTAACTTCCAATTGATTTAAGAATTGTGTAGTATGTATTTTTAAAATCCACCTTTGTGTACCGCTGTGTGCGCAGCTTACCGGTCCCCCTGGGCCCCGTTCCACCGCAGCTTGCCTGTGCCGATTGACGTGGAGGGCTAGGTCAGGCGCCATCTTGGGCAGTCCCGGACCCCGGCTGGACTCGAGTTAGCGGTCCAGCTCGGGGAGGGGCCTGGGCTTCAAATAGCGATGTGTCCCAGAGCGCGCAGCGGTCTCGCGCAGCGGGCGCGCCGTCTGCGCGCCGAAGGAGCACCAAAGGAGGGCCCGTCTGTGCCCGTCCGTGCCTCGGACGGGCCTAGGGCTAGCCTTACTGCCTCCTCTCTAGTTGACCAAGCTGGGCTACATAGGCTTACCTATTCCCGTACTGATCTTTTGAAACTGGCTCCTCCTGCCGCGCAAAGCTGCTGTCAGCGGAGAGGACCAGAGCACATTGGGACGGCTTGTCCGAGCTGTGGCTTTTCTACCCAGCTCACACTACCTTCATGTTCAGGCGCTGGTGCGGACCGCACTACAACTGTCAGAGCCGGCCTAATCAATGCTAGATCTGTGGTGAAACACGCAGCTGACATCTTCGAGGTTCTGACGGAGGGTCAGCTCGACTTACTATTCATCACAGAGACATGGCTTAATGTCTCGTGTGCTCCGACCATTGAGCTGGCAGTCCCTAGAGGTTTCAAGATTGCCAGAGTGGATAGACCCCTGGGTAGGGGAGGATGTCTAGCAGTTATATTTAAAGAAGAGTGGCACTTTACCTCCGAGCAATTAGCGGTGGGGATGGAGGGTGAAGTTCTTCATTTTTCCCTTATTATTTGTCCCCACTTCACGCTGGGGGGTCCCTGGTATACAGGCCCCCAGGCCCTGCAATTCACTTTATAGAGACGTTGGAGGATTGTATAGTGCCCCGGGCTTTGAATTATCCCAGATTTCTTCTGGTTGGCGATTTTAACATTCACGTTGACAACATTGGCGCTCTGGAATCACGCAGACTGGAAGAGGTTCTGGATCTGTCACAGCTCAAGCAATGGGTGTTGTCTCCAACTCATGCAGGTGGTCATCTTTTAGACCTGGTGTGCTCTAACTTCCCCATTAAAATGGCAGGCCCGGAAAAGGTTACTTGGTCGGATCACGACCTCATCAGGTTTTCATGGGAGGTGGATAACGGGGGTAGATCAGCTTTGACACTCCCAGTCAAACACCCTCAGAAAATTAACCTGGCTGTATTCAGCCAGGAACTGTCAAATACTCACCTGCCATTCTCACCCGAGTTGGATAAGGCGGTTGATGATTTCAATGGGTGGGTGCGACAGGCGGCGAATGCATCCACCAAACATGCGACCGCACCCAGATTTCGACTCAGCCCCTCTCAGCCATGGTTCTCCCCTGAGCTGAGGGAGCAAAAACTGGGGTGTAAAAAATTGGAGCGAGTCTGGAGGCGCGAGTATAGTTCTGACGCTAAGGCCGCCTTGCGCACTGCCCAAAAGAAATATTATGCCGCCATTAAAACTGCCAAAGGACTCTACTATGCAGGGAGAATAGCCAAAGCGGAAAATAACAGTAGAGAAATCTTCTCTATCATTAAAAGTTTCGTGTCCCCTGTGGCAGAAACCACCACTCTTCCATCTTCGGGGGAATGGTGTGAAGTTCTGTCTAATTTTTTTATAGACACGATAGCTAAGATTCAGCAGGACCTTACCTCTGCGTTACCAATTGGGGACTCAGGGATGAATATCTCTATTAGGTCTCATCCCTGTGATACCCAACAGTTCACTAATTTTGCGCTGGTAGCAGAGTGTGATGTTTTGCCTCTTCTTGAATGCCTTAAATCAGGCTCTCCCGCCGATCCGTGCCCGGCTCGGGTTCTGTCAGAAGTGGCTAGCATTGTCTGTGGTGATGTTACCCAGATCGTGAACCTCTCTCTCTCTTCGGCAGTGGTCCCTGCTGAATGGAAACAGGCTAAGCTTTTGCCGCTTCTGAAGAAACCAGGCCTTGATGCCACGGTTCCCGGTAACTACCGGCCTATTTCTCTTCTCCCTGCCCTGACAAAAATCTGTGAGAAAATAGTCTTCCGACAATTAGAAAGATTTGTAGAGTCCTCCAATGCCCTGCACCCAGCCCAATCAGGCTTCAGAGCTGCATATAGCACTGAAACGGCACTAGTAGAGATGACAAAGTCGATTCGGGAGTGCCTGGACGGGGGCGGCAGAGCAGTCCTGATTTTATGGGATCTCTCTGCCGCCTTCGATACCGTCCCCCATGCGCTCCTCACCGCCAGGTTGTCGACTATCGGCATTGGCGGCAATGTCCTGGCCTGGGTGTCCTCATTTCTTTCGGGTAGGACACAACAGGTCTGGATGCCGCCTCATGCCTCTAGTCCAAAACCACTCCTTACGGGGGTTCCACAGGGATCCACTCTTAGCCCCCTACTGTTCAACATTTATATCACCCCTTTGGTGTGTCTTGCGGAACAGTACGGGGCTAAGATTATAGGATATGCGGATGATACGCAGTTACTTTTCACCTGGCATGACGATCATCTGGATATAGCAAAGGTCCATCTCTGCCTATCCTCAGTTTTCCGTTGGTTAACTCTGGCCCAATTAAAATGTAATGAGGACAAATCGGAGGTCCTCTTCTACGGGTCTTTCCCTCCTAGTTTTAAAAGTTCACTGTGGCCCCCGAATGTTCCATGTCCTAAGGAGATGGGTGGCCCTGCGAAAAACCTTGGGATCTGGTTTGGAGAGGACCTAAAATTTGAGGACCATATAAAAAAATTGACTGGAACGTGTTTTGCTACCTTGAGAATGCTCAGGAAATTTTTTCCACTACTACCTAGAGAGGCGAGGGAGACTGTCGCCCGAGCACTCATTCTAGCAAGGCTGGACTATGCGAACTCCCTGTTCAGCGGCATTCCAGCCTATTTGACCAAACGTTTGCTGGTCATTCAGAATGCCGCGGTCCGTCTTCTTTTTAACGTTCCTAGATGGAAGAGCGTTCGGTCTCATATGTCCAGCCTTCACTGGCTTCCAGTACCTCAACGCATCCTCTTTAAAACCTTAGTACTTGCGTTTAGAGCAACCCATAACCAAGGTCCAGCTTACCTAAAGAAAAGATTTACACTCTATGCCCCCACCAGAGAACTTCGATCATCTTCGCTATTTTAAAATGACTCTTCCTCGATTTAAGTGAATCAGACTTGGGGGACAGTCCATTGCTGTGGTCGCGGCCCGTGCCTGGAATGCTCTCCCCTTTCATCTGCGCTCCAGTCAATCCGTAGCCCAATTTAAAAAAAATCTAAAAACTCACTTATTCAGTAGCAGTTCATAAATTTGATCCTTGCTTATCCTTCTTTTCCTTTCCCACCGCGCCAGGATACTCCCCAGTAACAGTGCGCGCTACAAAATCATTTATACATACATATACATTATACATACATTCCAAATCAAGGGGCTGGATTACCTGCTAGGTCCCTCCTATGGGTGGGACCCACGAAGGGGGTGGTTACACCCCTTTCCCTTTGTCTAGTTTTGCACCAGAGCTGGGGCTGGAGTGCCCCAGCACCGGTTTGAACTGGACTATGCATGGGACACCTTGTGTGCCCCAGGCAGTGTCTCGTTTCATTCAGCCCTCCCTGCCCCAATCCACTATCTCCTGTCTGGGGTGGTGCTAGCACCTCCCTGTGACAGGAAACCTATTGTCCAAGCCTCCCTCGCTGGAAGGACTCCCAGCAGCAGGAGGTCAGACTTGTGTCTGTGGCAGCAGCATCCATTTTGTGATGCTGAGGCTCTGGTTAACTTTAACCGGGATTAAGGAAAGTAACATGTCTTCTCCCTCTAGAAGGGTGGAATGCTACCCCCGTCGCCAGAACTGGCAAGGGGGTAGTATTCCAAAGCGTATGACACCTTACACGACATGTTTTGATAAAGCCAAACCAAAGATAGCATTTAATCGCGAGGTTCATAATGCACTTATAGTAAGGTATGCCAATATCCTGGAACAGCTATAAGGACATGGTTCCGAAAGCTGCAGACAGACTCAGCTCATGCTAGAGCACCATCTCACATAAAACCAAGCACTCTGCCTTCAGGATTGTTAAAGTCTGCCTTAGGAGTGACTTATAGGTGTATATGTGTCCAGATTTAAGGTTAGACATAGGAATACTACAACTAAGCAAGGGGTGTTTACACGACCTTGCCCCAGCTGAGTGATCAGCCAGTTGTGTCAGTTTGGATGGCCAGCCAGGGGTGGCAAAAGATATGCTGCAGCCCCTGGTAGGCCTTGAATGCACCTATGCCCTGGGTACCTATAGTACACTGTACAGGGGCTCATAAGGTGACCCAATCCCAATTGGTAATGTACCTATAGTACATGGTGTTGAATTTAGAGAGAGAACAACAGGGCTGTGGGTCTGATTAGCAGGCCCACAGCCACATTAGGTCGAAAACCAGTGAAGCAAAAAGCAAAAAATGGGGTGACCATGGGAGAGCAGACCCGACTCTCCTACACCGTGAACCGCAGGTAACGCTGGTGGGCCGGCAGGACGGGGATGTGGAAATACGCGTTCTGCAAGTCCAATGCTACCATCCAGCCTTCTGGGTCCAGGGCAGCTAGGACCTGAGCCAAAGTCAGCATCTTGAACTCTCCTTCCGGAGGAAGCTGTTGGCGCTCCGTAGGTCCAAGATAGGGCGTAGGCCTCCTTTGCCCTTCTTGGGTACCAGAAAGTAGTGGGAATAGCAACCACGTCCTACTTCTGGCCCAGGAACGTGCTCGACAGCCCCCTTGGGCAAAAGGGCCGTAACTTCCTCCTGCAAAAGTTGCAAGTGATCCCCGAACATGTGGTGGTACTGCGGTGGCATTTCAGGAGGGGTCGCCTCGAAGGGGAGGGAGTAGCCCCTTCGGACGATTTGCAGCACCCACATGTCCAATGTGATGGAGCGCCAGTGGAGGAAGTGATGGCGAACCCTGTCCCCTACTGGCGTTGAATGGGCCTGAATTCTCACACTAGGAGGATTTCGAGGCAGCACGGTATGAATAATAGTTCACAGTGCTGCAGGGGCGGGTGTGGACTGACCTTGCTGGTGTCCCCCGGCACTTCCACGGCGGTTACCACGTCCGCGTTGAGATTGGTTCTGCAGCCTGTGGCTAGCTGGACGTGAGGGGGCACCCCTTCCTTGTCCATGAATGGCACGAAAGGCGGAAGTTTGCTGTTGTTGGCCGAGGCCCACGGACTTTGCCGTAGGCCTGGAGTCCTTGAAACGCTTCAGCGCACTGTCCGCCTTCTCGGCAAAGAGGTGACGGCCATCAAAGGGCATGTCCATCAGGGAGGCTTGGACATCGCCCGAAAAGTTGGCGGACCTCAGCCAGGCGTGGCGGCGAACCGCCACCGTCATTGCAATCGCCCTGCCTACCGAATCCGTGGTATCCAGTCCACACCGAATGGAGTATTGTGCTGCATCCTTTCCCTCTGCAAGGGCTTGGGTAAGCTTTGCCTGGACCTCCGCCTGGCACTGCGGCAGCCCTTCCGTAACCGTATCCCACAGAGAGTGGGAGTAACAGCCCAAAAGGCAGGCGGTGTTGACAGACCGCAACCCCATTCCGGAGGGGCGGTCGGGAATGCGGTCTGGGAGGTTCACCAGGCTCTCAGGGGTGGGGTGAACGGACAGGAAACTGGGGTCGCCCGTAGCCGGGCGGTGGTGTCGGGCAACGTTCCGATTTACAGGGAGGCCTGTGGGGGGCTTGGACCAAGTGCCCAACAGAACGTCAGTGAGGGCTTCATTAAACGGCAGGAGAAGCTCCGAGGAGCTTGCCGGTGGTTTGAGCACCTCAGTGAGGAGGTTAGTCCTCACGGCCGCGACTGGGAGCTCAAGAGCCAAGGCCTTGGCCGCCCTAGTCAACACCACGCTGTAAGAAGCCCCCTCCTCCATAGCCAGGGTTGGAGGGGGAGACAAATCCAGTGTCGGGCGAAGTGTCCAGACCACTGGCCTCCCCCCGTTCATCTGCCCAGTCCTGGCTTAACTGGCGCTGCAGTGGCAGAGGGTCCTCAGACCACTCCAAATCCCCCTCGTTTTCCATCTCCTGAAAATCATGAAGAAATGATGGAGCCGGGTCGACGATGAAGGACTCACCGATCGCCATCGAAGACGGCACCGGATGGTGCCGGTCTGACGCTGGATCCGGACCGGGTGGGGATCGGGGACGACGCCATGTGGGGACGGCGCCCGGGGTGACACCCTTGGTGACAGAGCCGGCGGAGGGTTCATAAGGTCGACCAGCATCGTCACAGATCCAGGCCTGGATCCTGAGGAACCCTGCGGCGTGGGGACCGGAGTCGTCAACGGCGTCGGGGCCGAAGCACCCGACGGCGCCGGGCCCGGAGTCTCCGGCCCGCTTGGGCTCCCAGACGGACCCACAGGGGCCCGAAGGCGCCTCGGTGGTTTTCGAGGGAGGGAAGCGCGACCTCATGGCCGTGAGGAAGGTGCTGATCTCCTCCGCGTCAAGTGCAGCCCAGGGACCGGCGGGTGTGGAGCTGGGCGCGGAGTTTGCGGCTCCGGCAGAGCCGCGTGGGCGGTGTCGCCCGAACCCCGGCCGCGATGCGCGAGCGTCGGGGAGTCAGAAGAGCGGTGTCGCTTCTTCGACTTCTTGTGCCTCGACTTACCTGAGGACTTGGAGCCCGTTGAGTGGTGTCGACTCGCCAAGCTGTGATGACTGTGGCCACGCGACTGGTCCCTCGACCTCCTCCTGTACCGGGGCCTCGAGCGACGCGGGGCCGTCTGCCGGAGCTCAAGTAGCTTGCGGGACCGCTCCCCCCTAGCCTTGGACGTCAAGGCCCGGCAGTCAGGGCACGGCTTGTCATCGTGGTCGGCCCCGAGGCAGTAAAGGCACCAACGGTGGGGGTCGGTAACCGACATCATGCGGTTACAGTCGTCGCAGGGTTTGAACCCGGACATCCCTATCAGCACCGGAGTCGAGTATCGACTCGAGAAGATCCAAAAGAGATCGAAAAAGTTAGTAAAAAATTGACTAGGAGTACTGCTCTCCCCGGATCTGCGCTTGCTGGCGCGGAAAAAAGAAGAACTGACGACAGCGCGAGGGCGGCGTCTAAGTACTCCGACGACATCATCCCGGCGATCACGATGCTGACGCGCAGGGGTACTGCTACGAAAAACTTTCCGGATCCAGTCTGACGCCTGGGGATATTCTAAGGTAAGGAATCCAACACTAACCTGTTTCTTTCAGATTTAGAGTTTGTCGAATGGGGTTCTTCCTTATAAACATGGCATATCGAGTCTGCCTTATTACAAGTGTATTATATCCTACGGGACATGTAATAAAGCAGGCGGGAGAGTAAAACGCCTGTCAAACTCAAAATCAGGATATAAGTCAGAAGGTAAAACTCCTGACATGTGCAACCCACTAGAAATCACTGTTGGGAATTTCACTGCTTTTTTTGGCAATATTTTCTGTTGATGCTTAAATACATAACACTAGTTTCTTTCAGAAAAGTCTGCTCTTTAGGCCTCAGTTACAGGGGCTTTCTCAAAATAACTGTTTTTGACCTAAGAAGATACTAAATCAATAATTTAGTGGGTTGATTCCCCCCAAATTAGAAAAACAGAATCTCACATGAATAATAGTTCACAGTGGTGTTGATGGCAAAGTATGGTCAGCACTTTAGAATGCAGGTTTGTATCCTTATTGTTTGGCCAGGATTCGCACAAAGCGGTGGAAGTAACTTATAACACAAGCATGAATGACATTTGTTACTGATTAAAAATTTACTGACCAGTCACATCCTTCAACTTCATCTTAGTGCAGTTGTTTCGGATTGCTTCCTCCAGGGTGCCATAGTCAATCTCCTCCTCTTGGATTTTGGGGAATAGATCAGATACTATTCCATGGAATAGTTTCAAGTCATCTTGAAGGAACTTGGGCACATTGACATCACGAATGGCCCTCAAACATATCAGCTCCTGCATAGAGATTAGATTCAGAATATAAACAAGATATGGCTCTCCTTTTTCGAAAATGTATAAGTCATTCCTAATTTGGTCAGTGCCATTTCATCATCTGTCAGGTCACTCCATGCTCTCTAAGATTACTCATGTGCAATCTAGATAACCTGTGGCAACCCTATGAAAACTGGGTACTATGACTCCTAAGCAACACACTGGCTTGTTGTTTAGCCCTCTAAAGTGTTAGCCAGCAAGATAACTCACAAAGGTAAACACCCTTTACTGATATCCAGTGTGAGTTGCAAATCAAAAACGTTGACTCAGCTAAGAAAATAAGTTACTTACCTGTAACTGTAGTTCTCCAGTATTGGAATCTTTCACATGCTCAAATCATTCCCAGTCGTCAAGATGGGAGTCCTAAGATACATTATAATAGCAATGCAAAGTTAAACAGAGGCTAGAAATACTCGAGGCCCTTTAATTTTGCAACATACCATAGTCATTGTTTAAAAAGGAGACAAAACATAGGTTTCAACCAATCAGGTTGTTTTACCCTCTAGAAGACTCATGTGAGAAGCTCCAGCCCTGAGATTTTCAAAGCACCAGTGTAGGATATACATCGAGAAAAAGAGAGGAAAAAAGGTGAGCTTCCATGGGACGGAGGGTGGGTCGCACGTGAATCTATGAAGGATTCCAATACTGGAGAACAACAGTTACAGGTGTACGAGTTACTTACCTTCGGTAACGATGTATCTGGTAGAGACGATTCTAGCCGCAGACTCCTTAACGTAGAATTATTCCCAGTCATGAGACTGGATCCGGAAAACTTTTTTGCCTCAGCCTCCCTGCGCGCCGTGGGGACGGCATCACGCGACTCTGCCCAGGCGTCGTCCGCGCATGTGACGTCAGCGAGGTCACATAAGTCCCACCCCGGCGCGCCTACATCAGTTTTCTTCGCAGAACTTTACGTGCCACAACACGGAGCCATCAGACAAACTGTGGGAGCATGGGAACAGTGTGCGAAGAGCAGAAAAATAAAATGGAAAATGGATTGGTGACCAACAACACCATAAGGAGCAGTGCCAACACTGCAGTACCCAAAGGCAGGCAAAGAAGAAAGAACAGAGCACAGCCCTGAGCAGCCACCCTGCCAGCATGTAGACAGTACCCCCCTTGAGACAAGGAACACATGCAAAATGTCATGACAACATGTAGCAGGATTATAACCCCAACCAAGAACAACGAAGGGAAACCAGTTTCAAGACAACCAGGGAGCGACAACCTCCAAAGCAACCCCAACACAGAGTGCGACAACTCCCCAAATGAACAAAGGGCAAGGAACATCAGATGCCCCCAAGCCAGAGGGTAGCAGAGGGGCCAGGACCCTAGGAACAAAGAGGGAGGAAGCGGAGAGACGAGAGTAAGGCAAGCCTCAATCCTGAAGCAACCAGAGAGGAGGGGCACAGGAGTACCTAGAGACCCATCCTCTAAAGCGCCAAAGAGGAGGACGGAACAAGAAACAAGACAAAACATCCTGTCAAAAGAACGGAAGAATCCTCTCACAGAAGACATAGCCACCCACCGGGAGGTGAGTGCAGAAGGCCAAGCCAAAAGGTCCTTGCAGAACGGGGAGGAAGGGCGGGCTGTGAAGGAATCTGCGGCTGGAATCGTCTCTACCAGATACATCGTTACCGAGGGTAAGTAACTCATACATCTGATAGAGACTACTAGCCACAGATTCCTTAACGTAGAATAGATACCCAAGCCATACCCACAGGGAAGCAGGGTCTGCAAAAGGACCCCACCAGCCTGGACATAACAGAGGGTCCCACAGGGGACCAGTCCAACGAACAGGGCGAAGAGCCCCATCCCCCCAGGCAAGGGGAAACCCCACAAGCAGAACACCACCGACCCCCAGAGGGGTGTGGGAAGAGGAAAGGAAAAGAGGAAGCCCATTCACACTCAGCAGAGGAAACAAGGGCAATGCCAGGGGAGGCTCAAGCACCCCCGCGCCTACAAGGCAACAGAACCTCCAGCCAATGCCAAGGTAAGGAAGAGGGACAAGAACAACCTAGAGGGCCCAAGGAGACGAGGGAAAAGAAGGCGGGCCCACCACAGTCGGAAGTCAACAGACCAGACAGAATGGCGTTGACAGCAATAAACCGTCAGAAGCAGGAAGAAGAGCCCAGGCCTCAGGAAGACTGGGCAGGCTGAGCCTGAAAGAAGGAGAAATCCAAAAACATCTCTGCCCCGAGGACAGGGAGCATGAAAGCAAGGAAGGGCCCGGACACACCTCAGCGAGGGGTCCACGCACATGACCTAAGAAGCAGAACCAGAGCCACAATGCCAGGCCGCAGGTCAGACCAGGCGAAAAGCGCAGCGACCTCGGAGAAGGACACCCCGGGGCGCCACCAAGGCCTGCCAATCCAGCAAGGGAATTGCATCTGCAACATACATAAACGCCATGGAGAGCAGAGGCCCGAAGGTGACGACAACTGCACAGCACAGCACAGCACAAGCTATTTACCAGCTACCACTACCCCACATAGGGTATGTTAAGTCCCAGGACATGGGAACCCTATTTGGAAGAAATTTCCACAGCAGAGGGCAACATAAAGAGCCGCGGGGAAAAAAAACCCGCAGAAGGCTTGTAAAGCAGCCCAAGAGAAAAACAGGAAGCCTAATCTCAAGGCCAACCTGGAGCAGATAACCCAAAGGAAAAAACACACAGTCAAGAACGGCCATCCAGTAGCCAACAGAACCACAGTCTCAACAAGGTGAACTCGAGTGGCCATACCACACAGAACCAACAACGAGGGCGACTCGCCCAAAAGGAGGAGCATCTCCAAGAACCAGATCAACTCACCAGTGACTGAGGGGGAGGAGAAGGAGGAGGAGGAGGAGGAAGAGGAGGAGGAGGAGAAGGAGAAGGAGGAGGAGAAGGAGAAGGAGAAGGAAAAGGAGGAGGAGAAGGAGGACGAAGCCCTGCCAAGAACCTCCGGATGGCAGAGTCAGCTGGGGCATGGAACAACAGAGTGCCATTGAAGGGAAGATCAACCAGCCGTACCCTAACATTTTCCGGGACCACACTGTCCCAAAGCCAAGCATGGAGGCGAAGGGCAACCGAAGAAGCCATGGCATGATCAAGCACCTCCGAGATGTCCAGAGCGGAACAGAAAATAAACGCCGCCAGCTCCCGGCCATCCAACGCATGGTGCCGCAAATCCATCCGATCATCCTCCTGTGAAGCGGCGGATCCCAAGGACTCAGCCGAGTCCCACAAACAAGAGGAGACCCTAGTCAACACACATAAAGTGTTAAGGGCCCACAGAGCTGCACTGGTCGACACGAACATGTTGCGCCCCCAAGAGTCCAGCCAGCGGGCCTCCCGTGATGGTGGAGCCAGTAGTGGCGGCAGGGAGGAAAAGGCAGTCCCCAAAAGTGGGCTTGAGGCAGATGGGTGCAGGGAAAGGCACGCCGGGTCCCGCGGCGCCAGAAGGTGCCGTGCAGAAGGTGCTGCGGCACCGGGTCCCCCGTAGTGGGTCGCCACAAGTCCCCATCATGGAGGAAAGGAGCGAACCCTCACAAGGCCTTTACCTTACACAAAAACGGATCCTATTTGGTGGAAACAGACCTTTAACCCGTTCGGTGCGCCGGACGGCCCCCTGCTGTCCGACGTCACAGTGGGCGTCTGTGGAGGACGGCCGGGGGCCGTCTGAAATACGCCCACTCATTATTTCACCCGCACCACGGCGGAATTCGCACCGTGGTCAAGTGGTTAAGAAACACAAGCTCCCTTCTACTTAAGCCACAAAAATTCAACAAAAAGAAAACCTACAACTGATCCTTCTCCGACTGGCCCCCAAAATATGGAACTCTCTCCCTCACGAGATCAGATGCAACCCATCCACATTCATCTACAGGAAAGAACTAAAAAATCTTCTATCCAACAAATTCTTCTTGCACTGAGGACACTCCTCCCTCTCATCGTGATAGACTCTTTTCTACCTGTTAGATGTTGCTTCTAATCACACCTTTGGACATACTCACGAGATCTGTGCTGTTTTCTCTGAGTTACCCAGCCATTTCCACACTGTTCTGACACCTATCGAACATTACTTATGACAGTTCTTATGATTGCATATATGATCTTCTTTCTCTTCTTACCCTTTGCTAATGTAAATTTTGCCCCCCTGACTTATACTATTTTCTTTTGTTCTTGTATGAGGCCTACTGTTTTCTATCATACCTTCCTTTGTTAATTCCTGTAAAGTGCTCTGTCACCTAAAAGGGCCTTGTTTGCCCTATATTAAAACTCTAAAATAGCTACATTATTTTTACTATAAGGACGAGTTACTTACCTTCGGTAACGATGTATCTGGTAGAGACCTAGTCTAGCCACAGATTTCTTAACTTAGAATATCCCCAGGCGTCATAATGGATCCGGAAAACTTTCGGCAGCAGCACCTCTGCGCGTCAGCAAGTGGCGCCGCCCACTCTGCCCTGACGTCGTCCAGGCATAGGACGTCAGTGGAGCCATATATGCCCCTCCCGGCGCGCTGATGTCAGTTTTCGTTGGAGAAACTTTTCTGCGTCAGAACGCGGACCCACCACTAAAAACTGCGAGAATATGGGAACAGTGTGCAAAAATGATGAAGAATTAGAAAGAAATTGACAGGTGAGTCAGAGCAGCACTCTGGAAGCAACCCCGCATGAGTGAAGGCTAAGTCAACTTTAAGGGAGACAATCACGTGGAACAACAGCCTGGCCGAGGACAGAAGTCTGCATCCAGAAGGAAAACCGTGAAGGAGAACATGTCAGGAACAAAAGATTTAAGGATAGCTCACCACAAGACGTCAACCCCAATAAAAGACCTAGAAATGTATAGAGATAATAGATCCGAAGCAAAAGGCTGCAGGGACGGTGGGGAAAAATTTTAACAAATGTCACACCATACAATCCAGGCCGAGGACTGGAAAGAACACATGATTTATTAACACACCGCCTAATCTTGAGAATGGGCGGAATGGAACAGAGAAACAGAACAAAGGAGTCTGTGGTCCTGCCCAAGGTCCTTCTGGAACAGAAGGGAGAAGGTTCTGAACTGAGTCCCAAAGAGTGGAGGATGCATGTGCAAAAATGCAGGCCGAAGACTAATCCGGCCACTAGACATAAGGAGTGGAGGAGCCGGAGAATGACCGGAAGGCCAGGCAACACTGGGTACTTGCACCTTGGGCCCTTGATCTGGGGAGTCCCGGGAAGCATCATGTTGTAAAGGAGGAGGCGTAATCGCTAGTACCTGGGTCGACTGATGCCGCGTAGGAGACCTAGCGCCGCCCGAGGTGTCGGGAGGAGCAACAACCTCAACCAAGGGAAGAGGAATCGACTTTGGTACCGACGTTAATCGACACCGCGTCAGAGTCACCGGGACGTTGACGACCTCTACAGGGGACTGGACCGGGACGCCTACCGATGTCGATCCCACTGTAAACTACCTGGAGGAAGCACGAGATGCCGGGCCCGGTGTTGAGCCTGGGGTAGTACCCGGTGTCGAGCCGGGCGTCACCGGTGCCGCCTCCAACGAAGGCGCAGGAAGCCGCTCAGGGCTATACGCTGACTGACTGGGTGGGCTGTGCTCTGGGCCCTGGCTTATTGGCGTCACGTTTGCTCCGGAATCAGAGTTGACGCACGCAGCCGGTGCAGGGGAAAAGTCCGCAGACGAGGACCCGGCATGAGTGCCTGCTACCTCTGTCGGACCCAAAGGCGCACCAAGGAGAGGGGGCGAACCAAAGCAAGCCTGGAGTGCCTTACAATAGGCCTCCATTTGGGCATGGGTTGCACCAACTCCCGGAAAGGGAGGGTAAGGAGGATGTGGCTGCCGTGCTCCCGTACCTGGCACAGCACGAGAGGAATGGGCAGCAGTGGCACAGACATTAGAGGAAGACCTCCGCAGGCGACGCCTGTGCTTACACTTACCTGTTTTTGCATGGCGGTCACGGGAGCGACCCCGGAAACGAGCCCGATCAGGAGAGGAAGAGCGGCAACGGGAGGGAGCTGGACCGGACATCCGTGGGGCAATCAGTTTCATGCAGCACTCTCTCAGGGACTTGGACTTCATCCGCTGACATGCGTCGTACTCTTTGGAGTCGTGGTGCATGCCGAGGCACCACATACAGATAAGGTGCAGGTCAGTGTCAGACATCTGACGTGCACAGGCTTTGCAAGATTTAAAGCCGGAAGGCATTGCACACTGTTCCCACGACACCAAGGGTTTCGAGAAGGCCCAAAAACCAGGCCAAATAACTGCTGGTTTTCCAGGATCTGCACTCGGACATGGAAAAGAAGAAAACGGACGTCGGCGAGTCAGTAGGGGCATATATGGCTCCACTGACGTCATACCCGTGGACGACGTCAGGGTGGAGTCGGGCGGCGCCGCCTCCTGACGCGTAGAGGTGCTGCTGCGGAAAGTTTTCCGGATCCAGTCTGACACCTGGGGATATTCTAAGTTAAGGAATCTGCGGCTAGATGTCTTTCAGATCCAATAAGCATTCTTTATCTATCTGGAAACCACCGCCAGAAAATCAATTATGGTAGGGTAATCAGACACTATTATATGAATCTCACATCCACACTACGGGTCTTAAGATACAAACTGCAAAAAGTACATTTACAAGTGAAAGTACACCTTGAGGCAATTAAGAAAGACTAATTCTAAACAAAACACAATAAACAAATAAGCAAACCAATGATCTAAAATGCCAAACATTCATGCTATTACCACAATGATGTCCATGTCACTAATAATATCAGGTATTTGTGTTATACAAATTTGGGGTTCTTCTCACAACAGAGACAATCACAACTGCAGGGAATGCATGTTGCTCAATGTATTGGAAATTACTCCAAACAGAATATTAGGAAACCTGCCATGAAAAGTAAAAACACAAATGAAAAACTCGAAGGATACAGCACTAAAGGACTGGTGAGGGAAAATATGGCCCTGAAAGTTCAGGATCCTCATTCCTCCTTTAATGCAAAAATCACAAATAAAAAACATTTAAAAACCCAATTAGAACAAGTCGAGGAAAATGAGGCACCTAGCTGGTGCACAAGACAATATATTTGACCTACATGCAGGCTTGACCAGGGCTATTCATGTACATCTAACACCAAAAACATCTGTAATCAACTAAACTGTCCTTAATTTCACTCCTGCTCATCTCTTCTTTAACCTAGATTTTTACATCTTAATGAGTGTTCCAGATGTGTGATACTGTAAAGAAACACATTAACACAAGGCATTATGAGGAAGGAAAATATATTACTTACTCTGCAAGCATCTGTTTGTGGCATGTAGTGATGTAGATTCACATGCTGTGCATACTCCTGCTTTCTAGTGTTGGGTCTGGATGTGTGCAAGTTGTTTTTCTTTGAAGATGTCTTCTCGATTTACAAGGTAGTGTGACACCACCTCTTGCTGGCAATGCACATGGGCATTAGCTCTATTGTTTGTCTGCCAGTAACAACACTGCTCGTTATCCCAACCCCTGAACGGTCGCAAGAGGAACATGTGCACAACGAATATTGTGAAGAGTCATCCACTGGGTCATAAACCTGGCCTGGTCGGGATGGACTAGGGAAGTGATATGAGACCGAAGGCAGTTGGCCAAGGCCTTGGCCAGAATATTGGCCTCCATGTTCAGGAGAGAGATAGGGCAATATGACACGTGCTGATCGGGAGGTCTACCAGGCTTGTGGAACACCACCACTTCTGCGTGTCTCCAGGCCCGCTCCCTGGCCTCCTCCACCATCCTAAGGTAATGGGGCCCTAGCTGCAACAAATATCGTTTAAAAAATTCACATGGAAAGCCATTCGGCCCTGGGGCCTTTCCCATATGCATGTCCCCTAGAGCAGCACCCAATTCTTCCTCTGTGAGTTCCCACTCATTATCTGACGAGGCGAGTGCAGAGCTGGATCTCCTGATCCAGCTCTGCACTCGCCTTGTCAGATAATGCCTTAGGCGGGAGGTCATCCAAGATGCGGCCTATCACATCTGCATGCAACCACTCTCTGGAGGCATAACCCTCTGCGTAATACGTAGCAAAACTTTACGCGATTGCAGATGAATTCGTAAGGGACACCCCATTTAATATAGCTTTTTAAGTGGAGCTGTAAAGACATTACAAAAAAATACAAATAATTTAGCCTATACACATAGGCCACAAAGGTCCAATTCTTCATCATGAAGTTAAAAAAAAAGGGCAGTACAGTAAATATGAGAACAATTTAAGATGTTTTGCAAACATCAGAAATCCCCCTCACAAACCCTTTTTTAATGATGGAGATGAAGGAGTACAGGACAAAGTAGGCTCATAGGCTGTCATTATACGGCTAAAATAGAGGCTGTGCCTTTAGGAATCCAGAGACCATCAGTATCCCATCATGCCCACGTTGTGGTTGTTACTTCAATTATTTTTGAAGGCGATTTGATATATATATATATATATATTTATTGTAAGATATATATATATATATATATATATATATATATATATATATATATATTGTAAGGATATCTCGGGCTATTACACTGGGGAGGCGGAGGGTTGCTTATGACTTATGGAAATTCCCCAACGAGAAAACTGGAGTAACAGGTATGAAACTATTCTTTCACTCGTAGGGGATTTCTGTGTATAGTCATAAGGGTTGAATAGAATAGCAAGCCCATCTACACATAGCGTGGTGGAGGATTCTGAGGATGAACTAGACAGTTTAAGCAAATAGGTTTCTGAGGGAAGCCTGACCTACTTTAGCATCTGCTCTAGCATCAGAATATAGGTAATTGTGCTTGGTGAATGAATGAACTGATTTCCAGGTAGCTGCTTTTAAATTTCTGGACTAGGGATATTGTGCAGCAAAGCGGCAGTAGCCACTTTTCCTCTAGTGGAGTGTGCTTTTGGTCTAGCTAAGAGTGTTTTGTTAGCTTTTTGATAGCAGAGCAACATACATGATCAGAGGTGGCTAAGCCTGTACAGAGTGGACCTAGGCCAATATGTAGGTTGGTAAATACCGGTCGGTTACGGCCGAAAATCAGTAATTATCCCGTTACTGACCAGTATTTAGCCTTTTCCAATGTAGGAGGCAGGTTTTAAGGATTCAGTAATTTACTGATTCCTTATTTTAAGGAATCGGTAAAATACCGAACCCTTATTTTAAGGAATAGGTAAATTACTGAATCCTTAAATGCTATGTAGGTGGCACTCAAGTGAGTGCATTTATGCTACCAGGATTCGTTATTTACCACCAACTACAAGTTGGTGGTAAATATCGAATACCTTAAATAAAGCAATTTTTGCTTTTTTCTCAGTGCTATGTGGCAGACATACATGCCCTTAGGGCATGTATGTGCACCACATCTGCACACATGCACGAATCAGGGGTGCAACAGGGTGTCAATGTGACACCCTGCCACCCTTGAATATGCTCCCCCTATTACCGATTCGGTATTTACCGAATCTGTAATAGTGAATGGCTTCCCATTCATTCCTATGAATGGGAAGTTGATTCCTCATTACCGAATCGGTATTACTGATTCGGTAATAACGAATAT
Source organism: Lissotriton helveticus (assembly GCF_964261635.1). Taxonomy (NCBI): domain Eukaryota; kingdom Metazoa; phylum Chordata; class Amphibia; order Caudata; family Salamandridae; genus Lissotriton; species Lissotriton helveticus. Next base: position 1,077,502,818 of record NC_136070.1, on the reverse strand, counting down.
TACCGATTCTGTATTTTTTACCGAATTTTTAGCTACATATGAAATATCGATTCCTAAATACTGAATCGTTAAAATTCGGTATTTAGGAATCTGTATTTCATATTTACCTACATCGGGCCCTTAGTTCATAAACAATTGGTCTGATCTCCGGATGTCCTTTGTCTTGCCTAGAACTTTCCTCACATCCAGGGAATGGAGAGATCTTTCCGCTTGAATAGAGGGATTCTGAAGAAAGAGGTTAACAAGATTGTCAGGTTGACATGGAAGTCCAAAACTACCTTAGGGAGGAATTTCGGATGAGTCCTCATTACCACGTTACTAGAATGAAATATGGTGCATGGTTCATGCAAACAGTGTACTTGGATCTCACTAACCCTGCGGACAGATGTAAATGCCACCAGGAACGTGCCTTGTGTATGTGCTCCAAGAGGCCCTGCATAGGGTGAGAAAGGACTACATTAAGCTCCCATTGAGGGAAAGGGCGCCTAATGGGAGAAAAAAACTTCTTCGAACCTTCTAGGAAATCCTTAATGAATGGGGACTCTGAAGGAAGAGGTTTGTGAAGGGCATTTTCTGTAGGCAGTAAGAGCTGCCAGATGAACCTTTATAGAAGAGAATTGTAAGCCAGATTGAGCGAAATTGAGTAAGTATGTAAGAATGACATCTTCCTGGCAAGAGGTAGGTTTCTTGTTCTTAGACAAACACCATATGCAGAATCTCTTCCATTTGAAGGCATATGCAGAATGTGTAGAAGGCCGGTTTGCCTCTTTGAGGATATTCATGCAATCTTGTAGTAAGTTCAAATGTCCATACTACACTAGCTCAGGAGCCATGCAGCCATACTCAAAGAGGAGAGCTTGTGGTGTACCATCTGGCCTCTGAACCTCGCCTGGAAGGTGAGTTGCAGTGATTGTAAGGTCTCTGGCTAGAAACCATTTCCAGATTGTCTGGGCTTCGTGATACAAGGGCATAGACCTCGTCCCTCCCTGCTTGTTGAGCTAGAACATGGTTGTTGCACTGTCCGTCAGAACAAGCAGGGAGTTGGACTTGAATGATGGATGAAATGCCTTTAGCGCCAGATGGACTGCTTGCAACTCCAGGAGATTGATGTGGTATGTTGATTCTCTTTGTGACCACTTGCCCTGAAATTAGAGGTGGTCACTATGGCCTCCAGATCCTAGTAGTGAGGCATCTGTGACTATGTTTGAGGAGGAGTCTCCTGATGGAATGGTGTACCTTGAGGTAGGTTGGTTGGAGAGTACCACCAAGGACAGCTTTGTCTGATGAAATAGCTGTATCTTGTTGTACCAATTGCATGTCAGTTCGTCCCACTGGTCTTCTAGGCATTCCTGTAGGGGCCTCATGTGGAGATGGGTGTGAGAAAAATGCAGGAGGCCCTTGAGCTGAGGAGAGAGGATACTATTCTAACGGTTTGATGAGAAGCTTTCATGAGGGCCTGACACTTCCAAAGATTTGATAAGCATCTCTCCTCCAAAAGACACAGTCTTGCTTGCCGGGTGTCGATGGAGACACCTAGGTAGTGTAGTACTTGCACTGGGACAGAGGTTGACTTTGTGTGGTTGACAAGAAGGCCCGGGCGGTGTACGAGTATGGAAGTCCAATTGTAGTGAAACTGAGCCTCCTGAGTATGGGTAGGTGAATACCGTGTGTTTCTGGAAATGAGTACTTGGAGAATGTCCAGGGTGCTGACTTTATATCGAATGAGAGAAGTTGGTACTGATAGTGGTCAAGCCCAACAATGAACCTCGGGGCGTGGCTTGGCGCCTGGCAAGATGGCAGCGCTGTAGTGCTGCTCTGCCGGCTACCGGAGAAAATCCTTAAACATCCTACCTGCTCCGAACAAAACCTGAAGAATCTGGGCTGGGAGAATGCTGCTGTAAAGACCCCGGACCTGTGACAGCGGTTTCCGCCCTGCCCGTAGATCAAGGGAGCTGCCTGGAGCGCCTGACCGGGATGGAGACAGCTGGCCGCGTGGTGTAATGGCGGCGGTGTCCGGAACTCCTTCTGCACTGTAAGCTGCTCCCGATGCGACCCACTGCTGTGGGGGAGTGAGCGCCGTGTGGTGAGGGGGGTTTGCACTCCCTGGTGGAGCTATCACTGCTGCATTGTCGCTGAGACCTCGATGTTATCCCCCTCCACCCCCACCTGCCCTGATATAGTGCGAACTGGTGCGGGGCACCCCTGGGGGCACTGCTGCTCACGCCTGCCTGTTCCTCTGCAGTTTATATACCTGGGGGGAGCCTGAGAGATCACGCCAGGGATTGTACGTACTGTCCGGTCGGGGGCTCTGAGTGGCTCCTGAGGTGACCCTGACTAGGAAGGGCCACAGACACAGCGGACGGATTGCGCACAACGTGGTGGCAGACCGCGTGGCGACGCGTCGTTGGACAGAAGGGGGACACACGCATACGTGGGCAAGGCCGACCCAAAAGTCATTTTCCACAGTGAGCAGTGACTGTAGCGGCCTCCTGATGGGCAAGTCGGATAAATCACAGCCTCGCCTCACTTTTGAGCTCCGGAGGGGCGGTAAACCTCCACAAAATGCAGTATCGGACTCGGAGCTGGAGGGGGCCTCCCAGGGGCCTACGGCCTTGGAGAAATCACTTGCGCCCATTCAGAATAGCCTCCAAGCAATTGACAGCAAGATAGAAGCTCTAAATGGCCGGATGGACCACTTCTCTCCCAAATTGGATAAACAGGCGAATCGCATAGGGGAGGCTGAGCAGCGAATATCGGAGACAGAGGACGGCCTGCAGCAGGTGGCGGCCCAAACAATCAACATGACCAAACTCCTAGCGGTGATACAGGCCAAGAACGAGGACATCGAAGCGAGATCGAGGCGCAATAACATCCGCGTCCTCGGTCTGCCGGAATCTACGAATGTGGGGCACCTTGAAGATTACATGGAAACAATGCTTCGCGAGGTATGTGGCGCGGAGGAGCTTTCCCCTATGTTCGCGATAGAACGTGCCCACAGGTCATTGACAGCGCGTCCCCCTCCTGGTGCGGCGCCGCGGCCTATCATTGCCCGCCTGCTCAAGTTTAGAGATCGGGACACTGTTCTGCGCATCACCAGGCAGAAGGGCACGGTCACTTACCTTACGGCCCTCTCCTTCTATCCAGACTTTACGGCACAGGTTCAAGCGGCTCGTAAAGAGTTCCAGAACGTCAAAAAGCTGCTGGCCAAAGAACAGATACCCTACGCTTTGCTATACCCCGTGCGGCTACACTTTGGGGAACACGCCGGGGGCAAGATATTTACAAATCCCAAACAGGCGATGGACTACGCCAAATCCCTGAAGCGCCGGCGGAAAGCACCAGACAACACATCGGATATGGATGATTGACCTCCTGGCACGGACGTGAATCTACGGCTGATTTGCTCTGTTGTACACATGTTGTTGGGATGTGATTGTCCCTTTCACCTATGCCTGCTGTTATTATACCTGTTAGGTTCTCTGAGTGTCCGGGATTGATGTGCGGGCTGGGCGCCCTTCTCTTGATGTTACCATGATATACTGTAGACATTTCCGGGACTGGCCCACATGACTAAGGCTCCTTTAAGACTATACTTAACATGGCACCTATACAGGCGCCTGCACACTTCCCTGCTAGTAGAAGTTGAGTGATTAGGGGTCTGGATTCGGGGGCATGGTTCCATATACACTGTCCGGTGCCCCCCGCCTAGTGTTGGGGGTGGAATAGGCCACTACACTCCCCCGATGGGTATGACCCACAAAGTTTGTTGCATGATGAAGGGGAGAAGGTGGGAGGGGGGGAGGGTGAGATGGGCCTTTGGCGATTGGGGTTTGCTGAAGTGGGAGGGGGGAGGGAGGGGCTCATTTTTTCACTGTACTGTATGTTTTTTTTGTTGGGGGTTGGTTTGATGCCCCTGGATTATGCTGATTCAAGGTTGTTGGGGGGATGGAAGGGGGAGGGGGGAGCGATTTGCTGCAAATTTGGAACTTCTGGACATGAGTATGGCTCCACAGTGTGGCTCGTATGTGCTGAATCGTGTGCTTAGGCAGTTCGCTGGTGGCTCGTTATGGTGTTCCTGTTTGCCAGATGGGGGGGTGAGAGGTATAAGTGTGTCACCTGGAATGTCCGTGGCCTGAATACGCCCAGGAAATGTAGACTAGTGCAGGCGCATCTGTATTGCCATGGGATTCAGACTGCTCTCCTGCAGGAGACTCACCTGACCAGGCACACAGAGGGCGCAGTGGCCCGACGTTGGGCGGCGTTCCGCCTAGCTTCCTCTTATTCTAGCTATGCATGTGGGGTACTTATTCTAATTAGGCGAGGGACTCCATTTCAGCCTATTGACACATGTGTGGCGGATGATGGTCGGTGGGCATTGGTTCGTGGCAAGCTGGGGAGAGTGATGGTGACAATAGCCAATGTTTATGGCCCTGTAGTGGATGAGCCAGCGGCATTTCTGAAACTGTTTCAGGTCCTGCGCTCCTTGCCAGACACAGCAATTTTGCTTGGGGGAGATCTCAACACTTACTTGGACCCGCAGATGGTTAGATCCAACCTCACTAGTGTACGCATGGTGAAGGTAGCACAGTGTGTTCGTGGTTTCATGGAGGAGATGGGTTTGATTGATGCTTGGCGCTTACGACACGCGGGGGTCCTGCAGGGCACACATGTAACACCTGGTCACACCTGGACTATTGGCACTTAGACGGGGAAGCTAAGTGCCTCGCTGCTGTGTTTGAAACGCTGCTAATGTTATAATTGCCGCTCGGCACTCGTTAAATTTTAATAATTTTGCACAACTGTGTTGCCACGCTGCTGTGTTAGAAACGCTGCTAATTTTATAACTGCCGCTCGGCACTCGCAAATTTTTAAATAATTTTGAACAACTGTGTTTCTGCTGCTTTATTGTTGCTCAGACCCATATTTGCCCGCATTTCTTCCACTATAATTGTTGAGACCACTCACCATTTTGGTGAGCTTCGCGCTCTGTCTGCTCCCGTCCGCCATCTTGGGTGTGGAACCAGGGGATTAGAGACGCTCCCAAGACGCCATCTTGGGTAGCGTGCTAGTGTTTTAGGGACACTTGGTAAATACTATTTAAGGATGCAGGAGACTAACGTGAAACACAGAACTTGCTTGCCACGCTGCTGTGTTTGAAACGCTGCTAATGTTATAATTGCCGCTCTGCACTCGTTAAATTTTAATAATTTTGCACAACTGTGTTGCCACGCTGCTGTGTTAGAAACGCTGCTAATTTTATAACTGCCGCTCGGCACTCGCTAATTTTTTTAATAATTTTGCACAACTGTGTTTCTGCTGCTTTATTGTTGCTCAGACCCATATTTTCCCGCATTTCTTCCACTATAATTGTTGAGACCACTCACCATTTTGGTGAGCTTCGCGCTCTGTCTGCTCCCGTCCGCCATCTTGGGTGTAGAACCAGGGGATTAGAGACGCTCCCAAGACGCCATCTTGGGTCCCTGTTTTAGGGACACTTGCCAATTCCTATTTAACGACTCGGAATGCAGGCGCACAGCGTATGCGCGCAGCGGGCGCGCCGCTGGCGCGCCCGAGGTGCGCCAGAGGTAAGCCCGTCTGCGCCCGTCCGCGCCAGGCCGGGTCTAGGCGCCATTCACCCTATTCAGGAAGAACCCACCTCTGGCGATCACGGTACTGCTATTAGCTATACTGCAGGGGAATTAAATTCTTTTAGGCACTTGTCATCCACACATTGTTTAACTTGTACTCTTCCTGTTCATGGCTTTAACTGCAATAATTGTGGGTTCTCACTGGGCAGGATGAGTAGGTGTAAACTGATGAAACGCTCACATAAGTACGGTAAATCGAAGGCTACTAAACCATCTTCCACTTGTCCCAAACTCCAGTTTTGGAGTATAAACTGTAGGTCACTTCCTAAACACAAAAATCATATTTACGATTCTTTAGTAGATGAAAGACCGGATGCCGTGTTTTTGACTGAAACTTGGATCTACGCAAGCTCTGGACCTGACATTGCCTTGGCAATCCCTACGGATTATGTCATGGTCAAGAGGGATAGAGAGATTGGCAAGGGAGGTGGCATTGCTATAATCTTTAAATCCATCTATAGCTGTAAGTTCGAAGCCTTTCCTCTTCAAAGATGCGAGGCTGCTCAATTCAAACTAGCAATAAGTGCTCAGATGACTTTGTCTGGTTTACTGATATATCGTCCCCCTGGGAATTCTAACGTATGGACGACGTCCTTTTCTGAAACTATTGCCCCGCTGATCTTGAAGGCTGCCAATTTTACCATTTTAGGTGACCTGAACCTACATTTGGAAGACCCTCAATGCACTGTTAGTAAAACCTTCTTAGCTGATTTAGAAGCTCTTAATATTCTGTTGCGCAATTCAGGGCCTACGCATTTTGCAGGGCACTTATTGGATCCTGTCCTTTCGAATCTCCCGTATGATTGCGAACCTGCCGCTCGCCCTTTAGAATGGTCTGATCATTTCGCAGTCCAGTTTTTTCTCCCTCCTACTGAGACTATGGCTACTGGTGGTGGTGATAAAGGAGAGAGTCTACGTCGTTGGGGCAAGCTCAATATTTCTGATCTTAACTCGCATCTGTCTGATACTTCACCGGATGTTGACACGCCTCTGTTGGTGCTGGAGGCTGCAGTTTCCAAATGGTTGAGTGCTGCTGTTGATAAACTTGTCCCATTGGTACCTAGGCATCTTCTGCCCCACCTTCATCCTGCGGCATGGTACTCGGAAAATTTAAAAATCATGAAGTCTCAATGTAAGGCCCTCGAAAGGAAATGGAGACGCTCGTACTCTTCGTCTCGTAAGGTGGCCTATAAGGAAGCCCTTAGAGACTACCATAAACAATGCAAAATGGCTAGAGCGGCCTATATTGCGAATACCGTAACACATGCCCAGAATTGTCCCCGTACACTTTTCTCTGCGGTAAAAAAATTGACAGGTGCAGATTCTATCCCTGTCCCTTCTGTTTTAGATGAGGCACAATGTAATTCTATCGCGGAGTTTTTTATTGCTAAGGTGGAACGCATCTATGATTCTCTGAATCCCCTACCCTTGAACGAGGAATTATCTTCTACGCCAGTGCCTGTCCATAATAGTCAGTCTTCCCTGGTGGTCAAACTTACTGACTGGCCACTTTTTGACGATGTCTCTTTTGCTCATTGTTGGAGAGCATTAAACCTGGTTCCCCTCGCGACCCTTTACCGGCCAAGATCTTTAAACAACTTGATCTGGACTCTCGTCGTGTTGTGATGAAACTCCTTAATTCCTCTTTGATAGAGTCACATGTTCCACAGGAGTGGAAACATGCGATGGTTATTCCCCTGCTTAAAAAGGTTGGAGCTGATGTTTCTAATCTATCCAACTTTAGGCCCATTTCGCTGTTGCCCATTTTCTCGAAGATCTTGGAAAGGCATATCAACTTACAGCTGACTCTCCTGGTAGAGAGTGCGGGTTACCTGCATCCATCTCAATCTGGCTTTAGAGCGCACCATTCCACGGAGACCGCACTGTTAGGAGTTACCGAGAGTTTACGGCATGGTATCGATCGCGGGGAAACATCTGCACTTATTCTTTTGGACTTAAGTGCGGCGTTCGATACCGTGTCTCATTCCATCCTTCTCGCAACTCTTCAATCCTTGGGAGTTGAGGGCTCTGCTTTGGCTTGGATAGCCTCTTTTTTAAGTGGCCGTACTTTTCACGTTTTCTCAGCCAAACCATCCTCCACAATTTGTTCATCGGCGTACGGCGTTCCCAGGGGTCTATCCTCAGTCCACTATTATTTAACATCTATGTTAGACCCCTGGCCACTATTGTGGAGGACGCCGGTGTTACTTTATTTTCTTACGCCGATGATACGCAAATTATTTTCTCCCTCTCCAATCCCGAAGGTAATAACATCTCGGCTTTGAAGCAGGGTTTGACTCGAGTTTCTGAGTGAATGCAGAGTAATTTCCTCAAGCTAAATGGGGATAAGACAGAGGTTGTGATCCTGGGCAAGGGCAAAGATCTATGGGGTCCTCAACATTGGCCCGAGAGTATGGGCCCTACCCCTCAACCCGTTGCTCAGGTCCGCAATCTCGGATTCCTCATTGATGAAAGGCTGACGATGCAGCAACAGGTTGTTAGGGTGGCCTCCATCTGTTTTGCCACCCTAAGATGGCTTCAAAACATCTTGTGGATGCTCCCCACCTCTACTCAGAGGACCGTGGTCCAGGCACTGGTAGTCTCCCGCCTGGACTACGGTAATGTCCTCTATCTTGGTGCTGACTCAACAACTGTGAATAAACTTCAGGTTGTCCAGAACGCGGCCGCACGGCTTCTATGTAATGTTCCTCAGAGAACATCTGCCTTTCAAGCCCTTCGCGATCTGCATTGGCTGAGAAGAGTGAGTAGAATTTAATTCAAAGCCTTATGCCACATTTTTAAGATCAAACAGCACTCAGCCCCGAGGTACCTACATGGTCTCATTCGGGCCTATAAGCCTAGCCGCTGTTTGAGATCCTCGGGAAAAGGCGATTTCATTGTCCCAAGATTTAAGCTGGTGAAGATGGGCGGCCGCTCTTTCTCTCATTTAGGCACTAAATCTTGGAATGCCTTGCCCGTGACCCTGAAGTTGGAGACGGATCTTTTTCGCTTCCGCAGGGGTTTAAAAACCTGGCTTTTCCAGCAGTGATCAGCGCAGTCTTTTTCCAGTAGTTTGTTTGGCAGTTCTTTTCCTCCTTAGTCTGTCCCTTGGCACCGGGAAACCCATTGCGGGTAGCTGTGCGCCTTATAAGTTTAAATAAATAAATAAATAAATAAAATAATGGGTGGGTCGAATCGGCTACTATATTACCAAGGACCCTGTCAGATCACAACCCTATCCTGATCCAACTAACTGTCCCACTAAACGCACGACGCCCCTTCACCTGGCGCTTTCGAACTACCTCCCTGCTCGATCCTGTATATGCACAGACTATCCGCAAGGCCATAGTACGGTACTTTGAGATTAACGTGGGCACAGTAGATAGCGATGCTACTCTATGGGAGAAAAGGGGGTGGTGATGGACGGAGCATCTGAATCAATCAAACACTCACACCCAGTCAAAAGATCTGGGTTTAATCCATCACCGTTCTTTAGCCCACTCTGCCACCCCAGTTCAGACATGGCTATATGCAAATCAGTCTGACCCTGTGCCTCATGGGAACAGTCCAGCCCGAACTGCCAAGCCATGCCTTCCCTGGACCGGAAACAAGCTTCCGAGGACCGGTTTCTGGCATTCCAGCCGTCTTCAGCCCGGCTTGCTTGAATCCAGTGGCAAAGTGAGCAAGGGACTTACGTGTGAGCATACCCTGTCACACTTATGGCGGCCAAAAGCGGTACAAAAGGGGGTGGTGATGGACGGAGCATCTGAATCAATCAAACACTCACACCCAGTCAAAAGATCTGGGCTTAATCCATCACCGTTCTTTAGCCCACTCTGCCACCCCAGTTCAGACATGGCTATATGCAAATCAGTCTGGCCCTGTGCCTCATGGGAACAGTCCAGCCCGAACTGCCAAGCCATGCCTTCCCTGGACCGGAAACAAGCTTCCGAGGACCGGTTTCTGCTTGAATCCAGTGGCAAAGTGAGCAAGGGACTCACGTCTGAGCATACCCTGCCACACTTATGGCGGCCAAAAGCGGTACAAAAGGGGGTGGTGATGGACGGAGCATCTGAATCAATCAAACACTCACACCCAGTCAAAAGATCTGGGTTTAATCCATCACCGTTCTTTAGCCCACTCTGCCACCCCAGTTCAGACATGGCTATATGCAAATCAGTCTGACCCTGTGCCTCATGGGAACAGTCCAGCCCGAACTGCCAAGCCATGCCTTCCCTGGACTGGAAACAAGCTTCCGAGGACCGGTTTCTGGCATTCCAGCCGTCTTCAGCCCGGCTTGCTTGAATCCAGTGGCAAAGTGAGCAAGGGACTCACGTCTGAGCATACCCTGCCACACTTATGGTGGCCAAAAGCGGTACAAAAGGGGGTGGTGATGGACGGAGCATCTGAATCAATCAAACACTCACACCCAGTCAAAAGATCTGGGTTTAATGCATCACCGTTCTTTAGCCCACTCTGCCACCCCAGTTCAGACATGGCTATATGCAAATCAGTCTGACCCTGTGCCTCATGGGAACAGTCCAGCCCGAACTGCCAAGCCATGCCTTCCCTGAACCGGAAACAAGCTTCCGAGGACCGGTTTCTGGCATTCCAGCCGCCTTCAGCCCGGCTTGCTTGAATCCAGTGGCAAAGTGAGCAAGGGACTCACGTCTGAGCATACCCTGCCACACTTATGGCGGCCAAAAGCGGTACAAAGGGGGGTGGTGATGGACGGAGCATCTGAATCAATCAAACACTCACACCCAGTCAAAAGATCTGGGTTTAATCCATCACCGTTCTTTAGCCCACTCTGCCACCCCAGTTCAGACATGGCTATATGCAAATCAGTCTGACCCTGTGCCTCATGGGAACAGTCCAGCCCGAACTGCCAAGCCATGCCTTCCCTGGACCGGAAACAAGCTTCCGAGGACCGGTTTCTGGCATTCCAGCCGTCTTCAGCCCGGCTTGCTTGAATCCAGTGGCAAAGTGAGCAAGGGACTTACGTGTGAGCATACCCTGTCACACTTATGGCGGCCAAAAGCGGTACAAAAGGGGGTGGTGATGGACGGAGCATCTGAATCAATCAAACACTCACACCCAGTCAAAAGATCTGGGCTTAATCCATCACCGTTCTTTAGCCCACTCTGCCACCCCAGTTCAGACATGGCTATATGCAAATCAGTCTGACCCTGTGCCTCATGGGAACAGTCCAGCCCGAACTGCCAAGCCATGCCTTCCCTGGACCGGAAACAAGCTTCCGAGGACCGGTTTCTGCTTGAATCCAGTGGCAAAGTGAGCAAGGGACTCACGTCTGAGCATACCCTGCCACACTTATGGCGGCCAAAAGCGGTACAAAAGGGGGTGGTGATGGACGGAGCATCTGAATCAATCAAACACTCACACCCAGTCAAAAGATCTGGGTTTAATCCATCACCGTTCTTTAGCCCACTCTGCCACCCCAGTTCAGACATGGCTATATGCAAATCAGTCTGACCCTGTGCCTCATGGGAACAGTCCAGCCCGAACTGCCAAGCCATGCCTTCCCTGGACCGGAAACAAGCTTCCGAGGACCGGTTTCTGGCATTCCAGCCGTCTTCAGCCCGGCTTGCTTGAATCCAGTGGCAAAGTGAGCAAGGGACTCACATCTGAGCATACCCTGCCACACTTATGGTGGCCAAAAGCGGTACAAAAGGGGGTGGTGATGGACGGAGCATCTGAATCAATCAAACACTCACACCCAGTCAAAAGATCTGGGTTTAATGCATCACCGTTCTTTAGCCCACTCTGCCACCCCAGTTCAGACATGGCTATATGCAAATCAGTCTGACCCTGTGCCTCATGGAAACAGTCCAGCCCGAACTGCCAAGCCATGCCTTCCCTGAACCGGAAACAAGCTTCCGAGGACCGGTTTCTGGCATTCCAGCCGTCTTCAGCCCGGCTTGCTTGAATCCAGTGGCAAAGTGAGCAAGGGACTCACGTCTGAGCATACCCTGCCACACTTATGGCGGCCAAAAGCGGTACAAAGGGGGGTGGTGATGGACGGAGCATCTGAATCAATCAAACACTCACACCCAGTCAAAAGATCTGGGTTTAATCCATCACCGTTCTTTAGCCCACTCTGCCACCCCAGTTCAGACATGGCTATATGCAAATCAGTCTGACCCTGTGCCTCATGGGAACAGTCCAGCCCGAACTGCCAAGCCATGCCTTCCCTGGACCGGAAACCAGCTTCCGAGGACCGGTTTCTGGCATTCCAGCCGTCTTCAGCCCGGCTTGCTTGAATCCAGTGGCAAAGTGAGCAAGGGACTTGGATTAAACCCAGATCAGTTGACTGGGGGTGAGTGTTTGATTTGTTCAAACGCTCCGTCCATCATCTCCTTTTGTATCGCTTTGTTCGCCCTAAGTGTGGCAGGGTATACTCAGACGTGAGTACCTTGTTCACTTGGCCACTGGATTCAAGAAAGCCTGGCTGATGAGGATTATGAATCCGAAACCGGTCCCAGGACGCTTGTTTCCGGTCCAGGGAAGACATGGCTTGGCAGTTCGGGCTGGACTGTTCCCATAAGGCACAGGGTCAGACTGATTTGCATATAGCCATGTCTGAACTGGGGTGGCTGAGTGAACTAAAGAATGGTGATGGATTAAACCCAGATCAGTTGACTGGGGGTGAGTGTTTGATTTGTTCAAACGCTCCGTCCATCATCTCCTTTTGTATCGCTTTGTTCGCCCTAAGTGTGGCAGGGTATACTCAGACGTGAGCCCCTTGTTCACTTGGCCACTGGATTCAAGATAGCCTGGCTGATGAGGATTATGAATCCGAAACCGGTCCCAGGATGCTTGTTTCTGGTCCAGGGAAGACATGGCTTGGCAGTTCGGGCTGGACTGTTCCCATAAGGCACAGGGTCAGACTGATTTGCATATAGCCATGTCTGAACTGGGGTGGCTGAGTGAACTAAAGAATGGTGATGGATTAAACCCAGATCAATTGACTGGGGGTGAGTGTTTGATTTGTTCAAACGCTCCGTCCATCATCTCCTTTTGTATCGCTTTGTTCACCCTAAGTGTGGCAGGGTATACTCAGACGTGAGTCCCTTGTTCACTTGGCCACTGGATTCAAGATAGCCTGGCTGATGAGGATTATGAATCCGAAACCGGTCCCAGGATGCTTGTTTCCGGTCCAGGGAAGACATGGCTTGGCAGTTCGGGCTAGACTGTTCCCATTAGGCACAGGGTCAGACTGATTTGCATATAGCCATGTCTGAACTGGGGTGGCTGAGTGAACTAAAGAATGGTGATGGATTAAACCCAGATCAGTTGACTGGGGGTGAGTGTTTGATTTGTTCAAACGCTCCGTCCATCATCTCCTTTTGTATCGCTACTCTATGGGAGGCCTTTAAGGCGACGATAAGGGGGGAGTGCATTAGCACATCAGCGGGAATCTTGCGAGACCTGAGGGGCCAGCTGCAGCGAATGGAGGAACGGCTGCGAGACCTAGAGGCTCAATATGACGCTGCTCCCTCTTCTGAGATACTGCTCCAAATAAGGGAATATCTCGAGGAGTACAATGAGCTTGCAGCCACGGAGATAAAATACCTCTCGAAAAGATGCATAGCGAGAGCTTATGGCGAAGGGGGCAGGCCTGGCAGGGTACTAGCCAGTCGCCTGCGCGATAGGTCTGAGGTCCCCCAGATAGATCACATTGTGGACGATGGAGGCATGGATCACTTTGCAAGTGATGATATTCTAGCTCAGTTCCAATCCTTTTATGAGACTCTCTACACTTCTACGGGAGACATGCACGAGGCCGATTTGCACGACTATCTGGCCAACACGGCCTGTGCTTGGCTTTCTGATGCCTCATGGGAACAGTCCAGCCCAAACTGCCAAGCCATGCCTTCCCTGGACCGGAAACAAGCTTCCGAGGACCGGTTTCTGGCATTCTAGCCGTCTTCAGCCCGGCTTGCTTGAATCCAGTGGCAAAGTGAGCAAGGGACTCACGTCTGAGCATACCCTGCCACACTTATGGCGGCCAAAAGCGGTACAAAAGGGGGTGGTGATGGACGGAGCATCTGAATCAATCAAACACTCACACCCAGTCAAAAGATCTGGGTTTAATCCATCACCGTTCTTTAGCCCACTCTGCCACCCCAGTTCAGACATGGCTATATGCAAATCAGACTGACCCTGTGCCTCATGGGAACAGTCCAGCCCGAACTGCCAAGCCATGCCTTCCCTGGACCGGAAACAAGCTTCCGAGGACCGGTTTCTGGCATTCCAGCCGTCTTCAGCCCGGCTTGCTTGAATCCAGTGGCAAAGTGAGCAAGGGACTCACGTCTGAGCATACCCTGCCACACTTATGGCGGCCAAAAGCGGTACAAAAGGGGATGGTGATGGACGGAGCATCTGAATCAATCAAACACTCACACCCAGTCAAAAGATCTGGGTTTAATCCATCACCGTTCTTTAGCCCACTCTGCCACCCCAGTTCAGACATGGCTATATGCAAATCAGTCTGACCCTGTGCCTCATGGGAACAGTCCAGCCCGAACTGCCAAACCATGCCTTCCCTGGACCGGAAACAAGCTTCCGAGGACCGGTTTCTGGTATTCCAGCCGTCTTCAGCCCGGCTTGCTTGAATCCAGTGGCAAAGTGAGCAAGGACTTGGATTAAACCCAGATCAATTGACTGGGGGCGAGTGTTTGATTTGTTCAAACGCTCCGTCCATCATCTCCTTTTGTATCGCTTTGTTCGCCCTAAGTGTGGCAGGGTATACTCAGACGTGAGTACCTTGTTCACTTGGCCACTGGATTCAAGATAGCCTGGCTGATGAGGATTATGAATCCTAAACCGGTCCCAGGATGCTTGTTTCCGGTCCAGGGAAGACATGGCTTGGCAGTTCGGGCTGGACTGTTCCCATAAGGCACAGGGTCAGACTGATTTGCATATAGCCATGTCTGAACTGGGGTGGCTGAGTGAACTAAAGAATGGTGATGGATTAAACCCAGATCAGTTGACTGGGGGTGAGTGTTTGATTTGTTCAAACGCTCCGTCCATCATCTCCTTTTGTATCGCTTTGTTCGCCCTAAGTGTGGCAGGGTATACTCAGACGTGAGTCCCTTGTTCACTTGGCCACTGGATTCAAGATAGCCTGGCTGATGAGGATTATGAATCCGAAACCGGTCCCAGGATGCTTGTTTCTGGTCCAGGGAAGACATGGCTTGGCAGTTCGGGCTGGACTGTTCCCATAAGGCGCAGGGTCAGACTGATTTGCATATAGCCATGTCTGAACTGGGGTGGCTGAGTGAACTAAAGAATGGTGATGGATTAAACCCAGATCAGTTGACTGGGGGTGAGTGTTTGATTTGTTCAAACGCTCCGTCCATCATCTCCTTTTGTATCGCTTTGTTCGCCCTAAGTGTGGCAGGGTATACTCAGACGTGAGTCCCTTGTTCACTTGGCCACTGGATTCAAGATAGCCTGGCTGATGAGGATTATGAATCCGAAACCGGTCCCAGGATGCTTGTTTCCGGTCCAGGGAAGACATGGCTTGGCAGTTCGGGCTGGACTGTTCCCATTAGGCACAGGGTCAGACTGATTTGCATATAGCCATGTCTGAACTGGGGTGGCTGAGTGAACTAAAGAATGGTGATGGATTAAACCCAGATCAGTTGACTGGGGGTGAGTGTTTGATTTGTTCAAACGCTCCGTCCATCATCTCCTTTTGTATAGCTACTCTATGGGAGGCCTTTAAGGCGACGATAAGGGGGGAGTGCATTAGCACATCAGCGGGAATCTTGCGAGGCCTGAGGGGCCAGCTGCAGCGAATGGAGGAACGGCTGCGAGACCTAGAGGCTCAATATGACGCTGCTCCCTCTTCTGAGATACTGCTCCAAATAAGGGAATATCTCGAGGAGTACAATGAGCTTGCAGCCACGGAGATAAAATACCTCTCGAAAAGATGCATACCGAGAGCTTATGGCGAAGGGGGCAGGCCTGGCAGGGTACTAGCCAGTCGCCTGCGCGATAGGTCTGAGGTCCCCCAGATAGATCACATTGTGGACGATGGAGGCATGGATCACTTTGCAAGTGATGATATTCTAGCTCAGTTCCGACCCTTTTATGAGACTCTCTACACCACTACGGGAGACATGCACGAGGCCGATTTGCAAGACTATCTGGCCGACACGGCCTGCGCTTGGCTTTCTGATGTACATCGTCGATATCTCAGCCTCCCGATAGATGAGGCGGATATTAAAGACGCCATTATGTCATTGCCTAATAACAAAGCCCGGGCCCTGACGGGCTGACTGCAGAATTCTACAAGCACTATGTGGATCTCCTGACTCCACACCTCCTGGCAATGGACGCGGAGGCGCATGAGGTGGGACACCTCCCGCCCTCCCTAGGGCAAGCTCTGATATTCGCTCTGTTAAAAAAAAAAAAGACACCTACGTGGTGTGAATCATATCGCCCTCTATCCCTCATCAATATAGACACGAAGATCCTTGCTAAGGTGCTGGCCACCAAGTTAAACTCTCTGATGCCCTTGCTGGTCCTGCCAGACCAGTCTGGCTTCATCCCTGACAGGTCAACTTCATGGAACCTCCGCACGATCTTCGCTATGTTCCACATCCTACCGCCGGAATTACCCGCAGTGGCCGTCCTACTGGACGCGGCCATGGCGTTCAATTCGATCGAATGGAAATATATGATCTCCATTTTACATCGGATGGGCTTTCCCCAGGTGTTTATCCGTTGGATCCAAGTGTTATATACGGACGTATCGGCGAGGGTGCAAGTGGGCGGACTCACTTCTGAGCCGCTGACTATACAACGTGGCACCAGGCAGGGGTGCCCTTTGTCCCCCTTTCTCTTTGCCATTGTGCTGGAGCCCCTTGCGTGTAGGATCCGTCAATCTCACAGGGCAGCTGCATTGAATTTTAATAACCGGCCGGTGGGGATCTCTGCATATGCAGACGACATGGTCCTGTATGACCGGGAACCTCAGACATATCTATCGCAGGTCATCCGAGAATATATCCGGTTCGGTCTCTTTTCAGGGCTACGCATCAACTGGGAGAAGTCAATGCTGATCCCTCTCACACCTGCTACAATTGCACCGCAGGTAGAATACCCCCTAGTCTGGACGGAGGAGCCTATCAAGTACTTGGGCATCTGGATCCATCGAGATTCTGTGGTGGTGGTCCATGAAAATTACGGGAGAGCGTGCACGGCCCTGACAGAGCGAGTTGATCGCTGGGTGGAACTGCCTCTTTCATTGGCGGACCGCATCGCAATCATAAAAATGGTGATCCTCCCCCAGTTTTTGTATTTGTTCTGCAATGTCCCCATTCAACTGAATAAACATTTCTTTAAAACAATACAGACCCAATTGCTCAGGCTGGTATGGGGTGCGCGGCGGCCGCAGATCCGATGGGCCACGCTGACTCTTCCCTTTGAGAAGGGCGGTTTTAATGCTCCGGACTTCTATGCACACTACCTCTGTGGACAGGCACAGTACGCGTACTTCTGGTTCCGTCCGCATGGATTTATCCCCCATGTGGCGGTAGAGGAGGGAGATGCGGCTCCCACGCCGTTCGAGAACATGGTTACGCATGTTCACAGGCAAACTCCCAGACCTGCAATTAACACAATTGATGTTACGGTTTCCGCGTGGCAGGAAATAGGTAAAAAGACAAAGACTGCCTCTATATGCCCCGGCTATGCCCATCGAGGGACACGCTGCTCTTTCAGTGGCAGGTGAACTCGGTCCGATCGCCTAGCTCCGGGAGGCAGGAATTTCCGCTATGGGAGACTTATACAAAGAAGGGACATACATTGCACACTCGGACCTGGACTATATCTCGAATCCCACCCCACTGTTTTTATACACATGTTACAGACTACGCAGGGCTGTCAGGGACCCGTGCTTCCCGGAGGAGCCAGCCGTGTCTAGGGCTTTGCAACTGGTCATGGTGGTTGCATCGCGGAAGCACTTGTTTGCGCGATTGTATAAGATGGTGCAGGAGGAAACAGTACTCCCGGAGGATAGGAGCCTGGGGAGGTGGAATAAGCTTTTAGATACGCAAATTACACTGCAGGAATGGGAACAGATCTGTGGGGTGACTGGAAAGCTATCGTCTAACTGTAACCTCCGTATCATTCACCTGAAATTCCTGCATCAGACGTATCACACCCCAAAGAAACTCCGAAGAATGGGGCTCAGAGACACTGACTGTTGCAGGCGGTGTGGGCAGGGGGAAGCGGATTTCCTTCATTTAGCCTGGCAGTGAAAGACTGTACACTTGTACTGGGTGGATGTGTTGGACATGATTTACACCATGACTGGGAGTAAACTGGAGTGTACGCCTCTGGTGTGTTTGTTGAGGTACGTGCCAGGTGCGAAGGGAATTTTGGGACTTTTGTAAGAATGTCGCTACTTTTGGCCAAAAGACGTGTTCTATTTACTTGGGATGGTCGTCATAGCCCATGTGCGTCACGTTGGCTAACGGACATGGTATATTGCGAAGAACAATTGGAGCTGTTTCAGGAGGAGCTGCCAGCCACCTCTCGACCAAAAGATATTTGGGCACCATTGCGAGAGTATCTGCTGGCACGCAGCGAACAAGCTGAGTAATCATCCGGACTAATGTGGGAGTTTATAGCATTGTGGGGGCCTAAGGTCTCGGACTAGACTTTCAGGTATATATGTCATATATTGCAGGATTGGGTGGGGGGAGGGGTATCTGTTTTGCTCTTAATTGACATCCTTGTACATCACGCTGTTGAATAGAAGATATGTATTGATGTATAATTTTGAAAATGATTAAATAAATTTTTTTTTTTAAGTAAAAACAAAAACAAAAAAACAATGAACCTCCAAAACTGTCGATGCTTGTGAGCCATTGGAAAAAGAAAGTATGTATCTCGAAGGTTGATGGAGCCGAGTGAATCACCTTTGTGTAATTTATGATACATTTTGTGTAATGCTAGTATCTGGAATTTCCTCGCCAAATACATTTATTGGCCATTTTGAGAGCAAGAATGAGTCTTAATTTCTTCTGGTCTTTTTTTTACAAGAAACTACCTGGAATATATCCCAGCTTTGATATTAGGGTGGAATAGGTTCCACTGCCTGCTTTTGTAAGAGGATGTGGACCTCCGCTCGTAAATGTGGTAGTTGGTATCTGGGTGGTTTCAGAGGTATGGACGGTGGCAGACTGGTGAACCTGAGACAATATCCATTGTGAACAATATTCAGAACCGAGGCGTCTTGTGTGATGTTTTTTCACTCTTCCAAAAAATGATGGATGCCTTCCCCTACCGGAGTGGGTAATGGAAGAGGGGGAAGGGAGGATTCAAGGTTTTGAACCTGATTGTTTACCTCCATGAGCAGGCAGCTGGCTTGATCTTCCTCAAGCCTGCTTTCTCTGGTAGGACTGGCAGGATCGATGGTAATGTTGTGACTGTTTACCAGTTTGTTGGTTGCCCTGTACCAACGAGGGGGTTGAACCCTCTGTGTAGAAAAACGGCGTTGGAATGTCCTTAAGGTTTTCTTTGGGTCTTTAGGTTTTTCTAAGCCGACGGCTTTCAAAGTCTCCATGTCTGCCATCAATCTTGCCATTTTGTCATCGGTGTGAGTGTCAGAGACAGTGTTACCAGAAAATGCCAGATTGAGAATTCTTTGTTATGATTCTGGCTTGAGAGAGGTAAGGTGAAGCCAAGAATGCTGTCGGAGAGCACACTGTGACAGAATTCGTGTGCCGCAATGTGTAGGAATCAGGCTCTGTATATACTATACTAAAGTAAGGTATAGTGTGCACAGAGTCCAGTGGATCCCTAGAAGCTTTACAGAGTCTAGAGTAGATAATGCAGTACTCTCGTTTGCGGTAGTGTGGTTGAGCAGTCTGGCTTAACAAAGGGCTGTGTTAAGCGTTTGTTGTACAGACTCAGGCAAGAAATGATTACTCACACTCAAAGACTACATCCAAGACCAATTGTTTTGTATATTACTTAGTTACTTTTATTTCAAGAACCAAGAGAAACTCCGCTGCAGGTAAGTTCCAGTTTAAAGTAGCAATACTCTTCAGACATAGTAGGACTGTCTTTGCAATAGCAATAACAATACTCTACAGTGATACTGAAAATACTTTATGGTGTCAATCAACAAAGCAGTAATTTAGCAATGCTCAAGATAGACAGTGCAAATATCAAGAAATGCAATACAATACTGTGAGAAGAGAACATTAAGCACATTTATAGGTAAGTACTCGACTTACACATCCAGTCTTCGGGGTTTTAGATCAAAACTGAACAAGGGTCAGATTAAGGAAGGTACTGCACCACCAGCGGCACTGGGACGGCCGGGTGCAGAGGTCACTGAGCCCAGTGTTAGTCAATGGAGACCGGTAGCACCCACAAGAGGTGCTGGTTTCAGGTAGGTACCCGCGGTTTCAGGGCACAGGACCCGGTGGTTAAGGCAAACACAGTGGGGCCTCAAGGGAGCACCAGGCATACATTACCAGCAGCACAGGGGCAGCCAGGTACAGTGTGGAAATTAGCATCAGCAGCCCAATGCAAGTGAATGGGGGGATCTCGGTCGCACAGAGAGGCTTCAGGCTCGGACCAGGATGCCGAACAAAGGTGGCAAACAGCTGGGCAGGTAAGCAAAAGTGTTGGTTGACAGCATCTTTTTTGTCCTTATTCTTCATTAGGTTGCAGAAATCTAAAGATCAAGGTTCAGGGGTTCCTAAATTTAGGGAAATACAAGTACTGGCAGACAGCAGCCAATGGGCTACTCACATTTGGGTGACTACACCCTTGGTATGCCCCTTCCCATTGGGGAGGGGCATCCCCTAAGCTGATTGGTTAAAACCCTTCCATCCAACATGGAGGATTCTTAAGGGGGGGGGTCACCTCGGACTGGGACACCTTACGGGTGGTCCTGGCAGAAAGGGGACACACCTCTCCAGCTTACTAATTTTCCTGCCGACCTTGCAGCCAAAAGTGGGCTTGGTCATAGAGGTGGGCATCTCCACTAGCTGGAGAGGCCCTGGCTGGCATAACAAAGGGCAGGAGGCCTTTGAGACTCACGACCCTGAATGCTGTTATTGCTTGGGGTAGTTGATGATCACCTCCACCCCAAGCAGGCTTTGTTCCTGACCTATGAGAGCACACGGGCCACCTCAGGGGGTCAGAAACATGTCTGAGTGTGGAAGGCTGGTGCAGACCAGTCAGCTATACACTAATTGGTCGTTTTTCAGGGCCATCTCTAGGATGCCCACTAAGTGCATTTTGTAATAACTCTAGCACTGGCAGGGGGGCGAGGATTGGCCGCTAAGCGGAATGGCTGCTTGAGACCGCAGCTCCGCTGGCCGAGCACTGAAATCCACCAAATATCCGACAAGAACGTGCTGCTGACCGGGCCCGTATCGACGAAAGAGGTGCAGGGGCAATCCGATTGCGTCTGGCGGGGCGTTTGAAGCTGTGCGGCGCCGCCCGCGGGAGGAATGCTTGAGTCTGCTTGAGCGCAGAGCTACGGCCTGTGACCTCTGCTGGAGCCGGGGCCTTGCATGACGGTCTGCCGCGGATCGGAGGGGTGGAGAGCCCGGCTGGGAGCGTGAGAGCTCCCGCTCCAGTTTAAATCAACTGCGAGGGAATTGCTGGGGTGCTGGGACCCATATCTGCAGGCACTAAAGAAGACGTGTGAGCTGACCGGGCAGTAGTTAACATCCCAGGTGAAAGTACAGTGCGGAGCTGCCCGTGAGGAGGGAGAGCGCGGAAAACGACTTGCGCTGGCTCCGTAAGTACTGCCTGGTGCGGGGCTGTGGAAAACGGCAAAGACGCGGGTGAATTGCAGCGCAAGAAGGCTCGGGGACACAGGAGTGACTGTTTGGGGGCAATCGTGCGCCATAGACACTGTGAAGTGGCGCAAGGACTCAGATCATCGGCCGCGATTTTGTGAGGCGGTGAGGCTCCTGCACTGGTCAACTAGGGCGGCTCTGTGATAGATGGTGGAAGAGGAGAACTGGAAGGAGTGATACCGATGAGGTGAACACTACAGTTAAGCGGCAGATCAGTCTGGCCGGTGGCGGTGCTGTGTGGTGCTCATAAAATTGGAGGTACTCGCAGCCCTAACGTGAGTGGCTTTGCCGGAATAACAGTAAATACGTATGAACTAGTGCACTGTTGTGCTGTTGGATGCAGCAGAAATTGCGATTGCAGGGGCATGTCATACAGGGGAAAGTCTGGGCCCTGCGATTGACTTGGATAGGACATTCCATACATTAGAGCGCACTGGTGTTCAGAGAGTGTCTTCCTGGGGGACACGAGGCGCTTCACTACTTGGCTCCAACTTAATGACGGAGGACATACACTCGAGGGTGGATTGTTGAGGAGCCCCTCGGGACCAATAGGCGCGGTGTATCTTTGTACTGGTAATGGTGGCTTTCTGTATATCAGGAACAGCGGGGAGGCCAGCTGTGTGAGTTTGCGCAACGGGCGCTGCGAGAGGACTTCTGGCGCTCCCACCGGCAGCGTGCATTGGAAGCCTGGATCATATCCCGTGCTTTGGCGCCTCGAGGGATGTGACTGCATACGGAGTGCACTAGGGAGTTCATACTGTAGTCCTTGATATATGTACAGTGCACCATGAGACGCGGAGGCTGCTGAGACTTGCGGTATTTGGTGTACTTGTGGAAGACGGTGCAAAACCATTGTCGATAACGGTGGGCAGACGGTGGTGAGGAGACCTGCGGAGAACCAAGTAGGAGGTTGGTGGCTGTGGGATAGACGAGCACCACCACGATGGGTAAACCGGAAACGAGGCAGCCCAAAATAACGTTCGATAGGAAGACGAACAGAGCACCGTACACAGAGGCTGCGGAACGTGAGGGGCCTAGAGACGGCGCCCAGGGACAATTGTCGGCGAAGGACAGTCATACGGTCCATGTTTCGGGAGCAGAAAACGACCTTGCAAGGGATCGATACCAAAATGGACACACTGGCAGACTGCATGGACCGTCTCACGCAACGGATGGACAAGCAAGAGGGGAGGGTCGGCGTGCTGGAAACTAGAGTGACTGAAACGGAGGAAAGCCAAACTGACGTGGAGAAGAAAATCAAAGGCATGGACAAGGTGCTGGCCTTGATTCAGCAGAAGAATGAGGATTTGGAGGCGAGGTTGAGGCGCAACAATATACGCATCACGGGTATTGCGGAGACGACGGACATTCGGAACATGGAAAAATACATTGAAGTTATGTTGACTGAATTGTTTGGCCCGGCGCTTTCTCCCATGTTCCTCATAGAAAGAGCTCACAGGACATTGGGTCCTCGTCCCAAACCTGGAGCGCCGGCCCGTCCCATCTTGGCCAGAGTTCTCAACTATAGGGATAGAGACACGGTACTTCGCCTTGCCAGAGAAAAGGGAGCGATACAGTACCGAGGCAATGATATCGCGCTATACCCAGACTTCACACTGCAGGTACAGGCGGGCCGCAGGGAATTCATACCAGCAAAGAAGATCTTCCAACAAACGGGTAAGAAATATGCTCTGATCTACCCGGCGAAGCTTAGGGTCCAAGACCCGGGCAGACCCACCTTTTTTGTGAACGCAAAAGCGGTGCTCAATTATGCTAAACAACTGGTGAAGGACCAGCGACAGCAGAAGACGTCGGAGGAGGGCTACGCAGAGGAGAGACTGAGTGACATTGAGTGACCTGCTGGCTGCAATCGCCTGATTAGTATGTGGACGGTAAATGCTGCCCCTCCTGCGGATGACTGAAGCACACAGTTGGTAAGACATTTTGTGCGATAATCTCTAGGAGTGCCCAAACTGACTGTGGTTTCAAGAGGAGTAATAGGCCTGCTCGAGCTGATCTATATACTGTTGGGCCATGGGTTGGCATGCATGAGTTTGCAGCTCGGCCACCCGGTCAAAAGTACAGGGGGAGGATGGAGGCCAACCTGCACGCCCCGAGGGATGAATCCCATAGACTGGACACTGTTCTGGTTGATTGTATTGTCTAAGGTAGAGGGGGGGTGGATACCACAATCTATTTGGGGGGTTGGTGTGGGTGGAGGGGGCATGGAGTGGTAGCGAGACGATGGGGGGTGGAGGGTTCTGGGTGGGTACTGCAAGACCCGATTGGGGGGTTGGAGTGGGAGGGGGGCGAGTTGGGGAGTTGGGACTGATCGTTTGCCGTATGTGCCTTCAGACTGTACTAATGTCTTTTGTTTGCGTAACTGGATTACTGCCGACTAGTTCTTATACATGGAGAACAGTGCTCACTGTGTTGATTTATTGCCTTTGTATCACCGTGCCCATGGAATCGTTGTTCTGGGGTGGAGATTTGCTGGGGGATATCTGTTTGAGTGAGCGGTACTGACTGTGAAGGGCATTAACTGTCTTTCTTGGAACATATGTGGTTTGAATGATCGCAGGATGGCGCGACTAATACACTCCTATTTAATGAGACATGAAGTTGATATTTGCCTACTGCATGAAACACATTTGGCGGCTGCTAACACAAACATGCTCAAACATTATAGATGGGGAGTGAAGGTTGAAGCCCCATATTCCAATTCTGCCAGAGGGGTGGCCATATTGCTCCGGAAGGGGTTGCAGTGGACGACAACTGCCTCTTACAGGGATATGGAGGGAAGATACGTACTCTTGCTGGGAATGTTGTGCAATGATCCGGTGTTGATTGTGAATTTATATGGGCCGAATGTGGATAGTCCACCAGATATGGCAGCGAATCCAGTCATATGGGCAGGTGGCGATCTTATGGGGGAGATATTAATGTGGCCCTATCCTCTGTCGCTGATGGACATGGGGCGACTCGGGAGCACCACCCTAGAGCGGCAGCGATGTTAAAAGAGATAATGGCGGATGAGTGCCTGGTTGACACATGGAGGGTATTACATCCAGATGACAGGGAGGGCACATGTGCGACGCCACACAGAGGTGCATGGTCGAGGATTGATTACTGGCTCTTGTCTGGAAACCTACATTCCCAAGTGGTCAAGGCCGCTCACTTGCCTAGGACCTTTTCGGATCATGCCCCAGTGCTATTGCAACTATTGATCCCTCCACAGTATGTTAGGCCTTATAGCTGGAGGTTTCCCTCGGGGCCCTGTTGGATCAGGTGTTTAGGGAGGAACTTCAAGAGAAACTGAATGAATATTTTGAGCTAAATGAGGGTTCAGTGGAGTCCCCGGGAACGTTATGGGAGGCATTTAAGGTGGTAACCAGGGGCAACTGCATGGCACTAAAATCGGGTGTGTTGAAGTCTATAAGGGACACGCTGGTGAAACTTGAAATTGAAATCGCTGGGTTGGAGAAAGATTGCAGGGAACGACCTACGAATTGAACACAGGCAGCATTGAGGTCAAAACGAACGGCATTCCAGGAGGAGGCGGTGAGGGAAACAGCATACCTAAATAAATATGCACAGGCCAGGAGATATGGGGCGGGCGATAGAGCGTGGAAAACACTTGCATCCTTAATTCGTGCTCCAAGAGGTGCGGAGTATATTACAGAACTAAAAAGGGAGGACGGAGAAATAGCGAGGACACCACAAGACATACTTCGCACAATGACAGACTTCTATCAGGTCCTTTCCACTTCATGCACGGATCCAGAAGAGAGAGACATAACAGACTATTCGGACACTGTAGCACTAGCATGGTTCAATGATGGGGCACGACAATATATGGATCTTCCCATTACTGTGGAGGATGTGAAATTGGTCATAGCTGGTATGTCGGCTGATAAGGCTCCGGGTTCGGATGGCCTAACAGCAGCCTTTTATAAAGACTATGTGGATATAGTCGCTCCTCGACTGCATAAGGTATATTTAGAGGCTATGGACACGGGAATGCTGCCGCCTACACTCAGGGAGGCCACAAAAATAACTTTATTGAAACCTGATAAGGATCCGACTAGTCCGGAGTCTTATCGCCCCCTCTCGTTGATCAATTTAGATGCAAAAATCTATGCGAAGTTATTGCCGGATAGACTAAAGCCTATGCTACCGCAGATAGCCTTGTCGGATCAGTTCAGATTTGTTCCGGGCCGTGCTACCTCCCACAATCTTAGAACCCTGTTTGGACTACTCCATTACCTAGACCCGGGTGTACAGGCTGCTGCTGCCCTGCTGGATGCAACGAAAGCGTTTGATTCACTCGAGTGGAAATTCCTCTTTGCCTTATTTAATAGAATGGGGTTTAGCCAATCCCTTGATAGAGCAAGATTTCGCATCGCGACTTGCTCGATTCATGAACCTCGAAACCGTTGTAACCTCGTAACGAATTGTATGTTTTACTAAAATCTTTTATTTCCGATATATATGTATGATGGAGAAGCTTGCTTATGTGTTTTACTAATATGATTAATCTGTGTTTCTAAAATGGCCGCTGCTTGACTTTCCTCTTCTGCGCATGCGTCAGTCACACTCACGTGACTTCGCGTAGAGATAGTTTTGGAGGGAAAGGGTGCGCATGCGCAATAAGCAATAAGATGGCTATAACGTGGTGAAGCTTTGTGCTGCTGCTCTTGTGAAATTGTTTGTTGCACTTACCAATAATGCATAGTATATTTTTATAATGATGAACCTAAAATGTGAAATCATGACCTGTAATACATTCATTTATTTTTATGTACTAATTTGTTTTCGCTTACTTTTCATGTATCCTTGGCAATGAGGGGTGATGGGGGCTTGGGAGTCCATCTTGGAGGGTACTTCTGCGCAGAATCAATCGATGGTGAAGATGGCATTGAAACCAAGCCAAAGAAGGTTGTTGGCAGAGCCTGCATGAGAACATGCACCTTCACCCAGCCAGAAGCATCTAGATTGTATTATATTGTAACACATTGTATTCTTTTGCATTGTATTCCGTGCGACTTCTCGTGGGAACCCCAAATCTTGCTAGGCGGCACCTTAGGATGCAAATTAGGCCTTAGAATAGTCTGTTCTGATTGGTGTGTTAACCAAAGCCTACCTTAGGACCAATCCAAATTGGGGATTCTGACACTTTGCAACATTTGGGGGGTGGTACCCTGTCCCAAAACAGTATACCTAGCCTAGGTTTAGCTAGAGAATTTGTCCGACTTGTCTGAATAGCTGACCTGTCACTGACCCAACGCACTCAATAGGTGACTTGATACAGAGGTGCTGCGGAGCTCTCTGTCCGAAATCTGACCATAGACTCTGAAGGTTTTACTGAACCTTAAGTGCTGGCGGAGCACTTTTTCTGGGAATTCGCTGACCCAATCGGGGTCCTGATCGATAGCTGCAGAGAGGGTGGAGCGCAGGCGTTGCTTCCAAACTGCGGGTGCTGGTCGTATCCTGGTGGTCCTGTCCTGATCCGAATCTGGGTTTCCTGTCCTGTCCTGGGGTGTCCATTCTGCACCTGCTGTCCTACTGAGGGTTATCCTTCCTTGAGGGTTTTCCTGTCCTTAACTGACCCGTGGCCAGGGTTGGTTTTCACACCAGTCTAGGTAAATATTGCTCTGAAATTCTTAAAACTGCACCTTTCTATTTTTTCTGTCTTTGCTTCAATAAAGACATACCTTTGCACGTGATAATTTTCCATGCTTTCTCCTGCAACCATTGCATTTCATAAAGTCATTTGCATTTGATTTCATAGCGTGTTCCTATGTTACCCTACCTTTTAGAGATCATTTTCTGTATTGCAGTTTGCAACTTCCTGATATGGTCTTGGTTTTTTCTCTCGAAAACTGACTAAGTAACTCAGATTTATAGCGTGTTCATCTTGCCCCTTATCTTAGTTTTCCTCTCACTTAGCGGGTTCCCTGTCGCACTAGTATTCTATTGATAAAGCTGTATGACTGCCCTTTATTTGAATTTAAGATAAACTTTTCAAAACTTCCAGTTGTCCGTGGTCATTTCATAAAATAAAGTATAAAAGTTGGGTTTGTATTTTGCTGCCTTTCCTTTTACAGCTAGCTCCCTGACCCATCGTGGTCATAGGTACCCATAACGGTGGATGGTAAGTTGGGTACACTGAAAATAAATCGAAAAGGAACTCACAATTATTGGTAGTAGATTGCGTGGTCACCTGATCAATGTATATGATAAAGTAAAGTATATGGGCCCGAAGCCAGAAGTGGCGAAATTATTGGTCGGGTGACCCGCGATCTCTAGCAGTAATTTTCTGGTAGCGAAGAGGATGGTTAGGGAATAGTTAAAGGTTAGGTAGGACTAGTTAGTCTAGCTAAGTCGGATGCTGCTATAAGAGTAGGCGCTTCAAGAGAATTGATCACTCGTTTGAAAATTGTTTACTTTGAAAAATTATGAAATGTTTTAAAATTGTTATTCTTCTTATCATACTGTTATATGTATTAATCCATTCGTACGTAAAACGTCTTGCATGTTGTTAAGAATCCCCGGGGAATTGAATAGCGAGTGGTGAATAGAATCCACTTGCTTTGAGGTCATTTGCTCTAAGGAAGGTTGGTGCAGGTTAGGCAGAACTGGAAGCACTAACTAGGGTTTTTTTTCTGAATGTATGATTGAATAAATGTTAGTAACGAGGTTCATTGGCAAAATTCCTACTGTGGCATAACCTAGTGAGGGTCGCACCGGAAGAGTAGCAGGTTCATCGGAGCTCGAGTGAAAGCAAAGGGGTTCGCTAGGGAAACCTTAGTCTCAGCTATATCCCGGAGAAGTGGATGAGTCTAGGGGAGTAACAGGTTCTCCAATGCTAGTGTGAAGGGTAGGCAGAAGAGATCTACCCGTAGTGAGTGAAAAGTAAATGGAAGTAGTTTACTTGCAGCGAAACAAATTCTTTCCTGTCTAGACACTTGAGCACGGTGGCGAATGTGTATTCGTTGTAAAATAACCAAGCACTAAGCACTTTAAAAGGAAAGAAAGTTTCCGTTACCTTGTGAAGGAGGGAGTCAGTCGCGAAGCGGCTCTGACGTCACTCCGTGCCGCGCTGGGATTGGTAGACACAGCGGGCTGCTAGCGTAGCTGGAATTGTAAAGGAGGGGCGAGCGCCGGAGCGTGGGAACTGTCTCACGAAAGGGCCGCGCACCCATTGGTCGAGATTATTTGAACTCGTGCATTTCATTGGTCGCACGAAAATAAAAGACGCACTCGGATTGGAAGTGATTTTGTAAACAAAATCACTCGTAAAATCGTATGTGGCATTCGTATAGACCGCATACCAGACCTGATCCACGTTATATGGGATTTGAGAACGATCAGTGGAAAGGAGTTAAAAACGACATTATGTACGGAACTAAGAGAAAAGTATCTCTTGTAAATAAGGTGAAGAATTATTTCAAAAAGGACAAGCCGATTAAAACTAGAGAAGGTGTTGTCATACCGCAACCCAACACTCCCGCATCTTTCATGATGTTCGTTAAAGGGTACAACACATGTGTATGGTTGGAGAATTGGGTGAAATACACGAAAGATGACGGAGTATTGGCTTTTCCGTTAGATGGAACATTTAACAGCAGAATTCTATTTAATTTGAGAACCCGAATGAATGATTTGCATCCCAGACCTAGATTAACGCAGTATGAAGCGCTAGAGGAATGGGAAATCGAGGCTTTCGAAAGAGATAAGCCACGGATGGATAAAGGGTTAACTAAATTTTATCCAAAGTTGAAGCAGGAAGCACGAGCTAAAAAGATGAAACAGTGGAGGCAGAATATGATAGTGGAGGGATTGTTTCCCATGATGCCAGCAGATGATCCTTCTGGGGGACAGAAACGGTTGGAAAAATCTAAACATTGGGTACCCATTGGAGAGTCGGATGATGAATTATTAGATGACCTATGTACAAGAAGTCCGCCTCCTTATAATGAGGGACATCGACCTTCCAGTACAGGAGATATTTCCCGAAGACTTCCTCCTCAGGAAGAAGTTAGGTCCGCAAGTGTAGGAGGGGGTTACCACATTCCTCCCTATACCGAGAGTCTAGGACCAGTGGATACAAGAAACATTTACCCCAGGATGTCAGCTAGTGGGGAGACAGGATATTCCCGTGAAGGAGATTTTTGTTCTCGACCTCCCTACGGAGGCGAGATGAGACCCTCAAGTTCAGGAATGCCGTTATTACAGTCACAGTATGAGGAAGAAAGAAGATCCCTAGGTACAGGAAGTTTATCCCCAAGACCAAATTATGGTGAAGGACCTAGTGAGACTCATCCTACTGCCCCAAGTTATGCTCCCACACTAACCCCGCAGGTGTTACATGACAAATCCATAGAGAGATTACTGGAAGAAAAGGAGCGGGAGGTTCTAGCAAAACAGAGAGCTGAGATCGTTCAGAAAATGACCCAGTTAAATACCAGTCCTGAAGCATTGACAATCCCAGTAACAATCGGACCCGTAGTTTCATTGTACGGGGATCGGCATGAAAGTCCAAAACCTCCAGTCATTACTCCCGTAATAGCACAGCCCAGACCAGAACCCTTAATTGTAGATGAACAGACGAGTGAGTGTGAATCTGAAGTCTCACTGATGGATCTGCCCATTAGAAATACAGGGAAGAGAATGCAGAAAAGACATAATCCTTTCAATGCAAGGGAGATTCAAATGGAATCGACTTCGGGTACTAGAAGTGTCACTTTGGTCACACCTGAAGAAATTGAAAGATGGAGTCAAGAATTAGAGAAACAAACTTTGCAAACGAAACCTTTAGACCTCTACAAACTGAGAGTAGAAATAGAAGAATTAATGGCAGGAAACGTAGGATTAGACAGATTAAATACCTACTCTGAAGAAGAGCTGTTGTTTATGTGCAAAAGTCTTACCCGCAATGTCCGAGTACTTCATGAAAAATTGACCGATACTGCTGCTAGTATGGGAATAGACATTTCAAAATCGAAACCCTTGCAGAAACCATACCGAGCAGAATTTTCAGACAAAGATTTGGAAAACCTGAATGTGTCAGGGGAAAAGGCACAGGTCAAAGAACTATTGACAGTGTTGCAGAAATGGGGAGACGTGGAAAAATGGAAAGCCAGATGGGCTAGGAAGAAAGATGAGGCCAGGTCTAGGCAGGTAACTCCCGAATTCGCTCTAAGAGAAGCTGAAAAGCCAGAACAGTTATGCCCTATGCGTGAAGTACCAGGGGGAAGATATGTACATGTCCCATGGTCCCGTCAGGATATTGTGTCCTTCACAAATGACTTCCCAAAATTACGAGAAAAACCGGTCGACTGGTACCGGCAGGTAGAGGGATTTGTAAAAGTGCAGAAATGCCTATGGAAAGACCTGGATGGGTTCTTCGACATAGTGGTCCCTGTAGATCTGTGGACTGAGTGTAAAATAGCCATCGCTTGGCCTAGTGAGGAATACCCGAGGGATGACAAAACAGGGGAACCATCGAAGGAAGTGATGAGGAAGTATGAACAAGTAATTCAACATTTGAAAATAAAAGTACTTGCAAAGGAAACTGATTGGACCAAGATAGATAGAACCACGCAGGAAAGGGACGAGACTGTGCATTCCTTTTATGAAAGGCTGTTGCAGGTATTTAAAACATACAGTGGTATAGATAACATCGAGATGAAGGACATGACCCATTTCATTTACAGGTTTGTAAACGGTTTAAGACCCGAAATTTGTCAGTGGATAAAGGATAATAAAATCTGTTGGCATACCAAAAAGATAGATGAGGTCCTACGGTACGCAAAGTACTGTGAGGACGAAATGGCAGAAAAGAAAAAGGCCCTGAAGGAGAAAGTGATGTGGGCTCAAGTAAAGCTCGCAGAACAACAGGAAAAGCAGCTGAGTAAATTAAATAAAGTTGCTCAGAACCAAGGTCCTGGGGGAGGGAATGGAGGAAAGCCCCGACCTAAAATGAGTAGAGAGGAAGCCAAAAAGAAATTTCCTTGCCATCAGTGCGGAGAAATTGGACATTGGCGAGACGAGTGTCCGTATTTACAAGTTGATAATGCCCAAACACCTGATTTAATTCCACAGACGCAGAATGAAAAGCAAAGAAAGACCCAGCAACAGGTAAAAACGATTCAAGTGCCTCGAGCGCCAAAGCCTATATTTAAAGGGAAGTCACCACAGGGTGATGATGTAGAAGTCTGGGGAGGCAATGAGGATAGAAATACAGCAACTTCGCAGTATTTGTTAAACGACACCTTTTTCTGTGATGACCAATACTGACGGGGCCTGAGAGGGGAGGACGAGGAGTGCGTACTTGGCGCCTCTTTGCCGGTAGACCAGTCAGGGCCATACATTGAAGGAAAGGTTGATGGAAATGATGTCACCTTTCTATTGGACACTGGTGCTACCCGTTCTACTGTGAGAACAGTGGACGTTCCAAACCTACCCCTCTCGGGAGAAGCAATCCAAGTAGTAGGAGTATCTAATCAATTAATTAGTACACCTGTTACCGAACCCATGGAGATCTCAATTGGAAACTTTAAACAAATGCACAGATTTGTTGTCTGTGATACCAGTCCGGTAAATTTACTGGGACGTGATTTGCTGTGCAAAATGAATTGTACCATCTTTTGCACACCAAAGGGCGTCGAAATTCAAACCCCAGATGAAGACGGTATCTACAAGCTAATGTTAATTAGACCTGACTCAGAAATAAAACGAATGACTATACAGGATTTACCTGAAGAACTCCAGCAGACAGTGAAGTCAGAAGTATGGGACTTTACTGGAAAGGATGTAGGATTAATG
The DNA here is from genome assembly GCF_964261635.1 of Lissotriton helveticus. NCBI lineage: Eukaryota > Metazoa > Chordata > Amphibia > Caudata > Salamandridae > Lissotriton > Lissotriton helveticus. Next base: position 1,077,470,477 of record NC_136070.1, on the reverse strand, counting down.
AAAAATATAGATCCAATACAGATAACAATGAAAGAAAATGCAGTTTACCCTAACACTAAGCCTTACAAAATGAGTGCCGAAGTGAGAGCAGGTGTTGCTATTGAAATACAGAAATTGCTAGAAGCAAACATCATACAGGAAGTAATGAGTAGCCCGTGTAATTCACCCATTATGGGCATTAAGAAGTCTAGTGGCAAGTACAGAGTAGTGCAGGACCTGAGAAAGGTAAACAAAATTGTGGTTCCTTGCTGTCCCATTGTCCCAAACCCAGCAGTCATCCTGTATCAGATTCCCTGGGATGCTGAATGGTTCACTGTGATAGACCTATGTCATGCTTTCTTTTCGATCCCATTGCATCCAGATAGCAAATTTCTTTTCTCATTTGCTTTCAACAGTAACGTGTATGTCTGGAACAGGGTCCCCCAGGGGTACACAGAAAGCCCCTCTATCTTTAATCAGATCTTGAAAAAATGCCTTGAAACTTTAGTCTTACCTGGAAAATCTGTTTTGGTACAGTACATTGACGACCTATTGGTGGCGTCTAAAAGCCATAGGGATTGCGTGGTTGACACCATTGCCCTACTGAATCACCTGAGTGAAAAGGGACATAAAGTGGCCCCTGAAAAATTACAGTTCTGTTCGAAATCAGTGAAATATCTGGGACACCAGATAGAAAAAGGTATCAGAAAAGTCACCTCAGAGAGAGTCAGAATAATTCAAAATATACAGTTACCCCGTACTCAGAAAGAAATCAGAATGTTCCTCGGAGTTGTAGGTTATTGCAGGCAATGGATTGTGGGATTTGCAGTTCTTGCAAAGCCTTTGATACAAATGACAAAGAAAGGAGCAAAGGACCCAGTTGAATGGAATGACGAGAGCCTAACAGTTTTCACACCGTTGCGAAATTGCCTGTGTACAGCCCCTGCTTTAGGAATGCCTGACTACTCCAAGGAGTTTGGCTTATTCTGTGACACTCGTGACAATTGTGCATTGTCAGTCCTGACTCAGGAGCATGGGTTGACCAGAAGGCCTGTGGCATATTTTTCTGCCACTTTGGATCCAGTGGCTGCTGGATTACCTGGATGTCTGAAAGCAGTAGCTGCAACTTGCACCAGTTTAGAACAAAGTGAGTCTATCATTATGGGACATCCTGTAACTGTATATGTTCCACATGCAGTTGTGATACTATTGACTCGTACAAAAACTCAGTATCTCACCCCTAGTCGGCTGACTAAATATGAGAGGATTCTCATGGGGGCTGCAAATATAGTTATTACCCGATGTAACATTTTAAACCCTGCCACTCTACTCCCTGACTCAATGGTAATGGAAGAGAAGGGAGATAATGAGCATGACTGCATTAACCTGACAGAGTTCAGTACCAAACCTCGCCCAGACATTAAAGAAACTCCTTTGCCTGTGCATGATGTGGAATGGTTCATGGATGGTTCCTGCCTAAGACATGAACTAGGAGGCCTAAGTGCTGCCTACGCTGTGGTCACGTTAAGCAAAATTGAAGAAGCATCTTATCTATTTGGAGTAAAGTCTGCACAAGTAGCCGAATTGATCGCCCTGATAAGAGCTTGCAAATTGGGAAAAGACAAAATAGTAACAGTGTATACTGATAGTCAGTACTGTTACGGGGTTGTGCATGACTTTGGCCAATTATGGCTACAAAGAGAATTCCTGACTTCCTCAGGTACCCCCATTCGGAATGGAAAAGTTGTCCAAGACCTTTTAGAAGCAATCCAATTACCAAAAGAATTGGCAGTGGTCAAATGTGTTGCTCATAAGAAGGGCCTTGACCCTGTATCATTGGGAAATGATTTCGCTGATCGGGTGGCAAAACAATGTGCTATGGATCGACTGAGAATAAATCCCAATCAGGGTGGGGTTGGAAACAGCTGCCAACTTAGAATGTTTGAAGAAGTGCCTACTTGGGATGAAGTGAGAGAATGGCAGCATGTGACGCCCTGGGAAGAGAAAGAGAAATGGAAAGAACAAGGTTGTAAACCGAGACGTGAGGATGGTGTCATGGTGGGCCCAAATGGTATGCCTGTGTTACCAAGACACCTGCTTGCCCCAATGGCTCGATTGATACATGAGGGATCACACATTGGGAGGGACGCCATGGTTCTGGTATTTCAACAGACTTGGTACAACAAGAAATTCAGGAAGGTAGCAGAGTCCCTTTGCCAGAGGTGCTTGACATGTCAGCAGTTCAACGCTGGCAAGAAAACAGAAGTTGAACTGATGAAAATTGGGAGATCAGGGGGTCCCTTTGTGAGAATACAAATTGATTTCATTACCATGCCACGATGTGAGGGAAAAAGATATGTCCTTGTCTGCTTATTTTCAAAATGGGTGGAAGCTTACCCTGCCACACAGAATGACGCCATAACAGTAGCTAAGCTCCTACTAAAAGAGTTGATACCTAGATTCGGGGTTCCAGTCTTTATTGACTCAGATAGAGGTACTCATTTTCAGAATGAAATTTTGGCCCAGCTTTGTACAGCATTTGGCATCACACAAAAGCTGCACTGTGCATATCATCCAGAGGCTTCTGGAGTGGTAGAACAAATAAATGGCACTATAAAAAATAGATTGGCAAAAATATGTGATTCTACCGGCTTGAACTGGATAAAATCCTTGCCTCTTGTTCTGATGGGACTCAGAAGCATTCCAGATCGAAGAACAGGCCTGAGCCCCCATGAAATATTGATGGGAAGAGTGATGAGACAAGCATGGGTACCAGGATACAAACTGTTAAGCATTTCTGATGATTTGGTACTTGAATACTGCAAGCAACTGGGTGACCAAGTGCGTTCTATCTCTCGCCAGATTGGGGCAGACGCCGTCGCCAACCCAACAACTCCAGTTCACAAATTGGTTCCTGGTGACTCGGTTAAGATAAAGAAGCATACTCGTTCAAGTTGCCTTGCGCCAAGGTGGGGGAAAAAGCGCCAAGTAATCCTGGTAACGACGACAGCAGTGAAGTGTGCAGGCGTTCCCAAGTGGATCCATGCCAGCCATACCCAGAAGGTGATACCAGACGAGGAGCCTGGAGCTGAAGGTCGTCCCGCTGAGGGGTCTACAGACGTTGGTCCTAAAGTAGCTGATATCAGACGGCCGAGAACCAGTCCCGTTGAGGGTTCTTTAGGCGTTGGTCCAGAGGCAGCCGATGACGTATGGCCAAGCACCAGTACTGCCGAGGAGCCTACAGACGTTGGTCCGAAAGTAGCTGATGACGAGCTGCAGAGGATTTGGCCAGAGGATTGGATACCCATAATCGATCTTACTGGAGATCCACTGAGAACAAGAGAGCGAATAAGAGAAGACAGAGAGTGGAATAGAGAGGACGAGCAAGGCACAGGCGAAGACCCTCAGATCATTGAGATTCACATCAAATCTGAGGACGGAGAAGAAGGTCAGACAGGGACAGAACAAGTGATCGATACTCCTCCACAGACTCCTGATATCGAAAAGGGACAGACTAGACATAGTGTAATAGTTTGAGCAGAAGAAAATCAAGGGATCGAAGTGCTCGAGCAGGATCAGACAGAACTAGGAGAACATGTTCAGGACATAGAAACAGAGACAGTTGAAAGCGAAACACAAAATACACCTGAACAAGGCCAGCTTAGTAACCAGGCAGAAGAAATAGATACAAGACCTGGGACTAGTCAGACAGACAGGGAGAAGACAGAAATTGAAGTGCCACAAACAAGTGAAAATAAAAGGACATTAGAAGAAAGCCAAATAACAGTGCCAGCTAAAAGACTCAAGAAAAAGAAGCACATTGAGCCAAGGTATATTAAGAGACTAAGATTAAGAATAAAAACAGTCCAAGAGAAACTTGCAGACATAAGAAAAAGTCCCCGAATTGCAGAAATACCTGAAGATAACTCCAAGAGAAGGAGTGAAAGAATAAAAAGACAAAACGAAAAATACAAGGATCCAGAGTGGACCTACTTAATCTTGGAAAACTTTGAGGATCTTGATATTACTGACGAAAGCGACGGAGAACGGATTACTGATTACTCTGCAGAGGAAGAGGAAGAACCTCCGTGAAATTGCTCAGCAATAAAAATATCTGGGAAGAGCTACAAAGAGGGGTTAAAATTTCCTTCTGAGCCAAAATGTCTGATACAAACGTGAGTGGTAGACCTAGCCGTAGTTGTTGCAAAACATGCTGCAAAGTGTGTATATGTAGTATAGTTATAGTAATATTAATTTGGATAGGATTAACAGTTTTTATTCCCTTTATGGTTAGCAAAAATACTAATATTGACCCTACTCAGATTACCGACACTGAAGAACTGACAACACGAAGTGTAGAAAGACGTGAGAAAGCACTCAGACAGACAAAACGTGACTTAGAAGCATCAGATGAGGAAGGACTACATTACCACGGAGTTAGAAACAAGACACACTTAAATGTTTTCGCAAATTTGTTAGTGCATTACGTAGAAACTATGGAAATAGAAGATTGCTATGTCTGCATGAAGCTACCTACTTCTGTGGCTGAAGGCGTGACATATCATCACCTACCTCTGACCTATGGAATCTCCTGTAGTATTTTAGCAAGCTTATTTTACAAAAGAGGACCGTTACAGTACTATTATTCTAATAATGACGTGATCTTTTCTGAACTTCCCATTCGTGGAAATCTGAATCCTGTATATACCAAAAGTGACGTAATACGATATATGGGAGACTATTTTCTGACTATAGGCAATATAGACATAGCTGAAGCACACAGAGATAACTTGACCTGTACATTGCATGAACAAGAAAAGATATTTTTAAACATGGCAGAGAAGAGAAAGGAGAGTTTCCAAAGGAAGGCAAATGACAAAAGGCAGAAAACACCTAAATGGGCTGAAAACATGGAAAGCACCTCAAATGGCGGGGCAGGGCCTGCTTTGTTGCTGGATTTCGAGAAGAAAGGGAAACTCTGTCTTCATCGCGAGAAGACTAGTTATTATAATAACATTTTCATTGGTTCCAGTCAATGTGAACATAATTACAAGGTAATTGGAGGTTGGGGATTCAAAAATGGGTCAGAGCCTGTGTTTCCTGGAATTTATTATATATGTGGAGACAAGGCTTATTTCAAATTGCCGGATCACTGGTATGGAAGCTGCTATTTTGGCATTGTTTTCCCGAGAATATACCATGTGAATGAAATTGCTGGAAGCAGTGAAAATACTAATGGCTTAGTGCGTAGTAAAAGAGAAAGCGTAGGTGAAATAATGGGTAGTATTTTTAGTGCACTGATACCTGGAGTGGGAGTGGTTCTGAACACTCACAGAATTTGCAAATTATCCACTATAGTGGATGTGTTGTCTACTGACACAGCTCATGGATTTCTGCTGGTCAATACTGAAATGGTTGCGATCAGATCAATGGTTTTGCAGAACAGACTTGCTCTTGACACCTTATTAGCAAAAGAGGGCGGAGTCTGCCGGATGTTGAAAGCGCAACATTGTTGCACTTACATTCCGGACAAGAGCGTACAGCTCAAAAGATATGTGAAAAACATTACTAATTTGGAAAAGGAACTCAAACCACTTGAGGTTGATAGTGCCTGGAAGAGACTGGTTGATGGTCTCTCCAATGTAGGTCATTGGTTTGCGCGTTTAGGTAAAAGCTTATTGTTAAAGGTACTGATGCCAATTGGAGTGATAGGCCTTATCCTATTTCTCATATTCGTCTGTTGCAAATGTCGCAAACACCGAAAGAAATACCAAGTGAATGCGAGAGGAGTGAAACGAAGTGCGGATGAGCTTGAATTGGAAGAAATGAATAATCAGATTTATAAAAAGGTGAAAAATTCTCACCCTACCAAAACTGAGAAAGAGAAGCTGAATCGCTTGTTGGAAGAGATAGAAATGTACAAGGTGTGAAAGAAAGTTGGCATCTGGTTCCATTTTTTGTGATGATGGTAAATATCATCAAAGAGGGGATTGATAGAGCAAGATTTCGCATCGCGACTTGCTCGATTCATGAACCTCGAAACCGTTGTAACTTCGTAACGAATTGTATGTTTTACTAAAATCTTTTATTTCCGATATATATGTATGATAGAGAAGCTTGCTTATGTGTTTTACTAATATGATTAATCCGTGTTTCTAAAATGGCCGCTGCTTGACTTTCCTCTTCTGCGCATTCGTCAGTCACACTCACGTGACTTCGCGTAGAGATAGTTCTGGAGGGAAAGGGTGCGCATGCGTAATAAGCAATAAGATGGCTATAACGTGGTGAAGCTTTGTGCTGCTGCTCTTGTGAAATTGTTTGTTGCACTTACCAATAATGCATAGTATATTTTTATAATGATGAACCTAAAATGTGAAATCATGACCTGTAATACATTCATTTATTTTTATGTACTAATTTGTTTTCGCTTACTTTTCATGTATCCTTGGCAATGAGGGGTGATGGGGGCTTGTGAGTCCATCTTGGAGGGTACTTCTGCGCAGAATCAATCGATGGTGAAGATGGCATTGAAACCAAGCCAAAGAAGGTTGTTGGCAGAGCCTGCATGAGAACATGCACCTTCACCCAGCCAGAAGCATCTAGATTGTATTATATTGTAACACATTGTATTCTTTTGCATTGTATTCCGTGCGACTTCTCGTGGGAACCCCAAATCTTGCTAGGCGGCACCTTAGGATGCAAATTAGGCCTTAGAATAGTCTGTTCTGATTGGTGTGTTAACCAAAGCCTACCTTAGGACCAATCCAAATTGGGGATTCTGACACTTTGCAACATTTGGGGGGTGGTACCCTGTCCCAAAACAGTATAACTAGCCTAGGTTTAGCTAGAGAATTTGTCCGACTTGTCTGAATAGCTGACCTGTCACTGACCCAACGCACTCAATAGGTGACTTGATACAGAGGTGCTGCGGAGCTCTCTGTCCGAAATCTGACCATAGACTCTGAAGGTTTTACTGAACCTTAAGTGCTGGCGGAGCACTTTTTCTGGGAATTCGCTGACCCAATCGGGGTCCTGATCGATAGCTGCAGAGAGGGTGGAGCGCAGGCGTTGCTTCCAAACTGCGGGTGCTGGTTGTATCCTGGTGGTCCTGTCCTGATCCGTATCTGGGTTTCCTGTCCTGTCCTGGGGTGTCCATTCTGCACCTGCTGTCCTACTGAGGGTTATCCTTCCTTGAGGGTTTTCCTGTCCTTAACTGACCCGTGGCCAGGGTTGGTTTTCACACCAGTCTAGGTAAATATTGCTCTGAAATTCTTAAAACTGCACCTTTCTATTTTTTCTGTCTTTGCTTCAATAAAGACATACCTTTGCACGTGATAATTTTCCATGCTTTCTCCTGCAACCATTGCATTTCATAAAGTCATTTGCATTTGATTTCATAGCGTGTTCCTATGTTACCCTACCTTTTAGAAATCATTTTCTGTATTGCAGTTTGCAACTTCCTGATATGGTCTTGGTTTTTTCTCTCGAAAACTGACTAAGTAACTCAGATTTATAGCGTGTTCATCTTGCCCCTTATCTTAGTTTTCCTCTCACTTAGCGGGTTCCCTGTCGCACTAGTATTCTATTGATAAAGCTGTATGACTGCCCTTTATTTGAATTTAAGATAAACTTTTCAAAACTTCCAGTTGTCCGTGGTCATTTCATAAAATAAAGTATAAAAGTTGGGTTTGTATTTTGCTGCCTTTCCTTTTACAGCTAGCTCCCTGACCCATCGTGGTCATAGGTACCCATAACGGTGGATGGTAAGTTGGGTACACTGAAAATAAATCGAAAAGGAACTCACAATTATTGGTAGTAGATTGCGTGGTCACCTGATCAATGTATATGATAAAGTAAAGTATATGGGCCCGAAGCCAGAGGTGGCGAAATTATTGGTCGGGTGACCCGCGATCTCTAGCAGTAATTTTCTGGTAGCGAAGAGGATGGTTAGGGAATAGTTAAAGGTTAGGTAGGACTAGTTAGTCTAGCTAAGTCGGATGCTGCTATAAGAGTAGGCGCTTCAAGAGAATTGATCACTCGCTTGAAAATTGTTTACTTTGAAAAATTATGAAATGTTTTAAAATTGTTATTCTTCTTATCATACTGTTATATGTATTAATCCATTCGTACGTAAAACGTCTTGCATGTTGTTAAGAATCCCCGGGGAATTGAATAGCGAGTGGTGAATAGAATCCACTTGCTTTGAGGTCATTTGCTGTAAGGAAGGTTGGTGCAGGTTAGGCAGAACTGGAAGCACTAACTAGGGTTTTTTTTCTGAATGTATGATTGAATAAATGTTAGTAACGAGGTTCATTGGCAAAATTCCTACTGTGGCATAACCTAGTGAGGGTCGCACCGGAAGAGTAGCAGGTTCATCGGAGCTCGAGTGAAAGCAAAGGGGTTCGCTAGGGAAACCTTAGTCTCAGGAGTAACAGGTTCTCCAATGCTAGTGTGAAGGGTAGGCAGAAGAGATCTACTCGTAGTGAGTGAAAAGTAAATGGAAGTAGTTTACTTGCAGCGAAACAAATTCTTTCCTGTCTAGACACTTGAGCACGGTGGCGAATGTGTATTCGTTGTAAAATAACCAAGCACTAAGCACTTTAAAAGGAAAGAAAGTTTCCGTTACCTTGTGAAGGAGGGAGTCAGTCGCGAAGCGGCTCTGACGTCACTCCGTGCCGCGCTGGGATTGGTAGACACAGCGGGCTGCTAGCGTAGCTGGAATTGTAAAGGAGGGGCGAGCGCCGGAGCGTGGGAACTGTCTCACGAAAGGGCCGCGCACCCATTGGTCGAGATTATTTGAACTCGTGCATTTCATTGGTCGCACGAAAATAAAAGACGCACTCGGATTGGAAGTGATTTTGTAAACAAAATCACTCGTAAAATCGTATGTGGCATTCGTATAGACCGCATACCAGACCTGATCCACGTTATATGGGATTTGAGAACGATCAGTGGAAAGGAGTTAAAAACGACATTATGTACGGAACTAAGAGAAAAGTATCTCTTGTAAATAAGGTGAAGAATTATTTCAAAAAGGACAAGCCGATTAAAACTAGAGAAGGTGTTGTCATACCGCAACCCAACACTCCCGCATCTTTCATGATGTTCGATAAAGGGTACAACACATGTGTATGGTTGGAGAATTGGGTGAAATACACGAAAGATGACGGAGTATTGGCTTTTCCGTTAGATGGAACATTTAACAGCAGAATTCTATTTAATTTGAGAACCCGAATGAATGATTTGCATCCCAGACCTAGATTAACGCAGTATGAAGCGCTAGAGGAATGGGAAATCGAGGCTTTCGAAAGAGATAAGCCACGGATGGATAAAGGGTTAACTAAATTTTATCCAAAGTTGAAGCAGGAAGCAAGAGCTAAAAAGATGAAACAGTGGAGGCAGAATATGATAGTGGAGGGATTGTTTCCCATGATGCCAGCAGATGATCCTTCTGGGGGACAGAAACGGTTGGAAAAATCTAAACATTGGGTACCCATTGGAGAGTCGGATGATGAATTATTAGATGACCTATGTACAAGAAGTCCGCCTCCTTATAATGAGGGACATCGACCTTCCAGTACAGGAGATATTTCCCGAAGACTTCCTCCTCAGGAAGAAGTTAGGTCTGCAAGTGTAGGAGGGGGTTACCACATTCCTCCCTATACCGAGAGTCTAGGACCAGTGGATACAAGAAACATTTACCCCAGGATGTCAGCTAGTGGGGAGACAGGATATTCCCGTGAAGGAGATTTTTGTTCTCGACCTCCCTACGGAGGCGAGATGAGACCCTCAAGTTCAGGAATGCCGTTATTACAGTCACAGTATGAGGAAGAAAGAAGATCCCTAGGTACAGGAAGTTTATTCCCAAGACCAAATTATGGTGAAGGACCTAGTGAGACTCATCCTACTGCCCCAAGTTATGCTCCCACACTAACCCCGCAGGTGTTACATGACAAATCCATAGAGAGATTACTGGAAGAAAAGGAGCGGGAGGTTCTAGCAAAACAGAGAGCTGAGATCGTTCAGAAAATGACCCAGTTAAATACCAGTCCTGAAGCATTGACAATCCCAGTAACAATCGGACCCGTAGTTTCATTGTACGGGGATCGGCATGAAAGTCCAAAACCTCCAGTCATTACTCCCGTAATAGCACAGCCCAGACCAGAACCCTTAATTGTAGATGAACAGACGAGTGAGTGTGAATCTGAAGTCTCACTGATGGATCTGCCCATTAGAAATACAGGGAAGAGAATGCAGAAAAGACATAATCCTTTCAATGCGAGGGAGATTCAAATGGAATCGACTTCGGGTACTAGAAGTGTCACTTTGGTCACACCTGAAGAAATTGAAAGATGGAGTCAAGAATTAGAGAAAGAAACTTTGCAAACGAAACCTTTAGACCTCTACAAACTGAGAGTAGAAATAGAAGAATTAATGGCAGGAAACGTAGGATTAGACAGATTAAATACCTACTCTGAAGAAGAGCTGTTGTTTATGTGCAAAAGTCTTACCCGCAATGTCCGAGTACTTCATGAAAAATTGACCGATACTGCTGCTAGTATGGGAATAGACATTTCAAAATCGAAACCCTTGCAGAAACCATACCGAGCAGAATTTTCAGACAAAGATTTGGAAAACCTGAATGTGTCAGGGAAAAAGGCACAGGTCAAAGAACTATTGACAGTGTTGCAGAAATGGGGAGACGTGGAAAAATGGAAAGCCAGATGGGCTAGGAAGAAAGATGAGGCCAGGTCTAGGCAGGTAACTCCCGAATTCGCTCTAAGAGAAGCTGAAAAGCCAGAACAGTTATGCCCTATGCGTGAAGTACCAGGGGGAAGATATGTACATGTCCCATGGTCCCGTCAGGATATTGTGTCCTTCACAAATGACTTCCCAAAATTACGAGAAAAACCGGTCGACTGGTACCGGCAGGTAGAGAGATTTGTAAAAGTGCAGAAATGCCTATGGAAAGACCTGGATGGGTTCTTCGACATAGTGGTCCCTGTAGATCTGTGGACTGAGTGTAAAATAGCCATCGCTTGGCCTAGTGAGGAATACCCGAGGGATGACAAAACAGGGGAACCATCAAAGGAAGTGATGAGGAAGTATGAACAAGTAATTCAACATTTGAAAATAAAAGTACCTGCAAAGGAAACTGATTGGACCAAGATAGATAGAACCACGCAGGAAAGGGACGAGACTGTGCATTCCTTTTATGAAAGGCTGTTGCAGGTATTTAAAACATACAGTGGTATAGATAACATCGAGATGAAGGACATGACCCATTTCATTTACAGGTTTGTAAACGGTTTAAGACCCGAAATTTGTCAGTGGATAAAGGATAATAAAATCTGTTGGCATACCAAAAAGATAGATGAGGTCCTACGGTACGCAAAGTACTGTGAGGACGAAATGGCAGAAAAGAAAAAGGCCCTGAAGGAGAAAGTGATGTGGGCTCAAGTAAAGCTCGCAGAACAACAGGAAAAGCAGCTGAGTAAATTAAATAAAGTTGCTCAGAACCAAGGTCCTGGGGGAGGGAATGGAGGAAAGCCCCGACCTAAAATGAGTAGAGAGGAAGCCAAAAAGAAATTTCCTTGCCATCAGTGCGGAGAAATTGGACATTGGCGAGACGAGTGTCCGTATTTACAAGTTGATAATGCCCAAACACCTGATTTAATTCCACAGACGCAGAATGAAAAGCAAAGAAAGACCCAGCAACAGGTAAAAACGATTCAAGTGCCTCGAGTGCCAAAGCCTATATTTAAAGGGAAGTCACCACAGGGTGATGATGTAGAAGTCTGGGGAGGCAATGAGGATAGAAATACAGCAACTTCGCAGTATTTGTTAAACGACACCTTTTTCTGTGATGACCAATACTGACGGGGCCTGAGAGGGGAGGACGAGGAGTGCGTACTTGGCGCCTCTTTGCCGGTAGACCAGTCAGGGCCATACATTGAAGGAAAGGTTGATGGAAATGATGTCACCTTTCTATTGGACACTGGTGCTACCCGTTCTACTGTGAGAACAGTGGACGTTCCAAACCTACCCCTCTCGGGAGAAGCAATCCAAGTAGTAGGAGTATCTAATCAATTAATTAGTACACCTGTTACCGAACCCATGGAGATCTCAATTGGAAACTTTAAACAAATGCACAGATTTGTTGTCTGTGATACCAGTCCGGTAAATTTACTGGGACGTGATTTGCTGTGCAAAATGAATTGTACCATCTTTTGCACACCAAAGGGCGTCGAAATTCAAACCCCAGATGAAGACGGTATCTACAAGCTAATGTTAATTAGACCTGACTCAGAAATAAAACGAATGACTATACAGGATTTACCTGAAGAACTCCAGCAGACAGTGAAGTCAGAAGTATGGGACTTTACTGGAAAGGATGTAGGATTAATGAAAAATATAGATCCAATACAGATAACAATGAAAGAAAATGCAGTTTACCCTAACACTAAGCCTTACAAAATGAGTGCCGAAGTGAGAGCAGGTGTTGCTATTGAAATACAGAAATTGCTAGAAGCAAACATCATACAGGAAGTAATGAGTAGCCCGTGTAATTCACCCATTATGGGCATTAAGAAGCCTAGTGGCAAGTACCGAGTAGTGCAGGACCTGAGAAAGGTAAACAAAATTGTGGTTCCTTGCTGTCCCATTGTCCCAAACCCAGCAGTCATCCTGTATCAGATTCCCTGGGATGCTGAATGGTTCACTGTGATAGACCTATGTCATGCTTTCTTTTCGATCCCATTGCATCCAGATAGCAAATTTCTTTTCTCATTTGCTTTCAACAGTAACGTGTATGTCTGGAACAGGGTCCCCCAGGGGTACACAGAAAGCCCCTCTATCTTTAATCAGATCTTGAAAAAATGCCTTGAAACTTTAGTCTTACCTGGAAAATCTGTTTTGGTACAGTACATTGACGACCTATTGGTGGCGTCTAAAAGCCATAGGGATTGCGTGGTTGACACCATTGCCCTACTGAATCACCTGAGTGAAAAGGGACATAAAGTGGCCCCTGAAAAATTACAGTTCTGTTCGAAATCAGTGAAATATCTGGGACACCAGATAGAAAAAGGTATCAGAAAAGTCACCTCAGAGAGAGTCAGAATAATTCAAAATATGCAGTTACCCCGTACTCAGAAAGAAATCAGAATGTTCCTCTGAGTTGTAGGTTATTGCAGGCAATGGATTGTGGGATTTGCAGTTCTTGCAAAGCCTTTGATACAAATGACAAAGAAAGGAGCAAAGGACCCAGTTGAATGGAATGACGAGAGCCTAACAGCTTTCACACCGTTGCGAAATTGCCTGTGTACAGCCCCTGCTTTAGGAATGCCTGACTACTCCAAGGAGTTTGGCTTATTCTGTGACACTCGTGACAATTGTGCATTGTCAGTCCTGACTCAGGAGCATGGGTTGACCAGAAGGCCTGTGGCATATTTTTCTGCCACTTTGGATCCAGTGGCTGCTGGATTACCTGGATGTCTGAAAGCAGTAGCTGCAACTTGCACCAGTTTAGAACAAAGTGAGTCTATCATTATGGGACATCCTGTAACTGTATATGTTCCACATGCAGTTGTGATACTATTGACTCGTACAAAAACTCAGTATCTCACCCCTAGTCGGCTGACTAAATATGAGAGGATTCTCATGGGGGCTGCAAATATAGTTATTACCCGATGTAACATTTTAAACCCTGCCACTCTACTCCCTGACTCAATGGTAATGGAAGAGAAGGGAGATAATGAGCATGACTGCATTAACCTGACAGAGTTCAGTACCAAACCTCGCCCAGACATTAAAGAAACTCCTTTGCCTGTGCATGATGTGGAATGGTTCGTGGATGGTTCCTGCCTAAGACATGAACTAGGAGGCCTAAGTGCTGCCTACGCTGTGGTCACGTTAAGCAAAATTGAAGAAGCATCTTATCTATTTGGAGTAAAGTCTGCACAAGTAGCCGAATTGATCGCCCTGATAAGAGCTTGCAAATTGGGAAAAGACAAAAAAGTAACAGTGTATACTGATAGTCAGTACTGTTACGGGGTTGTGCATGACTTTGGCCAATTATGGCTACAAAGAGAATTCCTGACTTCCTCAGGTACCCCCATTCGGAATGGAAAAGTTGTCCAAGACCTTTTAGAGGCAATCCAATTACCAAAAGAATTGGCAGTGGTCAAATGTGTTGCTCATAAGAAGGGCCTTGACCCTGTATCATTGGGAAATGATTTCGCTGATCGGGTGGCAAAACAATGTGCTATGGATCGACTGAGAATAAATCCCAATCGGGGTGGGGTTGGAAACAGCTGCCAACTTAGAATGTTTGAAGAAGTGCCTACTTGGGATGAAGTGAGAGAATGGCAGCATGTGACGCCCTGGGAAGAGAAAGAGAAATGGAAAGAACAAGGTTGTAAACCGAGACGTGAGGATGGTGTCATGGTGGGCCCAAATGGTATGCCTGTGTTACCAAGACACCTGCTTGCCCCAATGGCTCGATTGATACATGAGGGATCACACATTGGGAGGGACGCCATGGTTCTGGTATTTCAACAGACTTGGTACAACAAGAAATTCAGGAAGGTAGCAGAGTCCCTTTGCCAGAGGTGCTTGACATGTCAGCAGTTCAACGCTGGCAAGAAAACAGAAGTTGAACTGATGAAAATTGGGAGATCAGGGGGTCCCTTTGTGAGAATACAAATTGATTTCATTACCATGCCACGATGTGAGGGAAAAAGATATGTCCTTGTCATTGTCTGCTTATTTTCAAAATGGGTGGAAGCTTACCCTGCCACAGAGAATGACGCCATAACAGTAGCTAAGCTCCTACTAAAAGAGTTGATACCTAGATTCGGGGTTCCAGTCTTTATTGACTCAGATAGAGGTACTCATTTTCAGAATGAAATTTTGGCCCAGCTTTGTACAGCATTTGGCATCACACAAAAGCTGCACTGTGCATATCATCCAGAGGCTTCTGGAGTGGTAGAACAAATAAATGGCACTATAAAAAATAGATTGGCAAAAATATGTGATTCTACCGGCTTGAACTGGATAAAATCCTTGCCTCTTGTTCTGATGGGACTCAGAAGCATTCCAGATCGAAGAACAGGCCTGAGCCCCCATGAAATATTGATGGGAAGAGTGATGAGACAAGCATGGGTACCAGGATACAAACTGTTAAGCATTTCTGATGATTTGGTACTTGAATACTGCAAGCAACTGGGTGACCAAGTGCGTTCTATCTCTCGCCAGATTGGGGCAGACGCCGTCGCCAACCCAACAACTCCAGTTCACAAATTGGTTCCTGGTGACTCGGTTAAGATAAAGAAGCATACTCGTTCAAGTTGCCTTGCGCCAAGGTGGGGGAAAAAGCGCCAAGTAATCCTGGTAACGACGACAGCAGTGAAGTGTGCAGGCGTTCCCAAGTGGATCCATGCCAGCCATACCCAGAAGGTGATACCAGACGAGGAGCCTGGAGCTGAAGGTCGTCCCGCTGAGGGGTCTACAGACGTTGGTCCTGAAGTAGCTGATATCAGACGGCCGAGCACCAGTCCCGTTGAGGGTTCTTTAGGCGTTGGTCCAGAGGCAGCCGATGACGTATGGCCAAGCACCAGTACTGCCGAGGAGCCTACAGACGTTGGTCCGAAAGTAGCTGATGACGAGCTGCAGAGGATTTGGCCAGAGGATTGGATACCCATAATCGATCTTACTGGAGATCCACTGAGAACAAGAGAGCGAATAAGAGAAGACAGAGAGTGGAATAGAGAGGACGAGCAAGGCACAGGCGAAGACCCTCAGATCATTGAGATTCACATCAAATCTGAGGACGGAGAAGAAGGTCAGACAGGGACAGAACAAGTGATCGATACTCCTCCACAGACTCCTGATATCGAAAAGGGACAGACTAGACATAGTGTAATAGTTCGAGCAGAAGAAAATCAAGGGATCGAAGTGCTCGAGCAGGATCAGACAGAACTAGGAGAACATGTTCAGGACATAGAAACAGAGACAGTTGAAAGCGAAACACAAAATACACCTGAACAAGGCCAGCTTAGTAACCAGGCAGAAGAAATAGATACAAGACCTGGGACTAGTCAGACAGAAAGGGAGAAGACAGAAATTGAAGTGCCACAAACAAGTGAAAATAAAAGGACATTAGAAGAAAGCCAAATAACAGTGCCAGCTAAAAGACTCAAGAAAAAGAAGCACATTGAGCCAAGGTATATTAAGAGACTAAGATTAAGAATAAAAACAGTCCAAGAGAAACTTGCAGACATAAGAAAAAGTCCCCGAATTGCAGAAATACCTGAAGATAACTCCAAGAGAAGGAGTGAAAGAATAAAAAGACAAAACGAAAAATACAAGGATCCAGAGTGGACCTACTTAATCTTGGAAAACTTTGAGGATCTTGATATTACTGACGAAAGTGACGGAGAACGGATTACTGATTACTCTGCAGAGGAAGAGGAAGAACCTCCGTGAAATTGCTCAGCAATAAAAATATCTGGGAAGAGCTACAAAGAGGGGTTAAAATTTCCTTCTGAGCCAAAATGTCTGATACAAACGTGAGTGGTAGACCTAGCCGTAGTTGTTGCAAAACATGCTGCAAAGTGTGTATATGTAGTATAGTTATAGTAATATTAATTTGGATAGGACTAACAGTTTTCATTCCCTTTATGGTTAGCAAAAATACTAATATTGACCCTACTCAGATTACCGACACTGAAGAACTGACAACACGAAGTGTAGAAAGACATGAGAAAGCACTCAGACAGACAAAACGTGACTTAGAAGCATCAGATGAGGAAGGACTACATTACCACGGAGTTAGAAACAAGACACACTTAAATGTTTTCGCAAATTTGTTAGTGCATTACGTAGAAACTATGGAAATAGAAGATTGCTATGTCTGCATGAAGCTACCTACTTCTGTGGCTGAAGGCGTGACATATCATCACCTACCTCTGACCTATGGAATCTCCTGTAGTATTTTAGCAAGCTTATTTTACAAAAGAGGACCGTTACAGTACTATTATTCTAATAATGACGTGATCTTTTCTGAACTTCCCATTCGTGGAAATCTGAATCCTGTACATACCAAAAGTGACGTAATACGATATATGGGAGACTATTTTCTGACTATAGGCAATATAGACATAGCTGAAGCACACAGAGATAACTTGACCTGTACATTGCATGAACAAGAAAAGATATTTTTAAACATGGCAGAGAAGAGAAAGGAGAGTTTCCAAAGGAAGGCAAATGACAAAAGGCAGAAAACACCTAAATGGGCTGAAAACATGGAAAGCACCTCAAATGGCGGGGCAGGGCCTGCTTTGTTGCTGGATTTCGAGAAGAAAGGGAAACTCTGTCTTCATCGCGAGAAGACTAGTTATTATAATAACATTTTCATTGGTTCCAGTCAATGTGAACATAATTACAAGGTAATTGGAGGTTGGGGATTCAAAAATGGGTCAGAGCCTGTGTTTCCTGGAATTTATTATATATGTGGAGACAAGGCTTATTTCAAATTGCCGGATCACTGGTATGGAAGCTGCTATTTTGGCATTGTTTTCCCGAGAATATACCATGTGAATGAAATTGCTGGAAGCAGTGAAAATACTAATGGCTTAGTGCGTAGTAAAAGAGAAAGCGTAGGTGAAATAATGGGTAGTATTTTTAGTGCACTGATACCTGGAGTGGGAGTGGTTCTGAACACTCACAGAATTTGCAAATTATCCACTATAGTGGATGTGTTGTCTACTGACACAGCTCATGGATTTCTGCTGGTCAATACTGAAATGGTTGCGATCAGATCAATGGTTTTGCAGAACAGACTTGCTCTTGACACCTTATTAGCAAAAGAGGGCGGAGTCTGCCGGATGTTGAAAGCGCAACATTGTTGCACTTACATTCCGGACAAGAGCGTACAGCTCAAAAGATATGTGAAAAACATTACTAATTTGGAAAAGGAACTCAAACCACTTGAGGTTGATAGTGCCTGGAAGAGACTGGTTGATGGTCTCTCCAATGTAGGTCATTGGTTTGCTAGTTTAGGTAAAAGCTTATTGTTAAAGGTACTGATGCCAATTGGAGTGATAGGCCTTATCCTATTTCTCATATTCGTCTGTTGCAAATGTCGCAAACACCGAAAGAAATACCAAGTGAATGCGAGAGGAGTGAAACGAAGTGCGGATGAGCTTGAATTGGAAGAAATGAATAATCAGATTTATAAAAAGGTGAAAAATTCTCACCCTACCAAAACTGAGAAAGAGAAGCTGAATCGCTTGTTGGAAGAGATAGAAATGTACAAGGTGTGAAAGAAAGTTGGCATCTGGTTCCATTTTTTGTGATGATAGTAAATATCATCAAAGAGGGGATTGATAGAGCAAGATTTCGCATCGCGACTTGCTCGATTCATGAACCTCGAAACCGTTGTAACCTCGTAACGAATTGTATGTTTTACTAAAATCTTTTATTTCCGATATATATGTATGATAGAGAAGCTTGCTTATGTGTTTTACTAATATGATTAATCCGTGTTTCTAAAATGGCCGCTGCTTGACTTTCCTCTTCTGCGCATGCGTCAGTCACACTCACGTGACTTCGCGTAGAGATAGTTTTGGAGGGAAAGGGTGCGCATGCGTAATAAGCAATAAGATGGCTATAACGTGGTGAAGCTTTGTGCTGCTGCTCTTGTGAAATTGTTTGTTGCACTTACCAATAATGCATAGTATATTTTTATAATGATGAACCTAAAATGTGAAATCATGACCTGTAATACATTCATTTATTTTTATGTACTAATTTGTTTTCGCTTACTTTTCATGTATCCTTGGCAATGAGGGGTGATGGGGGCTTGGGAGTCCATCTCGGAGGGTACTTCTGCGCAGAATCAATCGATGGTGAAGATGGCATTGAAACCAAGCCAAAGAAGGTTGTTGGCAGAGCCTGCATGAGAACATGCACCTTCACCCAGCCAGAAGCATCTAGATTGTATTATATTGTAACACATTGTATTATTTTGCATTGTATTCCGTGCGACTTCTCGTGGGAACCCCAAATCTTGCTAGGCGGCACCTTAGGATGCAAATTAGGCCTTAGAATAGTCTGTTCTGATTGGTGTGTTAACCAAAGCCTACCTTAGGACCAATCCAAATTGGGGATTCTGACACTTTGCAACATTTGGGGGGTGGTACCCTGTCCCAAAACAGTATAACTAGCCTAGGTTTAGCTAGAGAATTTGTCCGACTTGTCTGAATAGCTGACCTGTCACTGACCCAACGCACTCAATAGGTGACTTGATACAGAGGTGCTGCGGAGCTCTCTGTCCGAAATCTGACCATAGACTCTGAAGGTTTTACTGAACCTTAAGTGCTGGCGGAGCACTTTTTCTGGGAATTCGCTGACCCAATCGGGGTCCTAATCGATAGCTGCAGAGAGAATGGAGCGCAGGCGTTGCTTCCAAACTGCGGGTGCTGGTCGTATCCTGGTGGTCCTGTCCTGATCCGAATCTGGGTTTCCTGTCCTGTCCTGGGGTGTCCATTCTGCACCTGCTGTCCTACTGAGGGTTATCCTTCCTTGAGGGTTTTCCTGTCCTTAACTGACCCGTGGCCTGGGTTGGTTTTCACACCAGTCTAGGTAAATATTGCTCTGAAATTCTTAAAACTGCATCTTTCTATTTTTTCTGTCTTTGCTTCAATAAAGACATACCTTTGCACGTGATAATTTTCCATGCTTTCTCCTGCAACCATTGCATTTCATAAAGTCATTTGCATTTGATTTCATAGCGTGTTCCTATGTTACCCTACCTTTTAGAAATCATTTTCTGTATTGCAGTTTGCAACTTCCTGATATGGTCTTGGTTTTTTCTCTCGAAAACTGACTAAGTAACTCAGATTTATAGCGTGTTCATCTTGCCCCTTATCTTAGTTTTCCTCTCACTTAGCGGGTTCCCTGTCGCACTAGTATTCTATTGATAAAGCTGTATGACTGCCCTTTATTTGAATTTATCAAAACTTCCAGTTGTCCGTGGTCATTTCATAAAATAAAGTATAAAAGTTGGGTTTGTATTTTGCTGCCTTTCCTTTTACAGCTAGCTCCCTGACCCATCGTGGTCATAGGTACCCATAACGGTGGATGGTAAGTTGGGTACACTGAAAATAAATCGAAAAGGAACTCACAATTATTGGTAGTAGATTGCGTGGTCACCTGATCAATGTATATGATAAAGTAAAGTATATGGGCCCGAAGCCAGAAGTGGCGAAATTATTGGTCGGGTGACCCGCGATCTCTAGCACCCTCATACGACAAATAAGGATCTTGTACACTGGCCCCACAGCTAGAGTGAAGGTAAATGGCCAAATTTCGGAACCGATAATCATTACGAGAGGTACTCACCAGGACTGCCCACTATCGCCCCTATTATTTGCCATAGCGACTGAGCAACTAGCGGCCCGACTTCGACAGCATCACACAATGTGCAGCATCGGGTTCACGACGCGGGGGCTGCTTGTCTCCATGTATGCTGACGACATGACTATTTAAGTGGTGAAGCCTGAAGAAAACCTGGGCCCGGTTATGAGAGAGTTTATACGGTATGGGGGTCTCACAGGTGTACAGATAAAATGGGTGGAATCAGTAACATTTCCGCTAACAGATGGGACTAGTAAATGTGACACGGACTTTCCTCTTGAATGGACGGACGGTGAGGTTAAATATTTGGGTATTTGGTTTAGCAGATACATACAGGAGATATGGCTAGCTAACTATGGCAGAGTGATGGACTTGGTCGAAGGAAAGACGCAGAGATGGAAGACACTGCCACTCTCCCTAACGGGGCGTATAGCCCTCATTAAAATGGTAATCTTGCCGAAATTACTTTATCTGTTCGTTAATATCCCACTTCCTCTAAATGGTAATTTCTTCAAAAGGCTACGCACTGGGGTCTTGGATCTGGTATGGGTGGGACGGCAGCCTAGGGTATCATGGAAACTATTGACGCTCCCTTTTGCTCAGGGTGGTTTGGTAGCGCCGAACTTTGAGCTTCATGCGTATAGCGCGCAAGCGCAATATTTGCATTATTGACAGCATCCAATTCCATTCCAGCCGCACGTGGCTATCGAAATAGACGTCGCTGCACCCACCCCGCTGAATGTGACGGTATATCATCCATACAAGCGATCACTGGAGGACATCAGCACAGTTGAAACTACGAGATGGGCCTGGGCGAAACTGGCGGAGAGGGCCGGACTCGAGGAGTTATATGCACCTTTGATGCCGTTGGGCGGGAATCCATTGTTAGAACCGTTAATGGACAGAGCGGTGGCAGCGAGGGCGAGTGCCAGAGGGCTAAGGATGGCCAGTGATCTCTACCCAGAAGACGTCTTTTTGACGTTACAAAAGTTGAGCGAGCCTGATGAGCCTACTGCATCTGATATGCTGTTATTTTATCAACTCAGAGCAGCATGTAAGGCACGCTACCCGCAATTTCCTGCGGCTCCGCCCACGCTGCCGGCCTTAGAGGCCGTGCTCTCTAACAACTCCCCCCGTAAATTGATTACACGGATTTATAGCATAACGCAGAGCACATCACCGGTAGTAACGTGTAGGTCCAAAATTGAATGGGAACGGGAGGCAGGCATAACTATAACTGACAAGCAATGGGAATTTTGTTGTACACAACTTGAGAGTCTGTCACCTAATTATAGACTGAGGCTAATACACTTCAACTATGTACATGGGACTTATCGCACACCTAAACAGTTGCTGCGAATGGGGCTTCACTTGGATGCTAAATGTTGGAGGTGTGGAGTGCAGGAAGCGACTTTCTTCCATATGACCTGGGAATGTGTACA
Source organism: Lissotriton helveticus (assembly GCF_964261635.1). Classification (NCBI taxonomy): domain Eukaryota; kingdom Metazoa; phylum Chordata; class Amphibia; order Caudata; family Salamandridae; genus Lissotriton; species Lissotriton helveticus. The sequence goes on along the minus strand of NC_136070.1, from coordinate 1,077,448,638 downwards.
GGTGGCGACATATTGGGGTGAAGTGCTAGGACACATAGGGCACATGATTGCAGTGGTTTTGATGTCAAAATGGTCTATAGGTGGGCGGTGAAGGCATCAAAGTCGGTAGCCTGTGCCTCGATGCTGATCTGTTATATTTTGCCTACGTTGAATGGGTAGATGGCGAACAGGTTGGTGGGGTACGTCTTCTCGATGTTGATGTCCTCGACGTTGACCAGGACCAATGGCGTTTTTTCGCAGATTCCTGTCTGGGACGCATTCCAAAGACAGATGAAAAAGCCCTGTAAAAGGACTGACCCTCTCCTAGCTCTGAGGTCCCACCCACAGGTTGTGTCTGATGTTTTCGCTGCTCCTCTGAACCCTGAAGGTGAAGTATCCCTGTCGCAAATAGTGCATCAGGAAAAGTTCTTGCAGATGTTGCAAGCCTCAGGAGCACGGTTGTCTGGAAGACACAGAATACGTGCTCTGTGAGGATCTGTCTTGGCCTTTTTTTCTCCCACAGTCAAGGCATTTATCAAAAAGGGATGGCATTTTATAAATAAAAAAACACTAATTCCTATAATAAACTGACAGAAAAAGACAGAGACAGAAAAATCAGATGAGTATTTAAGGAAAAAGACAAAACTTTGTCGAGATAAAGGCGCCAGGATTCTGTCAGCAGGAGCTGGAAAAAAGAACTGAAGTAATGCCACCACCTGTGCATGATGGGATACTAGAGGTCTCTGGGTTCTTAAAGGAACAGCCTTTTTTTTAGCCATTTGATGACAGTTTACAAGGCTACTCTGTCCTGCAAGTTTTCATCTCCATCATTAAAAAGGGGTTTAGAAAGGAAGATTTCTGCTGTTTGCCAAGCATCTTAACTTGTTCTCATATTTAATGTACTGCCCTTTTTAGATTTCGCCTAGTGAAGGCTGCGCTTGCGCAGCTCTCGCTGGGAGAAAACTGATGTTTCAGAGAGTGAGGCTTGAACCCGCCCCTCTTCTCCATTGGCTGGCTTCCTAAACGGAGGCCAGCCATTGGAGGAGAAGGGCGTCACTCCGTTCAAGCCCCGTCTTTTTGGGAATGAGGGGTGTGTTTTTTACGTTCTTTCTCTTTTCTTTCTCTCCTCTTCCCATTGGCTGGAATTTTAAATTCCAGCCAATGGGAAGAGGAGAGAACGTAAAATACACGCCCCTCAATCCCAAAATGACGCTGCCTTCCTCCGAGGCATTTCTGCTTCGCCTCGGAGGAAGATGGTGCTGTTTCCACCACCTCGGCTCCGTTCTCCTGGTTGCCCTGAGCTGGGCGAGGAGAGGGGCACGGGAAAGACCCTCCGCTCACCAGCAGGCAGGGAAAGAGCTCTTTCTTCATCAGAAATAAAGCAGGAAGGGGAGCCCCTCATTCCCCCCTCCGCGTGCGTGGAGCGTCCGGGAAAGTGGATATTTAATGCGGGTTTGGTGGGAAACAAAAGCAGGAGGCTGGCTTTTTGTGTCTCTTTCTTTTTACAACCACCCCTCGCCGCTGCCTTTTCAAACAGAAAGGATCCTCGGGGCGGTGTGGACACGGAGGGGAGCCCCGCCGGAGCGGTGAGTCTGGGGCTAGGGGCTCTCGGGCGCGTTTGCAGTTTTGTTTTGCTCCGTTTTCCCCCGGATTTTGCAGAAATCGGTCGTGGGTGTGATGCGGGAGCGTGCGGGGCTGAATGAATGGGGCGAGGGACCGTGGCACACACTCGGAATGGAGGCATTGTTAAGGCAAACTCTTATTAGCATGTGGGGGCGCCTTTCATTGAAATGTTTCTGAAAGTAACGGAGGCCAAACGTGACGCCGCTCCGGGGCCATTCACCAAGAAAACAAAAGTTATCGTTCTTTATTTCGATGATGCACTTTTCCTGTCCTGTTTGGCTTTCATTCACAGGTTGAACCTTTCACAGCCTGCGCTGAACCTGAAGCACTGAACCACGTACACTTTCACGTTCTGTGCAGCTTTAAACATTGAGCCAAGTAAAATGTTCCTTTTCTGTGCATTTCAAGCGGAGCCGTGAGGTCTCTCTCTCTCTCTGCACCTTTCAAGGTCCCTTTGATGCTCCTCGCGCGGGTTTAGCAAACACTGAAGGTCGAATGTGCCCCTCCGGGGCCCCCACTGACCTGGATGCTCCCGGGCTCGGCCTCTGCTGCTCCTCCGAGGGCCCCTTCTGGCGACCCCCAGGGCTCCCAGGGGTCAGTGGGGCCCTCCTCCCCAGGGCTCGGACTCAGGAGTCCTTCCTTCATTTACACCAGGATCCAGGCCGTGGAAATGAAAGAGGGACAAGAGGGGCACTGAAGGCTTCTGGGTAATGCAGCACCGATGTATGAGCAGGACTGGGCCCATCGCAGCTCGGCCCCACAGCCGGCACCCACTGTGTGATACCTGCGGTGGGTGTGTGTGCACAGAGTAATGCACACGGTGTGTCCGTGCTGCGCTGCGAGCCCCAGGGTACACTCTGTGAACCGTCTGCAGTTTTATGCACACAATGTAATGTCTGCAGTGTGTCTGTACAGGGTGAGATGTGCACTGTGTGTAATTTATACCAGTAGTGTGCACACTGAGAAGTGTGCAAGGATTGCAGGGTGTCTAATCTCTGCTGCCTGTGCCGTGTCCAACGCCTTCAGTGTATACATGGTCAACAGCCTGGGTGTGCAATGTGTGTGTCTCTGCAGCCTGGGTGTGCACTGGGTCTGTACAGCTTTTGTGTGCACTGTCTGTGTCCGTAGCCTGGGTGTGCACTGTGTGTGTGTGTCGGGGGCTCTGTGTGTGTGTGGGGGGGCTGTGTGTGTGGGGGGGCTCTGTGTGTGTGTGGGGGGCTCTCTGTGTGTGGGGGGGGCTCTGTGTGTGTGTGTGTGTGGGGGGGGGCTCTGTGTGTGTGTGGGGGGGCTCTGTGTGTGTGTGTGGGGCTCTGTGTGTGTGGGGGGCTCTGTGTGTGTGTGTGTGGGGGGCTCTGTGTGTGTGTGAGGGGGGGCTCTGTGTGTGTGGGTCTGTGTGTGTGTGTGTGGGGCTATGTGTGTGTGTGGGGGGCTCTCTGTGTGTGTGTGGGGGGCTCTCTGTGTGTGTGTGGGGGGCTCTGTGTGTGTGTTGGGGGGCTGTGTGTGTGTGGGGGCTCTGTGTGTGTGGGGCTCTGTGTGTGTGGGGGCGCTGTGTGTGTGTGTGTGGGGGGGGCGCTGTGTGTGTGGGGGGGCTCTGTGTGTGTGTGAGTCTCTGTGTGTGTGAGTCTCTGTGTGTGTGTGTGGGTGCAAATACAATAAGTCTCGCATTTGCGAGAGATTAAGCTATTGACATTGTAAATGATAATGCCATTTATTTATCTGTTTTCAAAACCAACACATAAATAAAAATGTTGTCATTTACAATGCCAATAGCTCTAACTTTGGCAAAGGCGAGACTGTTGCATTGTAAATGCTTGTTTACTTCATGATGAAGAATTGGGATATTATATCCTATGTATATAGGCTGCATTATTTGTCTTTTTCTTAAGTGTCTTAACAAGCCTTCCTGAAGAAAGGCGAAAATCTCCACTCAAGAAGATATATTAAAGAAGTGTTCTGGGGTCCCCGCACATGAGTGGGATTATTCAAATCTTATGACTGTACATGGAAATCCCCTATGAGATAAACAGTAGGCCATCATGCCAAGGAGGTGCATGACTTTTCTGACCGTGACCTATTAATTTGGTAGAAAAAGAAGGAGCAATGCATTGAAGGACTGTACCCTTTCAGGGCTGAGATAGGCCTTGCTTGCCTTTGAGTTGAGGACCACCCCTTGGTAGGATTGGATCTGAAGCATTGGAGGTGGGACTTGGTGGCGTTGATGGTAAATCCCAGGTTGTGTAAGAGTTTTATTGTGGCCTGGGTGTGTTCAAGACACTGTTGCTGGGTTGCACTCTTTATCATCCAATTGTTTAGGTAAGGGAATACATGGATTTCCTCTCTTCGCAGGTGGGCAGCTACCACTGCAAGGCATTTTGTAAACACTTGAGGTGAGGTGGTGACCCCGAACAGTAGCACCTTGAACTGAGAGTGTTTGCCACTTACCACGAACAGGACGTAGTAATGATGCTCTGGATAAATCAGGATGTGGAACTAGACACTTTTGAGGTGATGTGCAGCAGGTGGAAATGTTCTCACAGAATTGATTCGTTAAGGGGTCTGTGGTCCAGGATAGGCCTGAATGACCCGTCTTTTTTTGGAATAAGGAAATAGAGGGAATACACCCCTTTGCCATGTAGGTGTTGTGTCACAGGTTCTATGGCCCCTTTGAGAAGGATTGCTTGAACCAGGAAGCTGGCGCTGCCCACTGGTCGGAGGTGGTGTGTTGCCAGGTGGGCAAGAACCTTTGAAGACGACCCCTGACAGGTGATTTGTGGTTGGGGGGGGGGGAGCAAGTCACTGCTTGGGTGGGGTGGTTCCTTTGGGGAGCGCCTTTGCCTCTACCCTTGGAACTGTTGCCACAGTATGGTCCTCAGAAGTAGACACTTGTGGAGGGTTGCTGAGCCTGCTGACACTAGAAGGAAGTGGAAGCATCTGGGCATCTGGGCAAGAGGCCGTGGAGCTGCCATGGTAGGCTGACCTACAAAAGGACCCCTGAGGTATGGGCTTCTGGAGGGTGCCCACTGCCTTCATGTTCTTTTTTATCTTTTCCAGTATCTCATCAACCTGGGACCTGAACAGGTGTTCCCCATTAAAGGGCAGGTAGAGGAGATGCTTCTGGATGCTGCTGGATGCCCTCTATTGTAGGACTCCTCTGGAAGATGTTGGAGATGTCCATCTGTTTCTACTGGGCCCAGTCATATCTGGAAAACTGGCAGATGGAGGTGGCAATGCGTCAGTGGTTGGATGATTATGTTGTGATGTGCTTGCCATCAGCGTTGACACGCTTGTGCCACCCTGCCTGACGGTGGCACATTGGTGGAACCCTGTCGATTGGCTTCTTTGTGAGTCATACACACCACCAAAGAGCCAGGGGTGAGTTGACCCTGGATGTAGAGTGGGGCAGAAGGGGAGGCCTTGTATTTTTTGTCTACCTTAGGGGTGAATACTCAAATTTTAATGGCTCCCTAAAGATGTCCGAGGCCGGTTTAAGCATGCCTTTGGGAGGAGAGTTTCCAGCAGGAATTCCTCATTGACGGCATCCCTATGCATCTTAACCTTATGGAATGAAGCAATCCTACCAAGGACCTCATGGTATGAGGTAGTCTCATCTGGTGGGGAGGGATAGGCGGGGTAGAGCTCAGGGTCCGTATCCACTGGAGGGTTCACATCATAAGGTTCCCATGGGTTGGTCTGCAGGGGTATATCATATGAGTCACCTGTGACGTGATCTCCAAAGTCAGACTGTCGTGACCCCCTGTGGAGTGTAAGGAAGAGGATCAGTAGGGAGAGAAAGTGTAGAAGATGAGGGCTGAGGCTGGGGGAAGGTAGGGATGGGATTGGTGGCTGAGGCTGTGGAAGAGGGCTGGTAGCATTGTTGTGGTGCTTCCACTGCTTGGACAGCGGTGGAAGCTTAAGAGCTGCCTCTTTGATGTCTGCTTGGAGGACACCGGTGGCTGGGCAAGAATCCATTCCATGTGAACATGGATCCTATTGTGCCACTGAAGGGTGTCTAGGTCGTTGAGCAGCTTTTGGAGAACAGGTTCCACAGAGTCAATGGAAAATGCTAGTTTCAGTGCTGAGGATTTCTGTGTTGGCACATGGGTTGTTGGCACCAAAAGGAGCTTTGATGCCGAAGGCCGTGGATCCGAAGGGCATTTCTGTGCTGAACTTGAGACGGATCAGCCCAAGGGTATTTAGAGCAACAACGAGAGTAGCGAAAAGATGTCAGTTCCATCACATGCAAGGCATGGCGATCACAGAGCAAACAGAAGGGCGTGACCAGGCGGGGCGGCGGGGTTGGAAGTTAGCCTGATCCTTGCCCCGAACGAAGCTTTGCACGTTGAGATAACGTGGGAAAAAGAGGTCATGATAGGGAACAATATCGACAGATGGGAGAGGAACAAAGAAGAACCAAAGAGAAAAACGCGACGCCGTCGATTTGGAGCTCACACATCCGAACCCAATGGGGGAAAGAAAACAATCTAACAGTGGAGCCGATGACCATGCAAATTACCAGCAAGAGGTGGAGTCACCCTACCTTGTGACTTGAGAAGACTACTTCGAAGAAAAACAACTTGCACACATTGGGGCCCAACATTAGATAGCAAGAGTATGCATAGGATGTGTATCTACAGCCACACGTGCCTTGAACAGGATAATTTAGATACTCACGTGGATCAAAATAATTTAACTAGTCAATTCTGAGGATATCTTTTAAGTGCCATACATTAATTTTGCTAAAAGTCTTTGACTTGTAAAGGTCTGAGCAGACCATGCTCATGGTGGGATTTTGCTTATTAAAATGTTTGGATGTTACCTCATTCATGGTGGGGTTTTCCCTCTTAAGGTTGCCTGCAGCTGAGATCACAGTCTTCACAGCTCTCATTCCAAAGTCATAATGGTCCTGCATCAAAAACCAAGAGATAGGAAATATTATAGGTTGAAATGCCAGACCTTAGAGAGCAGTGACATCTGAAGAAAAAGACAAAATATCAAATTCCAGCAGGCAGCAAAAGGTGCATAGACATTAAAGCACAATATCTAAAAACATAGATTTTACATAGCTGAAGAAAAGAAAAACAAGAGCAAAAGCAAGGCAGCTGTTATCTTGCAAGAATACAATTTTGACAAGTCTTACCTGGGAACTAAGTTGTTCAGAAGAAAGTTTAAATGTAGTAGTAATTTTCTTGGACAGAACCTTTGCATTGTTGAACCCAAAGGAGTAAAGCGAGATCTCTGCAATCATTGCATAGTCCGGAACCATCATAGCAACTGGCCGAAAGAGAGCCTATGGGATCAAGTCAGAATTCCATTAGTGTAGGGTGAGCAAGTTATCTAACTCTGAGTTTTGAATCAGCTCCTACTTTAATACCATCAACTACAATAGCACAGGGTGTGTGATCTAAGAAAGAAAATGTTCTACCCTAGTAATGGAACTGTAATCAATGATGTTCAGGCACTTGCAGCAGTGGTAGATAACATTTCACAGAATAAAGCTGGAAATTTGTCCTAGATGGCATGTAGCACTTTCCAAATCTCTAAAATAAATATAAATAACATTTGGTATTTATTTTTTACAGTATGAGAAAAAGTCAGATGACATGGAAAATGAGGAGCAGAAGAATCCTTCACAATTATATTGAGCTATCATGTGTTTTAGAACACAATCTCCATGCAGCATTTAGTCACAATGGATGGGTGTTTGTGTGTTAGTATCTGCCAGGAAAGAAAAATAACAGAGGTAGCTAGAGCAGACCAGCTCGACCATGTGATTGTTGAAGTCTTATTAGAAATTGGCAAGCTGGGTGTCGCATGAATTGAGTCAAACATGGATGTCTGTGGGGAGGTAATTGCTTTAGTTGGTGCAAGAAGATAGTGTGGGGAATACACATGTTTTTGTGTCTGCATTTCTGTGTGTGTTTAAGTAAACACATTCATGTGCCTCGGTCCATATGTATTTGCATGTACATCTGTGTCAGTGAGTGTGCCTGGCGAGTTGTCTCCTCTGGCGATCGCCCTCTGAAGGAAGGTGGCTCTGCATAATCTATACCAAAGTAAGGTATAGTGTAGACGGAGTCCAGTGGATCCCCAGAGGCTAAAGTAGATAATACCTTACTCTCTTTGTGGTAGTGTGCCTGAGCAGTTAGGCTTTTCAGACGGTTGTGTTGAACATTTGTTGTACACACAGTCAAGAAAGGAGGGAGAGAGTCAATTACTTACTCCGAATTCAATGTTTGTATACAAATATTACTTTGTTACTTTTGATTTAGAACCAAAATGAATTTGGTTGCAGGTCAGTACCAGTTTAAAAATAGAAATACTTTCAGGTACAGTAGGAATGTGTTGCAAATAACAATAGAAATACTTTACAGTAATACTGGAAATACGTTGTGGGGTCAATCAACAGTAGCAATACATTAGCAATGTAGAAAATAGACTGTGCAAATAGCAAGAAATATAAAGTAATCCTATGGCAGGAAAACAGCTATGCACATTAACAGTTAAGTACACAACTTACTATCTCAGGCTTCAAGGGTTTTGACCAGCACAGGGCAAGGTTCAAGGGGATGCCAAATCTGCACCACCAACTTGCACAGTGATGGCCAGGTGCAGGTGTCAAAGGTGGTGCCGGGAGCTCAATTTCAGTCCATGGAGACTGAAGTGACTGGAGATACACAGTTTGCAGGTATGTATCCATGGTTTCAGTACACAAGCCCTCGGGGATTAGACAAGCATAAGTTGGGCCACAAGCATCACCAAGCTTACAACACCAGCTACACAGTGGCAGAACCAGCGGCACAGTGACAGAAGAGTGCAGGATGCAAAGACAGTATCAGGCACCCAATACAAGTGAATAGGGGAACTGAGTTTCACAAAGGGGGTGCAGGCTCGGACCAGAAGGCTGGACAAAGGTGACCTGTGACTGGGCAGGTAAATTGAGATGTCAGTGGACACCAGGGCACCGTCGGCAGGACTCCCCAAGGTAAGGGGCTGAGGATGCAGGGGTGCCTTTAGAGGTCGGAAAATCTTCACCGGAGCCGGTCACGGACTGGGGGACCTTTCGTGCTGAGGCTGCAGGCTTCTTCATGGAGTCCAGGAGAGGTCAGCCACCAAAGGATTCAAGGTCAAGATCGCTGTGCACAGTTCATTAGACTGGTGGGCCACTCAAGCCGTGGGCGTCGGGTGCACAGTGGACAGGACTTGTGTTTCCGAAGGGCAAAGGAGTCCTTTGAGTTGGTTTCTTTGTGCACAGGGCTACTGTCCTCGGGAGGCCTTGGTCTTTAGGGAAGGCAGGCAGTCCACTGAGGGATTTAGGGGTTGCTGGGCTCGTAGAATGAGTCGTCTTCTTTGAGCAGGGTCTGGTACCTGCAAACAGGCCGGCAGGGCTAAGGCCAAGTCAGTTGCTATCTTGAGTCTTCACTGCTGCACAGCTCTTCTGTCCTTCTTCTTCTTTAGGTTGCCAAGGAACTGAGGATCAAGGTTCAGGGGTCCCCTAAATACTCAATTTAGGGGTGTTAAAGGTACTGGCAGGTAGTACCTAATGGGCTACTTATCCTTAGTGTGACTACACCCTTTGTATGCCCCCTACCTTTGGCGAGGGGGCATTCCCTAATCCAACTGGCTAATATCATTCCATCCAATATGCAGGTTTTTCAAAGGAAGAGCCACTTCAGCTTAGGACTCCTTAGGAGTGGTCTTGGCTGTGAGGGGATACACCTCTCCTGATTACTAATTTCCCGCCGACCTTGCCACCAAAAGTGGGACTTGGTCAGGGAGACGTGCATCTCCACTAGCTGGAGAGGCCCTCTAGCATAACAAATAGAAGGAACACTTTGAGGCTCTCTGCCCTTGAATGCTGTTGAAGCACCTCCGCCCAGAGCAGGCTTTGTTTCTGACCCACAAGAGCACAGGGCTCTCACCTCAGGGGGTCAGAAACATGTATGTAAGTGGCAGGCTAGTGCAGACCAGTCAGCTACACACTAGAGAGTTCGTTGTTTTTCAGGGGGTATCTCTAAGATGCCCTCTGAGTGCAGTTTGTAATAAATCCAACACTGGCATCAGTGTGGCTTTTATGCTTTATAATGGAGCTGTGGAGTTGGTAATGACAGCCTCCCTGCCCATGTACACAATATGCCTTCACAGCACTTACAATATTTGAGAATGGACTCAGACACTATAGGGACATTTTGCTTATGCATCCATGCCCTGACCTGTGGTATAGGGCACCCTGCCTTAGAGCTGTAAGCCCTGCTAGAGGGGTGACTTACCTATGCCACAGGGAGAGGTGAGGGGTCTCTGAGGGTGGCACAATACATACTGCAGCCCACGGAGACCCTCTCAAGTCACAAGGCCCTTTTCCTCCACTAGTACATTTTACAAGGGGCTTATATGTGTGCCAGAGATGTGCCAGGGGTGTGTGAATGGAGGAAATAAAGGTATAGTTTTAGGAAAGAACACAGGCACTGGGAGCCTGATTACCAAGAACCCAGTGCACATTCAGTAAAGTTGCATTCAGAGTCAGGCAAAAAGTTTGTGTGGGGGGGTGTGTGGGGGGGGTCTAACCATGCAAAAAGGGGCACTTTCCTACACCCTTCATAGTGTCAATCCCCGGAATTTTTTGTTCCACAGGATACTGAGGTCATTTCTGAAACAATGGCAGTCACTGCTGCCATAATTGTGACAATCCTGGCATTAGGTAATCATTCTTGACATTGTTTTGACATCTATGACTTAACCAAAGCCACCCATCCTTTACCAATCGCAATTCTTGAAATAGTTTAAGAACCCTTGGGCTAATCGTGGCTGTCTTAGCATAATAATGTAATTCCAGACATAAAGATTGCCACCTTTAGCTTACTGTGAACATGCTTGGCATTGTGGTGCCGAGGTTGGCATAATGCTACTCTGGTATACATATAACCATGAGCCACATATTGCAGAAATCCTGGGGCTAAGCATGGCCACTACATGCATAATAATAATACCTGCTTCTGCCATATGAAATCCTTCTAAAAAACAATGTTTGCATCTTCGGCCTAATGATGGCCACCACCTGGGACATAATGCTGGTCACTCCAATGATAGTGATGGGTGTTGTCGATATATTGTGGGCATCATGAATATATTAGGGTCCAACCTTAGAATAAAGTTGATTCACTCATACTGGTGGCCATCCTTGGTAAACTGTGGGTACCATGGGCATCATGGTGTACACTTCTGGTGTAAGATTATATTTCATGAGCATGTGAGGCATTTATTTATGTGAACACTTGATGAAAATGTCAGTGATGTTTGTGGACCAACAGTATATTTAATGCCCAGTACACCCATCAATGCACTCATCATTTGAGTCAGGTCACGAGGCAACTCAAGACCTGACACTACATCCCGCCTAAAAAGAACCCGGATTAGAGGGAAAATGCTTGTGAAATGTCCAGGCCAAGTGAGGAATGTGAAAGGCCAATGCAGTGTTTTGAAGTCGGATTTTCTGTTATAACCACCACAGACAGGAGGCATTCCAGCAAGCACAGCCATATCAGTCTGGCTGCTATAGTGGCCACCGCACAGATAAAATGTAAGGAGATGTTTCCAGACAATGTTGACTCTGCTTTTGTTTGCCTCAATTTTTGGCTGTCTTTGGCCACGTTTTCTGTGTTGATAATTTGGTCATATTTAGGCACATGTAATGTGTTTGTTACTGTCAGTGGCACAAACTTGCTCAGATGCCTGACCTACACATTGAAAGTGTGTGTACAATGCACTGATGAGAAACACAAGTGGTCAAGTCATGCATTGACATATGCTCTACTACGCAAGGCATATGCTGCTAAAACCAGAAGTGCTGCAAATAAAGAGCAAGGGTGTGGGTGTTTTGGGGAAGCGCTGCAAGAACCAGGAGAGAGGGAAATGCTGTTACAATCTGGAAGAAGATAAGTTCTGCAGGGATCTCAAGGAAGTGTGCACAGCAGTAACCTGGAGGGATGTCACTGAAGCGCTGGCAAAACCAATTGGTCTGGCTTTTTGAATGTAAATGCTCCTTGATTGAGTGGCACTTTTGTGAATCTGGTTGTACAAATTGCTGAGTGCATTTATCGATGGAAATGTGAGTTTATGGATGATAGAATGAGTGAGAAACTGAGGGCATGTATGTATGAATGTGTAAGTAAATACAATGATTGGTGCATGGGTGAGCACATGGATGGATGAAGGGTGAGGTAAAACATGGATGGATAATAGTGATGTGTGTGTGCCGGGGTTGATGACTGGTTAGGATAAGGAGTGAGTTCATGGGTGGAAAAGAAAAGTGCTGGTGGTGGCTGTAGTTCTATTGGTCTTAAAAGGCTGTTCTTCCCTCCCACTGCAGCTGTATTCATCCACTCTCCATTTACACTGCTGCACCTCAGTCACAGATTCACTCACATGGCCAGTAACTTCCGATCACACATCCTTCATCCGCTCACCCACCCATTCTCTCATAAATGCATTCACTCACTCAGGCACCTATACAAACAAACTGTGTAATCATTGAAGAGATATTCCCACATAGAAAACAGGCAGACCTGTTCAATTCGTATTGTATATAATTCTGCATTCATTAAAAAATATTGTATTCAATAAACCTCATGGTTAATCAAAATACCTCAATACAATCGCATAAGAACAGTGCTGTATAACAGAATTGTACAGACTTTGAATATACAGGCACCCCTATCAGAAACCCATTCTAAGTGCCACGGGGCAAGCAGGGTTTACTGGCTCTAACCGGGTGGGTTGAGGCCTTTTATTCCTGATGTCCCAGGGCCCGACATACTATGGATTCAGAGCAACTGGGCTAAGTTCTCCTTCAGCACTTGACTCTCAGGAATAGGGTAATACGAGTTGTCCAAGGCTGCCTCAAGGGAGGTAGATACAGGGGAGTGAACACTGGCTCACAACTCAAAATACGCACAGCAGCAGCAGGAAGTCATTGTCCAGTCAAATACTCACTTTTATGGAAAAGAGAAGTATTATTTTTACAGCTATCAACATAAAGGTAAATACACTATTCACACACAACTACACAGTCCCCTGAGGTCAGGGCTAGAGTGTTTCATAGGAAGGTCCCTGTGTCCCACTCCCTCCTTGAGCTAGCGAGTCTGGTTATTTCCCATTCACTTTAGGCAACATCAAGGGTGAGCCCTACTAGTAGTCCAAGTCTCAAGAGTCCACTTCAACTCTATATTAAAGTCAACAGTGTTCCAGAGCTGCAGTGATATCTAGCAAGCAATGTCCCCATGGGTCGACTGGCCAGAAATCAATCTTATTCGCACATGTACTTCAGGATTGGAGCCACCAGATTTCTTGAGTGCTCCCATTCTGGGGCGCTCGAGCGGCAGTAGCTGATTTAGGGAATTTGCTGCATGTAGCCCAAGCAGACTGTACTCAGCTTGTAAACCTTCTCACATGTGGTTGTGCCACTGCAGCAACCATTTGTTCTTTGGGCTCCTCCATGCAAAGTAAGACGCTCTCTGGTCCACCCTCCACAGATGGTGGGGGGAGGAGGGTGCAAAGACCCTGGTGTGAATCCTTCATTCCAGTGCAGATATACCGGGGTCCCCACGCCAAACTCACTTCGATGACGTCTTGCTAATCCAGGTGACACCCTCTGGCATATGCGGTCCCTATAACCTCATTGTACACGGGCCTTGGCCAAATTGGCACAGCAAAGTCATCGGCGGCGGTTCATCCTGGCATACAGGGTCGCAGCTCACCTCCGCACAACGGCTATGGCCTTCACACCACAGCAATCTTCTCAAGGTGGTCCCTCGTGGCATACAGGGTAGCCGGCTCCTCACTATGCATGGGCTACGGCCCAATCGGCACTGCGATGCACACAGCTCACATCCCGGCAGCCCTACCCCGGCATATGAGGATGGCTGACTATGTCCTGCACACAGGCAATGACCAGATGTGTGCAGCAGCTTTCACCTCACACTTCCCAAAGGAAGTCTACTCAACAGGGCTCCCCAATGAACCTTGCTCCCTCCAACACTCTCCTCTTCCTCATAGGGCAGACCGGTCTTGGCAAGCAGACATGTGATGGTGCTCCAGGGCAGGTGGTCTTTGATTCCCTGGGTAATGTTCCCCCACCAAGCAAGGAGACTAGCATGCTTTGGCCTCAATACTGAACATAGACAGAAGTCTTATAGAGCTTCCCCTCCAAACACAGCCCCTCCGACTGCTTGGCAGTTGAACATTTTTGGGGTCTCACGCTCTCCTTCTTATAGTTCATTTCCAGACACCAAATGGGATTTAGAGTCGGAGTCTCTGAAATGTATGCTGGGGGTCTGCTTCCTTTTGATAGCCCCACAACCCAGGGAATGAGAGTGCACTGAATTCACACCTGGATGTGAGCCACAGTTATATGTGTATCACGCTGTTAGCCCAGGGTCTCAGTCCTCCTCTTTATGATCCCCTTATTAACCCCATCTCCTTCCAGAGATGTGCCCAAGCACCTTCCTTGTGATCTCTCTGACTCAAGGAGCACTCATTGAATAGTACGGGGAAGCCTGGTTCTCCCCTCTTCAGTCTGGCCTACTCAGCTTACAAGAATGCAGCATTATGCAAATCTATCTCGGGGGATTCCTGTACCTCCTCATGGTTCACCATGCAGGCATGGGGCTCCTAAAATGAAACCCAGAGTCTGCCATATTTTGTGCCATTCACAGGCACACATACACACAGTACATGCATTTAAAAAACAAATACTGTACAGCACTGTATACCTCATGTACTGTCCCACTCACAGGCCCACATACATCCAGTGCATGCATTTACCACAATTACACCACACAGTATTGCATTTTCCCTACATTGTACCCTTACAAGATACTCATGCACCCAAAGTATGTACACTACTTATGCATTGCGCAGCACTTCAGAATGAATGAATGAACTAGGATTTATAAGGCGCGAACTTAGCCCAAGGGCATCAAGGCGCATCAAGATGGTACAGCGGAATGAGATGTAGAACATGTGTCGACTACAGGTAGGCTTCTGTGTATAGCCAGGTCTTCAAGGCTTTACGGAAAAATGCGAGAGATGCCTGGCCCTTGAGCTCAGCGAGAAGCATGTTCCACAGTATCGGGGCAAGGGAGAAAAAGGCCCTCCCTCCCCATCTAGCCATAGCAAATCGAGGAACAGACAGGAGGTTCTTGTTGGCAGAGCGCAATGCCCTGCTAGGAGCACAGAAAGACACAAGGGACCTGATGTCTTCTGCTCCAGACCCATATAGGGCACAGTGGGTAAGGCATAGAACCTTAAAGTTTATCCTAGCCTGCATGGGCAGCCAATGCAGGTATTTTCTAATTGAAGAGCCTGATGAACGTCTAGGGGCATCAGCAACAAACATGGCTGCCGCGTTCTGCACTATTTGTAGGCGTTGAACTAGTCTTTTATTTATTCCTAAATATAGTGCGTTGCAATAGTCCAAACGCGAAGAGATAAGGGCCACCGTGACCTGTTTCCGGGCTTCCGGGGAAAGGTAATGCGTGATTTTTCTCAGAATTCTTAGGACACCACAACAGGTAGAGACCGTCCTGTTGACTTGATTGTCAAAGGAGAGAGTGGTGTCAAGAATAACCCCCAGGTTACGGGCAGCATGAGAGGGCATGGGGCAAGTTCCTAGAGCAGGAGGCCACCAGTCGACCGACCAGACCTCTTGTTTACCTCCGAAGATGAGAACCTCGGTCTTTTCCCCATTTAGTTTCAGGAAGTTCTTAATCATCCAGCACACCACTGCTTCCATGCAATTCCTGAAATTTAAGGCCGTGATGTTCACTGATTGGGACAAGGATACCATAATCTGGGTGTCGTCGGCATACGACAAGACTTCCAGTCCAAACGATCTTACCAGCCTGGCAAGTGGGGCCACATAGATGGATGAGCCCTGAGGAACCCCACACTGCACGGGCTTAACGGGGGAGAGGAAGTCACCCAGCTTGACCCTTTGCTTACGCTGGTTGAGAAAGGACGTCAGGAATCTCAGCGCTGGCCCGTCCACTCCCATCTCACTAAGGCGAGTAGCCAGAATGGTGGGGGACAGGGTGTCAAATGCGGCAGTAAGGTCGAGCAGGACCAGAAGGGTAATCTGGCCACTGTCGACCTTAGCGCGGGTGTTATTGACCACCACTGTGAGGGCGGACTCAGTACTATGCGCCTTCCTGAAGCCATGTTGGGAGGGATCAAGCAAGTTGGAGTTGTCCAGGAAGGTGCTCAGTTGGTGGTTGAGGTGGGCCTCGAGCATCTTAGCAGGAGCAGGAAGCAGGGAAATGAGGCGAATTTTTTTTAAGATTGCAGGATCTAGAGTAGCCTTCTTCAAAAGGGGCTTAACAATCGCCATCTTCCATGACGCAGGGAAGACACCTTCGGAGATCGCCAGGTTCATCACCTCCAGAAGCGGAGGTAGCAGGACGTCCTTACACTCCTTCAAAGTCTTTAGAGGACACGGATCCAAAGGGGATCCGGATTTAAGCTTATCCAAGAGTTGATTAAGATGTTCCAGAGTGAGAGAGGGGAAATTAGAGAAGTCACCGCTAGGTCCATTAGCCGGGCTCTGCATAGGAGGTGTGACCGAGGGCGACGCAACCTCTAAATCTAGGTTAAGGGCTTCCAGGGCTGTGTGAATATCCATAATCTTGATATGAAAGAAGCTGGAAATCTGATCACACAGTTCTTGGGATGCCACAATAGGGTCGGGCGGTTGCGAAAGAGTCAGAGAATTTACAATTTTAAATAGTTCTCTGGGGGAGCTAAGGGAAGCAGTCAATTTGGTGAAATATGGTTTCTTTTCTGCCAATACTGCGGCTTTATATCCCTTAAGCAGACTTTTATGTTTAGTCCTTTCATTCAGATCAAAATGAGACCTCCAAAGTCTCTCTTGTTTCCTGCACTCCTGCCTTAACAGTCTAAGAGAGTCTGAATACCAAAGGGCAGAAGGTCGTTTCCTAGCGGAGTAGTGAGGTTTGGCCGGGGCTAACAGATTCACGGCATTCGAGATAGTGTTGGAAAGATCAAGGGCAGCCGTGTCGGTGTCCATTGTCGGGGGGGTTTAAGGTTGGCCAACACAGGGCCAAGGGACTCATTATTCAGGCCCCTGTAATTTATTTTCAGAGCCCAGTTGTTGTGGACCACTATGGGCACAAAAAGGGGTTGTGGTGTGAACTCAAATGGGACGGCCATATGGTCTGACCAGGATAGGGGGATAGGGGAATCTATTACCAACCTGGGGTCGTTGGTAAATACCCCATCCAAGGTATGGCCAGCAGAGTGTGTGGAACTTCCAACTCTTTGCGACAGGCCGCAAGACGCCAGCGAGTCTAACAAAGATACTGTGTCAACCGAGTTCGGGTTTTCCAAATGGAAGTTAAAATCACCAAGGATGGTCAAATTTGGCTTATCAATATATGGTTCCAAAACTTCCAAAAGATCATAGCTAAAAGCAGACCTAGGGCCAGGAGGTCTATAAATCAGAATACCTGCAAAGGACACCGTGGGGGAGGGATTTAGGATGAAGTGCATGGCCTGGAAGGAATCCCGCGGGGAAGGGAGGTGCTCGGTCCGGCAATCTTATGCAGCTTTTGTGTAGTATGCCGATACACCCCCCCACCCCCCTTGCGACCCACTCTATCCATTCTTGAGAGAGCATATCCCTCGGGGATGGCATTGACAAGTTCGGGCCCGGTGGATTCTGAGGCCCATGTTTCAGTGACAAAGGCCCATGAGGGTTTCCTATCCAAGATGAAATCACTAAATGCAATGTTATTCTTAACTAGGGACCGGGCATTAATAAGAAACCCCGTTTCCTTACTAAGTGAAGGAGAGTTTTGTCCCTTAGTCATAGCCGGATTACCTAGAGAATCAGAGCAAGTGGAATTATTTACCCCCTCGATGCATCGGCACTCAAAGGTACCCAGCAGTCTCTCGGGTAAAGTCCTGTGGTGACAGGACTGCCAGGATGGCCTCAGTGCTTGAAGGGCGCATAGGGAGTAGAGGGGACTGACTAGATCCTGGGTGTAAGGAGCACCAGGCTCCCTGGCCCCTGGCGTTTCCTTGGCGCTGATGGGCGCAGACGGGCTGGACTCAGGCGCTACTCCGCGCAGGTACGGCGCGTCCGCTGATCGTGTCCGCTGCGTGGAGGCATGCCGTCCCCTTTTATGCTGTCAACTAGAATGCGCGAAAGCGCTTCCTCACACCCAAGATGGCCGCTATGAAATTTGGTCGTCCGGGACCGAAGGACTCAGCGCCTAACTCGGCTGAGGCTGGCCCAGAGTGCGGGGAAAAGATATTAGGAATTAAAATTGCTGACTATTCAACAAAGTGCACAGTGAGTAAAAACAAGGTTTCAGGTCCGTGACACAACAGGAAGATGAAACACGAAGGAATAGTAGCACAACACAGCAACCTCCCGGCTTCTGCCTTATGAGGGAAATGACAAACAGCGAGGTCTTGCGCCCAGCCTAGAATGCCCCTTTTATGCTGTCAACTAGAATGCGCGAAAGCGCTTCCTCCCACCCAAGATGGCCGCTACGAAATTTGGCCGCCCGGGACCGAAGGACTCAGCGCCTAACTCGGCTGAGGCTGGCCCAGAGTGAGGGGAAAAGATATTAGGAATTAAAATTGCTGACTATTCAACAAAGTGCAAAGTGAGTAAAAACAAGGTTTCAGGTCCGTGACACAACAGGGAGATGACAGGGAGAACAACCCGATGTAGGCCAAGGGGTGAGTTAAGCAGAGAGTATCAAAACTTTGAGTGAGTGAGCCTGTAGGCCTCACTCCAGTGACAAACGTTAAAGAGGACCTGCTGACTCCTACTGCTCACTACATGGTTTACTGCCACCACTGCACTAGTGCTGCTTAGTTCCTAGTGAAGGCAGTAGTCTTCCACTACTATGAGGGCAGCACTTTGGGTGCCTCTCCCGGTCCAACAACAGCGCAATCCGTGAGACAGGCCTACGTCCTGGTGCACACACATGATACATGCTTTTCTATGACAACAAAAATCAACATTAGGGATCCAGACAGCAGTACAGCTGGGGGATTAAAAAAGAGGGGTGGTGCATATCCATTACCATGCGGAGTACTCCATCCCAACAACCCCAACATTTTTTGACTTCAGGTAACTACTAATACCTTAAGGCTATTAGAAAAGCAACTACTTGTGTAAAGTAGCTAATGTTTTTGTGCATTATCCCCCAGTACTTCTCAGCTACTTTCACAGTAATGGATGTGTGTGACTTAAGTTCCTTACATCAAACATGGTGAGTCCTTTTAGAGCTTGTTAGACCTGACCTCCTTGGTGTAGTATTCCCCCAGACTCTTTGCATCCACCGCTCCTGGTTTCCTAAATTGCTTTTTGCTGGGTTTAGAACCATGTGCACTATCTCACTGCTAACCAGTGCAATAGTCCTAGTGTTCTCTCCTTTAAACCAGGAAAAATTGGACTACACCTAATTGCTACATGTAATTTACTTATAGGTCCCTGGTAAATTGTACTACATGTACCCAGTGCCTCTAAATGAAATGCTACTAGTAGGCTTGAAGCACTCATTGTGCTATCCACTAAAGTAGCCTTTTAAAACATGCCTCAGACCTGCCGAATGTAATACAGTTTTAAACTGCCATTTCAACCTGGCAAAATAAACCTTTTGCCCAGCCTATACCTTCCTTTTTAATACTTATGAGTCACCCCTAAGGTAGGCCTTAAAGGCTCATAAGGCAGGGTGCATTGTATTTAAAAAAGTAGAACATGCGTACCTAAGTTTTACTTGTCCTGGCAGTGAAAAGCTCCTAAAGTCATTTATCACTGCTGTAAGGACTCTCTCTCTCTCTCTCTAATTGACTAACCCTGAGTTACCTTATTACATTTATTCAGTCCTAACTTTGGATTAGGAGCAGATAGAGATTTGCAGTTTACACTCAAATGAACTGTAATTTGAAATCCTCTTTAATGTTAAAGTTGGATTTTGAGTTAGAATTCTGAAAATGGCACTTTTTTAGAAAGTTGGCAGTTTCTTGTCCCAACAATTTGTGCCTTCGGCTTGTGTCCTGGGTCACATGACTATGACTGACTCTGCTGTTGGGTTTTGTGTATTGCTTCCAGATAGTAAAACAGAGAGGGCTTAGGTATGGACAAGATTCGCCATCCTGGCAGGATGACTGGGCAGGGTTCTACCCAGCCCCACTTACACGTCAAAGAGCTTTGCCATCTGGACACACAAACAAACTTGACACCACGCCTGCCCTGCCTTTCTGTCACCCCAAGACAGGTTGGAGCCTTAACTGGGGAAGGGGAAGAACTTTCCTGAGCCAGATGTAAGGGTAGGATAGGGAGTCCTCCCACCCATGACTTCCATCAAGAATAAATAAAGAGGGCCAGATGTAGGTACCCTAATACCAGTCGGTAAAGACCGAAATTACCGAATTTTGTCCGTTACCGACTGGTATTAGGCATTTGGGATGTAGGTGGCTACATTTCAGATTCGGTAATTTACCGAATCAGTATTTAAGAATTCGGTAAATTACTGAATTCTTAAATACCGATTCGGTAAATTACCGAATCTGAAATGTAGGAAGCACTCAAGTGAGTGCTTTTCACCTGTAAGGATTTGTTATTTACCACCAACTACAAGTTGGTGGTAAATTACAAAAAACCCTAAAAAAAGCAATTTTTTGCATTTAATAACAGTGCCATGTGGCAGACATACATGCCCTTAGGGCATGTATGTGTGCCACATGTGCACCCATGCATACTTCAGGGGTGCAACAGGGTGTCAAAGTGACACCCTGCCACCCTTGAATGTTTCCCCCTTTTACCGAATCGGTAAATACCGATTCGGTAATTCCCATTCATTCCTATGGTCCTACAGGCCCATAGGAATGAATGGGAATTACCAAATCGGTATTTACCGATTCGGTAAATACCGAATCGCACCGATTCGGTAATACTTACAGAGTAATTACCTACATAGCATTTACCGATTCTAAAATACCTACATCTAGCCCTAGTTCTCCAGAGCCACTCTTCAGAGCACTCCTGGGCCTGTAGAAGATACAGAAGAAGGACTGCCCTGCTGCCAGGGCACTGTTATGCTACTTGAGGGGCTGCTGTCTGTCTGAGAACAAAGACTGGACCTGCTGGTCTTTATCCCAGGCTAATGAGAGTGAAGGGTCAGTTGGCTGACCTCCTGTGTGAGCTACATGGACAGTAGAAGCTCCAGAGGCCCTCCTACAACTTTCTAGCTGACCAGTTGGAACTGAACCTGCCCGTACCTGCAACTGGACCTGCCTGAGCCTTGCTGGCCACTGCTGGAGTGAGTCCTGATCTCACAGAGACACCTCCCAGGTCATGGACCCTTGGCTGCCATAAGAGTATGCTCCTCCTGAAGAAAAGGTGAAAATCCTGATCTTTGGGCTCCTCACGACTGGGCCCGTTTACGCCACGACTCAGCCAGCTACGACGACCGCTGATGCAAAGATCTAGTGAGACTTGCTTTCTGCATCAACAGTGACCTCCATCAACGACCAGCAACACAAGACATGCATTGATTACATTTCTGTCGTTCTGGTATCATTTTAATCATTAAAATGTACTCTATTTCTCTAAATTGATTTGGGATTTTTCTTGTGGTGTGTTTTTACTTTATTACTGTTTGTGTGCTGCATCAATACTTTACAAATTGCCCCTCAGTTAAGCTTGACTGGTTTTGTGTCAAGCTACCAAAGGTTTAAGGACAGATAAATTTAGTGACTTTTGTGGTTCACCCTGAATAGGATTGTGGCTGTTGCCCTTCCACCCACAATCAACCAACAACTCAATTTTTTACAGGGCTGGACCTAAAGCAGCCCGTTGAAACCTTGTTTAGGATAGTTTGAGCTCCAGTAAACATGCCATGCTTAAGGCAGAAGTCCAGGCTTACCCTACCTTTAGGTTGTCCGGTAACTCAGTGCGGCCAGCATAGCCTGGGTTCATCGTGATAAACACAGCACAGGAAGGTATCAGTGGGATCTCAACACCTTCAAACATGAAACGGTCCACCTGTGGAAAAAAGAAAAGCATGAGCCTGAGAAAGGAGGCAGGCTGGCATTAACTGGAGGGAAACTTAGAGGTAAATTGGTGATGTGGTTTTCATATTTGTTATAGTTATCTCACCTTAGTTTGGAAATGGATTTCTGAGAAAACAAGGCAAGATAGAGCCAACTACTGGTAGGATCAGGTACTCATTCTAGAATAAAATCGTTAAGTCTCTTCTCGAAATATGTATATTTATCAATCCTGCTTTCATCACTAGCTTTCGTGCTCAGACATGTGTTTGTGGAATTAGTGTCACTAATGGAGCAAATTTGCAGGAAAAAAATGATTCCACATGAACATTTGTGAATCACTTAGTGAGCCAAGCAGGATCACCACTTTTCATGAAACGTTTGCAGGAGGAGAGATTTATCTTCTGCATTTCCTTTTATATGTCTTACATGATGTGTTTACCATTTAATTGACAAAACAGACACACAGTTATGTCTTTAAAGGATTTTGAGGGTAGTAGAAGGTTCATTTTCAAAACACTATGAATACTGCATTAAGTCCATTTTGTCCAATATATTGCAAAATGCATAGATTCATAGATATTGCAAAATGGCTTAATAGTGTATCAAGTACATACATAAAATAATAAGGATGCTTTGTTTGAATCTTTATATAAACCCCCCGCCAAGCAACAGCACTCTCCAGAACTGGATAAATCAATTGTGGTTACAAGTAATCAAAAAGGTTAGCAATCGCCCAAGCAGGCATACAATTTTCATTTAACAAAGCATAGAAACAGAAAGTCTCTTCATAGTATCAATGTGTGTTGATCTTAAAAAACTGAAAATACCAACAAAGGAGTAAGCAGGATATCAATCATTAGGTAAGAGAGGGAGAGCGGATTGATGACAGTACACGATCACTAAAGTATAAAGGAAAAATGAAGTTATTCTCATGGGGACATTGTTGAGTATCTTTATTTTTCTCGATGTTTCAATTGTTCCCATACTGTCGGAGGTGACAAGGAAAACTCCATGCTTAACTCCAAAAGTATTTAAGGAGGCATTAATCCCTGCATTGGTCACCTCTGCGAGTGATGATGGAAAACTTTATCCAATGGTGAGGAAGAAAATTAATTACTTACCTGTAACTACGGTTTTCCAGTATTGGTATATATTTACATGCTTGAATCTTCACCGTTGTCGAAGTAGGAATCTCACGGTATTATTACAAAAGCAGTAAATTCTATACCATAGGCTACAATGCAAAGAATAGTCACGGCAAAAGGATTGTGGGTATCAAATTCATGCATATTAGCCTTTCTATAATATAATAGTTACATGCATATACAAATCAGAAGTGATAAATATTAGTGTATGTGTGTGTGTGTGCATGTGTGTGTGTGTGTGTGCGTGTGTGTCTGTGTGTGTGAAGACAAAAAGTATGTCCATGATAGAGGCTTACTGTGGAGTGGTGGAGAAGCAGACCAGGGTACTCTAGTTCAAGTTCAAGAATTTATACAACACGCTACTCACCCAGAGGGTCTCAAGGCGCTTGAGGGAGGGAGGGTTATTTATCGAAAAGCCAGGTTTTTATTTGCTTTCTGAAGGAGAGGTGGTTCTGTGTAAGGCGGAGGTGAGTGGGGAGAGAATTCCAGGTTTTGGCCGCTAGGTAGGAGAAGGATCTTCCTCCCATGGTGGATCTGTGGATGCGTGGAATTGCGGCGAGGGCTTGATTGGATGATCGTAGTTGGCGGGTGGGTGTGTAGAAGGACAGTCTTGTGTTGAGGCATTCAGGTCCTAGGTCGTAGAGGGCCTTGTGCGCGTGGGTGAGGAGACGGAACGTTATTCTCTTGGTGACGGGGAGCCAGTGGAGGTCTTTCAGGTGACCGGAAATGTGAGCTTGACGAGGGATGTCCAATATGAGTCTGGCTGAGGCATTTTAGTTTCTAGTTTCTAGTTTCTATTTCAGTGATTTATTGTCAACAAAATGCTACAGACACAAAGACTTTAAGGGGATAGAGTCTTTGGGCGCAAAATAATGGGAAGCATAAAGTTAATCAGGCTCTCCGCTGCAGGGGATTCTGGGAGTTGTAGTATGGCTCCGGCGCTTCTCTTGACCTTCTAGCGCTGTTGAGGTCCTGTCGTCTATGATTGGTGGTCGTGGCCCGTCCGGTTTTGGCACTAGTACTATAGGAGAAGACCATTCGCTGTTTGATGGTTTGATAACCCGTAGCTCCAACATACTTTCTACTTCCTTTTCGATTGCCTGCCTCCTTGCCGCCGGTATTCTATACGGTTTTTGTTTAACTATTTTCCCAGGCTGAGTGGTGATAGCATGCTCAGCTAGAGAGGTTCTACCTGGTAAGTCAGAGAAGACCTGTTCAAAAGGAGTTAGAGTTTTCTGAAGGGTCCCTTCCTGTTCCATGGTTAAGTCCGGGTTGATGATTAACTGTCTCACTGTAGAGGTGGTAGGGGAAACGTCCCCGATGTGTAGGACATCTTGAGGGGGGGAATCTAACCACTTCTTGAGGAGGTTTTATATGGTATAACTGACCTTTTCGGGGATTGACCTGTATCTTGTAGGAGGTCAGCCCGATTTTTTCTGTCACCTTATAGGGCCCTTGCCAGCCGGACTTGGTTTTACCTATAGCAGTAGGTAGAAGGTCCAAAACCCAGTCTCCTACCGATAACTGTTGCCACTTCTTCCCTTTATTGTACAATATTTTTTGTTTCGTTTGTGCTTTCTCTAGGTTCGAGTCAGCAAATTCCCTTAGTTTGTGTAGTTTGGAGCGTAGACCTTTGGTGTACTCAAAGAAGGATTTTGTGTCCTCCTCCTATTCTTGCTCCCACACTTCCTTGGTAATCTCTAAGAGACTTCTTGGTTCTCTTCCGTATAGTAGTTGGAATGGGGAAGAACCTAAGCTAGACTGAACTTGACTCCTTACCACGTATAAGGCCAGTGGAAGCAACATGTCCCACTCCTTCCCCTCTCCAGACGCCCCTGCTGCCCTTTCAAAATTAAGAAGAAAGGCATCGGGATCCTCTCCAGTAACGTATTTTTGAAGTGAAACATTGGGACCGGTACCCACACGTATTTGGAGTTGTGTGGTAAGGTCCCTTCGATCATCAGCCACAACATCTGGTCGGTATGGTTTTCTAAGCCGTCTTTTATAAGTTCCCGGTCTGCATTAGCAGAGGACATTTGTTTCTCCACCGCCCATTCCAGCTTTTCCTGGCCGCAAATTAATTGCTGGATAAGATTTTCCATTTTGGAGGCGACCTCAGATCCCACTTCTGACACCACGTGTGGAGTGGTGGAGAAGCAGACCAGGGTACTCTAGTTTCTATTTCAGTGATTTATTGTCAACAAAATGCTACAGTCACAAAGACTTTAAGGGGATAGAGTCTTTGGGCGCAAAATAATGGGAAGCATAAGGTTAATCAGGCTCTCCGCTGCAGGGGATTCTGGGAGTTGTAGTATGGCTCCGGCGCTTCTCTTGACCTTCTAGCGCTGTTGAGGTCCTGTCGTCTATGCTTGGTGGTCATGGCCCGTTGATACCATAAAGAAAAGAAACAAAAGAACCCTGTAAGAGAGGGTACGTGTGCTGCTGCACTAGACCAGAATTGAAAATTATATTGCAGGGGCACGATTTAGGTGTCACTCTGCGCTGCATTCATTTTTTAAATCTTGTTGCTTTCTAGGCAGGGGGCACGATTTTGGTGCTCGCACTCCGACCTAGTGATTTTTAATCTGTTTCCTGAGCATTACTTGCTCCTGGGGTGCACGCTGCTGTGAGAGGGCAGAGGGGCACTTCACCAGGCGCCTGCACTGCGTGTTTATTTTAAAAGCTTTTTGTATTCTTAATTTCTGTGCCACTGTCACTGCATTTATTTTTGTGTGTATTCCCACTCCCCGTTCCTCCCCGAGCAGAGCTCGTGGTGTGGAGGGAGGTCTTACTTTCCTCTTTTGCACTCACTTCCGGCGGAAGTGGGGGGAGCGGTCTAGTCTTCCTGCCGCCTCCTCCCTACATAACCGATGTGCTAAACCGACGCACCGCGGACGCGCGCAGCGGGCGCGACGGTGGCGCGCCGGAGTCGTGCCAAAGTCCTGCCCGTCTGAGCCCGTCCGCGACCAGACGGGACCAGGGGCCACCCCCCCAGCCTCTTCAAAAGCTACTTTTTCGTACTCCAGTGAGACCCTGATGAGTCTCAAGCCTTTACAATGTTCGCGGCACCACCGCCCTCTGTCCTGCCTCCATGCCCCTTTAAGTTGCCCGGAGTGCAATTTATCCTTATTATCCCTTCCCTCTTTGTTTGATATAGCCTCTTCTAATTTTCCGCAAACCCCATCACGGCACAAACCCTTTAATTCCCCTGCTGACCTCACTTTTATCAGTCTAAATTGTAGGTCCTTACCGAAGCATAGGAACGACACCTTTGACCTCATCACTTCCACTCAACCAGCTGATATGTTTCTCACAGAGACCTGGCTGAACGACAGCTCGGGCCCCGACATAGCCTCTGCCCTCCCTGATGACTACACTTATGTAGGTAAAAATAGAGTGGGAAAAGAGGGAGGCGGTATAGCAATCATTTTTAAAAGAACGTATTCTTGTAAATGGGAAGACCTAGCTATTCCTAATTGTGAAGCCGGCCTGTTTAAACTTCTGCTCTCCCCCAACTACACTCTTTCGGGCATTCTCGTCTACCGTCCACCTGGCACGGCCAGTACTTGGGCCTCCTCATTTCCTGACTATATTGCTCCATTACTCTTGCACTCAACCAATTTTCTGGTCTTCGGAGACCTTAACTTACATCTTAACGATGTATCCTGCCCCACCAGTACACACCTTATACAGGATTTAGCAGCACTGAACATTTCTCTGCATAACTCTGGCCCCACTCACAAGGCAGGAAACTTATTAGATCCCATTTTTTCCAATTTAGACACTATAGCAGGTCATGTCCTTACCCTTGCATGAATTAGAAACAAATACACTAAGGGGTTCGCCCTCCCCGTTTCATCTGACTGCATGAGACTCTCTTACTATCACCTCTCTGCAGAATATTCTGGGTTGCATTAAATCTGGTTCCCCCTTGGACCCCATGCCCCCACAAATCCTTTTATCTCTTGATTCGCATGCACTCACTTTAATTTTGGAACTCCTCAATGCCTCATTCAAAGAAGCCAAGGTCCCAAGTACGTGGAAGCACGCGATGATTGTGCCCCTACTGAAGAAGGCCAACGCTGATCCCAACAATCCAGCTAATTTCTGTCCTATCTCACTCCTTCCGGTCTATTCCAAAATCCTGGAAAAGCATGTCAACAAACAGCTTACCACTCACATTGAATCAGGCAACTTTCTCCATCAGTCTCAGTCTGGTTTTAGGGCTGGCTTCTCAACCGAGTCTACTCTTCTTGGGGTCTCTGAGGCCATTCAATGCCAGGTAGACAGAGGAGAAACTGTGGCACTCATCCTATTGGATTTGAGTGCCGCTTTTGACACTGTTTCCCACTCCATCCTTCTTACTGCCATCAAGTCCATCGGCATCAGTGGCTCAGCTCTCGGTTGGGTGGCCAGCTATCTCTCTGGCCGCACGTTTCAAGTTTTCTCCCCCTCCTCAGCTTCAAAAATCCATCATTCCACTCATGGCGTCCCGCAGGGCTCTATTCTGAGTCCACTATTCTTCAACTTATATGTTAGACCCCTTGCTACCATTGCGGAACAAGCCGGACTTATTATTTATTCTTATGCTGATGATACTCAGATCATCTACTCACTTTCCACAGGCCAACACTCCACCATATCATCTCTTCTCTCTGGTCTCAATAATATAGCTAGTTGGATGCATAACAACAAATTAAAACTAAATGGGGATAAGACAGAGCTTCTCCTGTTTGGCCAGAACACCACACTCTGGGGCCCCTACCATTGGCCACAGCAAATGGGTCCCCTACCTGTTCCCTCCAAAACAGCTCGCAACCTAGGCATCATATTTGATGATCAGCTGTCGATGAGGCAACATGTGATCAAGGTCTCGGCCACCTGTATTACCATCCTCAAGTGGCTGAGAAAGATCATATGGATGCTTCCCCATGACACCCAGAGAACCGTAGTCCAAGCGTTAATTACATCTCGGTTGGACTATGGGAATGTCCTCCTTCTGGGTGCATGTAAGGAGGTGACTCGCAAACTTCAGATGGTCCAAAACATGGCTGTTCGATTACTCTGCAATCTCCCTAGAACCTCTTCCACCTCGGCTTCTTTGCGCAGCCTACACTGGCTTCGAATCGAAAGCCGTTCTAAATTTAAAGCTCTCTGCATTATGCACCGTATCAAGTCAGGTACTGCCCCTCTTCATTTAAGCACTCTGGTTCACCACTATTGTCCCCCCCGCACTCTTCGTTCGTCTACCCAATATAGATATCAGGTGCCTCGTATTAGGAGAGCCAGAATGGGCGGCCGCTCATTCGCTTATTTGGCTCCTTCCTTGTGGAATACTCTACCTCTTTCCTTACGCACTGAATCCTGCTATCTAAGGTTCCGCAGAGACCTTAAGACCTGGTTATTTAACTTATAGACCCTTTATGTTGGTAAAAGTCTGTTCTTTGTAACTACCCCGTTCTCTCTCTTTTTGTTTAGCGCCGGGAAACCTCCTGGTAGCTGTGCGCTGTATAAAATTAAATATAATAATAATATGCTTGGTGGTCGTGACCCGTTGATACCATAAAGAAAAGAAACAAAAGAACCCTGTAAGGGCGTTGTTTGCAATCTACAGTATTTGGCGCAGGGAATCAGGGAAAGTGAAGGGAACTGCCACCTCTACCGTCACCAGTGTCCTATCTCATGCATTGCGCGTTAATATGCTGAAGACGGGCTTGGCTCTTTGTCTTCCCTTTTTACTCCCCCTCTAGGTCCCTCTAGGGCGCGCCCCCAGACCGAGGAAATTCGTCCCCGTACCTTGTGGAGCCACGTCCCTCCAGGGCCGTGGCTCGAGTTGTCGCGTTGCCAGGTAGGGTCTGGCTGCCCGTCTGTTCCGTCGTCCTGCTCCGCTCTGCTCCGGTTCTTCTCCTCGGCTGGCGAGTCTTCGTACTCCTCTTGAAGGTTTCCTGTTTTGTCCCACGGAAACACCGAGTATGTCCGAGCAAGCGTCTTCTCCTGGCGTTCTTCGTCCGTTGGTCCCAGTGAACGCCCACTGTTTCTCACGGCTTCCTCTTTGAAGCCCTCTGCACCACGTGACCCCGACAGCTGACCTGGGAAGCCTGTCATCTTAAAGGACCAGCACTCCTCGGGTGAGTTCTGTGAATACAGGAGAGGAGACGGGGAAAGGTAATGTGGAAAGTGTCCCACTTCTGAAGTCCCGGAACGCTTTTCCTCACACTTACCTTATTGAAAAAGATGACGTAAAACACCTTGTTCTGCAGCTGAGTCACTGAAGCTTGCCAAATCCAGGCAGTAGTGCTGGGTGAAAGAGTGAGCGTCGTCAGGGGCTTTATACTTTTTGTCAATCCTGGGATGGATTGTAGACATATAAGCTGACATTTTCATGATTCTAATACCTTCCTCCCATATGAAATTAATTATAGGTATTGCCCTTACTGACTTCTTGACTGGTCCTTAAAATCATGAAGAAAATAGTCCGACTATTTGACTAGTATAGGAAGTTGGAATCTGAAAGCTGCCCTCTCCATCAGTGAGTGAAAAACACCTTTGTCTTCCGGTGGTGAGTCTGTCGGTTGACGAGAAGGGGGATAGGTGCGGGAATTAGGTAATCATCACATTCGCTGGCCACTGAATAGGTGTTTCGAAGTTCTCCCTCCTCCCTATCATCATCAGAAGAAGATGAATCCTGTTCTGATGGCATGGTCATATTTGATCCCAGAGTCATTCGAGGTGTAGGAAGTGCTATAGGAAGCAGAGATGCCGGAGGTAAAGTTGCAGCAGAAGGTGCAGGTGGAGCTGCTCCTTTATATGAAAGAAAGCGTGTGTGATAGTCCTGCAACATTACCTGTAGATCCTGCACTACAGCCACATGAATCTGAACCACGGGTTCATGTACAGGACCCATAGATCGCTGATTTGACCCACTCCTCATTTGGTATACTGTCTTATACTCCCAGCGCCGGGAAACCTACGGGTAGCTGAGCGCTTAAGAAATGTAATAATAAATAATAAATAAATAAATAAATATATTTTGCCTGTGAAATGATGATGAAGATAATCCTATGCATAATACACTTTCTCCTCCTCATCATCATCCTCTTCTTGATACTTAACATGAAGTCCTGATGGGCCATGAGCTAGTCTAAAAAGCCCATCATCATCAGATTCCTGGACGTCCAGCAAAGGGCTGGATGGCAATAGAGATTTGTGAAGCATCTGGTTGAAAACATCTCACCCATGAGAACGTCTATGGTGGGGAATGCAGAGTGAGCAGCAAAGATGAAGGCTTTAATAGTGGCGACATCTATGAAGTTTTTGTCGACACTGGTGGTGGTGAGACTGCCATCGATGATGAATGGATGATCATTGTCATCAAGGTCGTCTTCGTGGACATGTCAGATACATTGGCCGTCATCAACAAAGTGGTTGTCAGGGGCGGAGCTTGGAGCCATGGATGCAAGCCGCTTAGCTCGTGAGCTCCACGACCCAGCCCGTAATTACGCCCTGGGCTCCCAAACCCACCCAAACGGACGATAAAGGGGCTGCGACCACCCGGCGGTGGTTTCGGAAACATCTGAAGCCGCTGCGTTAAACTACAGCGGTTGAAAGACTACTCGGAGAGGACGGAGTCGCATAGCCCAAAATGGCAGAGCACTGCGGAAAGCGAATCCCATAACCCTCAGGCTCCTGCATACTACTGCCCCTCCATAGCGCTCAACAAGCAGCAGGCTGACCTGCCGAGAGGGCTGGAGAACGAGTGTAGCGCCACCAGGGGAGTGCCCGTGAGGAGCGGACCCTCCCATACCTGATGAGCGATCGGGACGACGGCGACGAGAGCGGAGAGAGGCCCGTGCCTCGGACGCGGACGGCGGGACGCCAGGCAAGCAGCCGTAATTGAGCACTCCCCTGCCTAATTGACAAGGCGACTGAGGCGCTTGGCCATAACCCCCAACCAAGACCCTGCGGGGGGGCAGAACCGAGCGTGCTGCGCAGCCCGAGAGGCGATCGAACCCCTGAAGCAGCTTGAGGCCCACTGAACCTGGGAGACCCGGTACAAGCGACGACAGGGAGATGAGCTGCAACTATAAGGGCGGCAGATGTGACACTGACGCTCTTTGGGCTCGGATACCAGACCTTACTGACATATGAGGCTAGAGGCGCCCTCCCGGCAGTGGGAGCTATTTCCGGTGAGCAGGGTGAAACTGTGTGCGACAGGACAGTGGCAATGAGGGGGCACGCGACTGGAGGGTACTAGAGCGAAACCCCACGGGGCCCCCACCTGTAGAGGCTATCGACGGTGATTCGGACCCAGCTGCAAGGGCGGATCCTAGCGGAGAGCGGAGGGACTACCACAGAGCCAGTAACATCGCCACTGCCTGAGGGTGTGGAGAGCTGCGCAACCTTCGTCCTCTCTGGGTTCGGGGAACCAGACTTCGAGGGACTGGCCTCTAGAGACCTGGGCACATCACCATGCAGTCGGTTTGGGCCTGAGTATAGCTCTGTTACGCAGTATTGTATGAACGGGAGGAGACAATTGAGCGGCGCCCTCTTGCCTGGATGGAGCACCACATCGTTGAAGCACGCTAAAGCTGGCTGACCCCTCCTGACCGCTGTCAAAGGGGCCTTAAGGACAGTTCGTGGTCCCTGACCTCACGGTGCACTGCCCTGACGATCGGAGGAGGTGAGAGCAAAACCAGAGTGACAGCTTAACACTCCACAGAGGCCCACGCGAGTGGGCCGTCGAGGGGGAGGGAGGAGTGCCGGCAGATGCCAGCAACGCAATAGAGGAGAGACCATAGGAGCCCGACAGACACGGTGATGCGGAGCTGGGCTAGAATTGACTGGCAGAGTGTGGACCTTCGCCTTGCCTGCGGGGAAAACACTGGGCGAACCTCTCAGCTGCTGCGAGACGCTTATAATCCTCACATGGGGCTCACAACAGGGAGACCTACCCCCACGAAAGCGTATCATGGGGAAACCAAGAGGCAAGAAGGACGGAGCCCAACAACAGTCTGATACAGAAATGTCAGGGCATGGTGAGCACGAGGAGCAGGACCAGCCGCGCGACCCACAATTACAACGGCAGCTGGACCAAATTTTGACAGCAATAGTAGACACCAAAGCAACGCTGCAGCAAGACATAGCGCAGGTGGCGAAGGGCCTCGGCCTTTTGCAGGCGGACCACGGTAAACTTGTGGACAGAGTCAAAGAGGCTGAACATACGCTCCAGACTGTAGTCCCAATGCACACTGGACTTAAGGCTGCCATGTCTGCTGTCCTTGACCGAGTAGGAGCACTAGAAAAAAGGGCGGAGGAGGCAGAAGGACGCAACCGCCGGAACAATGTCCGCATAGTAGGGCTGCCTGAAAAAACGGAAGGAGATGATATGGTGAAATACCTGGAGGAATGGCTCAAGACGAAGGTGGCGCCGGAAGGCCTATCAACATTCTACACCCTGGAGAGAGGCCATAGGGTGCTAGCAAGACCTCCACCACAGGGGCGACCCCCGAGAACGCTGGTGGCGAGGTTGTTACACTACCGGGACAGAGACCTCCTGCTCCAGAGAGCACGCATGAACGGGCCATATCATGTAGGAAACAATAAGGTAAATCTATTTTCGGACTATACCTACGAAACACAGCAGAGACGATCCTCCTTCTTAGCTGTTAAACGAGAACTGAGGATGGAGGGGCTCCAGTACTCACTGCTCTTCCCGGCTAAATTGCGAATCATTGTCGATGGCTCAGCAAATTTCTTTAACACACCGGAGGAGGTCTGCGAATGGTTAGAACTATACAGAGCGGGGAAGGACGGCGCAGAGCACAAGGCGAGGAACCCCACGGATCTTCAGCAACAGAGCAAGCCGAGAAGGCGTCTACGCCGCCAGGGAAGTCCTAGAGGACCTCTAACACAGCAGGCAGAGTCAGAATGGAGAGATGCGCTGGAAGCAGTAATGGCACTCTCGAGCCCACACAGGCGCCAGTCTCCAGAGAAAACGGACTCAGATGTTGGCACCGAAGGCTCGGGCGATGAGCAGTCGGAGGTGGGCAGCGCACGCTTCCCTGTGGTCACGCCAGCAACGGCAGATGGCATGCTGGATCAAGGTTGAGTCAGCTGGGTGTCTGGATGTGGTGCGCCACCCTGGACTTGATGGTCCCGCCACAACAGGTGTGATGCGAGGGAGAGGGGTGCAGAAAGCAGGAAGTGGGAATAGATGTGTAGTGATGGAGGGCGATGAACCAGTTGAGACAACCGACTCATAGACCTGTAATTGATGCAGACCTCTGGGCGTACGCCACTTGCACTGTTTGACTATACGCTGTTTGGGGGGGAGAGTGGGGAGATCAGGGGGGGCTTGGTTATACAGGGCCCGGTTGGACAATGTGAGTTAGAAGAAGAGTAGCGGCTGCCCGGTGGTGACCAACCCCCCTCATTGCCCATAAGGCACGCCCACAGGGACTACTGTTGGGCTTAGTAGTTGTATGACAGAAGTCAAGGTTTGGATGGGGACTAGGTGGGAATCACTAGGACCTGTTCTTGGGGGGGTGGGGGATTTGGGACAGTTGGGGGGATGTTGGGGAGGGACCACCACCGATGTAGGAGCAGAGAAATGTGTTAGCTACCGCAGGATGCTCTGGGACAATGGCTGATACCGCTAAACTGAAATGTGTAACCTGGAATGTGAGGGCTACATACTATGACGAGAAGACACAAAGTCCATGCTTATCTGGTTCGCAGGGGGGTACACATTGCACTACTCCAAGAGACGCACTTAACAAAAACTGAAGGAATTGCACTGCAGCGCAGATGAAGGGGCCAAGTATACAACACCACATACTCTGCATTTGCTAGAGGGGCTCTGATTTGGATAAGGGCGGGTGTTCCATTTCAGATGTCTAGGCAGACAATAGATCCAGAGGGCAGATATGTAGCGATTGAGGGGAAGCTCAGAGGCAGAGACATCGCCCTATGCAGTGTATATGCACCCAACACTAATCAGCTGGACTTCCTGGCACAGATGTCTGGGGCACTTGCGCATTACCTGGCGAGCCCACTTGTGATGGGGGAGATTTCAACTCTATAGCGGATGTCTCGCTGGACAGGTCTCACCCTCCTCTGGTGGATTCCCCGATCCAACGACTGGCCAAAGGTAGATTGGACTGGCAAGTGAGCTGGGGATTGATAGATGCTTGGCGCGAGTAACACCCGAGAGATCGGGATTACTCGTTTTTCTCTGGCATGCACGAGCTGCATGTTCGTCTAGATGCAGTGCTGTGCTCCCCAACGGTAATGCCAACCATTGTGCAGACCGAATATCTTATCAGAACAATCTCAGACCATAACCCCCTGCTGGTCACCATGGACTGGATGGTTGGGGTCTCGTGTGTCCCTACTTGGAAACTAAGACCTGAAACGTTGGATGACCCGCTTTTCCATGCAGCACTAGAGGAGGGAATAACCCAATATTTCACAGAAAATGCTGGTACAGCCACATCGAGGGCAATAGAATGGGACGCCTTTAAGGTGGTCATTAGGGGACTCTGTATAGGGAAGCAAGCGAGAGTGCGGAAGGTGAACCAGGACAACCTAGACAAAGCTGAAACTAACCTAAGAGAGATTGAGGTGGCGAGACCTTGCCGCCCAGAGTTGCAGGGTGAGATTAGCACAGCCAAAGAAGCGGTAGCAGTTGAAGTGAAGCGCCTACGCAGCTTCGATCACAGGGCTTACATGATGAGGGCGCATGCGGAGGGGGACAAAGCTGGAACACTGCTGGCCTGGCTGGCCAACCCCACAAAGAGAAACTCCCCAATCATGGCTTTCAGAGAGGGAGGAAGGAGGAACGATTTATACCCAAAACGGAATTCTGCAATGCTTCAAACGCTATTATGAAACACTCTATACAAGTAAATTAGAGATCGGAAACCCCATAATTGACGCCTTCCTAGACGAGCTGAACTTACCAGGACTAGACCATGAATAGGCGGAAGAATTAGGGAAAGAAATAGAACTGGGTGAAATTCGGGGGGCCATTAAATGCATGGCTCGCAATAAAACACCAGGACTTGATGGGCTACCCATAGAGTTTTATGGGAAATATGTAGACCTGTTAGCGCCGAGGCTCCAGGAAGTCTATAAAGAAGCCAAGGAGATGGGCCACCTGCCCCAGTCAATGCGCAAAGCGCTAGTGATTCCATTGCTGAAGCCGGGGAGGGAGGGCGAGCATACGTCCTCATACAGACCACTGTCAATGTTGACCACCGACTATAAGATTCTGAGTAGCATTCTGGCGGCCTGACTACTACAGCACATGACTGCACTAGTCCACGATGATCAGGCTGGTTTCATACCAACGTGGAACACAACCGCGAATATCCGAAGGCTAATACGACTATTAGAAGACGACCATTTAGAAGCGCAAACGCCACTGGTATTATCGATAGACATTGAGAAAGCTTTTGATAGCGTGGAATGGGAGCACCTATATAAAGTCTTGGGACGTTTCGGGCTAGGAGAGGGATATATACGGTGGACGAAAGTGCTGTACACCTCGGCAGTGGCCAGAGTGAGACTGGGATCACTGATATCATCCCAATACCCAGTGGAGCGGGGGACAAGGCAGGGGTGCTCGTTGTCCCCCCTGCTGTTTGCCCTGGCGATAGAACCCTAGGTGGCCGAAATCCGAACGGGGAGATATTACGGAGGCCTAGGCAGCAGGGACGGACAACAGTATATATCACTTTACGCAGACGACTTATTGCTATTCCTTGAAGATGCAGACAGTGCGCTGACGGGGGCGGAGAATTTACTCTCGAAATTTGGAGAAGTATCGGGCCTAAAAGTGAATTGGTCCAAGACATGCATATTTCCAGTGCGGCAGGGAGAGGCCAGACCAAGTACGAGTCGGGTGATAAGCTGGGAGCCCACATGCTTGAAATACCTAGGAGTATACATCTATCACACGACGGCGGATATGTTGGAGGGTAATGTGCACCGCGCTATACGAGCATTGAAAGGCAGTATGGCCTTTTGGGCCACCCTGCCACTATCGGTGACAGGCCGCATATCCCTCTTGAAAATGGTAGCACTCCCACGTCTTCTGTATTATTTTAGAACACTCCCGCTGTGGATACCCAGCTCCACTTTCAAATTACTGAAATCACTGGTGCTATCTTTCCTCTGGGGTTCGGGCAGATGTAGAATAGCACAGACGACATTGATACGACCTAAAGATGAGGGGGGACTGGCAGTCCCAGACTTCGAGCTATACCATTTGGCAGCCCAACTGCAGATCTTTACTCAAGAAATAGCGAGAGTGTACCGGGGACCGGAACACAAGAGGGATGGGGGAACGCCTCGACACGTACTTGCATACGTAGCTTTGCAGCAGAAGCTGGACCTCAGAGACCTTCTCACTGAGGAGAAGACTTTTAGACTCTGTTGGAATCGCTCCCAACGCAGAGCGGGGGTGATCCACCCATATGCGCCCGAGATACCGCTCGGGATGGTGACGGCACTACCGCATGGCGGTGATTGGTCGCAATTACAGACTTGGGAGAAGGCAGGGCTACAAGTATTGGGAGATCTATATGAGGACGGGGCGCTTCTTCCCTACCAAACTCTCCAAGAGAGGTTTGATCTACCGAGGGGGGGTTTCTTGCTGCATGCTGCTATTACTAGAGCAATACAGACGCACTGGAAGGAGGGGTTGCTGGAACCCAAGACAACTATAGCCTGTCAATACACCATGATGGCGGTTGAGACCTTCAAAGCAGTTACATGCCTGTACGCTAGAATGCTCCGTGAAAATCTGCCGCCCTTGACTGCACTGAAAAGAAAGCGGGAAACCGATTTAGGCAAAGACATCCCTGAGACGGCCTGGGCACAGATAGTGAGAAGAGCTCGGAAGAGCACGAGGAATGCTCACTTCCAATTAATACATTTCTATATCCTCCACAGAGCATACATAACGCCTGGGAAAATCCGAAAACATTTTGGGGTGGAAGAGGCGGCGTGCCCTAGATGTACGAGAGTGGGGGGGGACTAGACCACATGCTGCGGACTTGCCCAGCGCTAGGACAATACTGGAAGGAAGTGGGTGATACCCTGAATGAGGTGACAGAGAGGCGTTTGCAGTTCGACATGGCCATTAGTATACTGCATTGGTTTCCACATACGCCCAAGAATAAGATTACGAGCAAGTTCATAGATATGGGGCTACTGTTAGCAAAGCGGGAAATCACGAAGCACTGGAGAGCAAAAATAGCTCCCATCAGTACAAGATGGAAGACTGAGTTTCTGAAATGGGCCAACAGTGAAAGCGCACTACGATATAAAATGGCGCGCAGGGATGATAAGGCACTAGAAGCAGCGGCTGCATGGGAGGCACTAGTGCAGGCACTACGGGACCCTGAGCCCCGTGACCGAGGGGAAGAACAAGACGATATTGGGAAAGCTGAACCAGAACACAACAGGCACATCACATAACTTACCACATGGCTATTCCTGGGTATACATACCAATAGAGTTTAGACACGGTTATCTACGCAGGTGGTGGGGTACAAGGGAGGGGGGAGGGAACTTGTAGTTTCATAGGGTTGAACGTAAAAAGACAAGTTTGTTAGAGGTCCTGCCTCATTCGAAGAATTGACTATGGAAGCTAACGTATCATTATACCATGCACTATATAGCTAGTGGGGGGGTTATTATTTGAGTCTTTTGAGTTATGGCGACAAGTATAACATAAGGACCCATGTATGTTTTGTATGAAAAACCAATAAACTACGTTTAAAAAAAAAATCAACAAAGTGGTCGTCTTCGACGATGCAAAAGCTGCGAACAAGGTCATCCTCAACAAA
Source organism: Lissotriton helveticus (assembly GCF_964261635.1). NCBI lineage: Eukaryota > Metazoa > Chordata > Amphibia > Caudata > Salamandridae > Lissotriton > Lissotriton helveticus. The sequence continues at coordinate 1,077,410,954 of NC_136070.1, read as the reverse complement.
GCCTCGGCCATAGGCGAGGTGGCTGTTGAGGGAGGTTATCTCAGAATATGGTGTACACCTATTGGTGATACACCCTGCACTGAGTCCAGGCAACCCTTAGTGATAGTAGAAGTGGTCCCTGCTAACCAAAGCTCTCAAGGGGTAGCTGCGGAGAGCAGCTAAGGCTTATTCAGAAGGGTGTAAAGCAGGTGCATTTACCACACAAGTCGGTGATGCTCACAAAAGAAAAAACAACTGTAGTATTTATTACACATCAACACTAAACTACATTGGTATATCTCCTCCCCGGAGATATCAATACACAATCAACATAACTTAACAACAGGTAAGTAACACATAGAAGCACATGGACCCCATGGGGGGACAAAACCATATACTTTGAAAATGGAATGTGAGGTGAGCACCCAAATAAGACAACCACCCAAGGATCTTTAGTATTGGGGAAGCACAGATCCACCACATGTAAGTGACTAGGTGACCCTAGGTGCCCATATGAAGAGGTGATACCCCCGATCGGTATCCAATGAAGAACATAGAGGAATCGCGGCTGGAGTTTTACGGATTTAGGACCCTTCCCAGAGGACCCAAGGAAACCAGTTGGAACCAGGGAGGTTGGAGAGCACCCCCACCCATATATACCCAGAAGAGTCGGATACCTACACCAGGGAGCCCAGGTGCACAGATATCAAAGTATGTCAGAACCACCTTTTGAAGTCAATGGGAACCTCGGCTGCCCAGCTGCTACAGTGACCTGTGGAGCAGGTCAGTGGAACCCAGGTGTGGATTCTGGATAAGGTGTACCTGTGGGGAGAGGAGACAGAGCCCAGCCACCTGGAGTTGCCCAGGAGATGCAGGAGCACGATGCCAACCCCTCTCAAGGGTCCTGCAATGTAGGACGGGGGCCTTAAAGATGCAGGCGTGGAGTCCATGCGAAGCTGTTTGAGCACAGGAGCCATCCACGAGCTGTCCCACGTTGGTAGATGAATTACAGGAGGGTCAGTGGTAGGCAAGACCAGCAACAAGCCTTGGCAAACGCAACAGATGTGTTGCAGTGGAAATTGCAGCGCCGTAGATGATTGCAAAGCGATACAAAAGGGGATGATGGACGGAGCGTTTGAGCAAATCAAACACTCACCCCCAGTCAACTGATCTGGGTTTAATCCATCACCATTCTTTAGCCCACTCAGCCACCCCATTTCAGACATGGCTATATGCAAATCAGTCTGACCCTGTGCCTCATGGGAACAGTCCAGCCCGAACTGCCAAGCCATGTCTTCCATGGACCGGAAACAAGCATCCTGGGACCGGTAGATGATTGCAAAGCACAGAGACTTCTGAATTTTTTTGTTTCCCTGGTGATCATGGGATAAGTCATTTTTTGATGTTTTACTGGCTTCTTTTTCTTGGATTTAAATATTAAAGTGAAGAAAAAAAGCATATTCCTCGCCTCCGTGTCCTAATTAGAACTGAAATTTAGCTTTACGTCAGCTAGGCAAATTTTAATTCACAAATGGAAATGTATGCTGCTCAGGCCTGGATGCAGCTGACTGCTCCAATCCTCACGCTACTTATTTCTTCTTAATGGAGTTTGGTGATTTATTTTTAAAGTCTTAAAATTGGTTTTATTCTTACCTGCTACACTTTGCACACTGCACTTGAAACTTCTAAGGCAGCTTGTCCCCAGTCACCCCGGTCCGTCACGGCAAGTGCCGGTTGTACGGAGGGTGCAGAGGGGATCGCAATCTGACACACTTCTGGCTCGGGGGCATTTCCGGTGCAGAGCGGTCTAGTCGCTCATGCTGATCATTGCACACCCTACTTAAAACCATGACAGAGCGGATGCCACAGCGGGCCCGCCGAAGGTGCACCAAAGGCAAGCCCGTCTGCACCAGTCCGCGCCTGGCCCAGGTCCAGGGTCAAGACCCCTGCTCAAAATAAAGTAATTAATAAGGAGCTAACCTACACCAGAAATGAACTACTCGTACTCCGACCCAATCTTAGCTGCCCTTTGCTGAATATGCTGGCAGAAACTAAGAACTGCATAAACTGCCAGATGCCATTCAAATTCACTAAAACCAAGGGACTAACACAGCAACATACCCGCTCGATCAGAAAGGCTACCAAAGGCATTGAAGCTGGACTAATTAATGCACGGTCATTAGTAAAACACAACACAGAAATGACCGAACTTATGGAAACACAAAAACTTGATTTAGTTTTATTACAGAAACATGGGCGGATGATGCCTCAGATTCAGATTTAGCACTAGCCATACCAGAAGGATACTCAATGATCTTGGCAGATAGAAAAGAGAAAAGGGGGGGGGCCTGGCCATCATCTACCGGGACAAACTGAGAGTCAGGGGTTCGCACCTGGGCAGTAGCCCGGATTGTGAGACCCTAACTTTTCAGATCTCCATCACAAACAACTATACGTGGAAAGGGCTCTTGGGTTATAGGCCACCTAGGGCCAAAACTCCTCTGATTCAACTATTAAACCCGTTCTTAGAATCTAGCGTAAAAGACTCAGATTTCACCATCCTGGGCGATTTCAATGTACACCTAGAAAAGTTCTCAGACAAAAATATAATTACATTGACTGACGCAATGTCCAATATATCCATGGAGCAGATTGTTAAACAAGACATGCATGTGGCGGGGCATACACTAGATGGGATCTTTACTTCAAACACTAACATCAAATTTGTGGAACTACTCCCCGTTACTTGGTCAGACCATAAAGTAATAACATTTACTTTAAAGCTAGAGCACGTCTCAGATGTGACTACTCCCCAGCCTAGGTATGTCACCATTCAGGACTGGGCCAAGATTGACACTCCCAAACTACAGGAGCAACTTTCCACGACCACTCCAGAACTAGAGCTAGACAGCAACCTAGCCGCCAATCAGGTTTTCAGTTGGGTGAACTCAGCAATCAGATTAACAGTCCTCCTGAGAAAGATAACCTCGAAGAGAACAAATCCATGAAAACCATGGTTCTCCGACAAACTGAAGGTGCAAAAATAAAATTGTAGAAGGGCGGAAAGGAAATGGATAATTACGAACAACAGATGAAAGAGGAATATAGAACCTCCCTAGCAATTTCCAAAAACATATCCTCGAAGAAAAAAGTAATTATTTTATACGAAAAATAAATGAGGCCAAGAATTCCAGCAAGGAACTATTTACTACGGTAAAAAAACTAACACACCTCAATTCCAACAAACAGATAGAGGGCAGCACTGAACTATGCAACAGTTTAGGGCAGTTCTTGTGGACAAGGTCAATTCTGACTATGAATCCTTTAAAATGACCAATAAGTCTGATGCCTCACAGTCATGCATTTAACCCAAACAGGGACCGGCCACCGGGAGTCCGAAATCGGGGTTCCACTTTGTGCCCCCATCTATAGAACAGATCAAACAGGTGGTAATGACTACTAGGTCTGGGGGCCTATTGGGTCCGTGTCCACCTAAGGTGTTACACCTGTTTCCAGATCTATTAAGCGACCAACTAGCCCTGGTCTTTACTAACATAATTAAATCTAACTGTTTCCCAGATGCCTGGAAAACAGCATTGGTCCTGCCGCTATTGAAGAAGCCCAATTTAGATCCACAGAATCCTGGAAACTACAGACCAATCTCGAGAATCCCCTTCGTAGCCAAAGTACTTGAAAAATTAATGAACAAACAACTATCACAATTTTTAACATCTGTTAATGCACTAGATCACTAACAATATGGGTTTCGAGAGGAACATGGAACTGAAACAGCACTGCTTATGGCAGTGGAGGAACTCAGGAGTGTACTAGATGCGGGAGGGAAGGCTGCCTTGATTTTATTAGATCTCTCGGCGGCCTTCGACACTGTAAACCATGATACACTCCTGACCAGACTAGCAGAAGTAGGAGTACATGATACGGCACGCAAGTTGTTAGCCTCCTATCTAACCGATAGAACTTTCACAGTTAAATTAGGAGAGGTTACATCCAGGCCTTTTAATTCACCGTGCGGCGTGCCACAGGGGTCTTCCTTGAGCCCTACCCTTTTTAATGATTATGTGGCCCCACTAGCAGCTATAATAAGGAACTGTGGTTTTCTACCAGTATCCTATGCATAACACACTCAAACAGTGCTATCTATCTCAAACAACCTAGAAGAAACCGCAGGCAGATTCAACAACTGCATGAGACAGAATAATCATTGGATGCAGTGAAACTGCTTAAAACTAAACTGTGATAAAACCGAAATCATGATGTTGAGGACAGACACAAAATGTTGGTCGCCTAAATGGTGGCCAGACACCCTAGGGGACTGCCCCTCCCCAGTGAACAAAGTCAGAAATCTAGGAATAATACTGGATAACAAACTATCCTTTGACGATCAGACTAACAAACTGTCTTCTACGGTCTGGTATGTCCTCAAAATGATTAAAAAAATACTGCCGTTCATTCCCCAGGACTCATGCAAAACGTTAGCAACAGCAATCAAGCAGGCTTGATTATGGAAATGCGCTGTATGCTGGGATACAGAGTCAATATCTAGCAAAACGCCATCGCTTACAGAAAGCGGCAGCAAGGATGGTGCTGAATATTCCAAAATTTGAGCCAGTAGCCCGTAGATTAGGAGCACTCCATTGGTTACCCATTGTAAAGAGAATAACGTTTAATGCAGTCTGTCTGGCCTATAAAGCTCTACATGGGTCAGGATCCCTTTTTTTTTTAAAACACATCTGAAATAATACGAGCCATCCAGAAGCCTGAGATCGAGCCGGGCAAAGCTGATTCAGGTCCCCAAATTTAAGCAAGTTAGGTGGGGGGGGGGGGGAGGGGGGGGGAGGGTTCCTGCTTCAGGCAGCCAAGACCTGGAACCTTCTCCCCATTTTTTTTATTTTTTTTAAACGTTTTTTTATTGCGGAATTAGAAACAAAACCTCAGAGCAGGTCAACCAGTACACTTACGGCATCATCAAACATACAGTTGACAAGGATATCGTACACAGCCATTCAGCCCACAACCCGGGGGTCGGGCGGCGTGTCAGGTTATACATATAATAAGATGCCACAGTGCTCACCCAGCATGGGTGGTCGGTTACCAACATTATGCAGTTTCCGCTTTTAACCCCCCTAACGTCCAACTTCCCTCGTGACACCAAGCACAACTAAACAACTTACGGAGTCAGTGTCAGTGTGTAGCCCCTATTGCAGTGTGGTCCTATCACATCTACTAGTGGTGTTCAACTTGGGGATATACTATGCTCGCCTCCCGGTTCCTGCCTGAGATCCCCGAGGGCCCTTGCACTGCGAGCTCCCACTAGATCTCATCGCCCAGCTCTCTCCGCAACTGTGTCAGTGTGCCTAACTACCCCTGTTTGGCCTTCCCTTCCCCCCTCCTCCCTCCCCAACTGCCGCTGATGTGGGTGTATGCAAGATGTAGTAGAGCCGTATCACGCCACTAATCGGGGGTAACTACTGCTCATTTATGCTTCATGGAGCCCTTGTCAGTTGTCGTACCTCACCCTCATCCTCATCCTCCACCATGTAATCACGCAAAGGTTGAACTATCATTTCCCATGCTCTCGCCATTTCCAAGCCTTTATCATTATCAGTCTTGGCAGCCTGTCGCCTCCTAAGAATACTTTCACAGCCGGCCCATTTCAACAGCTCATTCATCCACCTCTTCACTGATGGGCCTTCTTTAGATTTCCAGTGCCAGGTAATCTCTCTCTGAGCCAGCATAAGTCCCAGATCGATAAATTTGCTTGTGATTTTCGTCCTCTTTGTGTGAGGGAACCACAGCAGCAAACATGCCGCCATGTCAAAGTCTACCTCCCTGTCCGTAACCATGTTCAGGATATCCCCTACCTCAGGCCAGTACAATCCCAGCTTTGGGCATCTCCACAACAAATGATCCAAGTCCACTTCAGGTGTCAAGCACCTCGGGCACATGGCGTTCTGGACTCGAAAGTATCGTGTAATCCTCTCCGGGGTCAGGTAAGCTCTATGTATAATGAAGAAGTGTACCTGTTGGAATCGGGCATTCCTCGTACCCTTCCATGTTCGCCCCAAAACATGTCCCCAGATCGTGTCCGGTATGGGCTTACCTATACTATCCTCCCACCTTGCCTTCAGCGCCACCAGCGGTTCCAGTCCCTCGCGTTGCATTCTAGTATGGAGGCAGGTCACCGCTTTGGTAGTGCCCGCAGCCATAACCACATACTGGCACGCCATAGTCGTCTCCGGTTCAGCCAGCCCACTCTTCCAGTGCTTTTGCAGCGCCGCAACCACTGCCGCGTGCAGCAGAAAATTCCCGTCTGGTAGGCAAACTGTTCCTGCAACGTCCGGAAGGGGGCCAGCGTCCCCTCAAGGTAGAGGTCTCCCACCATCTGCAATCCCAGTTCCTCCCATTCCGATAACGGGGACCAATCGCCCCCATGCGGCAGCGCAGTCAGCATCCCTAGTGGGATCTCCGGTTCATACGATCGGGTGCAGTTCGCTCTCTTCAGACTCCTGTTCCAGCAGAGTCTGAGTGTTCTTTCCTCCATCGTAAGGTCCCTCATATCCAGTTTCTGTTGCATGATTATGTAGGATAAGACATGTCGCTGAATACCGATCCCCCGGTCGAGGTCTGGTCCCCTGAATTCCCTGGCCACATGTTGCGTCAATATCTGCAGTTGAGCTGCCAGATAGTATAATTCGAAATCGGGGACTGCCATCCCCCCCTCGAGCTTGGGCCTAGTCAGGGTTTTCAACGCCACCCTGCGCCGTCCGTGGCCCCACAGGAAGCCCGTTACCAACATCTGTAGGTCTTTGAACAGGCGCTGCGGGATCCATACCGGTAGTGTCCTAAAATAATAAAGTAGCCTCGGATGTGCCACCATCTTCAATAGCGCCACTCGGCCCAGCACAGATAAGGGGAGGGATGCCCAAAAGGTCATACAACCCCTTAGCACGCGCACGCAGCGCCCCACATTACCTTCTAACAGGTTCGCGGTCTCGTGATATATGCGGACGCCCAGGTACGTAAAGCTGGAGGGTTCCCAAACCACTTCCAGCCCAGGGGGGGGGGGGGCATATTGTGCCCTCCTGTAACGGAAAAACACAAGTTTTGGTCCAGTTCACCTTAAGGCCCGAAATCTTACCAAATCTGGATAGCATGCCCACAGCTCCCTCCAGGGCTCGTCCAGAATCGGCTAGGTACAGTAACAGGTCGTCCGCATACAGTGATATGTAATGCGACTTTGCTCCCTGCGTCACCCCTCGAAACATCGCGCCCGATCTCGCCAGTGCTGCCAAAGGCTCCATCAACAGTGCGAACAGCAAAGGAGAGAGCGAGCATCCCTGTCTCGTCCCTCTACGCACAGGGTAAGCCGAAGATATTATCGGTCCCAGTCGCACCCTCGCTGTAGCGGAGGAGTATAGAACCCTCGTCCACCTCCTGAAACCCTCGCCTATGCCGAATTTCGCCAACACCTCATCCAGGTACTGCCATTCAAGGCTATCGAAAGCCTTTTCAATGTCAACTGATAACACCACTGGATTATGAGGCGAGTCCCTGGCACTGTCTAGTATCTGGATCAGGCGATGTATATTCATGGACGTGTTCCTAGTAGGGATAAACCCTGCTTGGTCCCTATGAACTAATCTGGTCATATACGGTAGTAGTCTGGTGGCCAGGATATGGCTCAAGATCTTATAGTCCACCGTCAGCATGGATAGGGGTCGATAGGATGTCACATCCAATGCCTCTCTGCCCGGTTTCAGCAATGGAACAACCAGCGCTTCCCTCATCGTTTCGGGCAAATATCCCTTCTGACCCGCTTCCAAATACACTATCAATAGCCTGGGTGCTAATATATCTATAAATTTTAAATAAAATTCAATAGGCAGTCCATCCACCCCCGGCGTTTTGTTTCTGGCCATCTGTTTAATGGCCAGTTTAATCTCTGAAAGCGTTATGGGTCCTCCTATATCCTCCGCATCCTCGACGTCCAGTACCGGCAAAGGGACAGACTCCAAGTAATCACCTATCTCAGAAGCCTCCACCTCCAGCTGGCATTTATAGAGATCCGTGTAATAAGACTTGAAGCGCGTTAGGACCGCTGATTGCGAGTAAACTATGTCTCCTGTCTCCGTTCTTATGCTCATGATCGGGCACCCCCTAGGTTCTGGGTTAGCGAGCTTGGCAAGGAGCGTACCCACTTTATCCCTTTCAGCATGCACCTTGATAGTGTACAGCTTGTAGTCATAGCACCGCAGCCGCTCAGTTTCCTTCGCCACTATCTCCTTAGCCTCAAGCAACTGCTCCTGTAGTTCTGGTCGTTCAGGTCTACGCTGCTCTAATCCCCTCAGCACATCCTCAGCCTTTACCAGATCAGTCAAGAGCGACGTCCTCACATTCGAGAACCTGCCCATGCATACGCCTCTCACCACCACTTTCATCGCATCCCATTCTACCGATCTCGTAGCTGCTGAGCACTCATTTTCCCTAAAATAGTGTTCGACGCCCTGTTGGACTGCTTCACTAAACACCGGATTCTCTAGTGTGTGGGGCTGTAGCCTCCATGTGGGGACCGTTGATCTCACCTGTTGCCACTGCACAGATGCCAATAAGGGATTATGATCTGAAATTGTCCTAGTTAAATATTCCGTGTGACTTGCCATGGCAGCTAAGGGGCCACTACAGAGTATCGAGTCTATTCTCACATGCAATGCGTGTAATGCTGAGAAAAAGGAATAGTCTCTCGTGTCAGGATGCTGTTCTCTCCACACATCTATTAATCCCCATCTCTCTTGCCATTCCTTCCTCTGAGTGGCTAATCTGCGCACCGTTGAATCGGCCAATGGTGGATGCGATCTATCAAGGTCCACGTTAGTTATCGAATTAAAGTCTCCTCCCAGAATGATGGGGCCCGCCAGGAAATGGGCTAGCGAGCTCGTTAGTTTATAAAAAAAAGGGCCTGATCAGCATTGGGGGCGTATATACTACATAGTGTTACTTCCCGACCGTACAGCCTCCCTTCTATCACCACATATCTACCCTCGGGGTCTACCCGCCGGGTCATGACCTGGAACGGTATCCCCGCCCTTACCCAGATCAGCACTCCTCTGGCAAACGCTGAGTATGTGGTACCAAACACCTGCCCACGCCACCTCCTCTGTAGTGCAGTGCATTCTTTTTCAGTCAAATGAGTTTCTTGTAGCATTGCAATCTGAACGCCACGTCTCACCAAGTGGGCATGCACCTTGTGACGTCTTACCATCGTTCGAAGTTCACGGACATTCCATGAAATGCATTTCAGATTAGGTAACGTCCCCATAGTAGTCGTCTCCGTATAGAATCAGCAACAACCCATCACCCCTCATATCGCAGCAGTTGTGTCCCTCACCCCGAACTCCCCAGAAAACTCCCCAAACCCCTCTCCCCAGGACAGGACTTAATAACCCAGCTTCAAACTTGTAACACAACACACATTACACTACTCTGTGGTCTCCACCACAAAAGGCCTTAAAGGCCACTAGAGGGTGTATCAGCGCCGACCCAGAGCCAGCAGAGCTCCCACCCCGCGCCCTCGATCCCACAGTGTAGTCTCAGCCCCATACCTGAGTGTTCGTGCAGCAGTCGGAGAGACTGTCCCTGCACAAAAGTCAGAGTCGGGCATGTGCCTGATACATCACTCATTAAATAGTCCATCCGAAGTCTGTGGAGTGACCGCTGGACCCTTCGAGCTCTCCGCTTCCGACTCGTCCCCTCCCGTTTTCAAACCTTCTTCGTCAGAGTCCGATCCCTCCGATGTCTTTTCCTGCTGTGATCCCGTGATAATCGCTGTTGCCGCTAGTGCGCCCTTCCTGTCCGCCACCATTTGGGCATTCCGCAACGCGTTTTTAAGTTTATTCCGTTTACGGATGCGTTGAGATTTTCTTATCCGGGGTGGTTGCTGCGTGTTCCTGCTGCTTTTGCCAGTGCGGTCTGTTCCAGCACGATAAAGCTCAAGTCACGACCAGGCCTCTTCCGGGGTTGGAAAGAATTGTGTTTTCCCATCTAGGATCACTCTCAGCTTGGCTGGGAAGAGCAATGAGTACTGAATCCCTTCGTCCCTCAATTCTTTTTTCACGGCCAGGAAGGACGCCCTATTTCTCTGGACTACCTGAGTATAATCCGGAAAGATCGTTACCCTGCTATTGTCCACTTGAAACGGGCCTTGCGAGCGTGCTCGCTGTATCAGGAGGTCCCGATCTTTATAGTGTAACAGTTTAATCACCATCGGTCTAGGCGGCCGGCCCAGCTGAGGCGGCCGAGCCGGAACCCTGTGTGCTCGCTCAAGGGAGAAGAAGGGAGAGAGGCGCTCCGGTGCCACAACCCTTTTAAACCAGTTCTCCATGTAGGCCACAGCGTCATCTCCTTCAATTTTTTCTGGAAGGCCCACTACCCTCACGTTATTTCTCCGATTGCGACTTTCGGCATCTTCCGCACGTCTCTCCAGGGTCGCCAAACGGCTCAGGATATCGTTCAGTTTATGTTCCGCAGTGACCACCGCCGGCTTCAGTTCCTGCAATAGTTGTTCGTTGTCCTTCACTTTGTCAGAGAGCTTCGCATGGTCCGCCTTTAGGAGTCCCAGCCCTGTAGCGACCTGCGCAATATCTTGGTGCAGCGAGTCTTTCGTCGCAGTTATCGCTTCCAATATGCTGTCCAGCCGCCGATTCAGCCACTGTTCCTGGGTCGTCGCTTCCAAGGGAGCAGGAGCCCCGCCATCCTGGACCAAGGCGGTCACGTCGGCCTGACCTCGTTCCATATCGGGTGCGCCACCAGTAGCGGCCATCCCGATTTCCTCCAGCGCCGCCCCGGGGTCGCCTCAAAGCGCTACTCCGCTGCCCCGCCGTGGAAAAACCGGGCATCAATGTCGCCCAGCGGGGCCCAGCCTAGTGCAACGCCAGGGCCCGACCTCCGTGGCCAAAGATCGTCTTCAGGGTGCTGCTTTTCTCATGCACCTCCCAGAACATCCAATCCCAGGGCTCTTCCCACAGTACTGGAGCGTAACAGCTCCGCTCCAATGTCCAGGGAACGTGCAGGGCAGGCGTGGGCTATCAGCATAGGGTTTCAGAGATGGAGGCGATAATCCGCTCCAGCCAGGGTCTCCGTCCGCTCACAAGTACTGCGCCACTCAAGTGCGCTCGGCGCCACCACACTGTAGTCCGCTCAGTAGTGCTACAAGGAGCTCCCCCTGTCCTCAGCCCTCCAGGGCCACCGTCAGCACCACGCGCCGGGCCATCAACGCCCCTCCACACCCTCGGCATCCGCCATTGTTCTGGGGGAATGTGAGGTCGGAATCCGGCGCGAACCAGGACCGCGCCCGCAGCAGGGCCGGCGGTCGGCACCTCCCACTCAAGCGGGTCCGGAGGTCCGCTGCAGTGCCTCCAAATCAGCGCCCAATTGCAGCCGTAGCAGCCCCCGACATGCACACCAGCTCGCGGGTAAGCAGCTCCGCAACCGGTTACCACTGCAGGGAGGCGGGGGATGGGCGCCGCGCCCGTCGGTCCCCCGGACGGCGAGAGCTGCCCGCACTTTCCGCCCAGCGCCGGAATATTCCGTCGGAGGGTCCCCGCTCCACTTGCCTTGAGCAGTCGATCGCGGCACCCCAGCTCTGCTCGGGACCTCCCTTTGTCCGATCTCCGTCCCCTCAGGTTCCTGGCGCCGCCATCTTTCTTTGTTGTAACTCGGCTCCGCCGAGGGCCGGGAGCCGTCGACAGCGCAGCGCCCGGGCACCAGCAGGTCTTCAACCGAGCGCCTCCGCTCCCGCTACGCCTTGGGCGGTGAAATTACCACTCAGGGGGTCTCGATCGTGTCGATTCCAGGATTAATGGTGGGATCCGGCGCGGAGCCGATCGCTCACACTGCCATCCCGGTCGGCATCCAAGCCACGCTCCTCCTGGAACCTTCTCCCCATTACAATTAAAAACAGCACATCTCTGCTAACATTCAGGAAAGAGGTAAAAAACTGGTTGTTTACTTCTTAGGTAGAGCAATATACTTGTCAGACCATCGACGTAGCACCAAGAAGCCCACGGGCAATTGTGCGCTTTATAAATTCACAAATCAAATCAATCAAGGCACAGGAAATGGAAAAGCTAACACTTTTAACAACCTCCCTTCACTGAGAACAGCTGAATACCAAACTGGGGGCTAGAAAATAATTGCCAGGAATAGCTCACTGAATCTGCTCGGTGCAATTTGAATGATTACAAAAGATGAGAACACATTCTCCAAACTAAATGCACCAGCACCGCTTCCCCCAAGTCATTCTTTCTTTTAAAAACGCTTGAGCAAAAAATTGGGTAACTTGCCTTATTGAAAAGGATCGTCCTGTAGACAACACTGCATCTGAAAATGTTTTGAGACCACCTGTCTATAAATGTTTCACTTATGCAAACAGTTTCTCCCGCAAAATGAACATAACAAAAAAAGAAGTTCCTCTCAATTTTCTAATGTCACAGCATCACCGTTTCCATGAAAGGTTTCCAAAAGCCCTCACTTGTTCATCTCCGCCAGATCTAGTCTCAGTGAAGAAATGTTGTCAGAGCCAAACAATCATTTGCAGTCATCTATATTGGTACATATAGGGAGTTGCTTCAAACCAAAGACCACTAGAATTCAGAGACTTTAAAGATGTCCTCATCCTCTCAAGAGGGCGGCCCTCAGAAAATCTGGAAGACCAAAATCCTGTCCCCTCAAAAGATTATTGTACAGCATCCTCCAAGTGAGATCCTTTAAATATTCTGCCTCACCATCAGGAGATAGAACATGTGCTGTAGATGCTGCAACTACTGACACCTCAGAAGTGGCTATAACTACCATTTTTGTAGTCTTGTCTGAGGTACTGACAAGATGCATAAAGTGAGAAGGAAACTGCGCAGAAATTAGAATCATGTTTCTCATCACCTGGACCCTAAACATTGTCAGAAACTCCTTTTTCAGAGTAGTCACGTTTCAATTACTAAAATCTTCGTGACGGTCACATCTTATCATTTTGGAATTTTTAAGGAGAAGAACAGAAAATCAACAGAACCACTACTTTTTGAACAAATAAGAAAATGCTTATTTTTGGAAATATCCTTTAGGGACCTGGGATGTGCCGCCCCAATGGGCAGCATCCTCGTGAACATCCAAAATATTGATATGAATCCAAAAATAGGAAAGCTGGGCTAAAAATGCTAATCATCCACCATGAAACATAGACATTTATTCTGCTATGGAACAACTGGAATATGGAAAAACATGCCTTAAGTAGCCGAAGACACCATCCACTTTCTGTTGCTCAATGCAGACATCATTTGGGGAAAAGACACAATCCTAAACCTGTTTTTACTTTCCACTCAGCAAACAATCCATCAGAAAAATTAAGTTCATGTGGTGTAACAGGCACAGCTGTAGTGCATGTCTGTTGAAGCAGACCGGCCTCCTGAAACTGCAAATAATGAGATAGGGGTATACACTCAGGATAACACACAGAGATGTTTACAAGTTCTAAGATGCTGGCATGGAGGTTCTTTTTTATACCCCCTCTAACTTTATACAAGACTCACCCTCTGCTGTTGAGCCTTCTGAATTGTTGCGATCTGCTGGGCTACCACTGAAAGTACTTCAACATCGATCCGGTTAAACTCATCAAAGCAGGCCCATGCTCCAGAGCTAAAAGAAAAAATCAGTGACTCCTTTAGAAACAAGCATTTACAATGCAATGGTCTCGGCATCATTAAAGGTAGAGCTATTGGCATTGCTCATGACATTTTTTTTCCCTTTAAATCATAAATAAATGGCATTGTCATTTACATTGTCAATACACACCACTCTGCACTCAACTGCACTCACCTGCACTGCACTCAACTGCACTCACCAGCACTGCACTGCACTCACCTGCACTGCACTCAACTGCACTCACCTGCACTCACCTGCACTGCACTCACCTGCACTGCACTGCACTCACCTGCACTGCACTCACCTGCACTGCACTCACCTGCACTGCACTGCACTGCACTCACCTGCACTGCACTCACCTGCACTGCACTCACCTGCACTGCACTGCACTCACCTGCACTCACCTGCACTGCACTCACCTGCACTGCACTCACCTGCACTGCACTCACCTGCACTGCATTCACCTGCACTGCACTCACTTGCACTGCACTGCACTCACCTGCACTGCACTGCACTGCACTCACCTGCACTGCACTCACCTGCACTGCACTCACCTGCACTGCACTCACCTGCACTGCACTCACCTGCACTGCACTCACCTGCACTGCACTCACCTGCACTGCACTCACCTGCACTGCACTCACCTGCACTGCACTGCACTCACCTGCACTGCACTGCACTCACCTGCACTGACCTGCACTGCACTCACCTGCACTGCACTCACCTGCACTCGCCTGCACTGCACTCACCTGCACTGCACTCACCTGCACTGCAATGCACTCGCCTGCACTGCACTCACCTGCACTGCACTCACCTGCACTGCACTGCACTCACCTGCACTGCACTCACCTGCACTGCACGCACTGCACTCACCTGCACTGCACGCACTGCACTCACCTGCACTGCACTCACCTGCACTGCACTCATCTGCACTGCACTGCACTCACCTGCACTGCACTCACCTGCACTGCACTCACCTGCACTGCACTACACTCACCTGCACTGCACTGCACTGCACTCACCTGCATTGCACTCACCTGCATTGCACTGCACTCACCTGCACTGCACACACATGCACTGCACTCACCTGCACTGCACTCACCTGCACTGCACTCACCTGCACTGCACTGCACTCACCTGCACTGCACTCACCTGCACTGCACTGCACTCACCTGCACTGCACTCACCTGCACTGCACTCACCTGCACTGCACTCACCTGCACTGCACTCACCTGCACTGCACTCACCTGCACTGCACTCACCTGCACTCCACTGCACTCCACTGCACTGCACTCACCTGCACTGCACTGCACTCGCCTGCACTGCACTCACCTGCACTGCACTCACCTGCACTGCACTCACCTGCACTGCACTCACCTGCACTGCACTCACCTGCACTGCACTCCACTGCACTGCACTCCACTGCACTGCACTCACCTGCACTGCACTCACCTGCACTGCACTGCACTCACCTGCACTGCACTCACCTGCACTGCACTCACCTGCACTGCACTCACCTGCACTGCACTCACCTGCACTGCACTCACCTGCACTGCACTCCACTCACCTGCACTGCACTCACCTGCACTGCACTCACCTGCACTGCACTCACTTGCACTGCACTGCACTCACCTGCACTGCACTGCACTGCACTCACCTGCACTGCACTCACCTGCACTGCACTCACCTGCACTGCACTCACCTGCACTCCACTGCACTGCACTCACCTGCACTGCACTGCACTCACCTACACTGCACTGCACTCGCCTGCACTGCACTCACCTGCACTGCACTCACCTGCATTGCACTCACCTGCACTGCACTCACCTGCACTGCACTCACCTGCACTGCACTCACCTGCACTCCACTGCACTGCACTGCACTCACCTGCACTGCACTGCACTCACCTGCACTGCACTCACCTGCACTGCACTCACCTGCACTGCACTCACCTGCACTGCACTCACCTGCACTGCACTGCACTCACCTGCACTGCACTCACCTGCACTGCACTCACCTGCACTGCACTCACCTGCACTGCACTCACTTGCACTGCACTGCACTCACCTGCACTGCACTGCACTCACCTGCACTGCACTGCACTGCACTCACCTGCACTGCACTGCACTGCACTCACCTGCACTGCACTGCACTCACCTGCACTGCACTGCACTCACCTGCACTGCACTCACCTGCACTGCACTCACCTGCACTGCACTCACCTGCACTGCACTGCACTGCACTGCACTGCACTGCACTGCACTCACCTGCACTGCACTCACCTGCACTGCACTGCACTCACCTGCACTGACCTGCACTGCACTGCACTCACCTGCACTGCACTCACCTGCACTCGCCTGCACTGCACTCACCTGCACTGCACTCACCTGCACTGCAATGCACTCGCCTGCACTGCACTCACCTGCACTGCACTCACCTGCACTGCACTGCACTCACCTGCACTGCACTCACCTGCACTGCACGCACTGCACTCACCTGCACTGCACGCACTGCACTCACCTGCACTGCACTCACCTGCACTGCACTCATCTGCACTGCACTCACCTGCACTGCACTCACCTGCATTGCACTCACCTGCACTGCACTACACTCACCTGCACTGCACTGCACTGCACTCACCTGCACTGCACTCACCTGCATTGCACTGCACTCACCTGCACTGCACACACCTGCACTGCACTCACCTGCACTGCACTCACCTGCACTGCACTGCACTCACCTGCACTGCACTGCACTCACCTGCACTGCACTGCACTCACCTGCACTGCACTCACCTGCACTGCACTGCACTCACCTGCACTGCACTCACCTGCACTGCACTGCACTCACCTGCACTGCACTCACCTGCACTGCACTCACCTGCACTGCACTCACCTGCACTGACCTGCACTGCACTCACCTGCACTCCACTGCACTGCACTCACCTGCACTGCACTGCACTCACCTGCACTGCACTGCACTCGCCTGCACTGCACTGCACTCGCCTGCACTGCACTGCACTCACCTGCACTCACCTGCACTGCACTCACCTGCACTGCACTCACCTGCACTGCACTCACCTGCACTCCACTGCACTGCACTCACCTGCACTGCACTGCACTCACCTGCACTGCACTGCACTGCACTGCACTGACCTTCACTGCACTGACCTTCACTGCACTGCACTGCACTCACCTGCACTACACTCACCTGCACTGCACTCACCTGCACTGCACTCACCTGCACTCACTACTCTGCACTCACTACTCTGCACTCTGCACTCACTACTCTGCACTCACTACTCTGCACTCACTACTCTGCACTCACTACTCTGCACTCACTACTCTGCACTCACTACTCTGCACTCTGCACTCACTACTCTGCACTCTGCACTCACTACTCTCTACTCTGCACTCACTACTCACTACTCTGCACTCACTACTCTGCACTCACTACTCACTACTCTGCACTCACTACTCACTACTCTGCACTCACTACTCACTACTCTGCACTCACTACTCTGCACTCTGCACTCACTACTCTGCACTCACTACTCACTACTCTGCACTCACTACTCACTACTCTGCACTCACTACTCACTACTCTGCACTCTGCACTCACTACTCTGCACTCACTACTCTGCACTCTGCACTCACTACTCTGCACTCTGCACTCACTACTCTGCACTCACTACTCTGCACTCTGCACTCACTACTCTGCACTCACTACTCTGCACTCTGCACTCACTACTCTGCACTCACTACTCACTACTCTGCACTCACTACTCTGCACTCACTACTCTGCACTCACTACTCTGCACTCACTACTCTGCACTCACTACTCTGCACTCACTACTCACTACTCTGCACTCACTACTCACTACTCTGCACTCACTACTCTGCATTCTGCACTCACTACTCTGCATTCTGCACTCACTACTCTGCACTCACTACTCTGCACTCACTACTCACTACTCTGCACTCACTACTCACTACTCTGCACTCACTACTCTGCACTCACTACTCTGCACTCACTACTCTGCACTCACTACTCTGCACTCACTACTCTGCACTCACTACTCACTACTCTGCACTCACTACTCACTACTCTGCACTCACTACTCACTACTCTGCACTCACTACTCTGCACTCACTACTCAGCACTCACTACTCTGCGCACTCACTACTCTGCGCACTCACTACTCTGCACTCACTCATCTGCACTCACTCCTCTGCACTCACTCCTCTGCACTCACTACTCTGCACACTCACTCTGCACACTGTCTGCACACTCTCTCTGCCCACACACTCTCTCTGCCCACACACTCTGCACTCACTACTCTGCACTCACTACTCTGCACTCACTACTCTGCACTCACTACTCTGCACTCTGCACACTCACTCTGTGCACACCACTGATCATGGAATCTTCCACCACACTTTCTAAAACTCTATAGTCCGAAGCATAATAGGCACAGAACCAAAAGAAGGGTAGACATTGCTTAAAATAATCGTATTGTATTTATGAGAAGCAAAAGCGAGACTGTGAAATGTGCTGAATATCAGTTTGTTACGAATCAACAGAGTGGAGTTAGAGAACCAAGAAATAGTAATTTATAATCCGGGTTAGAAGGAGTAGTAATCACAAGCTGAGGATCAACGGGCACGAAACAGCGTGGTGGGCGCGCAGGAGACGCAGCGTGAGCGTGCACATCAGCTGAAGATCGCCGGAGAAGACACAGAGCCTCCCTGCTGCCATGACTGACCCGCTGCGGAGGGAAAGAGCCCGGTGAGTGGGGGTAGAGGGGGGGCGGCAGAGAGGGAGTGGGCAGAGAGGGAGGGAGGGTGTGTGTGTGTGCGTGTGTCTGTGTGCGTGCGTGTGTCTGTCTGTGTGTGTCTGGTGTGTGCCTGCCTGCCTGCCTTTGTGTGTGCGCGTCCACAGACCCTGGTCGGCTCGTGCACCGCTCTGTACTCCCTTGCGAGCTTACTTGGTGACAATAGTTCTCGTTGCCGAGACCTAAAAAGCATTTAAGATCGAGAACACAAATACAGGACTGTTGGGGAGAGTAACTGATAATCCTGAGATATGTCCTTACATCTGTTAAAGGTTATAGCAAGCAGCAAAGGCTAACTTTGGGGGGCAGTGATTTTTAGACAGTACAGCACAGTGTTTGTTAGGGAATGAAAGTTGCCGTTATTGCTGAATTTGATCCCTGCGACTCAGATAAGGTAATTTAGGCAAAGGTCTCTATCACCTTCTGTTCACAGCCAGAGCAAGGGTGATGGCAAACAGACTCTTAGTTTCCATGAGCATCCACTTGAAGTTCCAGCTCTTCTTTTTTTCCCCGGGATTTCCCCAGCTTCAAGGTCATACAGCCTTCCAGGCACACTAGACCTTTAACAGCAGTTCCCACTAGTGTTTTTTGCAACTTGGCTTCTACAACCGTGGAAAGCAACCTTAGTCCCATCAGAACTCTAGTACAAGTGAGTGCTCATATTAATGTTTTGCCCCAGGAATCAGAAAAGCATTCTACATTCAGAACTGCTACATAGTTAGTGATGTTTGCTAATGCCAGTGTCTTTTTTAATTGTAATGCATCTTAAAGGTTTACTAAACGTATTTTACGGTCTTACTACAAAAATGACCTCACCAAGCTCAGAGAGTAGCTTTCAGACAACCAAAACTACACTAGCAACTTCCTCTGAATATCAACATACAGCAAGATTTGCCGCCTGGTAACAATATCACTATTGGTCTTTGTCCCCTTAAGACTTCAGAGAATATCCCTCTTATGAGGTAGAGGAGGAATAGGCCCCCCATGCATGCCTCGAAACTAGCAGCCTTCTGTACCTGCATTGAGAGCAATAAGTGAGCATTCAGGTACAATGTCATGCTGATGGTTTTACAGGGCTGGGCTAAGCAGTGAAACTCTGGGCTGTGCTATCCAATGGAGATTCATTGCACATATATTCTTGTTGAAACCAGTCCCAGACATGCCATTTTGTAACGGGCTGGAGTTGACTGGATTAAAGCACACTCTATAACCTCCTTATGTAATCTCCCCAAATAAATTCAATGTTTTATAACTAGCCCTAAAATTGCATACAAATTAAAAATGTTATACAAACAGATGCAACTAGTAGACACATGTTAAGTCATACTTTAATCGATATCAAAAGAAGTAATGAAACAACCAGGCTGTACCGGTCTATCAATTAATGTTAAGAAGGGCACTAATTGGAAACAAAGGCCTGCCTTCCACAACTCTGAAGTGTATGATGTAAAAATGCTCCCCTCAGAATGTGACTTTCATAGCTTTTTCTGTTGCTACTTCTTAGTGCTTCTCAAGTAGTCAATTAAGATGTCATACCACAAATTCACTAAGACACAACAAAAGGTGAAGGGAGGGTGCTTGCAATAAGTCTAACCACTGGCAATCCCTTGGGGTAGTATTCTAATCCACTGTTATTTTGCCCACCATGCCACCTCTTATAAGACTTGTATGCAAATCAGTCTTAACCCTGTTCCAAAAGGAAGAGTCCAGCTTCGAACAGCCAAGCCAGGTCCTCTCTGAATCGGAACAGAAAAGACAAACGTGTTTATGTGAGGTGATCTTTTGTCTTAAACAAAAGCGCGAGAAGGGGGATTCTCACTCCTGAAGCCCCTAGTACCAATGCTTGAAGAGCATTAATGGTTATTCTACAGCGAATTAATACTGAGATAACTGAGCTTTACCCTTTATACATGCCCTGGACCTTTTCTCAGTATGATTAATGTGGGTGGTGTACAATTATTTCACAATAAGGCCTCTAGAACACTCCCTCAGTATGCATTATAGGATATCAGCTACACCCACAAATTAGGTATCTGTAATCCCCAAACTATAGCATGAATTTAGAGAAAGATCTCTGATCAGATTCTAGGCTGGATGGTGGGATTTAAACTAGAAGAAACCATTACTCACTGTGAAGCCAAGGAATGGTCTGTTGTGTCCAAAAGTCATGCGGAAATATGTGTCCTGTGGATCTGTGGCTTACATTTCGTTTGGTAAAGTGTTAGCATCCTAAATGTATCACTCAATTGACTGCAGCAGTTTGGTTCAAAACAAACCTATATTCTGTATTCAGGCCCTTCTTCTGAACTTTGAAGTACCTTGAACACACTTCTTTGCTCCTGGCAGTTTTCCCCAGACCAGACTTTCCCTCCTACACTCAAATTCCCACTGTGTCTTCATGCCCCTGGAAAGTGAAGTGTGTTACAAATTCCATGAAGATGATTTTTCTATAAGGTCCCTGCTTGCTTACACATGTCTGTTCTCTTCTCATGGTGCTACTGGCAGGATTCCTAATGTCCAAAAATACTTCTGATGAATTCTCATATTCAGAGCATCTTCATTGTACCATGGTCAAGAAGCAGAACATCACCCATTCAGCACCACATAGTCGTATACTTTATAGTAGTTTCCATTCAGCTTAACTATGGCACATTCAATTCCCTTCCCATAGTAATATTCCTATAGAGTTGTGTCGATATGTAAGACGAAGTTAGATTTGGAAATGCGGTCATCTACTGACTAGAGATTTATGTCGCTGGTAGCAGCAGTGTCTCAAGGCACATTCAGCTGATGTACAGTAGTGTCATGTGTGGTTCTTAATCACACAGCTTATAGGTTTCACATAGTACAACACATTGCTTTTATAAGCGGACATACCTGGCGAGTCCTTTAAAGAACTTCCCCATTGCCATGAAGTCAAGCTGGTCAGAGCAGTTAAATACAACGGTTTGTATGGCAAGAGCTTTGCCAAGATCTTTGGTAGTTTCAGTTTTTCCAGTTCCAGCAGGGCCAGCTGGGGCTCCCCCAAACTTGAGATGCAGGGCTCCAGTCAGTGTCAGATAACACCTAATCACAATAGAGGAAACAACAGGTCACAAATGCAAGCACTTTTCAAGATCACAAACAATACTTAAGAGCCCCAAGCATACATCTCCCTCTTGCACAGGAAATTACCTACCCTCTCCTATTGGGACTATATCCAATATTACTGACTGAACAAATCCACGATACATGAAAAATACATTCTTCAAAGCATAGTATGATTGATGTCCAGATGCTTTTTGTTTACGTTTTTGGGGTGCTTCTATAAGCAGTGGTGTCTAAGCACTACCTATCTGTGAAACTGTGTAGTTATTTCCTTGCTTGCTGTTTGTGGCAACAGGAATCCAGTTACTTACGTTTTCCTCCACTAAATCGTAGCCCGGACAGAACTTTAGCTATATAATACCATTAGAGTTTGAAAACAAATAAATGTGGGTAAGTTAAGAATTATAAATGATTTATCTCAGGTTCGTACTCCCCATAGAAAATAAATAATATGCAATTTAATCTGCAATGCCTTAACCAATATATTAAGCAACATAAGCATTTGTACATAACTATTTTAATGAAGTAAAAGAAAGAACTATTCCCCTTTCAACCTGTGTGATCTCAGAAAAACAAAAGCTACACACAACAGAGGCATCAGATTGCTTTAGATTATGGTGGCCACTTACTGTGGTGTATAGATAGCTCTGACACAATTTAAACCTAGTTCTGGGCATATTGGTGAACCACCATACATCTAGTCATTTGACTTACACAATATCCACTGACCAATTTGTTTTTACAACAAAGGAGAAGGGCCTCTTAGGGTATGGGTCTCGCTAAATCATAAAAAATCCAAAAAGTAATAGAAAGGTAACAGAAAATAGTTTACCTTTCATCTGGTAAAAATATGCTCAAGTTGGAAAAGTAAACCCCTGTCGTGGGTTAAAAGGACAACAGTTGGAGATGTGAATAAGAATGCCAACGCTCTAATGATGATTACTATCTTCTCCCACTGTTAATTGATATTTGACTTTAGTCATTTCTTGAAAAATTCTAAATCTAAGATTTTATTTGGTGAGAGAAGTTATCAAAAAGGTACACTAAAGATAACGGATGTAGACATTGGTTAATTCAGAGACCCAACTAGTTTAATCTGCTGCTGATAGATATCTGCATAGAATACCACTTTATTCTAAAATTGGCACCGATTAATATTTACGTGAGTTTATGCTAATCCCATGTGTCTCAAACACCATACTGAAAACATCTGTATGCCATGAAATTACAGACTTACAAACCTGTCCGTCAGAGGAGTAATCACAAGACGTCCTGTGTTCCCAAGATATTCATAGCCATAAATGAATTCTGCATTCACCGCTCGGATGTAGAGATCGTCCCTTGTCCAGTAGTATCTAACAATAAAATATAATTTCAGGACATATAAATGGCAATATAATAAAACCAGTTATGAAAGTAATGGATCATGTTTGTAAGATTCGAGAAGGCTCACTATTTCGGATGTCATACAACAAGAAGCAGAATATTATGGGCATTGAAGACAGGGACGAAAGTGCTTTATATGAGAATGTACAATGCAGTCAACATAACAAAGATAGTGGCATGAAGCCAGTAGACCGGGTACATCGGGGTACCAAGAAGGAGCAACAAAGAGCAAGTTAACCTTCAGACTTCATTGAACATCACATGTCTGTGGATAGGTCCAAACTTCAGATAGCAGATGAACAAGTTACTTACCGTCAGTAAAGCACTTTTTGGTGAATACTCTATCTAACTGCGGATTCCTCGCCGAGTGAATATCCCCGGCCAGATCCGGAAAATCAAAATCAGTGCTTATGCACGCTGATAGTTGGTGCCATGGGACTCTGTGCCGACCTCGTTCCACTCCAGAAGTGACGAGCAGAGCCACACATAAGCACCACCCATGCACCACCATTTACTAGGTGAGCCTATATCTTCAACGGCAGAGCTAGTCAGCAAATTGGAAGGACCAATGTGCAAATCCGTGAATTGGGGCATATTTAAATGGAAAAGTAAACTATTCCACAGAACACGGAGTAAGGCGGGCTGTGAGGAAACTGTGGTTACATAGAGTATCCATCAGAAAACTGCAACAGCAACCTGGATACCCTCGCGGGTGCCAAGCAGTACTCTACAAATCCACATTACATTACAGAAGGTAAGCAACTTGTTCTTCTGATGGATACTTCTAACTGCAGATTCCTCCCTTGTGAATAGATAGCAAAGCAGTACCACACAAGGTGGTAGGGTTATGGATGGGCTCTGCTCAAAATGTTCTGCCGGACCCCAAGGGTAAAATACCCATCCTAATGGACCTAACTGTCAAAGTAAGAGTGCTTCGTGAATGTGTTTACTGGTGCCAACATTGCAGCCTGACAAATATCCAGAACAGGCATTCCCACATGCCAATGCAGTGGTAGCAGCCTTGGCTCTTGTGGTATGATCCCTAAAACCTCATGGAGGCATCTTCTTGGCCAATGCTTTGCAGATCTTAACAGAAAGAGGACTATCCATTGTGAGATGGTCTGCTTCTACATTGCTTTCCCTTCTTTGCCAGAGACAAACATCACAAAGAGCTGATTGTCACACAAATGCTCCTTGGTTCGATCGGTGTAAATGCTCAGTTCTCTCTTGGGGTCCAAGCAATGGAGTCCTTCAACGAATGAGGTGGAGCAAAGGTGAGAAGAGTGATGAGTTGTCCGATGTGCAATGGCATAAATAACATCGGCATGAATGCAACTCAAGTTCTTAATACCAGTTTGTCTGGTAAAAAAGTTGCATAAGGCTTCTGGACGGAGAGGGCCTGAAGTTCATTCACAGGCCATGTTGATGTTATTGCAAACAAAAAACGTTTTCAAGGTCTGGAGGTGCAATGGACAACTATGCATCAGCTCATAAGGGGTAAAATGAAGAAAGTGAGAACTACATTTAAGCCCCACTGTGGCATCACAAGGGGCTTTGGCAGAAACACATGTTGATAACCTTTAAAAAAAATTATCACAACATGTTATTTTAACAACGATGGATGTCCGGCAAATATATAAAGAATTATGGGGCTGACAAGTTACCTTTAACAGTGTCCACTGCAACATCTTGCTGAGCCAAGCACGAAATAAGACATCTAACACTATGACCTGGAATGGGTCAGTCTGATGGGTGCCAAACCAAGCAACAAACTTATCTCAGTGGCTGGCATGCTCGGATTTCATGGAAGTACACCTGGCTGACAGAATTATGTAATTGATTTGAGAAGGAAGATCAAAGGAGATCAACTGCCACTGCTGAATCTCCACGTGTGGCGCTGTAGGTTGCAGAGGTCTGGCTGCAAGG
Source organism: Lissotriton helveticus (assembly GCF_964261635.1). Classification (NCBI taxonomy): domain Eukaryota; kingdom Metazoa; phylum Chordata; class Amphibia; order Caudata; family Salamandridae; genus Lissotriton; species Lissotriton helveticus. The sequence continues at coordinate 1,077,386,032 of NC_136070.1, read as the reverse complement.
CTCTTCACTGCTACTGTGACAGAAGATCATCGCAAAGCGGCAGCTTAATTGGAGGACCGATGCTCAGGCCCAGAAGTAGTAGAGACTACATTCTCCTGGACCAATCTTGAGCCATAAAGATGACTTGTGCCGGCCGTTCCTGGTCTTTTTTAGAACTCAGGGCAAACGAGATACTGGCAGGAAGGCAGACAGGAGTCCTGCCATCCAGTCTATCTGGAATGTGCCTCCAAGAGATAGCCTTCTTGGGAACTCCAGCGTGCAAAATCGTTGAAACTGCATGTTCTTGGAGGTAGCACAGAGATTCAACCAGGGTTATACCCATTGTTGGGAGATGCCCTGCAGCACCTCCAGGTTTAACTGCCATTGATGATCCGCTAGGTATCATTGCCTGAGTTTGTTGGCCCTGGCATCTAAAGATCCTACAAGTGGTGTATAATCAGGGATGTCCTGATGATGCAGCCAGTTCCAGAGACACAGAATCTCCTTGCATAGGACCCAGGACCACACCATGCCCTGTTTGTTGCAATACCATATGTGGAGGTGTTTTTATTGAGAACTTGCTACAGCCTCTCTTTGATGGCTAGCAAGAAGGCCTGCAGCGCCAAGCGAATCAGCCACAATGCCATCATGTTGATGTGGAGGCAAGTCTCCACTGGAAAGTAGAATCCTCTGGTCTCCATCTCTCCCAGATGACCTCCCCAACTCAGTATTGATGAAACAATCACCACCTTCAGCTCTGGGCAAGGTAGGGAGAGAGGTCTGCCTCTGGTTCAGTTGCAGTCGAGCAGCAACCACTGCAGATCTTTCGCAGCCTCCTCTGAAATCTTGATGAAATCTGAAAAGTTCTCTTGGTGCTGGCCCTACTGAGATTTATGAGCCAACTGCAGGGCTTGCATGTGCCACCTGCGATGGTTGGCGAGCAGGATCAGGAGGCCAGTAGGCCACTAAGCCACAGAGCCATGCTAAGAGACCCAAAACAGAGGCTGCTTGATTGACAACTCCAATACTGTCACGAGGGTTGCAGACGCCGAGGTAGGGGAAGACTCAGACTCCAATATCTGAACATGGATATTGACAACCAACATCACTCTGGTGAACACCCAAGGGGCACAGGTGAGGTTGAAAGGAGCACTGCAAATTGAAAGTGCCCGTGGCCCACCTTGAACCGCAGGTGAAACTAGTGGGTCTGCAAGACTGCAATATTAATTTTGGCATCCTCAGGTCCCGTGCCACCATCCAGTTTCCAGGATCCAGAGTAAATAGAGCCTGGACCAGCATAAGCAACTTGAATTTGCACTTTCGCAGAAAGGCTTTGAGGAGGCTAAAGATCCAAAATCGGATGAAGTGCTCTGCTTTCTTCGGCACAAGTAAGTAGCAGGAATAACAGCCAGTGCCCACATCTGAGGCTTGTACATCTCTATGTCTCCTTTGGCCAAAAGAACTAACACCTCCTGGCGTAAAAAGGGCACATGGTCCTCTGAAAGCTGCTCTGATGTATTCATCAGCTGTGGTGGGTCAAAAAAGACAAGCAATGTGTAGCCCAGTTGCCACCCCTGAAGGAAGTGGCTAACCACCCTCCTACAGGATGGCTTTATGCCACTACAGGTGCACTAAAGAGGTTTTGAAACTGGAAGGGCAGGGGATTGAGACGTGCACTGACCTCGACAGCCTGGTCTTTGTCTGTTGGGTCCACAGCCCAACCTGGAAAGAACTGGGAAGCCTGCAGTGTGACCAGCGGGGGATGACATTGTTGGTATGCCAAGTTCCTGGCATATTCCTGATTGGAGAGATTGCTGAACTGGCGTAAAAAAAAACAAAGCGGGTTCGGAGATGCAGCTGTCTTTCTCCGAATAAATGGGAAACACCATAGGGCATGTCCATTAGGCAGTGGCGGCTCCTCCGATATAGCGGAGGAGAGTTGCCCCACTGCTTTCAGTTATTATCATTTTATTTTTCTTGTCTCTTTGACCGTAGGCGGTTGGGCGTGGCTGCTCTGCTCTTGGAGCAGGGCAGGGGAGGAGCGGTTTGCCCTCTCGGTCCGCCCAAACCAGTCATGCGCACTTTCCCCATTCTCCATGCAGGCTGCATGGGGAACAAGCCCAGGCTCCCGTTCCCTGGTTGAGCGTCCAACCAGGACGCTCAACACCAATCACAGCACTGCATTGCAGTGTTGTGATTGGTATGGGGAGCCTGGATGCCTACCAATCACAATGCTGCATAGCAGCGTTGTGATTGGTCAGTGGGGCCAGGCTTTGTTTCTGTCAGAAAAGAGCAGGAGCGGGGACGCGGAACCCGGCGCAACGGTATGTTTATTTATTTTTTGTTTTTAATGGGTTTTTTTCAAATGTACGAGACCCCCCCACTCCTCGCACGACCCCACTCCCACCGCCACCTGTGAGCCATGCCGGCTGCCACTGCCATTAGGGATGCCTGGACACCCATGGAGGATCTCATCCATGCATGGCATTGGACCACCACTCCTGTCTAAAAAGCCTTCCTTGGACAAACAGTGGAGTCTAGGTTCGATTGGATGACAAACTTCCACATGGCTGACTCTAGTTTGAGTCCAAAAAGTTGGTGCAGCATTTGTGTGAGACTGCACAGTAATGGTATAGTCAGAGGAACTGAGTGCTGGCTGTGCCACATCAGGATCTGGGTGCTATATCAGTCAGGGTGAATTAGGCTTAGAGTCGGATACCCCAATAAGTTGTGGATCATCCTCTGGTGCCGGCATTGATGTTCACAAGATGAATATATTGGTACTGGACCAGAAGTTGGGACTCACGCCAGTGTGGAACCTGAAGCAAGTTCCAAGGGCACACGCAGGACCGGTGGCAAACTAATTTAAGGCCCCTGGGTATCCCTGGGGCCTGATGCCACACGAGAGAGAGAGAAGGAAGCTTGCTGAAGATATGTAGTATGTGCTCTCTAGAGGTCGCAACCTGCTGCGCGGTCACCTATGAGATCAAGGCTAGAATCAGCATCTTGCTGTAAATGGAGCGAGACCTGGAGACACAGTGACACTCTCATGCCTTCTCTGGAGAATGAGAATGGCGTGAAGAGTCAGAGTCCCACTAGGACTTTTTATGCTTCTTTTCGGATTTACCAGAGCACTTTGATTGTGAAAAAGATCTGCTGAGGGAACGGCTTTATGAGCAGAAACAGGGGCGCACTCTTTCCTTCGACCAGGAGCAGGACATGCATCGAGACTCGCAGTGTTTTACCACAAAGAGCTTTGCTTCATGTTCTTGAGTGGCTTTCAGATTCACCTGGGCATAGTAGTTGCAGACCTTGGGGTCATGTACCATACCCAAACACCAGAGGCACACCTGTTGAGGATCTGTCACAGATATATGTTTGTGACTGTGCCTACAAGTTTTAAACCCTGAAGTCTTAGCAGATGACATATTCCCTTGCACACCGGAAGAATTTAAGTAAGAAAATCAGACAGAAAGATTTACTTCAAAAAATGAGAAAAAAGGAGTGGAGCTCTGGATACACGTCTGAAGATAGAGAAAGAAAAGAACTGATGTCAGCGCGCTTGACGCTTATATGCAGCTCAGCAAATCACTTCTGGAGTAGAACAAAGTTAGTGCGGTGTCCCACAGCACTACCTAACGACACACAGGACCACTGTTTTTTGAGTTTCAGGATTCAGTCTGGTGCCTGGGGATATTCACAAAGTGAAAAATCTGGGGTTAGAAGTTTCCATCACAAAACGTAGCTTCCATAGACTATGGAAACGAGACACAGAGCCAGGTGAAGTCTGATCTCAATAAGTGTGGGACAAAGAAGAATAAAAAATAACAATATGCTGTAAAACCCTAAAATTCTGAAAGGAGAAAAGAAGTCCTGAGCCATTCGTGAGACTGAAAGAACACCTGCTTGAAGGGCATGAAACTCTGAACTAGGCAACGGGTAGAAGTGAACCAGACAACAAGGCTTGTATGTGATAGCAACATTTGTATCTGTCTGAGGTAGGTATGAACATTGAAGTACTTAAAGTAGGGTTTGTTTTGATGTTGTTAGTAGATTTTATACAGAATGCTGTATCTAAGTGAAGCCTATTAGAGTAGACATAGGTTTGTATTTTTATTTTGTATGTAAACAAGCCCTTTAAAGGAATATTGGCCCATTGGCACTTAACACAGTAGTTCTACAACACATCATCAAGCAAAATATTCTTACCAAATTTGAGAAAAAACACAGGAGTGGTAATTTGCGACTTATAGTTAATAGGTTATTCTATACCTGAGCTGAGAGATCCACTCAAAATCATTTACACTGGTCACTTTTTCTTCAACAAGTTTAGCAGCAACATCCTTGGCATGGACTTCAATTACGATCAGAGCAGAGAGAACAGTTCTCTGCATTCTAGACAGTTTACCACGCACCAGGGCCACCAGGTCACTCAACTGCAAAAACAAGAAGAAAATTCAGAGATCCAGTCAATCAAATACGCAACGAAGGCAGGTTTGTTGTGGTAGTTCTGAAGAGCAGAAGGGCTGATAATGCAAACTTTAATACTACATGATACAAGCAATACAACTGCAATGATAGTGAATGACTGGCCATTAAGACGAAAATTCAGAGATCCAGTCAATCAAATATGCAACAAAGGCAGGTTTTTTGTGGTAGTTCTGAAGAGCAGAGGGGCTGATAATGCAAACTTTAATACCACATGATACAAGCAATACAACTGCAATGACTGTGAATGACTGGTCATGCCAGTTCATTAAACCAACAACACAAATGAGACCCCTAGGTCTGTGGAATAGAAGAGTGCTAAGAGGATGTCCCTCTTAAAGGACAGTTTCCCTCACCCACCTAAAGGTGGCAGGCTTCATCATAAGGTAACCTCCTCGCATTAACAGCCTAGTCATGATACGGGCTACAACCCCCTTACTGAGAGGAGCTCAGGGATGTTTTCTTTGGTAGAGAGGTATGCTAAACCTGTAGGTGAGCAGGGTGTGGTGAGGGGTGCAAAAAGTAGTTTGAGCTCAAACTAACTCGCAACAAACTTTACTAGGGTGCCCCTGGGCCAGGATTAAAACCAGGCTATGACAGGAGGGAATTCAACCTGTCATAGAATGAAAAAGTAGGTCGGCATGTTTCAGCCTGGTACCCTCCTAAGAGGTGTGGTGGTTTTCTTCAGGCCCTTGTGAAAAGTGTAATATGGTGTAAGTGACAAAGGCACTGTGGTGCAGGCAAATCAAAAAATAATGGTTTACAAAACCAGTGGTTGTAGTGGAATATCACTCAGTCAGGGGTACACAAAGATGGGAAAATCTTACCACTTCTAAAAAAAACCTCGGCAGACCCTACTGTAGTAAGCAATTACAGGCCGATATTGCTGCTACTTTTTGTCAAAGGTTTTGGAGAACTATGTAAATACTGTTATAACCGATTTTATAGAGGCCAATCATGTTCTACACCTAGGTCAATTAGGGTTTAGAGCCAACTTCAGTACGGAGACATCGCTACTTGAAATTTCGGAAACAATAAAAAGCACGCTTGATAGAGGAGGTAAAGCCGTACTGATACTATTAGACCTCTCCGCGGCTTTTGATACCATGCCCCATGCTCTACTTCTGCACAGACTTTAGGCCTGTGGCATTGGAGGCACGGTACTTCGGTGGCTTACTTCATATTTGGAAGACCGCCAGCAAACAGTATGGGCCCCTTTCAGCCCTCATCCCCTCCATGAAAGTAGGAGTTCCACATGGATCTATTCTGAGTCCGTCCCTGTTTAATGTGTACATGGCAACCGACTGTTGTCCCGACGCAGATTCTTGCAACTAGGCTGCCCCGGAACCACGAGCCTGGCCCCCATTTACTGACGGCTGCCCGCCAAACCTCGAGGCTTCAACAAAGTCTCCGACGAAGGGATCCTTCCCGTACGACCCCGCCGCCTTGATTCAAACCCGGCTAAGCCCTTCCTCCCCCTCGGCCGACTCGGGGCTCCGAGTCTGTGCCTTGCTTCCTTTTAAGTGATACCTGGCTCTGGACTGTGCTGAGCCGCACGCACCCAGTGGACCCCCCAGGCCACCTTACAACCTATCGGACATTCCTCTTCAAGACGGTGCCGTTCCCCTGGCCAGCTCGGGGCTCAGAGCTTGTGCCATGGTTCAATACAATTGACCTCGGCCTTGGACACTTCACAGCCGCAAATACTACACAGGGGACCTCCACGCCACCTCCTTTAATTTACAGTACATCCCCTTGGACCTTTGGTTTCCCCGTTTACTTCTGGAACCACACACTACCCGAATTGGCAACCCGGTCCCGATTAAGATCTTGATTCAATAGGATCGAAACGCCGTCGACCCTTTTACAGCGCGACTTTCGGCGCACCATCAACCTTGGTTCTCTAAGCTAACAACCATTACTCATTGCTCAAGGAAGAACCATTGCCTTTGTATATATTGTTTTCTTCACCCTGTCACCTTGCATCTTATGCTGTATTCACCCACTCGTCACTCTTTTTTTTTTTTTTTCTTTCAAAAAACCTTTATTGGTAGTTGAGAGCGTGAACACAGCTCTATGCCTACAACCATGGTATGGCCGGCATCGCTTAAGTGATCAACAGGCATCAGTCAATAAGAACAGTAATCAGTGCGTAGTAACACAGCATGCCGCCTACAGCCACTTCGGGCCGGGCGCGTTGAAATTAATATTAGTGTGACAGTTCTTTGTATTGGTAATAGGCCACAAATGAAAAGAAAACATTTTCTCTGGAAGACACTGAAATGCACTATAAGCCATAATCCTGGAGCGTGAAATCAACAACCATCCTCCGGCACAACACCTCACATTTAGCAACTCCACACAGCACATATAACCACAAATACATCTAATCACTTAAAAATGGAGGGAATGTCGAGGAGCCACATCAGGCCATAACCCCTCGCTAGGGTTTCCACAATCATTGACGATAACATCATTTAATCAGTGTCCTCTGGGTCTGATATCCCATGGGCCGAGCCGAATAGTAGCTACACACAAGTATTTACACATTGGCATGAGAATGGGCCTCCTCCGTGGAGTGCGACAACAAGTAAGATGTAAGTGGTGACCATATGTCTCTGGGCCTAGAAGCACTGGGTAAAAGCTCAGCATAAAGAGAAGACTGTTCTTGACAATAAACCATATCATTAAGCCAGTCCTTAAATTTGGGTGCCCTTCCCCTGCCCTATCTACAGGCTATCCGTCTCTTGGCCATCAATAATGCAAGTGCTGTATAGCGGCGGTGCGCCAGTGGGACTTTTTTTACATAGCTCAGCAGAGCAAGCAGTGGTGTGGCTTCCATGTGCGTATTGGTCATCTGACTGAGTGCTGCAAAGACGTGTCCCCAGTATTCGTGTATGGCTGGGCACCCCCAGGACAAATGTAAAAAATCAGCTCGCTGCGCGTGGCACCTAACGCAGCTATCTGTGTCGTGGAGGTGATGTCTATATATACTGGCCGGAGTTTGATACAGTCTGTGCAGGTATCGATAATGTATGATTCGAAGCCTGCTGCTGGCTGATATACGCTCAGTTTGTGAACAGCAATATTCCCATTGCTCCTCTGTTATTTCAGCTCCCAACTCCTCTCCCCATTTGGAGCGTGACGGTGAATCCTCTACATTGTGTCGAGCGTGTGTGACACGATAAATCAGTGAGACTAGTCGCCTAGGTGAAGGCTGCTGCAACAATACCTGCAATGGAGGGAGCAGTGGGGGCTCAGCGGGAAAGTCAGCATGTAGTGACCTCACTCCTTGTTTAAGGCGTATATATAAAAAGACATCCAGTGGAGTACATTGTGTACCCTGAAACACACTATCGGAGTCGCAAAATTTACGATTCTCAAATAGGTTCCCCCATGTTTTGATGGACGTCCGAGTCTGTAGCTTATGAAAGATGGCTTCTTGGAAAAGGGGCATGTCTGGATGATATACCAAGGGAAGCAGCGGCAAGTAAAGTACGGGAGAGTCAAAGAGTTGCGCAATTCTCTGCCATGCCATGATCGTGGCATTTACAGTGGTTTGTGTGCGCTCTCGGGCATTCAATACCATGTATAGGGCCCCTTCTATCGGTATGGGGTGTACCCGCCAATTTTCAGCCGCCAGTTGCGGCATAAATCTGGGCTGCCTAATCCAATAATATAAATAGTGTGCCTGGGCGCTAATATAATAGAGCTCAAAATCTGGGATGCCAAACCCACCTGACTCATAACGTCTGGTGAGGATAGACCATTTTAATCTGGCTTGCTTGCCTCCCCACACCAGCCGGATCATTTCAGACTTGAGGGATGCAAAAAAGTGCTGCCCCGGAGAATATGCAATATTTAAAAACAAATACAGCAACTGGGGCAAGATTACCATCTTTATCAGTGACGCTCTACCTGCTATAGAAAGCGGGAGCGTTATCCAGCGGTCCACCTTGTCAGTGATACGAGACAGCGCCACCCCGTAGTTGAGTCTCATAAGTTCTTCCTTGTTTCTGGTGATAACAATCCCTAAGTATCGGAGCTCCCCCTCGCACCATTCCAGAGGGTAGTCTAAAGGGAATTGCTTCACCGTGTCCGTCAGTGGGAAGAAACAAGACTTCCCCCAGTTGATTTGGACCCCGGACAGGCGGCCCAAGACAATAAATTCTCTCAATAGGGTGTTCAAGTTATGTTGTGGATCCCACACGTACAGGGTAATGTCATCAGCATATATAGAGATTAATATTTGTCTCATGTTGCATTGCAGGGCCATAGCATTGTGGTGCTGATGCAGTTGCGCCGCCAATGGCTCCGTCGCCAAGGCGAACAACAACGGGGATAATGGGCATCCCTGTAGTGTGCCCCTAGTAATCAAAAATCTCTGGGACAGCTGTCCATTGATAAGCACCCTTGCTCCTGCTTGATGATACAAGAGGCGTATCCAAGACAAAAACAGAGGTGGGAAGCCTATGCATTTCATTATTCCAAAAATGTACCTCTATTCGATAGAGTCGAAGGCCTTTGTGGCGTCCAGAAAAATTGCAGCCAAAGGTAATTCAGGGGCGACGTTATGCATTAGTGTAAAGAGAGTTCTCAGATTGTGGGAGGTAGATCTGCCAGAGACAAAACCAGACTGATCCGGTAATATCAGATGTTCCAACAAAAGGCTCACTCGGTTAGCGATTAGCTTTGCTAAGATTTTGGCATCACAATTAAGAAGGGAAAGCGGCGGTACGACCCGCATAAATGGGCCGGTTTGTCTGCCTTCAACAATGAAATAATGAGGGCTTCTCTCATTGAGGGGGAGAGAGAGACAGTTTCTAAAGACTCTTCGTAAACTTCACGAAGGATTGGGGCTAGCAGGTCTATATAAGTTTTATAAAATTCAACAGGTATGCCATCCATTCCTGTGGCTTTTCCGGATTGAAGACCCATTATGGCCTGGCGCATTTCGTCCAGTTCAAATGGTGCGCATAAGAATTCCCGATGCACGTCACTCAGCCAGCCAAGGGCCACATAACCCAGGCAGTCATCCAGATCTAGGTCTCGGGATCCTGAGTTGGTGTACAGGGTTTCATAATGGCTAGTAAAGCCATCAAGTATATTCGCGGTGTCGCAGCAGCGCGTTCCGTCTGGTCTTTCCATCTCTACCACGTAGTTAGTGTAACGCGGTTTCCGGAATATATCCGCTAAAGTTTTACCTGGGCGTTCACCCTCTCCATAGCGGCGAGCCTGACAGTGTTTACCCCTAAAATGTGTTTCCCTCTGCGTCTCCTCCATGTATTCATTGAGCTTGGACCTAAATTTCTCCTGCGTCTCATAATCCGCTGTGCGTGACAGTGTCGCCTCTAGTGTCTGCAGTTCGCGCTCTAGTTTAGAAAGTGTATTGATAATGTCACTGAGTCCCCCCGACCCCTTAGAAATGCAGAACCCTCTAATTGTAACCTTGAAGGCTTCCCATATGGTCTCTACGCTTTGTACCGATCCTTTGTTTCGTGTGAAGAAATCCTGCATCTCTTCACGTAGCTCTTCTTGGAAGACTGTGTCTGATAGCATGCGTTTATTAAGGCGCCACGCGCTACGTGGCGGGCTGAAATCTGCGGATGAGAAAGCAAGCCAAACAGGGGCATGATCAGAGTAAGTCCTGGCTAAGTGTTGTGCCTTACAAATTGCAGGGCCAAGCACCCGAGATATAAGCCAAAAGTCTAGTCGTGCCCAAGTAGCAGCGTATGCCGTAAAATGTGTACCCTCCCTGCTTGAGGGGTGCAGGTGTCTCCACGCATCCAACAAGTGATTATCCGCAATGATGTCTTTGAGCAGGGAGCTTGCTCTAGTATGGTGATGCGGGCGGGGTGTGACCTATCCAGGGTCGGAGCATATGTAACATTAAAATCTCCTCCCCAGATAATATGGTTGGACCCGATGTTTCTCGCCGCCTCCCACAAGGAAGAAAAAAGGTCTGGGGCATCCACGTTCGGTCGATAGCAACACACTAGTGTAAGCGATTCCTGGACAGGCGCTCCCAGACCATGCAATACCTTCCCTGATCATCGCTAGACAACCCAACCAGTTGGAATAGCACTTGTTTCTTGATTAATATGGCTGTACCTCTAGCATAAGTGGAATATAAGGAGAAAACACTGTGCATGGGCCCAAACGTCACTCTTTGCTTCACTATCACTGGTGCACAAAGCCCCCTTGGGTTGCCTCCGCATTTCGTGCCTACAGTGCTGTTTCCAACTGTTTTGTATGAAATTGTCTCAAATATATGATGCTATATGCACCTTCTAAAAACTAAAGTTTACAGTCTCTCTCCCTTTTTTCCTATGTTCTCATAATGTTTTGTACATATAATTTTATTTGTCCCTCTTACTAAATCCGGTTGAGATATTGTTATTAAAATACATGTACACCCAGATCTCAACTCGGTCTGTGGGTTATACTCCTGTTGCTTTTCCCTACATGGCAACCCTGGCATTTCTGGAGGAGGAATGCGGCACCAAAGTAATATCCTAGGCCGACGACACTCAGCTGCTGTTCACGTGTGAGAAAGACAGTATGCTGAGGGGAAGCAAGATAATTGCTTGCCTCTCAAAGGTGTTTACCTGGTTCAGACAGAACCAGTTGATGTGCAACTCCGAAAAATCTGAAATGTTTTTTTTCGGGCATAAACCGGATGAGGAATGGCGCCAGTGGTGGCCTCAGCATATGTCCCTCCAGTCAGCGCAGTCACCACTGTGAAAAATCTTGGAGTAAAACTAGACGCGGACATGTCCATGAAGTCTCAGGTCCAAACTGTGGCCGAGACATGTTTTGGACTACTCAAAATGTTGAGGAATTTTCTTCCTTTTTTACCAGTTCTTCACAGGAAAACGGTTGTCCAGGCCTTAATTACACCTAGACTGGATTATGTCAATGTTTTGTACCTTGGCCTCCCAGAATATCTATTAGGCCTCCTTCAGGTGGTACAGAAAGATGTGGCACGTGCTACAACATGAGGGATTTATTAGGGCCAGAGCCTTGGCTCAAAGAAAGGGGCAGCAGCAGGGGATGGTGCCAGATTCCCATGAAAAAGCTGAGCTGGCTAAAGTAGAGAGGATGTGTTGTGCTCTATTAAGTTTCTGCCCTCTTAGGACCAACCGTGGGCACCACGAGTGTAGGTACGACCTATGAGCTTCTTCCTCTTTACCCTGTGTCTGTGCTACATATCAGTAGCCTAGAAGCACATACAACAGAATGAATATCAAGTTATGATGTAAGGAACATTACTACCCCACAAATATGTAAAGCCCGTTTGCTAAACACGGAGACAGTGGTTCTGCTGAAAGGCTGGATACTTACAGCCAATTCTCAATTAATATGGAAAAAACTTCTCCACTGGTACGAAACCTGCATTTTGTGACCAAATCTTAAATAAAATAATATTGTCTTTTTTGTTTTTTACTATAAAGTAACATTGTAATTATTATTCACATTAGAATACACATTTATCCGATACTGTGAAGATATTTTACCTGAGCACTAAGTTGTGGGAAGAGGCGGGTGGAAAGGTCCCCAGCATCTAAGGCATCAGACACTTCTTTGGTCCAGAAAGTCTGGCATCCAGCAATTGTGACTTGACCAGGCCATATAAGAACCCACTCCGTTCGAGGAGTCTGAAAAGCAAAGACCATGACAAACATTTAGCAAAGTATGAAAACATATAATGTGGTTATAAATACAAAGGGGCCAGGCAGACAAATGGTAATGGAGCAATAATGTCAGGATCTTTGGGATATGAAATGCTAGCATCAGCTTATGGCATGGGCGGTGACTGTAAGCAGAGGTGCTGTTTGTATGAGATCTCAAAGGCAGTGACGGCTCGCAGAGGGAGTGCTGGGGGCGGTGGGGCGGGCGAGGGGCAGGGTGGGGTGATGGAGTCGGAAATATACGACGGCCAGGAGTAAGGTAAGTAAATATATAAATAAAACTCTTTACTTTGCGCTCGCTGCATCGCCAACTCATCGATGCAGCGAGCGCAAGGTAAATAGTTTTATTTAGTCATATGTTTGACACTAAGGCACACCTATTGATGCAGGAGATCCATTTCAAGTTCTGACATACAGTCTGGTGCCTGGAGGACATTTAACAGCTGAGTAATATGGGCACATAGAAGTATCCATCAGAAAGAATTAATTTGTCCTTAATTCCTCATCAAATCTTTAAATTCAATGAAGGGCAAAATAGGGCAAAAATCTTTGCCACCTGAGCCAAATGTATAGCAACATATATATAATTTGATTTCTGAAGACACCAATAACTAAATGATTCAATGGGGGAAGTGATCTCCATAATATCACATTTGCTAAGCGTCAAGGCAGATCACTACAGAACACAAAACATGACAGGTGCCTAACTGAAATGGTGGTCCTAAGTAAGAACCTCTGTTTATCATCACATACAGGACTAAATCATCTTACAATGGTTTCAATTCAATGATACTGCTTTAATCTGCCTCAAAATAATTGAAATGATGTGCTGGCCATATCGATATTGAAACCTGTGACTTATATATACTACAGGTTACAAAGAGATGTCAGCATTTAGAGCATTAACACGCTGATTTATTCGAGCAGGGACTGTGGTTTCTAAATAAGGGCATAATATTTGTCCATGACAGGGATAGTGAGTCAGCTTCAAAAATAAAAATAAAATAAAAATAGAAAGTTTGTGCTAATTGGAATCCATATAATAACCATGGCTACAAAGTATATCCGCAGACGCCAGTGGGCTGCTTTTCTTATACAAGAATAAAAAGAAAAAAGATCAGTTTGTCCCTATTTGAATCATAATCCTAACTGGCAGCAAATTCAGTTTTTAGATTTGCTTTAGAAATAAATGTGTGTCCACAAGAAAGTAATGTTACTCCTAGTAGTGACATTTGTACTTGGAGTCCTTAGACACCCTTTATTCAAGGTCATGTGGCTTCTGTACAGAAGCAGGATACGAAAAGATCTTTCTGCAGCACCAAGATTTCAGAAATGTAGGGATCGTGGATAGCGTATTTTTTAAGCAAACCCGCTTCAAGACTCTAAAAGTCTTTGTTAGACCTGGCACCATTGGCGTGGGTCTCCTTTCCATTTTTTGCTGTTGTCTTCTCTGTTTTTGCTGGTATTAGATGCTCTGGGCACTGTGCCACTGCCATTCAGTGCCACAGCGCAAATGCTCCCTGTGTAAATATGACTGTGAATTGGTATATCCCTAATTGGCTTATTTGGGTTACCTGTTAGTCCCTAGTAGTGTGGCCTGTGTGTGCCCAGGGCTGGTAACCCAAATATTGCTGGTGGGCCTGCAGCGCTGGTTTGCGCCACCCACAGAAGCAACTTGTAAAGTATACCTCAGACCTGCCACTTCAGTGTCTGTGTGCAGTCTAGAACTGCCATCTTAGCTGTGAAGTGCCCACACTTCCCAACGCCTGAACCTTCCCTTAGCATCATGTCAATCACCCCTATGGTAGGTGCATTGTGTGTGTAAGGCAGGACATGGCTTGATATGTGTAGCATGTCCTGGTAGTGAATTACCCTCCATTTTGTTTTTCACTGCTGCAAGGCTATCTGTTCTCCATAGGCTAGAATGGGCAGGCTGGCTATTACATCTTATAGTCCTAACTGTCCCAGGGAACAAGGTAGAAATTTGAGTTTGGTATGCCTGAGCTCAGAATAATAAAATACATCTTTTAGCAAAGTTGGTTTTAATATTCTGTGTTTGAAAATACCACTTTAAAAAGTAGGTATTTTCTTGCCTAAGCCTTCCAGTGTGCTCTGTTGTTATGTGTATTGACTGTCTGGGTTTAGAGGGGCAAGACAGGCTGAATCAGACCTGGGTTAAATAGAGAGATCTGTATTGAGTACTGGGGAGGAGTAGCTCCTTGACCTGAATAGGGCTGTGCCCGGCAAGGTGAATGCTGGCTTCACCTCCCACTGTGCGTCTGAAGGCAGACCCCCTCTTTTTGAAAGGAAGGATGCAGCCTGATAAACAAAGTGCTCCAGGCCTAGGCAGAACTGGTTCTGGCTGGGTTCAGTGACTAGACACTTTTGAGAACAAAGACTTTTGGGGTATAAATATCTGTGCCCAAACCCCTGACTTTAGTATTGCTCCTGGATGTCAAGAAGAACCTCTGTCTGTGTTACTGAAGGAATCTGCAGGAGAGGACTGTCCTTGTGCTTGTGTGCTGTTTCTTGGATTGGCCTGCAGTAATTTCCCTTGGACTTGGAAGAAGAGGGAAAAGAACTTTTGAGAGACTTTTATTTTGCTAAGCAATCACCCAAGGGCTAGAAGAGAGCTAGCCTCCTGCTGGAGTCACAGGCACATCTGACTCCTCCACCAGCCTCCTGATTCCTCCCAGCGAGGATTTTCATCTGCAGGTGAGGCCCCTGTGAGTTTCAGGGCCTCTAGTTCTACTACAGAGAAGAGAGAGCTGAAAATCGTCGCTAACGCTGTTTGCGAGCCGCCGCAGCTGAAGAGCGTAAGAAAAATCCATGCGCTGCTGCCGCCGAGCGCTCGCAAACCAGCAATCATCGCACGCTTGTGGGCCACAATGTGCTCGCTATCCCCGAAGATCATCGCACGTTTGCGGGCTTTTCGAAGGCTCGCTAACCCCGGATCATCGCATCGAGATTGTCGCATCATGACATCGCAGAACCACCGCCAAGCGTCCGCCATTTTCCTCGCATCGCATCCGGATCGTCGCTCCCTCGCGGGGCGCCATTTTCTTTCATCGCAACAAGATCGCACACGCAGCAGGATCAGCGCATCATCCTCCCTTGCGGCAAGGATTCAACGCATCGCTGGCCTAGCGTGAAGAAATCTGTCGCTTTGTCACGCACGCACCCGCAGACCGGCGCATCATCCTCCCTTGCGGCAAGGATTCAACGCATCACCGGCCTAGCGTGGGGAAAATCATCGCTACAGCTCCTTTGCGACATTTTTGGGGTTTTGCTACGAAATCCAGGTACTTTGTAAGTAAAAGGGTCGCAAGACCCCTGCTTTGACCTGAACCCCTATTTGAACACTTTAACTCTTTTTCCAGCTTTTCAAAGAGTACCTCCCACCCCTTCTTTTCAGTATTGTGGCTTTTTAGCATTATTGGTCTTGTGTTAAGTCTATATATAAAGATACTCATTTTTTATAACTATTTGTGTGGTGTCCCTTTGTAGTGTTCTACACTGTGTTACTGTGTATGATCATAAATGCTTTACACACTGCCTCTGAGATAAGCCTAGCTGCTCGTGCTACGTTACCACAGGGGTGAGCAGGGGTTATCAAAGGGTGTAGCCCCCTTACTCTGACTTAGGAAGAAGGGTCCCTACTTGGACTGTGGCCAGCCACTGCCAACTAGAGACCCCCATGTCTATCAGTCTTTCATCTGATCTAGAACTCATATAAGCAGTTTTTTTCAGGCATTAACCAATTCAATCAGCTTACGTATCTGAGCTAAAATCCCAATTTCCACTACTGTCATCATGAGGGCTTGAGAGGTGCCGGGGGGGGGGGGGGGGAGGGGCAACCTACTTATCTTAGCACAGTTATTTGAAACAGACGTTTTCTCTTAATTTTTTTGCATACAACAACAGTTCACTTTCCCATCCACTGTCTTCTTTAGGTACCTTCGGATGAGTCATTTTATCAGTAGTCTTAAGGAAGAAGATCGTCGCTGTACTGATAGCCCCAGTTTGGATCATATACAGAATTGCCCTCTAAAGAGAAACATTGGGCTGGTCTACAAGGTGATCTATCAATCATCACAGAATAATGTGGTTGGCCATACCAGCTGCGGGCAGATAAATGGAGCTCTCTCCTTAACACTGAAGTAAAATACTGAAGTAAGGGTTGGGGACCTTAGGCGCAGTAATGTGCTGTTTCACCTAGCCTTGAATGTACCTCTTATCAAGGTACATCACCTGAAATGTATCAATGATTGGTATTATACCCCTCATCGTATCTTTGTAATGAAGCTTCGACCAGACAACCAGTGTTTACGTTGTGGATCGGCAGTAGTTTAATGCGGGTCATGTTTTTGCATCTTGCTCCGAACTGCGTTTGTATTGGGAATTTGTCTTCGGTAAGCTCTCTGCTATTTCAAACTTAGAAGTAGTAATGGATCCAAATTTGATTATGTTGGGTCATTCACCAGTTATTCCCCCCTATCTATCGGTCTTATAGTTCTTTTCTATCTCACTAGCAAGACTGGTTCTGGCACGATTTTGTCTTTCTAGTGAGCCTCCCGATCCTTGGTTCTGGTGTTGTGAATTATTGAGCATAAGTGGACTGGAGATGGTTTTAATTGAAAATGATTCTTGCAGAAAAAAGCTCATTTGGATTTGGGACCCCGATTGGGGCTGTTTGGCCAATGTAGCTACTCAACAGGACATGTCTGCTTAGGCACATTTTCGTTAGTTTTTCCTTTTTTTGGCGCTTCCCTCCACTTATGTTTGATTATTTAGTATATGAAGGTTTATTCTTCTCTTTTTTTCTCTTCAATTTCTGCAAGGGAAAATTATTTATTTTCGTTAGACAAATGGTCTCTTTCTGGGTCACTGTATTATGTTTCGGTTTGCTATTGACTGTGCTTTCATATTTATATTTTTGTGATAAATGTTGTATTTGGTCCCCCTATCTCTGCTATGTTCTTCTTTTCTTGTTCAGCTGGTAAAAAAAAAACTTGCTTGCGTATCTACAAGAAAGTAATGTTACTCCTAGTAGTGACGTTTGTACTCTGAGTCCTTAGGCACCCTTTATTCAAAGTTACGGGGCTTCATATCCCCCCCTCCTGGATATGAAAAGATCTTTGTGCAGCACAAAGATTTCACAAGAGCAGCTCCTGGCGTGCCTGTTGAAGCTCCATGCTGTACTGTATTTTTCTCTTTACTTTTGAACGGGGAGTGTGGCAGAAGGGGCAAGAGGTACTAGAGAAAGGAAACTAATGGGTAACTCTGGTAAAAGACTGATACTTAGTGAGTGCCTGCATCCACACTCTTCCTTCAGACTCGTGGGAGGATTTCAAAGAATTCGGAAATCCAAATGGGGTGGAAGCATCTTGTAGATACTAATCAAAGATATTTCTATAAAGGGTTTGGCCATACCGAGCAGATGATCTGAAAACTGTACCATGACTATTTGATGCTTGCAGAATGACTGTGGCATTGTCAATGTGTTAGTAGTACAGACTGTATAGAGTGGGAGATGTCACTGGAAGTACACCAGTGCTGAATTGACACCTACTGTACTGTACAGTGGTGACACCTACTGTACTGTACAGTGGATGCATTTCTGGATGCAACACCTACTGATACTGCACATTTCAGAACACATTTGTACTATTTTGTGAGCAATCTGGGCTTCGTAACGAAGCGTGCATCAGGGACATTGAAACTGATAAAGAGGAGGATATGAAGGCCTAAAAAACTAAGGACTCGAATTAGAATTGGGTGGACAGTGTACTCCATCACCAACGTTATGGAGTATGCTGTCCGCCACATCCAGACTCCACCTGCCCTATTTAGAGCTGAGTGCACTAATAGCTTTCCACTGGAAACACCTCTCTTGGCTCAGTCAGCGGAAAGCTTATTCATACAGCCTGATGGAGTGCTGGCCATCGGAATAAGGGAATCACTCCATATACCCTATTTTGGGCTGACAATCTATCCATCACTAAAAGTAAAATAAAATAATGGCTCCCACACCCAGAGAAAAAAATCCATGAGTGTAGGGGGTCATTGATGTTTTGTTTTTCAATAATAAACTCCCACTTTGGGAGAATATTTTTGGGAAAAAATAATAAATTGGTGGCTGTTTGTCAAACCAGACGGCAGCCATCCACCAAACTTTTGGTACCTTCAGAGGAACCACCACCATGACAGCAGTCACCTCCATGACAGCATTTCCTGTGAGGGTACTAAAATCACCACTTGGACGACAGTGATCAATACATTCAAAAGGTGGTAGTCCGTCAGGATGGTGGACATGAAGTACTAAATTGGAGGGCCCATCTAAGATCCAATTTGTGGGGGGTTCTTTCAGGATCAGAGATATAACGCAGATGTAACAGACGAGAGGAAAACCACTTGATGCAAATTAAAATCCTTCTGAACGCTAAACAAAAAGAATGGCAGGTTTCTGGAGGCAGTATTTTTCTTGAATAACTCAGTGCATGGTTTGCCCCATAAGAAACATTGTTGATGCTTATTTTCGTAGCTGACATTACCACAACAATAAAACAGCTTTTCGTTGATCATTATCTCGTCATTTGTGGCCCGGCCTCAGCCCAAAACAATTAGCCAAAAACGTTAGAAAACCATTAAAATTGCAAACTGAATCTATCAAAGGTGGCAGGTATTCCTAGGTTTTTGCCCTGAGCTGCGCCCTCAGGGCAGCACTTTTTCCAAGTCAGAATTGCTATTTTTCAACCCCTCCTAAAAAATACTTAAGAATGTATAACTTTCCCCAAAATATTCTAAGACTGAAGTTAGAATAGTAAATAAGCCTCTCGGCATATTTGGAGGAAAGTTGCTCTTTCCCCAATTATATTAGGACTTGAGTTAGAATAGTAAATAAGCCTCCTGGAATATTTGGAGGAAAGTTGCTCTTTCCCCAAATATTCTAGGAGTGGAGTTTGAACACTAAACTTGACATTCCAGTATCTGCCACACCCACTGCTGTCCTGAGGGCGCCGTTCAAGGCAAGAAACAGAACAGGGGCAGAACGAATTACCGAATTTATGACGTTAAGAGATGTAGGTAAAATAGATTTACCGATTTTTAATTACCGAATCCTACCGATTCGGTAATTAAAAATCGGTAAATCTAAGGGGTGGATATGTAGGAACATCCAGATGTTCCTTTTACCGAATCGGTAAATATCTGTATTTACCGATTCGGTAAATACCGATTTTGACAAGGGTGCAGGGGGTGTCACTTTGACACCCTCTAGCACCCCCAAAAAAGATTCGGGGGCCATGTGGCAGGCATACCTGCCCTAAGGGCAGGTCTGCCTGTCATATGCCACAGGTGTGCATGCACACATGTGCATGCACACCGGAATCGGTTTTTTACCATGAAGTTGGATTTCATGGTAAAATACCGATTCTGTAAGGCTTGTGGGACTCAGAAGAGTCCCACCTACATCTCATTGTTACCGAATCGGTAAAAATACCGATTCGGTATTTTACATATTCGGTAAATTTACCGATCGGTAAATTTACCGAATCTGTAAAATATGTGGCCCTACATACCATTTTGTGAATCTCGGTCGGTAACGGCCGAAAATACCGATTTTCGGCCGTTACCGACCGACCTACATCCGGCACGTAACTACTATGAGGACATCGGCCTTGCAAACACAAGAACACAACAGAATGACCATCACATTACAGATATTAAAAACGCAATTTAACATATACCAGATGAGAGTCCAACATAGCTTAAACACCATGGCTCGACTTTCTTTAACAGCAGGGCAACTGACAAAGGTCCAACCTAAGACGTAAAAGCAACAGGAAAACCCCACTAGCCACACCTTTCCGACACCAAAATCATAGACCCGGCACAAATCATTGAACTGGAGACTGCAACAATACAACACCAAAACATATAATCGAAACACAACTCAGACTACGGTTTGTGATATAGTAGTGCGTTGAAGCCAACCAAGGCGGCCATCCTCGCTAAGAGGCCATACTTTGGGCAGTCTGTGCACTATACGAATGCAACTAAAGTAACATAGCATCAAGGGAAAACAGACCTTGGTTGCAGATGCCAGAACGGAAAAAGTAATGCATGCAAGTCACACAATCACAGGATAGAGACAGGTGTGCAACCGAGGTCAGTTATGTGTGAAAATTCTTACCTCCAACTAGCTCCTTCGCAGTTAGGAGAGGCGAAAAGGGAGTCATTTGACAGATGTAAAAGTTTCACTTCTAGGCCACAGCAAAAAGAAAGGGAGAAAGAAAGAGAGAAAGAGAGAAAGAAAGGGAGAAAGTAAGAAAGGGAGAAAGTAAGAAAGAGAGAAAGTAAGAAAGAGAGAAAGAAGGAAAGAAAGAAAGAGAGAAAGAGAGAAAGAAGGAAAGAAGGAAAGAAGGAAAGAAAGAAAGAAAGAAAGAAAGAAAGAAAGAAAGAAAGAAAGAAAGAAAGAAAGAAAGAAAGGAGTAAGTGACCGGTGGAATGACCGCATGAGAAGAATTGAACTGGCCCATATTCTAGACTGGCCAGTAGGGTTGGGGCAGTCAGTCGAATATTAAGCTTTCCCAACGTGATTGGAAGGCAAGAATAGCTGAGTCCTACAACATAGCTCCCAACTACCCTGTATGCCAGGACACCATAGATCACATGTGGCTTAATTAAGAAAGAAGCACAGAACAGGAAAGTAGAGTACAGTAGAGCACAGAACAGGAAAGTAGAGTACTAGGGGTTGGGTTAAAGGACTCACCTGCGTGTACACCTTGATAGAGCGCTCAATGTACTCCCTCACACTTGCCTTCATTACCCTCTCAACCTCAAACAGCCAGTCCTCAACGTTCCCAGTGGGGTAGATTCCGGTGGATAACTGCACTTCCTCTCCTTCTCCGGAGTACATATGAGTGATCTGCAGATCTGGCTGGAACATGAGCTGGTGGAAAAGATGGAGTAAAGAACAGAGAACATGAGCCATAATTCTCTTTCCAAAGCATACGGCACAGACAACCCTTGCCCGCACCCCCAAAGGAAGAATAATGATAAAACCCATCTGTTAAAAGGATCCTTTCTTTTATAATGAGTAATGACCCTCCCCGAGAAACAAATTAACCTGGATCCTAACTGCTTAGTAATTAGACCAAACAATGGATGTTAGGCCTAGTCACAAGATGAAGTCCCACTTAAATGGGAAGAGGAATATTTCCAGTGGTTTGCCACTTGTATTTGACGGGGTAAACCATGTACATTCTTCTTTTAAATCCATTCTGATCTCAGCCTTTTGCCACGCTCTGAAGGATGGGTCTACGGTGTAATCCCTTACATACCAGAGCCCTGATCTGGTGCTAACATTCTGACACTCAACATGATTTATTGTGAAGTCACTTGACCTCATCATCTCTAGAACGCTATATCTTGCCACCATGGTAACCTCAGGCTATCCCACAGGATCTATACTGGACTCTCAGTGAGATCTCTCCTGATCCCAAGGCATAGGCCCTTGTTTTTTCTTGAAAGGAGGTTTTCTCACCCGAGGGTCCTTATGACTTTAAAATGCATGGCTTTACCACGCATGCTTTTATCACGCATCCTGTACCACGCAATGCCTTTACCACAGTTCCTTTACCACACATGCCTTTACCACACAGTCCCTTTACCACGCATGCCTTTACCACACAGTGCCTTTACCACCATGCCTTTGCCGCTCGTATGCCTTTACTACACAAGGTAAGCATATTTAAGGTAAGTACAACACCTAACTATATCTATATGTCTGTCTATCTGTCTGTCTATCTATCTATCTATCTATCTATCTATCATGAATGAAAATAACAACGTTTAAATAACATCATAGTTAGGTGTGATAAAAAAGATCTGTTTTTGTTTAAACAAATCTTAGAAATTCACTGCAAAACCCAAAAGTTAAAGTCACGTTATACTTAGGTGAATATGGAATTAACATCATTAACGTTTTGAACTAAAAAAAAACACAGACATTTAGCAGTTATAGTTAGCAAAGCTAATTATAACTTGCGCCTCCACCATGCACTGCTTATGACCTCACATATGACTGTTCTATGTCATGACGTCCCCCCCCTTCCCTGAGCCTCATTAGTCCCTTGGTACTCCAATCCCTGGTTCTTAACTCCTTCCCTGCTGCCGTTGGCCGTTGGCCGTCGCGAGCACTACTTCGCTGGTGCTGCGAACGTCCAACGGCCGACGCAGCCCCGCCCATTTCACGGAACCACCGCACTGCTGCGAAATTGCGGCTAAGGGGTTAACGATGTTAAAGGAGTGTGAGGCTACATGGCCCTTCTGAGTCTCACTAGCCCCTGGGGACCCCATCCCCAGGGCCTTTTTTTGAAAAGGAAGGGATCCAAGAAGCCCAGGCCGGCTCCCCGCATGCAGTGGAAGTCGGCATTGCTCCCGCCCGCGGGGAGCAGGTATTTATGAGGCTCCATCGAGCGGGAGCAATCGGTTGATCTGTGTAAGAAAGTATGATCTTTCTGGCACAGATACACCCACTTTTTGCATGGTGTCAGTGCGTTTTGACTGTATTTCACTGGGTTCCTGCTAAGCAGGACCCCAGTGATAGTGGTCTCTCCTCTACATTTACTGGTAAGTTCTTTGTGAACCCCACAATTGGCATATTTGGTTACCATTATAAGTCCCTAGTATATGGTACCGAGGTACCCAGGGCATTGGTAGACCAGGGGCCGCCTATGGGCTGCAGCAAGTATTGTGCCACCCATAGGAGCCCATGTAAACTGTGTCTACAGAGCTGCTATTGCAGTCTGACTGACAGGGTGCATGAACCATTCACTTCAGAGATAAGGCTTCCCTTATATCTCGGTCACTGCACTTAAAAACTATAAGTCACTCCTAAGGTAGGCCCTTCAGTCCAAGGGCAGGGTGCATGGTTCTAAGTGTGTGGGTACCTCTGCACAGAGGAGCCCTACAATCCCTGGACTCCAGTTTCTGGGCTTTGTAAGTGTGGGGCAGCAATTATTTATAAGGTATGTAGTTGACACTGGCAAATCGAGATGTCTACAATCCAATTGCTGCCCCAAACCTGTTTATGTTTGGCATCAAACATGTTGAAATCATGCAACTACACCGATTCCAGTGTTAGTTTGCATGATACCATGTACTCGGGGATCCTTCGAGGACCCCCCAATACCTACCTGTGTAGCCTTTGCACGTTCTGACTGACAGCCCGCACTGCTGATGACACTAGACAGTATTCTGCCACCTTGCTGATGAGCTTCATGGAACAGGGGAAGCTGAAAAAAGAATTTCCTGCGAAAGAGAGGGATGACCTCCTCTCCTTTAGAATTAGGTAGGGTGGGGGCACTTCCGAGCGCCACCAGACTGCATTGAAGGGCACATTTGGTGCCCTCCATGCATAAGCCAGTTTTGCCCAGTTTAGGAGCCATTTGCTCCTGCTCTGGTGCAAAACTACAGAAATGGTAGGGGAATGACCACCCCCCTGTCCAGCTCCTCCCTAGGGAGGTGCCCAGAGCTTCTCCAGGTGGCCACTTGATTCAGTCATGTAGCATCTTGGCCCCAGGGAGCATCTAGTTGGCTATGACAGCTGAATAGCGTCCCTGATCCCCTCTGATAGGTGGGTGACCACAGAAGAAGTCCTTCCCCTTTTTAGGGTTACTTAAGGGCTCCCCTGAGGGTGGGTCCTTAGATTTGTCCCGACAACAACTTCTGGAGCTGACTGCCTGTCACTGAAGATTGTTCAAAGACTCCTGCTGGTGGACACTGGAACTCTGCTGTTATTCAAGCCAGGAACCACGACAAGACTGCTCAAGTTGGGGAGAATCCTTCTGCATCTTCGCCCCTGTACTTTTCCAAAGATCTGCAACTACGTGGCCGTGCATCCTCTGAGTCACCAAGAACCCAGCCTGCATCCTAGCCTGAAGAAATCTCCCTAGAAGTGAAAGAGTCACTTTCCTGCATCTGGAGGCAACTCGACGTCCACAACCGGTTTGCTGATCCTGTTGTCCCACAAACATTTCCTGGCTCTGCAACACAGGTGGTCAAGTGGGGAAACTGTAATCCCTCTCCAGCCAACGTAGATTGCCACCGTGTACCGCGACTGTTTGGCGTTACCAAGGCTTGTTGGCTCCTTCCACTGAAGATCTTCAAGCTTCAAGTAGCCCCTGCCTTCAGCACTGCACAGATCCAAGCAGGTCGTCCTCCCTGCATCCTCTGCGTCATGGGCCTTGATCTCTTGTGTGCTGCTGGGGCTTCCTTGCGACCTCCTGTGCCTGCTGCCAGAAGGTACTCAAGAGGAACCATCAATTCCTGTTGGCTCTCCTGCGTGCTGAGGGCCGACCCTGATTTACCCCTGCTGGGTAAGTTCCACAAACCTTGCTGGTCTGCAACTAAGCATCTTCTCCCACGAACCGTTGTTTGCATTTGCCAAGGCCTGTGGGTGGTCCTACCAGCCACTGACCTTCCTGCACTCATTGACCCGCATGGGACAGCTTGTGAAAGGCTCCTGGGCTCCCAGAAAGTCACCTGGTCTCCACAGCTGCTGTTTCCTCTACTCCGTGTTACATCAAGAACCACCAACTAGGGCTGGTATTGTGCTCCTGTGCCTCCTGGTCACCTCCGGGTGGTTCGAACTCTGTCCCCTCTGCTGTCAGGTTCTTCTCATCTGGATTCTTTGTCCTGGTTCCACCTGCCTGGTCCAGGAGACACTGTAGCTGCTGTACTTCCACGATCCTCCATTGCCATCTATGGAGCCTACAGACACAACTTCTCCCCTATACACCCGGGCTCCCTGGTGTAGGTATCTGCATTTTCTGGGTATCCACGGGTAGGGTGACAATCCAACCTTCCTTGATCCAAGTGGTTCCTTTGGGAAGTATCCTAGAACTCTAAATTTCTGACTGCAACGTACCCTGTGTTGTCTACTCGGCTGAGAGTGGTTACGGTGTAACCACTCACAGCCGGGAGCCTTGGGATCCCTGGCTACTTACCTTGGGTGTTTCTTTGCTTCCCTTGGGCTCCTCCAAAATTGGGTACTCGTTCCGTTTTGGTACTCACCTCGCATCCCACTATTTTAGTATATGGTTTGGCCCCCCAGTTGGGCCCTATGCTATGCTACTTACCTCTTTTCCAAGCATTCTTTGTGTATAATTTATATTTCCGGGTAGGAGATATACCAAGTTAGTGTCTAGTGTGTAGTAATAAATATAAAGAATGTTCTACTCACCATGTGTGGTTCTTTCTTGTGTGAAAAGCTTACTGACCGACATAGTGGTACATGCAACTACTTTACAGCCTCCTAGATAAGCTTTAGCTAATCTCCACAGCTACCCCTTGAGAGCTTTGCTTTTCAGGGACCTAAACACTAAATCACTAAGGGTTGCCTGGGCTCAGTGCACAGTGACTCACCACAGGTGAAACCTATATACTGACTTTGTATTTGCTCCCATTTGTCAGGAGTTTTGAAAATGCTCCCGCCAAACAGGAGCAAACACATGTTTCCCTGGCCGCACCAGTGCGAGCAGGGAAACTGCTGTGTCCCAGGGTGGGCTCCCAAGACAGAGCAAGTGCGCTGGCCCTGGGGCATGGCGTCCCCGGGACCATAGAAGTCATGGCCCCCTCCCTTGTAATATAAAAAGCGGCCCGGGGGGGGGGGGGGGCTTCGCTCTCCTTTTCGGAACATTTCGGCCCTGAGGGTGGGGCCAATATTGGCTCGGGGAGGCGGCCAATGTGGGTCCTCCCCATATTTGATGAATCATGCCCCAAGTATAAGGTCCGCGAGCCCAAACGCGGCTTGGGGAGGGGGCTGTGCACCCCCCCTCAACATTAATGAATCAGCTCAAAGGGATGGGTGTCCTGGGGGCCGAATACGGCGGGACTGATCCTGTGGGACCACAGCAAAAATTGACTATTTTGGCCGGGGGGGTCCCTTTGGTTTGCTGGCAGCTAACGTGCTCGCACCCGGGAGGAGGTAAATATACTCTTACCACCCTACACTCTTAAACCCTATAAATACCCTTACCACCCTATACCATCACCCACCCCTAGACCATAAAAATATTTTTACCACCCTACACTCCTACCTATCCCTAAACCCTAAAAATACCCTTATCACCCTATACCCTTACCCACCACTAAACTCTAAAAATAGCCTTACCACTCTATACCCCTACCCACGACTAAACCCTACATTATGTGTGTACGCACATATATATATGATGTGATCAAGGGCTCTCAAGCCCGAAACGCGTCATTGCTGTTTACCTGTACCATTAAAGAAATTGTTTGGTCAGATCCTGTGGTCCGTCTCCTGCTTCGCCGGTCCGTGGGGATTGGAAGTGGCTTTTGGAGTGTTTCTGCATACATATATGCAAAATAGGAAGCAGCTCCTCTATAGAGCACCCTGCAACACCAGCGACACTCTGAATCTGCTCATCTGAAATGCGGTCCCTTTTTAGCTAGGCGTGGGTGCCACTGTGCTAATCCTATGCTTAAAAACTTTGCATAAAAACAGACATTTGAGGGGATCAGATTCAGATTGTCGCTGGTGTTGCATGACACCTGCCCTGTAACGTCAGTTTGGTGCCCCTGCCCATCTCTCCTGCCCTCTGTTATCAGAGTCCAGGTCCCTAACCCACTCCTCCTGCCCTCCGTGGTCCAATGTACCTTACTTGCCAACATTTTTAACTTAGTAAATGGGCGATTTGGATTTAAAAAAACTGGGAATGAGTCTCCTCATAGAATTGGGACTGTTGGTATGTATAGTTGTACTGCCACTGCCTCTTCCTTTTGCCCTCAATGTTCTTTTATATTGCCACAGCCTCTCTTGCCTGTACCGCATAGTTGGTTGTTGCCCCTGCCCCCCTTTCCCCTGCGCTCCATGGTCTATTATGCTGCCCCTGCCCCCCGCCTGCCCAGCGTGGTCAAGGACATATTTTATGAGTTCTCAAATAGCAACAAAACACTTTTAAATAATTTGCTATCTTTATGTTTTTTATCCAGTTGATCACTTGATTATATGTTGCACTTAAGTGAAAGGATGTGGTGTTTCGGCCAGAGCTGCTGACTTTGCAGCTGGGGAACCAGGTTCGAGTTTCGGCGTAAGCTCGACACCCTGTCATTCTGGTCAAATCAACCTCCCCATGCCTAAAACCAAAATGAATGTGTCCTTGTGTCATGAAACTAATGCTTGTGTAAAACACTCCAATACCTTCAGGTCAAGTCTGTGCTACATAAAACTGGAAAAAAAGTGTTTTGCACACTTTTGTCTTTGGGCTATACGTGGGCTACATTTGGGTGATATCTGTGCTATATTTGGGCGCTTTCTTTCTCTTGGGAGGCTTATTTGTTAAGAAGCTCCCTAGTTACTTTATTTATTGCAGTATCCTCAGAAGTAAATGCTTTCAGTTTTCTACTTAGATTCCATCAGATGTGCCACACTTGTCATAAATTCTGAATGTTAGCACTCTAGTTGCTCATTAGAATATGGTAGTAAAGCTGCTGATCACCAGGGATTCTATGTCAGGACCAGAGGCTTCGGATTATGATTTCTCCTCTTTGCTGTTTATTAATACCAAATCTTGCCCAGGATGGGTGCCGAATAAGCGAGCCCCAAAGGTGCACTTACAAAATTGTCTAAACAGTAGAATCACATAAATTCATATAATACTATAAGGAACAAATAGAGGTACTTATCTTAGCACCGAGCAGAAAAGAAAGAGGATATTAAAACAACGACATTACTATTTATACAACCAGAGGCCTTGGGATTGGTGCTTGTAATGTGATGTCATGCTATGATTGATGGGAAATGTAGTTTATTAAAAAAGTCTATTTTGATTGGCTGCTGTTGATTTGATATTAATAGACAGCAAAGAAGGAGAAAGCATAATTGTCGCCTCTTATTCTTTAATAGAATTTAAACTTCTTGACGCGTTAGTTAGAAAATGCTGCTAGTGTCGAAAGTGCATGTTTCAGTCTGCATGTCAGAATGTTTAAATGAAATACAAGAGGAAGATATTTGAGCACTCACTGAAAATGTGTCCGAATTGTTCTTTCTACAGCACTAACCATAATTTCTATAACAAACTGAACCCCCTCATTTTATTCCTTTCTAAATTAAATGTTTTTAAGTTTAACCAACATGGCTTCAGGTGTGCAATACTTTTGTCATTAGTAAGACTGTTAGCGCTTTAGTTGTTCTGTAGAATTCTCTGGGAGGCTGCAGTAGAGCAATAGGAAATCAACTGACAGGCTGTCCCTGCTGGAAGTAAATGATTTACTGAGAATGTCAGACTTCATTTTCACATGGCTGCGAAAGATAGCATGAATTTACAGAAAATATGCTCCAATTTTAACTTTTGGAGCACCTTGCATAACCTCTATGGGAAAATCATGAGAAACTTTTTTTCTCAAACTCGATTCATGAAATCCTATTGGAAGGCATTTTCACAGTTTAAAGTCACCGTAGAACACACCACAATTCCTAAAATTAGTATGGTACCATCAACAAATGATGTGTATCGTAACTAAAATCTGTTATCATCCTTTATATGTTCTCATTTTTGTGACCCTCGAATCCTGCCATTCACTACAATGCATTTCAATGGGGTGTTATCGTGTATATTGGTCCCAAGATCAGTTGCCAGATTTTGAGAACACTCGCTAGTCCAAAGCCAACCAAAAGGCAGCCCAAAATAGCCCAATGGTGCTGTTCTCAGGAACGACTAACTTGGGCACTGTTATGC
The DNA here is from genome assembly GCF_964261635.1 of Lissotriton helveticus. Taxonomy (NCBI): domain Eukaryota; kingdom Metazoa; phylum Chordata; class Amphibia; order Caudata; family Salamandridae; genus Lissotriton; species Lissotriton helveticus. The sequence continues at coordinate 1,077,357,105 of NC_136070.1, read as the reverse complement.
AGGTAAAACATATAGTTTTGTAGCTGGACTATATTACAGAGATGGTGTGCCCTGAATATCTGACCCTGTTAGCTGCTTCTTTTGTCTTTAGGGAGTGCTTGAAACAGCTTTGTCAATTTACCCATGTTCATGCGTTGTGCGATGCTCTTGTCTCCGTTTTTTTTTTTTTTTTTTTTTTTTTTTTCCAAAACCTTTATTTCACTTTGCAGAGCACACAGCGGGATGCCTACAACCCATAGGGCCGGCCGCTATCTCAGGATCATTGTATACAGAGATTTTCAGCAAAAAGGGATAACCAAACCACATTGTCAATAAAAGTCTTGATGTAGAGAGCTGAAACAATAAAGTGCCAATTGAGCAAATTATTCAATGCAGTAGTTTAAGGTTTTGGTGGAAATTTTTCGTTTTTTTGTTTTGGAAAACAACAAACATAGAACAACAACCGTTAGGAAGGACGGTAAGGTCAGACACGAATCAGTGCGCCACAATTCGTTAGCGTCTCTTGGAAGTTTGGGATCTCGACAGCCCACCCAGTGCGCACATGTCTCAACTCACCTCTCCCGCCTCCACCCCCTCGGACTCATTCGTCTAGGTTCTGAGAGGCAACCCGCCGCAGCCGCCCCACTCTCCCTCCACTCCCCATCCCCCCGCCCGTGTTCAGCCCTCCCCGCCCTCATCGTCAGAATCATCCACCACATCCTCTCGCAAGGGTTCACAGATGTCCCCCCTGTACTCATTCCATTTCAGCCATATCTTTGTCTCCGTTTTTTCTTTGAATTTTGGGACATGTAGTCTTGTTTAGTGCATTATAAAATATGACTGCAAGTCCCAGAATTCAAGGAAAACAGCTGCCTGGACCAGTACATCACACATGGAACTAGGTAACAGGGCAGCTATGTCGTAGAGTGTGCCAGATAATGGAGCACTACCCAGTAGCATACAAAGAATGCCATAGACCATGTTGCAAGCAAGGTAAATTACCCCTTTGACTGTTGGGATAGTACAATATATAAATTATGAGGCATCAATGGGCCCTTCAGGTCTTTTGGTCCTGATACCACTGTACCTGCTGCACAACTGATACTACGCCCCTTGCAGTAAACAGAAACGTTTGTGAGAAAGCTGCTGTTCTAAGAGCTTCAGTCACACTTCTTAGTCAAACTCCTAGCTCTTGGCCAGCTCAGACACAGTGGATAGTGCAGCAAAGACTGAGCCTGTTTACCAAAACAAACTTCTAGCCCAAGATGCTAAAAATAGCACAAAGCTGGTTTAAAAAGAGCCCAATATATAACAACCCGCACAAATCAATATTTACTTACAAAACCAGGAAAAATGTAGCCCAATTGTTTGTGATCTAACCCAATCTGGCAACACTGCCCAAGATGGCTGCCAACACTTCCTGGTTGAAGTGTTGGCGGCCAATCTGATCCCACCATGAGCTCTATGCTTATCCTCCACCGCGATATACAAATGTTTGTTTTCCTTTAATATCGTCAAAACTACTGAACAGATTTACAACAAAATCTATCTTTCTGCCAAATCTGGTGTAATTTCGTCGAGCGGTTCGGGCTGCAGGCATATCTAAAGTCTTTAAGGGAATTAACATGGGAAACTCACTTTTTTTTTTACCCCCAACACTTTTTTCTCAACCCCGGCTTGGCGGATCACCCTGAAACTTCCCATGCACAACAAGACCCAACTTGACACGTTTTTGGAAAATCTCGTGAAGATTTCTCAAACGGTGCCAAAGTTATAGGCACATTAAAAGATGCTTTTTCTAAGGAAACATGGTCCGAGTTCACATATATGCACACACATATATACTCACACACTTACCGTAAATAAGGCATTGTGTGGTAAAGGATTTATGTTAAAGGCATTGCGTGGTAAAACAGAGTTGTAAAGGCTAATTCCCAACCCAGGAGGTATTTTACCAGTGTGTGACACATTTGGGAAGTTGTCAGGTGGAGTGGGAGGGAGAGTGCAACACGGCCTCAAAAGTCCATCAGAAGGAGATGCCAGTCCATCTGACAATCAAAAGTGAAAACATTGCTGCAAGCTGGAGAGATTTCCAAAAACTTGTAATATACAGATTTCTGAGGAGAGGGGACTTTTTGATCACGAAAGAGGTCACACTCCTGTATTTTTAAACATTAAAACACCAGTCAATTCGGTTTCAGTATGGTATAAATTGAGGGCCAGTCTGGCCCGTTTTGCTGATTTCCATGTTGTGACTGATTTCCTGAATTTAGCAACAAACATGGTTGAGGTTCTATTTAACTCTTTACTTTTCACACAATCCAAGTCAAGTTACTCCCTGTTTCTCTAGGTGGGAAAAAATATTGCACTTCGTAATCGTTAATTCATTATCTGGAACCCTACAATTTCCTACATTCTAAAAAATAATGTGATTGCACCAGCCTAGTTCTCTTAAACGTTGTAGATTTTGAATAATGCAATGAATTGATGTGTCGTAATCATTCAAAGTGTCTGATGGTGCTCAACTCAGCCACATACACAGATACTCTCTAAAGTTCATCGAAAACACTAATAGTCACCAAATTTGCAGTAGACTCACTTTAGCAATATTTTCAAAGCACTTGCGCAGATGAGGCTGAACAGCTGTTGGGTCCTTGGTTTGGGACAAAATTTCCAGCAACTCATCATCCGAAAGGAAATAGAACCTGAAAGAAACACATTTCACTTGAAGAAGTGTGAATATCCAAATTAAATATGTGCATTTAGAGCAATCAAAGCGCTGGGGGTCTGGAAAAAGTATAGAATTGTTCAACAACTACTCGTACTTCTAGCTAAATGAAGGAACGAGAGCCCAATAGCCTTTTTGGTAGCAGAAGTGGTATTACACTGACATCACTATTTACTAATTATCTGATTTTTTCATATTTTTATGGATTTTAACCGACAGCTCTCATTTGTGTGCACCAGACATCAAGGCCTATTGCTTGGCTGGACAATTACAATGGCTGTCCTACTGGTTAGTGGGCTTCACTTAAATGAAATTGGCTATACTCCACGTATGTTGAGACTGGGTATGCAGCATAGACTCTTGTTGCCAAGAGTGGTGCGGCCCCCAAGTCTCCCACTTCTACTTCGCAATGCCATCACCTTCTAGAGATGTGCTCTCAGATATGCAAACTTACCACCGTATTATGCCCCTAACATACCACTGGGGTGGGGAGGGGGCACACTCACGCCACTCAGGCTGCTACTTGGGAGACTGAGGGGATCGCAACTATACGGGATCTATTTACTGAGGGAGCACTGATGACCGATCATGACTTCAAACAACTTCATGGGATCCCAAATTCCATTTTCTTGACCCATGCCAACATAGTGAGCTAAGTTATTTTACACTGGTCACCGACAGGTTCTGAACCCGAAACACATTCTCTGATTCAAACCATCTAGGAGATGGGCATTGGTAGATATTTAGTGAAGTGGCTCTATCGGGGACTGCGGGCCCATCTACATACATCTTTAGACCCGTTACAAATGAAATAGGAGGCAGATCTGAACCATGTTTTTCATGCTAAAGAATGGTATTTACCCTCAAGTACGCAAGTGTAGTATCCCCAAATGCCTGCTTCAAATGTATTACATTTTTTCTCTTACACAGAGCTTATTTGACACTGTGGAAACTTTATAGAATCTTCCCCACAGCGTGACCCACCTGCCCTAGATGTACAGCAGACACTGCAGATCTGCTGAAAATGTGTGGGCCTGTCCTTCGCTGTTATTTTATTGGGGGGACATAAAGGAATCACTTTCGACCCTCACAGGGATTACACATTGGGACACAGCTGAACACTGCCTTTTTGGACTATATCCTAAGCCCAAAAATGTTAAAACCATGGCTTGATTTGTTGAACTTGTGCTACTGGTGGCCAAACGACAAACTGCATGACGTTGGAAATCCCCTTGAGTGCCCCATGTCTCGTGTTGGTATGAGGAAGTTCTGCACTGTGCACGGCTGGAAGTTATGCGCTACGAGGGAGGAATATCGCGGTTTACATGCACTGACTGATACATCATTTATTTCTGGCTGCTCACTAGAGTCATTTCTGACTCCTGCTGCTTTTGTTTGCACATGTATTCTGTATATATACTTTGACCCGGTATATCATTAATATTATACTTCTTTGTGTATATTACACCCTTCGCACTTTCAATATAGTATTGCACCGTTAACTACCTCATATTTCTAAAACTCCATATCTCTTCACTCTGTACACCTGTATCTTGTTCTAGTGTATCACTAGTATTACACCTCTAGACTGTCCACTGTTATAAGCTGTACTCTTTTTCCTCTATTTCTGTACTGCACCGACTGCCACCTCATACTTTTATTATTACTATTACTATTTTTATGCTTATTTTATTTTTATTTTTATCTCCCTATATATCTTTTATCTCCCTATATATCTTTCTGTCTCTTTCCTTTGTTGTAAGGTGAACCCATTCCACTCTTCTCCTTGGACTGCACCAATTACCACCTCCTATATTCTGATATTGTTGTATCTTGAGTCTGAATGTGATTATTGTATTTAGATTTTGATTTTGACTATGTTTATATCGACTGCTGAGTCTGATTGTGACTATTGTATTTAGATTTTGATTTTGACTATGTTTATATCGACTGCTCAATAGTATCACGTTTGGCTCCATGTAACGTACTGTTTGCATTTGTTCTCTGTTTTCTGATGCACACGGGTACCACTTTAGTTCATCCTCGCCATCCTAACATGGATCCCATCGGCGAGCAGACTTATAGAATAAACTACCCACCCACACTCACCAAAAAAGCCGCTAAACGCTATAAACACAACTTCCTGAGATCTCACCCTGAAACACCCTTTGCCGACACCTACTTCTCACCGGACAATGGATCCCTGAACACTGACATCATCTTCCACACCACACGCAGAGCTCAATGGAGAAAAACGTTCCACACCTTACTCACAGTCTCCACCACAAGAAAATCCGCTCATGGCCTAACTCTCTCCATCACACCTTCACTACTATTCCCAGGTAGAGCCACCATTACTATTTACAATAACGGGATGGTCCTATCTCAAGCCACAGACAGGAACTTGGAACTACTAGACAACCTGTTCCCCACTTTCAAAGATCACCTCTCCAACCCGCGGTCAGACACTCACATTGCCCTCAGTTCCACCACCCCTGACCTCACCCCTGACCCCATAGCTCCCATCACACATAACACTTCTAACCTAGCACAGCTCCAGGCAGCTGCTACACACTCTGCATTCAGTGACACACCTACCACCCCAGACTTCTCAGCTCCCACCCATAACACCTCTCTCCCAGTTCAGCACCAGGTAACAATCACTCATGCCTCAAACACAGACACAGCTCCTTCCAACTCTCACAACACTCGCACCCCCACCCCTCCTTCCAGACCCAGGACCTCCACACATACCATTAACACGCCTCTCTCCCAGAACATCACAGCCAACATTAACACAGCTAACCTAGTTTCACACCAAAATGACACGCACAAAGACAAATCCCACCCTCTATCCCCCCCATACTCAGCCCCCACCCCCTCTAACTAACTACGCAGAACACACCTCTTCTCTTATTCTAACTCCCCCCCCTCACAACAGGACCACCCCCAATACCATTTCCCCACCCACTCTCAGCCCCCATTATCCTTCCTGCATCCCCAGCTCCACTAACATACACCCATCCTCCACCTTGATCTCTAACATACACCCATCCTCCACTTTGATCTCTCCGCCTACCAACAACGCACACACTCACGACCACACTCATACTCATACCACCAACCTCCTACCCACCTCATCCTCACCCAACACGCCCATACACTCTCCCCCTCCTAATACCATCTCGTACACTAACATAACGGAGTCCTACACCAACATCAGCCCACTACACCGCCTGCACGACAACTCCTTGGTCAGTCAGCCACCCTCGACCTCCACCCCCACCTCCATCACACACCCCACATTGGACTTGATTATGGCCACCCTCATCCAGATTAAAGGAGACATACACAGCATCAAAGATCTACTCTCCACACACCCCGTACATCCCTCACTCACCTCCACCTCCACCCCAAAGATGTCCCCTACCCTACCGGCTGACACTCTCACTCAGCACTCCACACACCGGACCTCAATGCCGGTTCGTAATCGCTACAACCGCCCCCGTCGCCCCTGCAAGCCTTCACCCACCTCCACCTCCCCTCCCAATGAGTCCCGCACCTCTTCGGGTAACTCTCTCACTCGACACTCCCCACACTGGACTTCAATCCCTGCCAGCAATCGCAACAACCGCCCTCGTCGCCCCTGCAACGCTCTTTCGGACCTCGACACACTCACTCTCCTACGTGAGTATGACCCAACCCCCCAAAATAACACATCCACCACACATCTCACCATTCCTACGATACACTCAAATGCCCTTAGACCCCCCTCACTCAACAGCAGAACCTCCAACCCCAATAACCTTAGAAAAGTCCCTCTCTCTCTTGAACCCTCTACCGCCCCCAACACACCCCGTCTCAAATGCACTCTCCTTAACTGCAGATCAGCCTCGAAACATTCCGCCGCCATCGCTGATCTCCTCTTATCGCTGGACCTTGACCTAATCATTCTGACTGAAACTTGGCTAACTGAAGCCTCCTCACCTATAATGGACATTCTGATTCCACCTAATTACCACATAATTAGACTTGACAGGCCAGGCAAAATAGGTGGTGGAATTGCATGCATCCACAGGAACAACCTCTCCGTTCTGAAAGGCAAGTCCACCCCTATAACATCCCCAACATCCTTTGAATACATTTGCCTAGACATTATCAGTGGGGACAAACCGATATGCTCTCTACACTGCATTTACCACCCACCCAGAGACAACCTTACCTTTTCTCAACAAATCATGGATATGATCTCAACCAACTCCGGACGGCAGCTCACCCAAATATACCTTGGCGACTTCAACCTCCACTGGAACGATCACAATGACGCGATGGTAAATAGCCTTAAAAGTTTCCTCAATGCCCTTGACCTCACCCAAATATGCAACAGCCCGACCCACAAGAAAGGCTCCACCCTCGACCTTATCATCTCCAAAGAGGACTCTATCCAACTAGAGTCTATCCAACCTTGTGACTGGTCAGATCACCATACTGTCACATTCTTCATCAATGTAAAAGTTAAATCCAACCCGGCTCAATCCGCTAAGCCCAAAGTCTGGAAAAGAGACCTGAAAAAACTTAACCCAAGCTCTCTGTCTCCTAACAGCTGCAATCTCCTACTACCACCGCCCGGCGTTGAGGACGTTCAATCATTGACTGACCACTACCTCAATGCTATGTCCACAATAATAAATGAGGCGGCACCTATGCAGTTAAAAAGAGTCTCAACTAAAATGTCCAACCCATGGTATAACGGAAGTCTCAATGAGGACAGACGAGACTTGCGAATGGCAGAACGCACCTGGAGATCAGCTCCCTCTGCACTGCACCTAAAAACTCTGAAGAAAAAGAGAAACGCCTATTTCAGGAAAATAAAACGCTCAAAACTAGATTTCTTCAGCCTCCAGCTTGACCAAGCAAAAAACCGTCCGAGAAAACTGTTTGAGCTAATCAAATCACAATCCAAGGAACAACCCCAACCACTCAGCACTGTACGCGAAGCTCCCTCCTGTGAAGACTTCTCCGCTTTCTTTATCCAAAAAACTGACAACATAAAGAGCGATCTCCTCGCGGACGCAAGCCTCTATTCCAAACCTCACTGCATAGCAACCACTGAACCAAAAAACAATGCTACATGGTCATCCTTTGGCACATACTCTGAAGAGGAAATTGGCAAACTGCTCAGCACCTTGAAACCATCCAATCACCTAACAGATCCCCTTCCTGCTAACGCTGTAAAAGACTTTGCCCCTTTGCTTCTCCCACTCTGGACCAGAATTATTAATGGCTCACTTCAACAAGGAACCATACCCGACTCCCTCAAAGTTGGACAAGTCACACCCTTACTAAAGAAACCTACAGCAGACCCCTCTGATCTGAACAATTATCGTCCCATCACTAATATCCCCACTCTCGCCAAACTGCTGGAAAAATGCGTACAACTACAATTGACTAAACACATTGAACAATTTGATCTCCTCAATCCTCATCAATCAGGTTTCCGAGCAGGACACAGTACAGAAACTGCTATGACTCACATAATTGACGACGCACTTCAAATGCTAGACCAAAACGACACATGCCTCCTCATCCTTCTTGATCTCTCTTCAGCATTCGACACCGTTAAACATGAGAACTTACTCGAACTATTAAGCACTAGAATGGGATTATCTGGAACTGTTCTCAAATGGTTCACTTCCTTCCTTCACAACAGATCGCAGAAGTTCAAGAGCAACAATCTGATGTCATCGCCAATACCGGTAACGCTGGGCGTCCCCCAAGGATCCTCTCTATCCCCAACTTTGTTCAACTTAGTGATGGAACCTCTAACCACCTTGCTACAAGCATCCAACTTACACTTTCACATGTACGCCGATGACACCCAACTATATCTCAAATTACAATCCCCCAAAGACATTCTGCTCCTGAACTCAACGATCAGAAGCACCCAATCCTGGCTAGCCGATAATCATCTCAAACTCAATGCTCTGAAAACAGAGTTCCTTCTGATATCACCTCCAGCGAAGATCTCCACCACTCAAAGTTGGCTTAAACACCTTACTGCACTCAATGTCCAACCCACCATCGTGGACTCAGCAAAATCTCTAGGCATAACCCTCGACACCAATCTCAACCTGCAGCAACACATCAACAAGGCTACTAAGGGAGCGAATTTCCAAATCAATACCCTGAGGAAACTTAAAGCATTCCTCTCAGCCAATGACTTCCAAACCGCAGTACAATCACTAGTCATCCCTCGAATAGAATATGGCAGCGTCGCCCTCTGCGGACTCCCGCTAACTACTACCGCACCTCTAAGAGCTTCTCTAAACGCTGCAGCGAGGCTCATAACTGGGTCAAAAAAGCACTCTCATATTACACCTGACTTGAAATCCCTGAACTGGCTGCCTTTTGAAGCCAGAATACATCTGAAAATCGCCTGCATGGCACACAAGGCGATACACCTGAACTCTCCTGGCTACCTCACGCAGAAGTTGACAATTTCTGGCGGCGCTAGAAAAACTAGAGGCACAAACAATCTTCTGCTGAAACCTCGTAGATTCCGGAAGGAAAAAACATATAAACGCTCCTTCTCAGGAATGGCACCCAGAATCTGGAACTCACTCCCCCCCGAAACTAGGCTCATCTCTTCCACTACACTGTTTAAGAAAGAAGTAAAAGCTATCCTCATGGCAAAAAACACCTGAACTGTTAAGTAGGTCACCTTAAGAAAAGGCACCGATCTGTATTATTTGTCTGACCCCCGTTGCACATATGCATTATTTGTATTAGTGATTCACTGATTTACATGCTGGCTGTGCCCTCATTTATTTGTATCGTATGCTCCCCTGACTTAATTGTTTTGATTATGTTCCCTCATGTACCCTTTCTGTGTAAAGCGCTCTGATATCTGCAAAGATCTTGTCCGCGCTATATAAAACTTTCAAAATAAATAAATAAATAAAAATAAATAAATAAATAACCCATAGCAATGCTGTAGGATGACTTACTTGAAAAGTTTCAATCCCAAGGCGACGATGTACATGATCAATATCAGCTCACTGGTGACAGTGCCTTCATGGCTGTCACTTGACATGCCCTAACGCTGTGTGTACAAGACTTACGCCAACTCCTTTGGGAACCTTACTGATGCAGGAGGGTACCACTACCTATATAATTGTCTCAGAGACATGAACTCAGAATGGCAGTTTGGAGATAGGGTTGGAGGGTGAACATTTTTGGAAATGTTTTTTGTTTATTTTCCTTTCCTTTATTTTTGTTTTATTTATTCATGTACAAGTGGTTCTTATGTAGCCTGGAATATATACTACATACTATGTACCATCCATTGACTGTTCAAGTCTATTGCTCATTACCACGAATCATACCTGCCTGTACCACATTGTAAGGTTATATTTATTCTGTACATGTGTTCTTTTGTTACGTTTAAAAAAGAAAAGTACAAAATTAAATGTACACTTGTCTTAATAATTGCACATTAGCCATGTATTCACTTACTACATGCTGTGCTCTATTGACCTTTTGGTCTATGTTCGAACTTTATAAATACAGCCTACACATTTAAACCGAAAATAAGTAGCTAAATTGACATTTCCATTTCTCTACTGAAGATGTATCCGATACATTGTTTAACTTAATACTTTCTCTCCTTAAAATAATGAAAGTTCAACTGCCTTGTAGAAAGTTCAACTGCCTCGTGAGCGCCCATAGAAAGGGGTATCCATACAATGTTATGAATCAGACTTGTTAAGCCGCACTAAGAGACTCTTTTGATAAATAATGTTTTTCCTGAAACCCAGGTATTCTTACCATCTTCCTCCAGCATACACAGCTTTTTTTCATACTTGCGTGGCTAAACTAAAATAAAACAGGTCTTCAATGTTATATCATTTAACTCTGCTAGCCTTATCCCCAGCACACCCTTGCTTAGAACCACTGGAATCATTGAAAGGAACACCCGAAGATCCAATCTCACAGACCTGAGCAACAGCCTGTTGGTGTAGATGCTAAACTCCTGACATGGCTGCGGATCCTTCCAGGTTTCCCAGGTTGGCATTTCACCTTCAGCAGGAAGAATTTTTCAAAAGCGCCAGGAGAGAAATCCTCACCAAACCATTGCAGGCATGATTTTATCATAACGGTGTTAAACCATCATGATTTTGCACAGAAGGCATAAAATGCAGGACCACCTAAATGAAGGACTAGTGAGGTTCCTTATATTCAAACTTGTCAGTGGTATTAGTTGAACGCGGGGTTCGTGAAGCCAAAAAAGAGGAGAAACCTTATGGTAGAGAAGACCCTTTCTGAGGCAAATGATTATTGTGGCAACATTATAGAGTATCATGGAAGTCATTTAAGTTTCAGTTGGTTCAGGTGGGCCAGGTGGTTGGAGCATATTTAAGATCACAGCCTGGCAAGGATTTCTATGATGATACACTTTCAGTGGGGCTGAATGCCAAGCGGAGGTCGTTTTTTTTCCTCCAATCACAATATTTTTTTACTCTTCACATACTCCATGAGTATGGTGAAAAAATAACCCTGATGTGCAAGGAGTTCTCCCTGAGGACGACATTGATTGCTTGTTTTCCTTGTCTCAGACCACTACGCGATTCATGGCGGACCGGGGCAGGGAAATTATGCATTGGGGAAGCTGCTTTAACTAGTCCTAAGATATTGCTTGGCTCGCACACATGGTGAATGGACAGCAGCAGTGATACAAAAGTGTGCATATGCATACTTGAATACAAACAATGAGATTCTATCCTGTTTTTCTTATTTTTAATTTTACTGTGATCAGTTAAAAAGCTGTTCCCTAGAAATGTAAGGGAGAAGCACTATGTGTTTTTAAAATACCCCTCACACACTATGAATCCCATAGTGTCATGCTTTATCATAGGGGTCTTCCCGTCCCTCTACGGGGCGGGCGTGCTACGACCTATGACTACGCGGGAGCACTTGTTTTTATGTGAATAGACTATGTGTGTGGTGGATTGTGAGAGTGGTAGGGACAGTGCTAGTTACAAAAAAGTTAAAAATGTCCTGGCTAGTGGAAACAATCCATTTTATTCAGTTCCCTAGCTGGAAACCTTAAAATGGGGAAAGAAATAAGTAGGGGGTAGATCTTACTCCCTACTTGGTCGACATGTTTCGAAAGCAGTCCCCACTACTTTACTCACCAGGACCTAAATACGATCCTTACTACACTCTGGGATACTGATGTATATATAAGGTATGCCTATTATCTCACGTTGACTGACCGCAAAAATAGGCTGGTCAGTTTGATGTGCCGGCTTTCACGTAAGTCAGACTTTTGCCGAGTCTTTAAATCCCTGGCTAACCAACCCCCACCCGCCCACCCCACTCCTAAGAAACGAGTCTTGTTTTATAAAGTCACCCAACTCCACCTGTGATATTTTATTTTATTTTAGAGTGAAAACAAATTATTTATAAATGGAACCCTCCCCCCCGGCGCTGGCTAATGTATCACATGTATTGAAAAAAAGTGTATGTATTCTCTTCAATCCTAACTGAAACGATTGTCGAAATCATATATTTGTGTGTCAATTGTTAAATACCATCGTATCGCGTGTGTATATGAATGTATGCCGGCCAGTAGAGGCGTGTGTGTGAATAAGTGTCCAGTCTAGTTCTAAAAGGACAAATGGGGGTGGGGTCGCACACTACTTACACACCGGCGGGATGGCGAAGACAGCGAAGATAGCAGAAGATCGAAAGATGATGCATCGCAAATAATTTACTACATTGACCAGAGTCCTTAGGGGCGACACCGCCGGTGTGTGAGTAGTGTGCGACCCCACCCCTATTTGTAACTTTAAAATACCCGTGAGCAGTGGGCTGACGAGCCTGGGATCCCGCACCTACGCGCCTGAGTGGTACTATACCTGGCAGATATTGGCAGCCATCGGCAACCCCAGTACACGGCCTATCCCTGCTGACGAGGGGTGATACCCCGAAACACGTGTCCAGGGTAACCCTGGGCGGGCGGCTACGTTCCGTGCACGGAGTGTGCATAGTGCCGGCTTCTACGCATTTTGCGTAGCAGGCGTAGAATCCGGCACTATGCACGCTCCGCAGACGGAGCGTAGCTGGCCGCCACCCGCCTCCCTCCCGCCCTCCCTAAATACTTTAAATTAAAAGTGTAAAATAATTAAAAGGCACTTACCTTGCCCGCCGCTGCCCGCCGCGTCCCCGGGGCTCGCTATCTTCATGGCTTCCGTCTTGTGTATCTAATGCGCATGCGCGAGCGGCCGCGCATGCGCATTTCTCACGAGAAATGCGCATGCGCGGTCGCCCGCGCATGCGCATTAGATACACAAGACGGAAGCCATGAAGATAGCGAGCCCCGGGGACGCGGCGGGCAGCGGCGGGCAAGGTAAGTGCCTTTTAATTCTTTTACACTTTTAATTTAAAGTATTTAGGGAGGGCGGGAGGGAGGCCTGCGGTGCGTAGTGGGGCTACGCGGAGTGCGGAGTTGGGCGTAGTTTCTCGCCCACTTCACGTAGCTCCACGAAGCCCCACTACGCCCACTACGCCCAGGGTTAGTCCAGGGATGGCGAAGACAGCGAAGATAGCAGAAGATCGAAAGATGATGCATCGCGAATACTTTACTACATTGACCAGAGTCCTTCGGGGCGACACCGCAGGTGTGTGAGTAGTGTGCGACCCCACCCCCTTTTGTAACTTTAAAGCTCCCGTGAGCAGTGGGCTGACGAGCCTGGGATCCCGCACGTACGCGCCTGAGTGGTACTATACCTGGCATATATTGGCAGCCATCGGCAACCCCATTACACGGCCTATCCCTGCTGATGAGGGGTGATACCCCGAAACACGTGTCCAGGGATGGCGAAGACAGCGAAGATAGCAGAAAATCGAAAGATGATGCATCACGAATACTTTACTACATTGACCAGAGTCCTTAGGGGCGACACCGCCGGTGTGTGAGTAGTGTGCGACCCCACCCCCATTTGTAACTTTAAAGCTCCCGTGAGCAGTGGACTGACGAGCCTGGGATCCTGCACCTACGCGCCTGAGTGGTACTATACCTGGCAGATATTGGCAGCCATCGGTAACCCCAGTACACGGCCTATCCCTGCTGACGAGGGGTGATCCCCCGAAACACGTGTCCAGGGATGGCGAAGACAGCGAAGATAGCAGAAGATCGAAAGATGATGCATCGCGAATACTTTACTACATTGACCAGAGTCCTTAGGGGCGACACCGCCGGTGTGTGAGTAGTGTGCGACCCCACCCCCATTTGTAACTTTAAAGCTCCCGTGAGCAGTGGGCTGACGAGCCTGGGACCCCGCACCTACGCGCCTGAGTGGTACTATACCTGGCAGATATTGGCAGCCATCGGCAACCCCAGTACACGGCCTATCCATGCTGACGAGGGGTGATACCCCGAAACACGTGTCCAGGGATGGCGAAGACAGCGAAGATAGCACGAGATCGAAAGATGATGCATCGCGAATACTTTACTACATTGACCAGAGTCCTTAGAGGAGACACCGTTGGTGTGTGAGTAGTGTGCGACCCCACCCCCATTTGTAACTTTAAAGCTCCCGTGAGCAGTGGGCTGACGAGCCTGGGATCCCGCACCTACGCGCCTGAGTGGTACTATACCTGGCAGATATTGGCAGCCATCGGGAACCCCAGTACACAGCCTATCCCTGCTGACGAGGGGTGATACCCCGAAACACGTGTCCAGGGATGGCGAAGACAGCGAACATAGCAGAAGATCGAAAGATGATGCATCGCGAATACTTTACTACATTGACCAGAGTCCTTAGGGGCGACACCGCCGGTGTGTGAGTAGTGTGCGACCCCACCCCCATTTGTAACTTTAAAGCTCCCGTGAGCAGTGGGCTGACGAGCCTGGGATCCCGCACCTACGCGCCTGAGTGGTACTATACCTGGCAGATATTGGCAGCCATCGGGAACCCCAGTACACAGCCTATCCCTGCTGACGAGGGGTGATACCCCGAAACACGTGTCCAGGGATGGCGAAGACAGCGAACATAGCAGAAGATCGAAAGATGATGCATCGCGAATACTTTACTACATTGACCAGAGTCCTTAGGGGCGACACCGCCGGTGTGTGAGTAGTGTGCGACCCCACCCCCATTTGTAACTTTAAAGCTCCCGTGAGCAGTGGGCTGACGAGCCTGGGATCCCGCACCTACACGCCTGAGTGGTACTATACCTGGCAGATATTGGCAGCCATCGGCAACCCCAGTACACGGCCTATCCCTGCTGACGAGGGGTGATACCCCGAAACACGTGTCCAGGGATGGCGAAGACAGCGAAAATAGCAGAAGATCGAAAGATGATGCATCGCGAATACTGCACTACATTGACCAGAGTCCTTAGGGGCGACACCGCCGGTGTGTGAGTAGTGTGCGACCCCACCCCCATTTGTAACTTTAAAGCTCCCGTGAGCAGTGGGCTGACGAGCCTGGGATCCCGCACCTACGTGCCTGAGTGGTACTATACCTGGCAGATATTGGCAGCCATCGGCAACCCCAGTACACGGCCTATCCCTGCTGACGAGGGGTGATACCCCGAAACACGTGTCCAGGGATGGCGAAGACAGCGAAGATAGCAGAAGATCGAAAGATGATGCATCACGAATACTTTACTACATTGGCCAGACTCCTTAGGGGCGACCCCGCCGGTGTGTGAGTAGTGTGCGACCCCACCCCCATTTGTAACTTTAAAGCTCCCGTGAGCAGTGGGCTGACGAGCCTGGGATCCCGCACCTACGCGCCTGAGTGGTGCTATACCTGGCAGATATTGGCAGCCATCGGCAACCCCAGTACACGGCCTATCCCTGCTGACGAGGGGTGATACCCCGAAACACGTGTCCAGGGATGGCGAAGACAGCGAAGATAGCAGAAGATCGAAAGATGATGCATCGCGAATACTTTACTACATTGACCAGAGTCCTTAGGGGCGACACCGCCGGTGTGTGAGTAGTGTGCGACCCCACCCCCATTTGTAACTTTAAAGCTCCCGTGAGCAGTGGGCTGACGAGCCTGGGATCCCGCACCTACGCGCCTGAGTGGTACTATACCTGGCAGATATTGGCAGCCATCGGCAACCCCAGTACACGGCCTATCCCTGCTGACGAGGGGTGATACCCCGAAACACGTGTCCAGGCATGGCGAAGACAGCGAAGATAGCAGAAGATCGAAAGATGATGCATCGCGAATACTTTACTACATTGACCAGAGTCCTTAGGGGCGACACCGCCGGTGTGTGAGTAGTGTGCGACCCCACCCCCGTTTGTAACTTTAAAGCTCCCGTGAGCAGTGGGCTGACGAGCCTGGGATCCCGCACCTACGCGCCTGAGTGGTACTATACCTGGCAGATATTGGCAGCCATCGGCAACCCCAGTACACGGCCTATCCCTGCTGACGAGGGGTGATACCCCGAAACAGGTGTCCAGGGATGGCGAAGACAGCGAAGATAGCGGAAGATCGAAAGATGATGCATCGCGAATACTTTACTACATTGACCAGAGTCCCTAGGGCGACACCGCCGGTGTGTGAGTAGTGTGCGACCCCACCCCCATTTGGAGTTCTAAAAGGAAATGCCCTTCTCATCATTCAATTCACATGAATGAACGGCTGTATTTACAGCCCAAAAAATGAACTGAGAAAAATATATCACAGTTTTGAAAATTTAAAAAAAAATCTTTCTAAGCACATCTTAAGTACTAGTCCACACTATGATGATGTGTTATGCAATAACAACCAGTTGGTTGTATATTTATGTGTTATTTGTCTCTCTCTCCCTTTTTTTCACAGGTACCAATTTGGTAATTTTTTAGGGGTCAATCACCCCCTTTTTTCCAAACTGACCAGCCTATTTTTGCGTTCAGTCAACGTGAGATAATAGGCATACTATATATCCACATCAGTATCCCAGAGTGTGGTAGGGATCGTATTTGGGTCCTGATGAGTAAAGCAGTGGGGACTGCTTTCGAAACATGTCGACCAAGTAGGGAGTAAGATCTACCCCCTACTTATTTCTTTCCCTATTTTAAGGTTTCCAGCTAGGGAACTGAATAACATTTATTTTTTCCACTAGCCAGGAAATGTATAACTTTTTTGTAACTAGCACTTTCCCTACCACTCTCACAATCCACCCCACACATAGTCTATTCACATAAAAACAAGTGCTCCTGAGTAGTCGTAGCTCGTAGCACGCCCCGTAGAGGGACGGGAAGACCCCTATGATGAAGCATGACACTATGGGATTCATAGTGTGTGAGGGGTATTTAAAAAACACATAGTGCTTCTCCCTTACATTTCTAGGGAACAGCTTTTTCACTGATCACAGTAAAATTAAAAATGAGAAAAACAGGATAGAATCTCATTGTTTGTATACAGTCTGACTGGAGGAAGATTCTATCCATTAGAAACCTCTATCCTCCCTCTCGTTGTTGTTTTGATATGCATACTTGAAGACTACCCATATGGACGACTGTAACCGAGGAGATAACCACCACACCAGCTGCTGCATTCTGGGCCGCCCTGCTGCCCTCAGATATCCTGCTCCTCATGCACTCAACAGTTTCTTGTAGGGATGGTGTGTGTGGTGGCCTCGTGGTAGGGGAAGAATAACACCTATGCCTCTCCATGCGTTGAGCGACCCTTTCCATGTGGAGTTACATGTTAAGCACCTAAACACCATCACTCAAATGCATAAATAAGGGGAGGAGATGTGGCGCAGGGGCTAGAGCTACAGACTTTGGAACATGGGGAACAGGTTTGAATCTTGGTTGCAACTCAACATCATGCAATTCTGGGTAGATCACTTAATCGTTCTGAGCCTAACAAAATGGGGAGAATGTGTAGCCTGGTTCTGCTGTAAAGTACTCCAATGTCAGGGTTGTGCCATAAAAATGCAGGACACAGCAAACACCAAATGACTGTCCTTACTGTATGTATGCTGACTGTGGATTGCACCACAATGTGAATGGCCCTTCTAGACAAGAATGGTATAAAGGAGCCGACCCAAAGCCTCGCTATATACATGTATGTTATATTTTGATGTATTTATTTTACTTCATTACAAAGGATTTGGCAAAACACCCAAGGGTTTTTTTTCCACCAGACTCAAACATGGCAAAAGAAAAAGAGCACGGTGCCCATCAAGCACACCTAATTCACTGTCTGCTGTAGAACCGATTAACTTTAGTTGGCATTGCCTGGTTGCTGAGGTCTGTCCAACAGAAATTATTTGAGAAAGGATATAAACTGTCTACAGTCACCCTTGAAATAACCTTGGGCCCTTATCCTTTTCTTTAATCATTCTCCAATTCAATTGATCTGTGAGAAAATGTTATAAAGATAAAAGAGGTGCACTGCTGATTGTAACCTTGCTATGACTAGTCTTTTGACATTTCAGTACGATATTTTGTATGGATGTAAATCAGAAGTCATCAATACTAAAAAATCACTACAAATATAAAAAAAAAAAAGAATAAGAGAGGTGAGATCAATAGACATCCCAAACGTGTCGCCTCTTGCCTCTTTTCTATGTGTTTATGTTTAGGGCACTTCTAAAGCCCACGATTACCAATGCTTCTTTGCACTAACCAATCCCAGATACCACAAGGAGGAATTACCATCAATCAAAGGCAGTTTAAACGTTTTTTTTTTTCACAACAAAGTTTTATTTAATGATCAGAGAGAGGCATATATGTGGCTCTCCACAGTCAGGAGAGTGCCACCAAATATCAAGACAGGTTTCTTTAGCATGTACAAATCTCAAATAATCATACGAGTAATGCAAACCCCCCTCCCGCCCTCCACCCCCATCCCCAACCACCCAACTTCCCAACTACCCACCCCTTATCCCTCCCTAACCCGTTACACGTGATCATAGTAAACCTTCATCACTTGGTCTCAATGTGTCCGGTACCGTGTACCACCTTAGGTCTGCGGGCCACTCGCCTCCTGCCATTCATCCTCCTGTACCATCGGGGGGTCTAGGAACAGTCCCCTATACTCCGCCCACCTTCTCCAGATCTTATAATGCTTACGGGGGCATCCCCTGGCCTCAAACACCGGGCGCTCCAGCCCCATAAAGTAGTCTAAGCCAGCCTTCCAAGCACATAGTGGGGGGGCTCGCACTCCCTTCCATGCCCGTGCCAGGTCCCTCTTGGCCACCACCAGTCCCAGCAGTAAGAGGTGGCGCTTGTATATATTCCCCCCTACACCCTCTAGGACATGAAGAATCCCTAATCGAGGGGTGCGGGGCAGGTCCCTTCCCAGTACTTCAGACAGACAATTCCAGACACCACTCCAAAATCTGGTAAGACCGACACAGGACCACACAGTATGCAACAGCGTACCTCTTTCAGTTCCACAGCGCAGGCACTCTGGGGACCCAATCAGGCCCGCCTTCCACAAACGCTCCCGGGTGTAGTAGGCCCTGTGTAGGTATTTGAATTGGATGAGGCGGAGTCGCATCGCGATGGCAGCCTCTCGCGGGGACTCCAGCGCCTCCCTCCAATCATCCTCGTCCAAGGGTCCAATATCCTTCTCCCAGGCATCTTTAAGGGGAAGTAGGGAGGAGGAACAGTGGGTGACGAGTGTTTGATAGATTCGGGATACCCTTCTTATCGCCGAGGTCACCCATGAAGATTTTCGCCTCCACCGGACTGAATTCCGGTAGCGACTCCAAGCCGGCAATGTTAGGTGCCAGCGCATGGCGAAATTGGAGATAGCGATAGAATTGGGTCGTGGGCATATGGAACTCAGTTTGGAGCTCCTGAAATGATTTCAAGGTGACCCCGGACAGTACATGTCCCAGTGACGAGATCCCGATGGCATCCCATCCACTGAACCCAGTTAAAGAGGCCAACCCGGGAAGTCGTCCATTCTGCCACAGCGGGGTCTCCGCCGTAAGCCTGCCCCACCAGCCCATACGACGCAGCGCTTGTCGCCACACAGCAAAAACCACACGTGTGACACACGGGAGCTTTCTTCGTATTTTGGCCGAGTATAAAATGGTGTGTAGCGTGGAGTCACCCATCAGGGAGCGCTCCAGGGCATAAGCCGGGTCACCCCTATCTCCATACCACCATTCATTAAGTACAAGTAGTTGGGAGGCCTGATAATAAGACAGGATATCCGATGTGGCCAAGCCACCACAATATGTGGAGAGGAAGCAGGTCCGCAGCGCCACCCTGGCGGCACCTCCAGCCCACAGGAAGCGACCCAGGACCGAATTAACTTGCCGAAACCACTGGGGAGCGATAGGGTGTGGGTGATTCTGTAGTTGGTATAGGAGGCGCGGAAGTGCGACCATCTTGAAGATCGCAGATCGACCAAAGATAGTAAGGGGCATTCGGGACCACGTCTTAACATCTGTCTGAACCCTCTCCCATACCGGGACCACATTGCGTTCCCAAGCAACAGCCGCGGAGTCGGAGAGGAACACTCCCAGATACTTCAAGCCCCCTACAGCTACCTGCAACTCCGACGCCCAGGAGTCTGCCACACTCCTGCCACCCAACACCCACAACGTGGATTTACGCGGGTTGAGATAGAGGCCCGACACCTCACCGAAGACACGCATAATCTCCAAGACTCGAGGGCCCGATCTGTTTAAGTCCGTAAGGAAGAAGAGGACATCATCTGCATATAGTGCAATTCTATCCGTGGGGGCACTGCCCCATTCAAAGCCCCGCAGTTGTGCGTCAATACGCACCCAGGAGGCCAGGGGCTCCATAGCAAGCGCAAATAAATACGGGGAGAGCGGGCACCCCTGGCGAGTCCCCCTGCCGATGGAGAATTTCTCCGATATCGCACCGGAGATACGGACAGATGCCGTGATGTCCGTGTACAGGAGTTTGATGTATGAAATAAACACCGGGCCCAGATTGAGGCGAGGCAGGAGAGCGAACAGGTACGTCCAGCTGACTGAGTCGAACGCTCTGTCGATATCCGCCAGGAGGAGAGCTGCCCCCTCCCCCGTGTCACCAACTGCATCGATCGCCGCCTGCGCCCGCCTAATATTGTGCCGCGTCGACCTATGTGGCATGAAGCCGGCCTGGTCCGGATGGACCAAGTCGGTCACATATGGGAGAAGGCGGTTCGCCAAGGCCTTAGCCAGCAGTTTAGCCTCGATATTCAGCAAGGATATCGGGCGATATGAGTCCTGTCTGTCCGGGGGCCTGCCGGGCTTTTGGAAGACCACAACCTCGGCGTGTCGCCAGTCAGCGGGCAGTCTACCCTGCGACCGAGCCGCCTCCAGCGCACGGAGGTAATGGGGCCCTAATTGGAGTTGGAATCGTTTGTAAAATTCGCTCGGGAAGCCACTTGGCCCCGGTGCCTTCCCCGTGTTGAGCTGTCCTAACGCTTCTCCCAATTCTTCCGCCGTCAGGGGAAGGTCCAGCGCTGCCCTGGTCGCGTCAGAAACCGCCTTCGGTGGCAAATCTCCAATGAATTTATCTATCGCGTCCGCCAATAGACAGTCCCGCGGCGCGTAGAGGTCCTTATAATACTGGGCAAAGTTCGCCGCCAGCGCCTCCGGATCCATGATCGCCACTCCATCCCCATTAGTAAGACCCGGCAGCGAGTGCGGCTGGATAGTATATTGGCACAACCTATGAAGCATGGTACAAGACTTATCGCCCCACTGATAGACTCTACTGCGCGTGGCCAGCCATGCTTGCCTCGCCTCATCAATCAGCACAGACGCATACGACTGTTGCGCCTGCAGGAGCAACCTCAACGCAACATCATCACCCCCACCCCGGCATTGTTCGTCTAGAGTGTCCACCCGTGCAGCTGCCGCAGTGATGGCCTCTCTACGCTCCCGACGGGCCGCCGCACACCAAGCAATATCTATCCCCCTAATCGTGGGCTTCATGGCCTCCCAGACTACCACTGCATCTATATCGTCCACTAGATTCTCCTGCCAGTAATGTGCAATCGCACCCCGCATGTGTTGGACGAAGCCGGCCTGCTGAAGGTGCCACGAGGACATCCTCCACCGGAACGGCTGACGTTTCGTAAGCAGTTCAATCCTGACAGCCACCGGAGAGTGGTCCGAGAGCCCTCTAGGCAGGATCCCAGCCTCCCGTACCCTATCCAGGGACGCGCGGGGCACAAAAACGTAGTCCAGGCGCGAAAAGGAACCATGTACATCCGACACGTAGGTGTACTCACGGGCCTTGGGATGCATATGCCGCCAAACATCAACCCAGCCCATTCCCTCCACCATCGCATTCAACCGGGTAGGGGCAGCAGTTGTCGAAGCCCCCTGCGTTCGCCGACGATACACACACACATCCATCACCTCATTCCAATCACCCCCCAACACCGCCAAGGACTCAGGGATCTCCGCCCACACCGCAAACAATTTCTCGGACAAGGACCACTGCAAAGGCGGAGGGGCATAGACACTCCCAAAAACCACAGGTTCAGCACCCACCATCCCCTTGACGAAAACATATCGACCCTGCGGGTCTATCCATTGTTTCTCATGTACATAGGCCAATCTGCGATGCACCAACACAGCAACTCCCCTGGACCCCCTGGAAAAACCGGCATGATAGACCTGTTGGTAACCAAACCTCTGCAGGCTAAGCACCTTCGTCCCCAGCATGTGCGTTTCCTGCAACAGTAGTACATCAGCCACCTCCCTCTTCCCCCATCTCAGAATTGCCCCCCGTTTGATCTTGTCAAGCATCCCCCTGACATTCCAAGTTATCACACGCATGGACTCCTTAGGGAGCCCTTGAATCGATGTATCAGCCATCGTCAAAGGTAGCAATCGTGGCAGAACCCTGGCGCCACACCCAGGCACACAGCACCGTCATAAGCAAAGTATCAAAAATCACGTGCAATCCCCCCGTCGACCCTCGAACCCCCAAAAAACAACAGCGGCAGTCCCTCCGCCCAACGTGCCCCAACCCATACCCCCCCCACAACCACCCCACCCCTACCCCCTGCCCACCACCCCTATACCTCATGGAACACTGAAGTCTCTGTCGCGGCATGGGCAACCTCGGGCCCAAAACAGAGCGTCCAAGGCCAACCATACCAATGGATCCCAACTACACCCGGGAACTATCGAAACTCCCCCCCCTTCCCCTATACAACTCCCACTGACGTAGGAGGCAGGTAGCCCCTAAACCAGAGCACCCCGAACCCCACCGCACAACCCCACACACAGCACAACAAGAATCTAGCCTTAGTAGTATACTCAGCAGTCAATCTTCGGCACAGTGGAACACTGCGGAGCAGCCTCACTCCAGCCGGAGTTTATGATATACGGTTGAGGGCACAAGTCCCCACAGCTTGTCAGCGGCCTCTCCCAGAGTGATCAGAGTCGGTAGGTGCAGCAGAGGGAGATCCACCGCGGGAGTCGGATCGTTTCCGAGATCTCGACTTCCTATTCCTTCTGGTTCCGGCAGCCTGATCCCCTCGGTCTTGCGAGGGCTCCCTCGAACGTCCCGGGTTCAAGCCAGGTTGATCATGCGGCCTGACTCTCACCGTTTCATCAGTCCATTTGAAAACGTCCTCCGGGGAGTCAAAAAAATGAGTTTGTGACTGAAAGATCACCCGTAGGCGGGCAGGGTAGAGCAATGAGTATTGAATCTTCAGGCCACGGAGTTTCGCCTTGGCGGCAATAAAGGAGTGCCGCCGTTGTTGCACAAGTCTGGTGTAGTCCGGGAAGATCATAATCTTCTGATTTTCGAAATGAAGGGATTCTTTGGCCCTCGCTTCCCGCAAAATAGTGTCCTTGTCGTGAAAGTTCAGGAGCTTAGCAATCACAGGTCTGGGCCTCTCTCCTGCCGGCGGTTTCTGCGTCAGGGCCCTATGGGCGCGTTCAATCACGAAACAACGGGACAGGGCCTCCGGAGGGAGCCAACTCTCCAACCACTGGGTTAGGAACTGTTCCATGTTACCCTTCTCACACCCCTCCGGAAAGCCCACAAAGCGTAGGTTGTTCCTGCGCGCGCGCCCTTCAGCATCCTCGACACGGAGCGCAAGGCCCCGTTGAATGTTTTCCATCGCCGCCATTTTCCGCTTCAGGGTCCCAACATCGTCTTCCACCACCGAAATCCTAGATTCCGTCTCAGTAATTCGCTCGACGGCGTTGCGCAAATCTTGGCGCAATAGGGTCACGTCTGCCCCAACTGCCCCAATCTTGGCATCGAGCATGTCCCTAGATTGGGTGATCGCCGCCATGAGCGCCGCATTGTCCGGGCCCAAACCCTGGCCACCGGATGCCCCCTGGCTCCCACTCGGTCCGGTAAACTTGTCGATGGGGCCCTGTTTGGCGGGCCCGCCCCCCCCTCTGGTCATGGTGGGGCTCCCTTGTGTGACCCCGGTTCTCAGGGCAAGCACCGGTCATCTCAGCTAGGTAGTCCGCGTTGCCAGTGGCAGGCAAGGGAGGCACACGATCTCGGACCAGCAAACCACCTCAGTCCGCCTCCGGGGGGGGCACACACAAGACACTCCAGGCAAGGTCACTGCCCAGTCAGGGTCGCAGCTCCCAAGGGGCCGATTGCCCACCTCGTCGCCCCTGCCCGACGTCAGGCAGCACCGCCAGGGTTAACCGGGGCAGGGGGCTCCAACCGGCCAGAAAAGTAGGCAAGCGCGACAGTCCACGGGCCAGGGAGCAGGCAGGATCACTCACCGGGGGGCCGCAGCACTGGCTGCAGCTTGGCCCAGGCCTCCCTCGCGCCTCTCCACCGGTGTCGTCAAAATCGAGGCCCCGGTCTCTGGGCCTCCACGCCGGCCGCGGTCCGCCTCCAGGATCTGGGCAGCCCGGACTCACTCCCGAGTCGTGGGGTACGGCCACTCTCCCTCAGTCAGCCCCGCTGTAGAGTCAAGCCCCAGGCCACGGGTCCCACCGCTGCCACTGTCCGCCGACGCCGGGAGTTCCCGGCTGGACACCACCAAAATTGAGGCCCCGGCTTCACATGCCGCGGGTAGGCCCCGGGGCGCCGCCGCCGCTATCTCCGCCACCAAAGCTCCGGGCGCTCTGGAACCTGCACCGGAGGGTACCCCTCGCCAGTCTCTGCCTCCGCTGCTGGTGTGGGTCGGGTTACGAATTCGGGGGCCAGGATAAATGACGGATCTGTAACGGGCTGGTGGGAGCTCTAACAAGCCACGTCCACCATCTTCGCCCTCGAAGCCACGCCCCCGTTTAAACGGTTTTTAATTCCATTCTTAACTGAAGAAGGTTGTGTTTTGAATTGAACAGGAAGATAATGTCATCCTTTGGCTGCTACATATAAAGACATTCTTTGACCACTGAATGCTGAGCGGACTTTAGGAACATCCAAGGGAAATTATCTTGAGAACTCAGGTTACTTGTTAGAGAGTAGATATTACATTTATAGGCCAAGAATTCGGACCAACACCATACATAATCTTGTAAACAATGAGTAGTGATTTAAATGCAACTCTCTGGGTTATCGACGGCCAATTAACCTGCATCAGGACAGGCGAGATATGCTACCTAGAGGTGATACTGGCGATTGTGTGGACGTCATCAGGTTTAAGTAACTCAATCATTTTGACTGACTTGTTAGGCAAGGCCAAGTAACAAGAGCTGGTGCAGTCCAGCGGTGACTGTATGAAAGAAGTGATAACTTCCTTCTTAAAATCCACAGGAATAAAGGACAGGACTGTCAGAAACTGGAGGTAGTAATCTAAAATTAGGTTGGCATCCAGAATAACTCCCAATTCTCTATTGTGTCAACAGGCCAGGGAGCTGGGCCCATCATATCAGGCCACAATGAGGGTTGCCATTTCTCAACTGAGTCCCTGGTTAATAACACCACTGTCTTGTCAAGATTCAACTTAAAAAAAACGATTTATCATCCAAACTTGAATGAAACAAAGGATGTTGGCAATGGTGCCAGAGTTACCAGGCTTGAAGAGGCGTTTGAATAGTCCTCGCGTATCATCTGCATACATATAAAAATGGACGCCCAAGAGCGTTAATGCTGAAGTCGTGGGAGACATAAAATTGAAAAGCAGAGGAGATAAATTAGTTTCCTGTGGGGCATCCAATTTGACCGACTTCTTTATGGATGAGGCCGACACTTTGTTTACAGCAAGACAGGACGGATTTAATCATCTTAATAGTATGTCCGTGCAGTCCAGTCTTTAACCCTTTCTAGCAGATTTGCATGATCTATGGTATCAAATGCTATGGAGAGGTTGAGCAATATCAGTGCCTCGAACTCTTCACGATCCGTGAGCCCGTGCAGATCGTTAAGGACAGCCGAAACCACCAGTTATGTATCTTGGCCATACCTAAAGTCAGACTGCAAAGAAAATAATAGATTTTCCACCTCAGTGAGAGCAAGGAGCTGGAATGCACGTTTTTCCATACTTTTAGCCAGAAAAAGAAGAAGAGAAATCTGATGGAAGTGTTGACATCGTAGGGAGAAAAAGGCTTCTTCGGTAGAGGTTGTACCAGCACTATTTTCCAAGCCTTGGGAACTGTTGGATCTGGCTCTCTCTGCAGGGTCATCCCCAAACATTTTGCCTTCACTCCTCCGACTTTACTGAAATCATTTTTGTTAGCTCTAAGACTTTGTGCACTTTATCATTGTTAAACAGTGCTAAAGTGATTGTATTCGCTCCCTAAAACATAGTAAAAATGGCCGACACCTGAATGGCCTACCCTTTTATATATTATATATTATATATTAAATGCTACTAGAGGGCCTGCAGCATTCGTTGTGGCACCCAGTAAAGTAGCCTTTTCAAATATATATTATGTCTGCCATTGCAGCATGTAGTGCAGTTTAAAACTGTCAATATGACCTGGCAAAATAAACCTTTTGCCAGGCCTAAACCTTTTTTTTTTTAAACATATAAATCACCCTACTGTAGGTCCTAAAAGCTCTTAGGGGAGCATGCATGGTATTTAAAAAAGTTGGACAAGCGGGTTTCAGTTCTACATGTCCTGGTAGCAAGAAACTCCTAAAGTAATTTTTTACTACTGTAAGGCCTTTCTCTCCCATTGGCTAACTCTGGGTACCTTATTTCATTTAATAAGTTCTAACTTATTATTGGGAGCTGACAGAGTTATACTGTTTACACTCAAATTAATTGGAATTTAAAATACTCTTTAATGGCAAAAGTCAGATTTTGAAATCACAATGCTAACAATGTCACTTTTAGAAATATGCATTTTCATGTGCTAGCCAGTTGTGCCTTCTGTCAGTGTCCTAGGTCACTTAACTGTGAATGGCTCTGCTGATAGGGTGTGTGTACTCAAGCAAGACAGTGACAAAGGAGGCTTAGGTGCGGACAGGATGGGCCATTCTGCCAGGGTGGCTGGGGTAGAGCTGTGCCCTGCTTACACTTCTAAGGGGCTTGCCTCACACAAAGACCCTGCCCAGACACCACTCTTTTGTCACCTTAAACAGGGAGGGAAGTAGTTTCCAGAACCAGATGCGGGGGTAGGAGAGGATGTAACCTCACACACAAAGGCTGGCATTAAATATAAATATCAGACCCTCAGAACCACTCTTCAGCTCACGTCTGAAACTGTGGAAAACTCCTAAGAAGCACTGCACTGCTGCCCTGCTGCCCTGCTGCAAGAAGGACTGCCCTGCTACTGGATGAACTACTCCGCTGCCAGAAGGACTGCCCAGCTTTCCTGAGAAAGAAAAACTGGCCTGCTACTTGAACCCGGGACCACTAGAGTGACTCCAAGGGCTAGTTGGCTGGCCTAATTCACATAATCTGGCAGTTTGCTAATGAAAAAAGACATTGCTCAATGCACAAAAGATCCAGTTTGTAGTTTGGTAACCTATTACCAAATCGCAAATTAGGTTTGTGATTCGGTATTAGGATAACAAATTGCACTGGTAAGAGTGAATGTTCTGCTACCGAAATGCGGTCGCAAAACATTTGCATTTTACCACCTACTTCAAAAGTAGGTGGTAACCCATACACAAATGTAAAGGGGTCCCCAAGGGAATCCTTCTACTTTTTGATTGTATGAAAAAAAAATTTTAAGAGCAGGCAGCAGTGCCGCCCCAGCCACCAACCAAAAAAATGAAAAATAAAACAATGCTAAACTCAGGTTTATTATCGTATTATTTTTGATCTGCGATGCTAGGCGGTGGCGCCATGGGACAGGCACTAAGGGGAGTGTTTCGCACTGTTATCAGTGTGCATGACAGTTTGGCTGGCTGTCTCAGGATGGCCAAACCTTCATGTGCACAGAGGCTCTCTCCAACCTGACCTTTGTTATTGATTCACTAGCCAATACTGGCAGGCCGTGGTACCACGCACCACTGCATACTCTTAACCGCATCCGCGCTAGCGGTTTTCCCGCTGTGCGCGGCGTTTTTTAAAAAGCCGCGGTACATGACGAGCTCAGCTCGTCATGAGCGTACGAGCGTCGTAACTCATGACGAGCGCAGCTCGTCATGAGCGGGGAAGGGGTTAAAATTAAAAGAAAACTGTTGATTTTACTTTTTGAAACACATCTTGTTTTCCTTCAAGCAATGGCTCTGTGACAGGTAGAACAGGTGCCACTTTCCTCGATCCCTTTGACAAAAAGACAGTGACCTTGTCATGTATAGGAACTTCTTCTTGATGATGGTCTCAACACTCACAATAATATGTACTGGGGGTTCTACTTCTCAAGTATGAGTCAACTGTGACACTGAGGATCTTTACAATGCTGTTAGGAGATTAATTTGGTGTAGGCAATTGAATTGTGATAATTACAAAATTGAGGATATGGTCATTTTCTTTGTGTGTTCAAATGTTGTTTCCCATTCAATATCCATCCAATCCTTACCAAGTAATTCAATATACATCAAATCCTTCCAAGCTTCAAGTTCAGAGTTATCTCAGTTCTAGTCTGAAACATCTTTAACAGTAACTTCCATATGAGATACTGTTATTTTCCCCTGCTCGTGTGTCAGCCTGATGTGTAATGTGTTACATGTTTGAGGCTCATTTGCATCATCCCTCATGCAAGGTGAGTAGCCCGTTTTAGTGTGTTGTAAACCAAGTAGTGCCTTTTTGCAATGCCACCTACGTCTCCGATGTATTTGAATGAATGGAGTGTGCTGGTTTCATACAGACTGCACACATTTTCAATTTTTTGTGTTAATCCAGGGCGTTTATCTCACAATTGAAATACTTCCTGAAACTGCTAGATGCACCATTGAGATGTATAGTGCATAGGCTTTGGCACTGCAGACAACTCTGCCAGCAATGTCTGGCTGTAATAACAATTCATCCCATATAGCCGAACATGGTCTTGTACAATGGATGTGCAGGGAGATCAGCGTTCTTAACCTTTAATCTTCATGTGTGTCCCTCCCTGGAATCATGTAATGGCCTTCACAAGATAATATCATTCATGGCTGAGGAATCCCAAGCCGCCTTTGTCTAATAGCAACTTGAGTTTATTTAGGTCCATCCTTTTCCTCCCATTAACCTGTATCAAGTCAGAGACTATGGTGTACAAGCCTGCAAAGAACTTTAAATGAAAATAGGTATCGTAGTGCAGATGATGTACGTTGTGTTGACTTGTGTGGTTGGTGTTGCACAATACCAGAGTGGCATCTGGGATATTTGGTATGGAACAATCTGGACATTTTTTGAGGTCCCTTATTGCTACTAGGTTGTTACAAAGGTTAAGGCATGGAGAGCAATTACTAACCATTAGAAGAAAAGTTCCTCACTAAATCTTGTTTCATTATTTGAGTACCAGGGACAAGATTGGAGTAGCACGTTATCTATTCTTTGCACCACCAATTTCTCAGAAAAGAGGAACGATAGAGACTACGTTAATCATTTCACTAATATTAGAGGAGCTGTTGGCGAGATTTGTAATAGTCAAATAATCTAACCTACATTTCTTCTGAAGCCTTTCTCAACCCGCTTTTTACTGAAAGAAATCAGGTAATATTAAGTAATTAGATTAAATGGGGTCTTACCTGAACAAGTCTTAAGCAGAAAATGACATTACCTGGGGAAGGATGCTCTCTTGGTTTCCAGGTATTCACTCAATCCCTTCTGCACCAGTTCTAGGAGTTTGTTGCATTCACGTAAGCTCTCTAGAAGTCGCGGATCAGGACATAGTGCTATCACCTGTCAAAGGAAATAGCAAAATAACTCAACAACTCAAGCGGAAGGAGATTGTAATTCGAACACAGAAAAAATAGAACGAAATCAGACCCTACATCCACAGTACAATCAAAACCAGGATGTTCAGTGCACAAGCGTTGGCAAAGCCAATTGGTCTGGTGCTGTATGCCAAAGCCTGTCTTCTTTTGACATGGTTTTTAATAAAACATTATTGTGGGAGTTGTCAGTCCTCCATCAATTTTTAAAAAATCATAGTAAAAAGCAAAAATATGTTTCGGTTTCAAAAACTTCACATTGCCA
Source organism: Lissotriton helveticus (assembly GCF_964261635.1). Taxonomy (NCBI): domain Eukaryota; kingdom Metazoa; phylum Chordata; class Amphibia; order Caudata; family Salamandridae; genus Lissotriton; species Lissotriton helveticus. Next base: position 1,077,326,949 of record NC_136070.1, on the reverse strand, counting down.
TAGCACTATGGATGTTTTCCTTTTGAAAGGGCAAAATGCTGTAATCCACACAGAAGTTAAACAATGGCAGAAGTGGGTTGGCCCACGATACCATGCTATATGCTGTAATGGCCGGAAGAAAAATATGAATGACATAACAGATCATTGGATGAAGAGGGCTGACTGAAAGTCCAGGCAATTAAGTATATAATTTATATATAATTTCACTGAAATCAAAAAGTTTTGGTTAACACTGAATTGAAAACATCTCAGACAAAGTAGAATGGAATCAGGACTGGTGAGAATTGGATAGCAACGTATTTCAATAAAAGGAGCTGCGTGTTCACTGTGAAAGCAGGAAAACACGAATAACGCGTCATTCTTCATCCACAAGTTTTATGTTGTAGATGGAAGAGAGTTTGAATCAATTCATTCTTTTAAGCAGGAGAGTAAGATTAAAATTTAAAATGGCGACCGTATAATGGCATCCACTGTCTTGTGCTCCTTGAAAGCTTGCTTATAGCTACAGATTCAGCATTTCTTGATTGATTCAACCACCCTTCAAGCTGACTCGGCTGTCCTACTGTTATTGTCCTTAGTAGTTGTACTAAGGCTTACGAGTACCTTAATTTAAAGTGTATATGCATGTGTTATTCACAAAACATGAGTTTACTCATTTAAAAAATGACATCATGTCTGTGTAGTTTTGCACTGCTGTCATTTTAAACGAGGCCAAATTATCTTCCAGTGGCAGGCTGTGGGTGTGCCAGGGCACCGATGCTCGCCTTTGTGATTGAACATAAACAAACGTTTGTCACTTTTCACTATTTGTCCAGCACATTTCTAGCTTGGGTATGACAGGAAATGCATTCCTGCCAAGGGAATGAGTAAGTTCATATTCAGGGTAAGACTAACCACTAACATAGGTGGGGATTTGAAAGGAAGGGAGTTTCTCCAGGCAAAAAAATATGGACTCCATGGAGAAAAAGTTAGCGAATGCATGAATTCGTTATATTTTTCAGGCATACGTTTTACATCTCAGTATGTGAAAATATCAACCCATTTGGGCAGCCTTTAAACTTACCCCACAAACTTTAGCATAGCGTTCAAAAACTCTTTTCTATTTTTGCCGTTTGATGGAAGGTTCACCAGGTGACATTAAGAAAAGAGGGGGCAGTTACATTTTGCATGGTTAAACACGAGGGCAAGTTAGGCTCACAGGAGTGAACACCAAATACAAAATGCCCAGTTAACACCAAGGAGGAATGAGGGTATAACAAATATAAGAAATATATAAACACAAAGTATTCCTCACAATGAAATAATGTACTAAAAAAAAAAACGAGTGAATGTAGAAACTAGAAGAGAGTAAGACGCGAGTATCCTTCGGTGGGGTATTGTGTGGAAGAGGGTGCTGTGTTGACCTATTGCTTGAGTTCCTGTTGATGTGGTGGGTACTATGCCCAGCTGTGAATGAGATATTCTCCATCTGCATTCCTATTGCTGATATTGGTAGGAGGAGTGAAATGAGCAGTCAGGGTTTTAACCTTTGAAAGAGTATGGTGGGTAAGAGAACCCATAAGAAAACCCCTATACTGGGGTATTACACAGCACTCCTTTGCTCCATGCCAGAACACTGACATTCTTAGTTTCTGCCTTCAACTCTTGGCTTTGATCACAGACTGGGATCAGAAAAAGGAGGCTTATAAAATAATAAGGTCCACGATTACTGGCTGGGTTTCGGTCTTCAGACCTAACCTGTGCCATGATTATGTACTCAGTGAGAGTATATTTGTCAAATGCAAGTTGTCTTGTTATGTAGTTAGAACATGGTTGCCATCCTGGAAAATAGCTTGATCTGAATGAAGACTTTGCCCTTCAACCGAAGAATTAATGGACGCTGTTCTGGCCTACCCTCATTTTAGATCTCCAACCTGCCTGGAATCTCCTGCACGAGCTGGTACACCCAAAGACAACCTAGCATGTGCCTTTACCTTTGCCTTATTTAATATAGGAGAAAAGAGCAATACAAGGAGGAAGTGGGAAGAAAGATTACCTATATAATGATACTGTGGACTTTTAAAGCTGCAGTAATTGTGTGTGGTGTTATCACTGCAAGAGATTACATATTGCACTGATTCGATCCCTGCATTGAGAAACCACTGACCAGGTAAAGTAAATTACACTTTTTAAGACGAAAGTAAATCACACAGTAGGTGAGTTTGCCATCCCTGGAAGCATACCACTGCTGTCTTTTTAGATCACTCCTGTAAGCAGCGTTAGCTGTCTGTTGTCAAAGACCTATAGGTATATTGCTCATTTGTCGCTCCCCAATGCCTACTGTCCCTCCACATCCTGCACCTCGTTTTTTGGCTATTTTTTACACCCTTTCTTTCCTGAATGCATAGTAACTACAAAGTGCTACTGGCCTGGCTCCTTTATTTGGTGCTCTAACACACTTTATTTACCTTTTTATCAATTTAATGTTCATTGCAATGGCCATGGTGGAATAATAAAAGAAAAATGCCAAAATGGATGTCCCTGTGGCACTATGCACGTGCACACTTTTGCACAGACAGTGGTCATCTCGGACCGGTTCCACTCATAAAGAAAAAATTAACCCCATTTCAAGATGGCGAGCATGGGCCATGGCCCACTGGGGGTCATTTTTGCATTTTAGGGTACTGTTCCACCATATCCTAAAAGTGAGGAATCTGTGCTTAGATGTATTCTGCAGAAACTGTATTTATCATAGAGAACTAAAAGGGGGTGGTGGATTCCTTTTTTAACAAAGTAGTTAATTAATAACCTTGAGGTCTTCCTGGGGGCAGGAGCAGCTTTACAGCTCTCAAAACAAGCCTCATTACTTAAGCCAGGAGTTCTGGGACGCAACTGGGCAAATGGCCCATAAATGGGACAGCTGTGAAAACTGCAGAGCATAATCAAGCTTCACCACTGAAAGGACCAACAACATGGTGTTTCTATAGGTGCGGTGGTGATAGTGGAAGAAAAGACTTTTCCCCTGTGGAGTGGACTTGGCCACTTGGGTTCTTGAGAGGTTGAGTATATGTCTTTGAGGAAGTTCATGTCATTGCTTCATGTGAGAAGGTTTTTCTGAATGAAGACAGAAAGATGTTGCTGACGAAGATAGCAGTATTATTGATATTCATTGTAGATTGTAATCTCTTTGTCAGAGTGCATAGGGAAATGGCAAGTGGTGCCTTGTGAGGGTTGCCATTTTGACTGCTAGTGGCAATAATGTTTTGTCTGATGTCGTTGATTTAGTTGATGTGTTGAGTGTGTGATGATGCTCTATTTGCCACTCTTATGAGCTGCCATAAGAGCTGAAACTCACAATCACAAGAGCGCAACCCAAACGTCCATGTTAACAGGGGTATACATTTTATAGCTTAAGACAAGTGTTCACATGAACCAATCTCTAAAAGACAATATGGTAATACGGGAAATCCTGGATTGTATTGCTCTAAGCAGGGAGGCCATTGACATTCTATTGTACCTTCAGCTTTATGCCAGTAATATTGAGTGAGAACATTATTTTAAGGTAAAGCTACTGGGTTACAAGACTATCAGAAAAATCGAAGTCTGCTGCAGCTCTGATAGTCTGATGACGGCAAGATTGTTTTGTTTTTTGCAGCATAACCTCCAAGAAATCTCAAATTCTCGATAAAAATCCTTAACGGATCCAGCTCAACATCCCAGATATTTGGACACTTGATGCCTTCCAACCCACAGCACTTCTAGAACAGAACTCCTGCACAACCCCAATCAGGAAGAGCAGAATAATATACAGAAGCCTGAAAAGAAGATTTCTTTCTTGCCTCAGGGCCAATGGCTGAGTCTGTGGAATGCCCAAGAATCAATTGTACTTATATTTATAGTTAAACATATAACAGAAGCTTAAAAAAGAAATTACAGATATTGTTTTGTGAAAAGTATTATACATTCTCACCTTAACATTCTCCTATTATGCTGCATCTTCTGGGGAGTAATTGAGGTGTGGTGTAGATGGTCTTGTGTGCTCTTGACTTGGTGAGGAAATAGATTGTAAATCTTTGCCATGTAACTCTGATGTGGCTAACACGTATGTCACAAGGCTCTAAGGAAGCAGGGTATGGTATGAGTATTTATATAGTGCTTACTGCCCCTTATGAGGCGCTAAAGTGCTTTGCAGATGGGTAACACGGTACTCCTTGGAACCCAGAGTTAGTGATGTAGTCACGCATAAGGATTGCCATTTATCATGCTGTTATCCGGCCATGTTATGCATTTTGCAACATGCTCATTTATTATGTAATTTCAGATATGGAGGTTAAAATTGTTTGGTGTTTTGTGTTATTTGAGAAATGTCACACCATTAGTACCTGTGACAATGTATTGTATTATACTGTATTGTATCATAGATTATTGGTATTTACATAGTGTTTTCTACTACGACAAGCTCTTTGTGGATGAGTATCGTTTAACTCTGCATTTATCAAGCAACTTCAGTTACAATATATCATGCTGTATAGCACAGAGTTTCTTAATAGCTTGACATGCAATTTGTCACGCAGTTTATTAAATAAAGCTTCAACAAAGTGTTATGCTGTTTACCATGCCCTATGTCCCTAAGAGGTTATGCCATCTGCCATGTAGGCAGTCATACAGATGAGTCACATGTGGTTGTGCAAGAGCATAGCTACCATCTGGAACAGGGGTACCAATGAAATACTAATTGATTTCATCACAGAAGCAGCAAAATCCTAGCCATTGGTGGTAGTGCTAACCAACTAGGAAGTACAATGTTGAGTCAATTCACGCGAGTCAGAATAGTAACACCTAGCGGAGTGTCAAGCAATACTGAAACACCACACAGCAAATAAAGGAGTACAGAATCCATAGCCCATTGAAGTGATCAGCTACCAGGAGGGGCTTCATCAAGTATGACAAATACACCATAGTAGATATCTGTGGTTTAACCCAGGAGGCATGAAATTATTTGATAGATGCAGTAGTTGCCTGGGTGAGACTAGAAGTGCCAGCAGGTGGAATGTGTTGAGGAAAATTAAGAGACAGTGAGGGAATTTGTGGTGAAAGGGCAGGACTCAAGGCAAAAGGGCATTTGAGACAATTGTCTTGATACCCAGCTTGTAAAGTGCATTCAATATTTGTCATTGAGAGTTGTCAGTGCCAGGCAGATTTCAAACATTGCTTGCTAGGGTCCAGCTAGAGGGAACACAGGAGGCATCTGTGGCAAGTACTGGTCGCAGACATCCTGGATAAATGTCATATACAGTATCCAGAAGCGATTGTGGAGCAGCACATGGCATGCACTGTTTAGAGGTAGCCATGTAAATGTCTAATGGAAACCACAAAAGAGGAACTACTAGTGAACAAACAAGAGTAACATAGGCATGTTAATTGTCAAAAAATTATGTACTTTACCAGTAACTTTTGGGGTAGCTCGGTGAGATATAAGAAATTTTCTTGTAGGCCGTAAAGATCATGGGTTTTATGCATACTTTCTGGGAGTGGTGAGACTTACCATTGCAAGAGAAGGGGTTCTGGTTCTAGGCCGTAACAGGACCAAACAGGGAAGTCACTTACTTCAGTGAGTATCCCGCTAGCTCAGATGCCCTTAATTGCAGGGCATCTGTGGAATAAGGAGCTTTGTGAAATAGGAAGTAAACGGCTACAACCTTGTCACATTACGTATTCAGATCTTTTAAATTAGCCAGTCACAAGCAAGTCAAGTAGCTGTTTCTGGAAAATGCAATGATGAGCAGACTTGAAAGATGTTTCTGCCGGAGAGACTGGCTTCATAGGTCTGAAAGTGCAAATCCCAGATCCTCCTACTTTTCTAAGTCTAAGAGCCATTGAAGGCATTCCCGAAAGATGTGGCAAAATCATAGATCAAGGGTGGTTACTGGATGTCTTCACCATTTGTAGAATTTCCAAAATGATCATTCAGTAGCTCTTCAATTAGTAATATCATATCACTATTGAGTGCTGTCTGAATGTCAAGAGGCATGAAGTGGTGGTCTAAATGACAACTGCTCCATTTACAAGCATCTCAACGTGAACTAGGAACAAGAAACTGTTACTGAATCAAGGTAAATGAAGCCGCAACTGATGGACTCTGAAGGGTGTCAGGTTGGAAATCTCAAGAGAGGAAGAGAACTGATGGAGTCTTCTTTCCCTTACCTGACAACTGTATATTTAATGCTTCACCTGAGCAACCTAAAAAGACCTTTTGTCTGAAAATGCCATGCTTAATTTGTCGTTTAACACAAACTTTGCGTGTTGATGAAAAACGATGACGGTCATATGATGAAAAGCCTACTACCCATCACCAAAATTCAAGTTGCTATCCAACACCTAGAGTTGCACTGTCTCAGATTTTATTTCGAATTATTGAACCAGATATTACTTCAAAGTGCACTATTGTATACTTTTATTACAGAGGCCACAGCATCTTATGCTGCGGTTACAACAGAAAAAAGTTTTAAAACTGATAACATTACCAATCAATGGATCTACAATAAAGGAAGGTGTGAGAATTAGATAGAATCACAATACAAACAGAAAGAAACATGTTCAAAATACACATGCAGTAATGCAGACATGTCAGATGCACATACCTTATTGTTTTCTACAGCACTGTTCATGATTTTTCTCCAGGTCCTCTCCATAGTCTGATAGCGTTTGCTCTCTACAGGTAGCTGTCTATTGATGTCTTCGGAACTGAAAATGGGCTCCAAGTAGAGCCAGGATCTCTGGCATGTCAGCCACTCCTCGAGAACGTCCTAAGCACGGAAAGAGTAAGAAGAAAAGCCTGAAAATAGTCCATTTCTGGTTGAGGAGTAAAAACGGTGCACAGTAAATTGTACATGCCTTTTGCAGGGGATAAGCATAGTCAGAGATACCCTAAAGGTGCTCACCAGAACATGCAAAGAAGCCTGATAAGGTCAACAACCAGTCTAGACAAATTTTTGTGGGTGTCATTTCTCATTTCTTTACCTGTGTCATTCGGAGCTTGCCCTCCCAGGTACTGATCCGTGCTTCAAAAGGTTTCTTAAATGGGGAAAAGGACATACTCTGGGTCATCACAATATGGTCATCTAGTAACTGTGAAGCTTCATCTGGGCTCTTCAAGATGAAGGTTCCTGTCTCTTTGTATGGCATCACATTGAAAAGGATCGACTCCCACTCCTTCTCCATCTTATCTAAAGCCTGTGAAACAAACGAATAATAATTCCAGTACACAGGAGTCAACCAGTTCACAAATGATCAAGCACTGATGAAACTCACTAGACAGAATTATACATCAAGGCTACAGCTCTTTTGTCCCAGCTAATGCATGTATCCCAAGAGTAGTATCTGCTGGTTAAAGACACATGAAAGGGTAGGACTTGATATTTTGACACTTAGAGGAATTATTGCCGTGTTTAAAGAAATTAAATCAATATAACTGAGCTCTGGAATGGGCAGGAGGACTACAATGAAACGGATACTTCTGTTTAACTGTAGTCTTGTATAATGTTCAATAGTATGAGAACCAATATAATGATCGAGGTGATGCATGGTTCTGGCATCTTTTTAAAACCCAAATAAAAAAGAGATATGTTTGATGACCTTTCAAATGCTAACGAAGGGCATGACATTGGAAGTGGCGGTAACTTTGTATGTATACAGAGCTCATAAATAAAATACAAAAAAGTATGTACTTCTCCTTCACACAATTCTAAAGGGTGGGTCATTTTAAATGTCTCCCATATTTCTACCCTTTGTGATAAGTGAAGCTAAATAACAAATAAGACATATGAGAAACTAATCTGAAAGATTGCTTTTCCATTCCAAGCTTCAGACATGGCATTAGAAACCTAATGCTAGGGACTGTTTCAGAATTTCTCAATTATTGTGATTGGTATTGAAAAGTAACCTTTTGCATTGGGTACTCTAAGCTCTGCAAAAGCAATGTCCTGCTTTTGGAATTCTCAAATCCCTGGCCTTACTGTTGAATAGCTGCAGGACTGAATGTGCAGATAGATAGGCAGGAATGAGGATTAGCTCTGCCTACATCTATTCAGCAGTAAGTACAGTTCTAGAAAGGGACATTGTTGCTTGCAGCTCTTTGGTGCGGCCGTGAGAGGAAATCACATTCACTACAAGCAGCAAATGGGAGTCATCAGAACAGCATATATCTACAAAGTTGCAGAAACCCTTGACTGTTGCAGTGACCTACTAACCATGTTTGGAAGATTACTGCAAAGTTTGGTAGGTGACCCTCTTTGAGGCTGTCTTTTTAGGCAGAATAATACAATAAACACCACTAAAATTGTATTCCATATCACCACTTTTTCTTCAATAGTCGAGAGACTGCATTTTCCAGCTAACAATTAAGCCTGAGTGGTGAACACCGTTCGTGGAGTTTGTGGAGTTTTCCCGCACTCTGCGCTCCGCGGAGCTCGCAGGGTTCTGAAAAATTCTACTCCACATAGCGGAGTTTTCCCTCACTCGTTAACCCTAAGTTGGCAAACGCTAGTGAGGAAAGTCCAACGCTAGACTACTTCCCAGTGAGATTTCTGAACGCGGGCAGTTGCGGATAGTCACTACCACTCACGTTGAGAAACCCTCCACTCTCATAGAGGAAGCTGCTGTTTGAGTTGAACTTCTACTCAAGCGGCAGAAAGAAGCAGCGCTTCTACAGCTGTTGCCAGTAGTGTGAGATGCTAGTCACGCTGATTTTACAGTGTAGGACAAACACCTGGCACTAAAACTCAGTCCAAATGGCGTGAGGTAACCCACTCCATATTTCGCGGAACTCCACGTAGCTTGGCAGAGTTTTTTTGTCACTCCGCCCAGGCTTACTAACAATCTAGTTTTCCAAAGATCACTACTGACATATTGAACTAAAAGTGCAGTGTGCTGAACTAAGACTGAGACATTTGTTGGAGAATTCTTACCACACCAGTCTGCAACACCTTTTGTGGTCTTCAGCCAGTCATAATTATATATTCTACTAACCTATATACCCATTTCTTAAGCTCTGCCTGACCAAGATCAGATTATCTCAAATCTTGCGTTTAACAAGTGGCATTTCTTAATATATGTTTTCCACTTATCCTGTTGGTGACTACTGACTTTAATGACTTTTAGCACTGCTCAATCTATGCTACCGAAAATAAGGCCTCTACTCATCCAAGGCATTTTCACTTAAAATAAATCACTTTAAAAAAGTTACTTGTACCTGGTGAAAAGCAATCTGATCCTAACTTTGTGTTTGGGACCTAACTGAAGAAAATTGTAAAATCTCACTTATACCTCATCAGTAGATGGGGACTAAAAACTCCACAAGAAGATTCCTATTTGTGCTAAAAAAAAGTTATTGGTGCCATAACATGTTTTTATGTGCACTGCAGATTTCTCTCTTATTTTCTAGAATCTATAATTTTGTGTTCCAATATTATTTTGTCACTTCAAATATAGTACCCACGTCTCACAATAAAACATATATCAAAAATAGCTCCTCTTTATTATTTACCTGATATTTTTGTTCCAAAATCTGTGTAGCATAATCCATTGTTTCACGTCCTAAACCAAACATGATCCTCTGTAAGTTTCTCCCATAATACTCTGACATTTTTTAATACTCTGCAACGTGGCATTTTTAAGACTGAAATCCAGTTTTAATTATTCTGAAATGGACCTCCAGTTCAAAAAATAGTAAAGCCTGTCCTGCTGTACTGTGCAAGCACAATCCACCAATCTAAGCATTTTAAAATCCGTCTGGAAAACAGTACAAAGCTATTTGTGTGTAACGATAGTTCTAGACCATAGATATATGTTATTGTTTCACATTCAAATAACATTCTTTATCGCCAGGATGTCGACATATTTGGGTTGTCTCTCATTTCAGTCAATGAGGTGGTGGGCTGAAATTTCCGACCTCAATTGCCTTGGCATATTCTAGCGACAAACAAAAACTCACCTCACCAGAGAAGTGGCCAGGGCATATGTGAATGTATTAAAGAAAGAACATTGGAGTACTGTGATTACAGATATGTAACTTCCCCAGCTTTGAATTTTTATAGATCCTCATGCTCTGAATAGAGTACAGAACTGTGTTTAATTGGGCTCAATGGAAATAAAGGTTCTTCAGTAATGTTTGTCTCACTTGCATCACAGTTCTAGTATTTATGTTGATGCAGTCATGCTTTGCAAATGTGTGTAACACCCTCTCCCCATCTCCAATTCATCCTACTTTCACACATTTAAAGTTCAGGGAGCTACTCAAAACCAGGATATTTTTAAAGCAGAAGCACCAATAAAACCTTGGGGTTTGGAAAAGCTTTTTAGAAATGCTTAACTTTACTTCTCTTCCAAGATGATGTACCCACACGTAAAGCTGCTATTGTCACATACTCACTGACTGAGTGATGTATTACTTATCTGAGCACTACTGGTATATTCTAATTCAAGAACCAATCCATCTAATAATTCCCTGGTTCAACAAAGTCTATATTATATTACAAGATCTGCAGGCTACAGAGAATGGTTTCAGGATTCTGCATTATCTGACTTATGTGTCACCATGGGTAGCCCTCGTACCCTGTCTCCATGCACCATATTTATATGTTGCCTCTAGTTGCTGTTGAAATATTGAAAGTTATTCCTGTAACCGTGCACTTGAAAAACTTCCTTGGGTATTAATTTTCTCAGAACACTATTTATCTCTTACTGGGAAGCTGACTGGTACTCCAAAAATATACTGTACAAGTCATGGCCTTGCAATGAGGACTCAGGAAGGCTGGGTGCATGCCACGTCATCAGACTACTTAAACAAGTATTGGAAAATGCATTAGGTTTTACCTATAAGATTAATATTAAGCTGTTTTTGGTTCTAAGTTGACGATTCAGCAATAATCGATGTTTAGTGATGTGCCTTGAGCTTTTGGTCCCATTGCCACTACACTTGCTGCACTATTGAAATCATGGCCCTAGTGACTGCTGGATAACTGCACTTATTACTGCCTGTTTAGTAGAAACATTTAGCAATATTTGGTGTTTAGTGGAGTTATGACAACGTTTGGCCCAGTGCCACTGCACCTGTTGCATCATTCAAATCATGAAACCTGTTGTTTACATGGTAACTGCACTTGTGTCTGCCAGTTTAGGAGTACAATATAGCAATATTAGGTGTTTAGTGGGGTGGCTATATGCTTTTGGTTCTGGTGTCACTGCACCTGCCGCACCATTGAAATTATGACCCTATAGATAACTTCTCTTGTGACTATCTTGTTTAGTAGTAAGGTATAATCTGTGTTTTCTGGGGTCCCTAGAGCTTTTGGCCCCAGAGCCACAGCACCTGGTGCACCATTAAAATTACGTCTGTTTTTAAAGGTAAGGTAAAGGCAATTGTGATTGCTTCTTTAGTAGTAAAACTAGCGGCCCATCCCGACGTTGTCCGGGTATGACAAAAATGTCTGCAATGGTTAGAATAGTTATGTATATTTTATTTCAAAACCTCATGGTATACCACATTCGTTAAGACTGTAGGGTAAGTAGGTCCTAAAGCATGTAGTTGTTCTCAAGAATAACACGCTATTTGTCGCAATTTTAGAAATTGTTTGTTACCTTTGTTTTTGATCTGTGCAGACACGCTACTGCTGGGTGATCCTTGCAGCTGAACTTCTGGCAGTTAGTGGCTCATCTGGGAACATTTTCCCTTTTGTGCTCCTGCGCACCTCACAGTCCCGTGACTCAGTCGTCCTTGCTTCCCCTTTTGCCCCAGCGTTATGTGCCTCTGCATCCGCTGATTATGGCGCCAACGTTCAGCGTGTGTGCCTGCTGTCAAGTCCCTTGGCCTCACAGTGTACAAATGCGGCACCTCGATGCTGTGCGTGTTCCAAATGTCTCCGTTCAATGTGATAATGCGCCCCAGCGATGCTCATGTGCCTCTGTATCCACTGATTAAGGCGCTGACGTTCAGCGCGTGTTCGTCCTCCGATGGCGTACTCAGACGCCACACATTTTCTACATGATAGAACGCTATTCTCACGCTTCAAACGTCATACAATGCTGAACGCACACGCCCACCTCAGAGGTGGTGCTACATCCAACAGACTACTTTGTCCCACAACGTGCTTTGTCCCTTCCAAACTATTTAGAACAAGCACTGGCGTTGCCAATAGGTCTCGCAGTAGGAAAGTTATAGCTATTGGTTTTGTAAATGACAAAGCCCTTTATGTTTTTAAAATGAAAACAAAAATAAAAGGCATTGTTATTTGCAATTGTAATAGCTACAACTTTCCTACTGCGAGACCTATTGGCAACGCTAAAATAATGTAAAAAATGTGAATGAAACATAAATAAAGCAAGGCGTGTTGGGGGTTGATTAATGTTTTGGAGCAAAAGACCAGTAGGAAGGCCCTGTCGGGAATGCGCAGCTGTCGGGTATTCACAAAAATAAATAAATAAAAAATAACAGTGGGAGGAGTGAAGAAAGTAATGCCCTGCCATGGAGTGCTGAAACCTAAATTAAACCAGTGCTTACTGCATTAACCGGCAAATCCTAGTGGGACCAGCGCCACTTTTCTTTCAGCAGGATAGGAAGGTATGCCTATAATATCCACCAGCCGGGCAACTAGGTGAATAGACCAAGCCGCGTTCTCATAAGGGATACGTGGGGACAGCTTGCTAGGTGAAGTTGGTGGCTCAGGCCCGACCCAAAATGACAAAAAAATGGAGATATGAAGAAAATTGCCTTGGCTTCACGACTCCCCACGTGTAAAACCATTTACGAGCATGGAGAGACCCTATTTCAGCCTGACCATGGTGATTCTCTGACGAGGCCAGAGGAGTTCAACACTTGCAACGCTATAGTCACAGAGGCGACAGATGGTTAATAGGAAAAGGGCTTGGATCAGGCAGAGAGGAATGCCCGCAATCAGGTTAATGTTAGATGGCGGCCTGGGGGCAGGGGCGCCGTTTCCTGTGATAGTAATCGCTGCGGTATCCGCTTACTGCATAATAAATCTACCTGACTAATGAACTCCGCCCGAGCGCGGCTGGGTGCAAGGAGGAGCGAGGCGGCAGCAAACATGGCGTGAGTGAGCACGAGCTGCGAGGGGCTCTTCAGTGCACGAGCTCCGATGAGGGGAAGACGGACAAAGAGTGGGGAAATAAGTAACAGCACACAGGGTCTGTCTGAGTGTCGCAGGAAGCGAGAGATGAAAGGGACATAGGAATCAGACAACGCAAGGTTATTGCCCGGAGGTTATTCAATAGGTTATTTGCAGGCTGATCCGGGAGTGGTTTAATCCAATCTCCGGGACATAAGAGTGTCCTCGGGAGAGACATATCTTCATGTATAGAACTCCCCGAGATTAGGGGACGGCATGACTGAGTTGCGGGCAGCAACTTTAAAAACCCGAAAGCAATATCAGGCATTTCGTGTAAAAAGGGTAATACTATTTTTCAAGCGTGTTATATATCTTTGCAAAGAAGGATTTCGCTCTAAAAGAGAGGGGGTTGGGGAGCACAAACGTTGCTAACAAGCATTCACGTACTATTCATTGCGTGATTGCCGTGCTCGTGAGATAAGATTTTAACCCGAAAGCAATATCAGGCATTTCGTGTAAAAAGGGTAATGCAAAATACCAAAGATTGCGGCGGCATAAACAAACAAGGCGGGCAGGGGAGGGGGCGGAGATTTTAACCCGAAAGCAATATCAGGCATTTCGTGTAAAAAGGGTAATGCAAAATACCAAAGATTGCGGCGGCATAAACAAACAAGGCGGGCAGGGGAGGGGGCGGAGCGGGGAGAGCGGCATGTGGGTGTTAAGAAGCCGGGCCTTTGAAGTGAAGCTAAGCTTCACTTCAAAAGGTGTCGGAGGAATGCGGGAGAGAGGAACAGATGGCGATTGCGGCTGTGCACGCGCTTTTAAGCTCAATGCACATGCGCATTGAGCTTAAAAGTCACGGGCACTGCAAGGAATCGCCACGATTCCTTGCCTCTTAGTTAAAAGTTGTTTAAGCCGCAATAGGCTCGCAAGCTCGATGCGCATGCGCATCGACAGGCGAGACCTAAAAAACAAGGGAACCCAGGGCGCAATAAGCTAAGGACCTTGGGTAGATACTTAATTTTTAAAGACAATGGTCCTTAGACAGTGGGGGGATTTTCAGAAAAATAAATATAGACCAAATGGAACTATATTATTTACAAGAGTTGCCCAGCCAGACAATTTATTATTCTGGTAGAAACAATCATGAAACAATAAAACACGAAGTGTGATAGAAGCAGGACACCAGCCGATGTCTGACTGCCACACTGGGGAACCACAAACAAGGGAGAAACAGTTGAACAGGCAACAAAAATGGTCATCTGAATATTGCAAATCATACAACAGACAATCCAAAGTAATACACATATGCATATGAAATTAGTGTTAGTTATGCATTTAGTGCAGTTCAGGTCGACGACGTTTCGAACCATAAACAATATAGGTTCATCCTCAGGACAAGAAATAATTGCCTAAAGAATTATGCAATCAAGGTTTTTTCATGGTTGAAAATGGTCCAGTTCTGCATGCCGCAGATCAGAGAGGAAATTGCCTTCGTTTCGATATCGGGGGATTACTTAAGCAGGTCCGCGATGGGGTTCCTTGCTGGCGTGAAAAATAAACACATTTATTTTATTACGTTTATTTTTCACGCCAGCAAGGAACCCCATCGCATATGCATATGTGTATTACTTTGGATTGTCTGTTGTATGATTTGCAATATTCAGATGACCATTTTTGTTGCCTGTTCAACAGTTTCTCCCTTGTTTGTGGTTCCCCAGTGTGGCAGTCAGACATCGGCTGGTGTCCTGCTTCTATCACACTTCGTGTTTTATTGTTTCATGATTGTTTCTACCAGAATAATAAGTTGTCCGGCTGGGCAACTCTTGTAAATAATATAGTTCCATTTGGTCTATATTTATTGTCCCTTCCAAACTACATTTTGCGCTGGTGTATAGCCTATGTCCATCTGCTTTGCCTCACCTTTCCAATACTGTATGTGGTGTTCCAATTGGCGCAGTGGTTCCGGAGCTTACCCGCTTCAAAGGTTTGGTCTCTCTCTTTATATTATTAGTATGGATATAGCAATATTAGGTGTTTACAGGAGTTCTGATAACTTTTGGGCCCGGTGCCACTGCACCTGTTGCACCTTTCAAATCATAACCCTAGGGCCTGAAAGATAACTGCACTCATGCCTGCCTGTTTAGTTGTACAATATAGCAATAATATGTGTTTAGTGGGGTGCTTTGAGCTGTTAGTCTCGGTGCCACTGCACCTGCTGCACTATTAAAAACACAACAATAGTGCTTGCTAGATAAATGTATTTATGACTGCCTGTTTAGTGGTAAAATATAGCAATATTAGGTGTTTAGAGGAGTTCTGACAACTTTTGGGCCTGGTGCCACTGCACCTGCTGCTCCATTCATATATCGACCCTTGAGCCTAAAAGATAACTATTTGTGACTGCCTGGTTCGCTGTAAACTATAGCAATAAACTGTGTTTAGTGGGGTGCCTAAAGCTTTTGGTCCCAGTGCCACTGCACTTGCTGCACTATTGAAATCATAGCCCTAGTGTCTGATAAATAACTGCACTTATGACTGCCTGTTAAGTAGTAAAATATAGCAATATTTGGTGTTTAGTAGAGTTACGACAACTTTTGGCCCCGATGCCACTGCACCTGTAGCACCATATAAATCAAGCAAATTAACTGCAATTCTGACTGCCTGCATATTAGTCAAATCGATCTAATAATGCCGACAAAGAGCAAAGAAAGGTACTGATGCATGCATAGAAAATGACACAAACATTTTAAGGTTAAAGCATCTGCTTTACACAATAAAGTAATACAAAAGTAAGCATTTCCAAATACTGTTAGAAGCTGTCTGCCTTTTCCGTGGGAAGATATCTCATCTTATAGTTTAACAGTCCCTGAAGTATGGACAGTGAATGATGCTTAAAAAGTGTGAACAGCTTTAGTAGAAGATAAGTATCGTAAATGCATTCAGCCAGGGGGAAGATAAGTATCTGTAAACAGTACATGATGTACAGCCTTAATGTAAGAAAAAAGTTCCACCCCCTAAAGCTGATTGGGATGAGTACTTTGGCCCTGGGAACTGATAAGAGAAGTCCCTTTTAGGATTTATTAAAAACAATAGATTTCACAAGCACAGCCCAAGCGCTGTGCAGGCAAAACCTAAATAGATCAATTCCCATACAATAAATTCAAATAGAGCTCATTTACAGAGTCAGAAGTTATCCTGAAAATCGGCCATGTTAGGATCTGAGATGCACATGGTCAACGAGACCAATGTACGCTATTGATTATACAGGTAGATAGTTTCTGTAACTTACAACAATTATGTTCAGGATAAAGACCCTCATCCACCCTTAGGTGGCATGCGTCCTCATTGGATCCCTCCTCACACCAGGAATCCAAGCTGGAAGTGTGGCTCAATGGTTAGAGCGGCAGACCCTGATGCAGAGGTCTGGCCCGGGACCAGGGTTCAATTCCCGCCTCGGCGGGTCTTGGGCTCAATTTCCTCGGACCTGATAATTCTCGCCTCGGTGCCTATTCTAATCATGGGTCCCACTCTGCAACTCTGGGCAATAGCTTGCTTAATCTCCACAACGGCACCAACAGTGCTGGGATGCCTGGCTTCACCTTGGGGGTGCCCAGGAGTGGACATTTCACAGGGAAAAGCCAGGAAGGGTTCCACAGCGGTATGCGTTACAGCGCCAGGACACCCAAGGGTATTAGTGCGCTTTACAAGTACAAATTACATTTACAACGCCCTTCTCAAAGAAAAAAGGAGAAGGGAGGAGCCCTTTGGGTATTTTTTGTAGAGGTGAGGTCCCTTTGAGACTAAGGTGTGGGTAAGGTGTGCTGAGTGCAAGGTGACTGTGAAGATAAAGTTAAAACTATCTCATGGTGGACTATTAAGTACTTATATTAGGTGTGCCCAAAAGGCAGACTGAAATTCAGAGGGAAGGGAATACCAACAATCCCATAAGAAAAAAAGAGGGTCACCATGTTGCTGCCCATCTCATGACCCAATCAGGAGGTTCTGCACTTTCAACAGGAGCAATCTATAGGTAGTCACTATGCTAATGTGAACAGAAAAAGATATATTCTATACTTAATTTCTAATGTCTGTACTTGATTTCTGATGTCACAGACAATGTCCCATGTGTGTATGGTGTAGGTCCACAGCCTTTATCACCTGTGAAGGAGTTGTAGATCAGAGACAGAAAATGTTAACTCACAATTATAAGTAGCGTGCCTTCAAACATAATTGATTCACAGGCAGTGTTTACGTGCTCATTATGCAACAAATGTGTGTAATGGTCTTGCGTGATGTGACCCACCAATCCCTATCGGTGAAAATAGTGTATCAGCAATACAATGATTATGCTCATCCGCAATATACCAAGTGTTAAGCCTCAACCCCAGCCTTTGCTGACAGACACACACAGGGCTAAAGAGTTCCTGAAGAGATGCACAAAGTTAAAAAAATGAGACACATATAATAATTATTAGTCTGGACATATTGTAAAATAACACAAAAGAAGTAATATAAGGGACGGAAATTCAGAAAACCGCCTCTAAATGAAACAGAAGCAGAAAATCCATTTATTAGGTTGACGTGTGCATTGTGGGATAGCCATACAAGAATGTCATAGTTTGGAACAAGGAAATGTTCTTAAAATAGTTCTAATATGGGACAAGACCTTATTAGATCTCGAAAGAGTGAGAAATGTTTATCTGTCAGTCTTCGGTTCTGCTACATGCAGTTGACAGGCAAAGAGACTGCAAGGCTCACAGCTGAGCGTCTTTTAATCAGAGGGTCGTCGACACTCGCGCACCCGAATGACGAATGCGTGGAGCTACTGGGAGACGTAATTTTCTTAGTCATGTGGAGTCTGTGAAGCTGTCCAATAAAGAAGGTTATATTCAGGGTCATTGGGAATTGTAGATCCCAAACGTGGGACAAATGTTGAAACCTCAAGGATTTTTTGAAAAAACATACAATGTGGATTTGTCCACAAGTTGCGTTGTGATTATTTCGAGTACATGGAAATTCAGAACTTCCTCATGCCCAAGAAAAATTCTATAGTGTCTAAAACGTGATATATTAAAAAAAAAAAAAAGGTGGAGGCCAAAAAACAGAGGTGGAGTAACGGGTTTGATCAGTATTTTCATAATGAAAAATCAATTGTGTATCAGAAGTCAGGCATCTACGGTGATGTTTGTATATGTAGTAAGACAATTGAGCTTCATCACTACATGTTCAATTGAGTTGTCAAAAAAGATGGTCAAGTGACACAATTCTAGAAGGATGCTTATGATCATGATAAACTCATCCATGGGAGGTCGTCATTGAGTCCAAGAATAAGGTTGGGCAATCTGAAGGCCCATCTCCACTCCCTTTGGAAGAGAAAATGCATAAGGGGGATACACTTCTAAAATAACCCCTGCTCCCCCCCCCTTGGTAGCTTGGCACGAGCAGTCAGGCTTATCCCAGAGGCAGTGTGTAAAGCATTTGCATATAACCAACAGTAATACAGTGAAAACACTACAAAAGTACACCACACCAGTTTTAGAAAAGTATCCAATGTTTTATCTGTGCATAACAAGACCAAAAGGGATAAAGATCCACCATACAGCTCTTAGAAATATTAATAAGCAAAAAAAGACTTCAAAAACAGTTCCTTGAAGATAATAGCTTCGCCCAAGGCTATCACGGTGTAATGAACAACAAATCCAGACATCGCGGGCCAGCTACGGTACATTTAGAAATGCAGGGCATTGGAACCTCGCGGTGAGCTCCGGAGAGCGAGCCTCGGTAGGCAATGGTTTCAGAGGTCAGTGCAGGAGTCGTTGGGCCATTAAAGTCACACGTGTTGCAGAATGAACTCCGTGCAGTTGAAGTCAGGAGTGCTGGTGTAGGTGGGTGTCGGGGCTCTGGTGCAAAGTGCAGCAGTGCGGTACCATAAGGTCGTGGTGCAGGCAGCGGCTCGGTGATGGTCGTCTAGTGGCATTGGTGAGACCAGGGCTGAGGTGCAAAGTGAAGCGCTGTTGTTGGCGGATGAACCAGAGTTGATGCCGCTGGCGTCGGTAGGCTAAGGCTTGAGTGTAGGACGAGGCGGTGCATCGTGTAACTTACGAGGGGTGCCCTCAAACCACTGTGCAAGCATCGGCATTAATGTGGGCGTGAAGCGTCGTCGTCGGGATACCAGGGCGGCACAGTGAAGTGAGGCAGTGCCAAGCGCGGTACCCACAGTTTGCGCTGCATGCAATGGCTCACTGGCAGCGGTGGGCGGCATTGATGGTGAGACTAGGGGTGCAGTGCAAAGTGCCCTCTGTAGTGCCTCAGGACACGGAGCCAGCAGTGGCATCAGGTTGCCTTTTCTTCTGTTGCAGCACAAAACACACAGTTTCCAGTGCTTGTACCAGATGAACTTGAAGTCTTTTCTGTTCTTGAGACTTCTTGAACGGGGGGCAAGCTCTACCTCAAGCCCTTGGAGAAACTCAAAAAAAGAAGTTGCAGAAAGTTCAGTCATGTCCATTCTCTACCGAAGACAGAAGCAGCCACTGCAGGCCAACACAGCAAAGCAACCAGCAAAGTGGTAGTTACTCCTCACAGCTTCTCCAGCTCTTCTTCCTGGCAGGTTCCTTGATCCAAAAGAGTCCTAAATATCTGGGGTTATGGCCCCAATATTTATACTAAATTTCCTCTTTGTCCTTTTTGTGGCAAGGGTCTCTGAGCCCAGTACAAAACAATTCTGCCCTCTCTGGCCCAGCTTCACTATAGGAGGTGGAGACAGCATTGTGCAGAGGAGACACTGCCTATCCAGGTGCAAGCCAAAATTCCTCCCACCTCTCTAAGTGCACATCAGACCTATTCAGCCCGAGTATGAGTTACCCATGAAAGGCAGGACACACCTCAAACCCCATAGTGACTGTCTACAGTGAATACACCTCCTCAGCCCCTGTCACTCACAAACTAGACAGTCAATACAAAAACCAGCACACAGAATGGTTAAGCAAGAAAATGTCTGCAACTGCAGACTGTAAACTGCAACTCATCCTGTCGGGTGTCACAATTTCAGAAGAAATTGTGAGAAATGCTTATTATTAAGCATGGAAATGAAGGGCCAATGATGATCCCTATCATGCAGTGCGCAAGAGCTACTATTAGTGATTCCTTACTTGCCTTCGCAAATGGAACTTCTTAATGTCCACAAATCATAACAATGAAGATTGATTCATCAAAAACATGTATTATTCTGGCTGTCCAAAACACACAGATTACATATAATGCAATCAATTAAACTAACATAACGTGGAAAATCAAAACATTTTTTACAGTGTTTGTAGGAGGCTGGCTTAGTATATGGTGCTCACTTATGTAAGTGTAGCCCACTGCACTAATCCAGACCTTCAGGCTTAGTCCAGAAGGAGTGTAAAGCAGCATGTTTTACCAGTAATTAATCTTATGGTGTAGGTTAAGTGAAAAAGAACCACACAGTGTAGTTATAAAAATATGTATTTATTATAAACACACGCTAACGCAATGCAATTTCTCCTACCCGGAGATATAACCACATTGCACACAATAATTTAATAATAGATCATATAAGTAGCACAAATAAACACTGGTCTCCAGGGGGATACCAAACCATATACTAAAATAGTGGAAGGCAAACCACAAACTAAGTGAAGAATGGATCCAGAAGACGTAGAAGAGTGAGGGACCCAAGAAACCACCCTAGGTAAGTATCTAGGAACCCCACGGAGGTCATGTGCAGAGTGGGAACATGACCGCGTGCTCAATACATGTCAATGGGTAATACGCGGTGCAGTTTTAAAGAAAGATGATCCTTCCCAGCGGACCCTGAAGACACCCCGTGGAAGATGGAAGGTTAGAGGGTCACCCCAACCTGTGGATACCTCAGGCACCAGGATACCTACACCAGGGAAGCCGGGTGCATAGGTGCAAAGTGAGGTCAGAAATTGATGTAGACCACAATGGAAGTCTTTAGAAAAGATACTGCTGGCAAAGAAGACAAAAGAGTCTGGTGACACCCAAAGGTGGAGTCAAGTTGAGAGGTACCTGCAAGCTGAGGGGACAGAGTTTATGCCTCTCAGAAGTGACCAAGAGGTGCGGAAGACGAATGTCCACCGATGTCGGGGATGCAGAAGAGTTGACGGTGCCCTTGAAGTTGCAGCTGTGCGGACCAGGCGACGCTGTGGAAGACAAATAGCCATTCACAAGCTGTCCCACATCGGATGTCAAAAGCCAGGGGTTCAGTTTCTGGCAGGGGCAACAACAAGCCTTGGGAACGGCAAGCAACGTAGTTGTCAAAAAAAGATGCAGTGTCGGGACCAGCAAGCTCTAAGTGACTCATCACAAGCAGGTAAGTCAGAGCAGGCCCGAGCAAGCAGAGGAGTCCACTAAAGCCAGAGAAGACCCTCAAGAGGACCCACAGGTCAAAGGCACAGGAGTCACATTAAGTCCTCGAGCAGCTCACCAAAAGATGAAGACCCACGGTGCAAGGGATGCGGTGCAGGCGAAGATCTTGGCTGCAGGAGATGCTTGAGGCTGGAGCTTCTTGGATCCCAATGATCTCTGGAGGAGAAAGTCAACAAGCCTTGGCAACGGCAAGTCGACGCAGTGCACAGGGGTACTGCCCCAGCGGTTCCGACGAGGGATATTAGCCTCAACCGTGCTGTGAAGACAGTGCAGGCTTTCAGGGAGTTGCAGAACCGCCACTTGTGTTGATGAGCTTTTTGGAGTCTGTGGGAGCCCAGGATCAGCAGAGCGGTCAGCTGCATTGCGGTGCCTGCAGAAGCAGGGGAGTGACTCCTTCACTCCAAGTGAAACTCCTTCGGTGTCCTGGATGTCCACAGACCTAATGAAGAACCTGTATGGAGCAAGGGCACAGATGTTGCAGAACACTGGCAGGACAACGAGACTAGGAGCAGCAGGAGTCTTCCCAGTTGCAGTTTCGGTTGCCAACGCGAAGTTCAGCGAAGTCCAAAGTGCCCAGACGGTTGAAGATGAAGTGGTTTCGAATCTGAATCTTGTCCCACAATGAATCTAGGGGCCCACCCACATGTAAGCCCTTAAGTACCCTGAGGAAAGGGTTAGGACGGTTCAGGGGTCCCTCCCAGAGGAAGGGCTGTACTGTTGGGAGGAAAATCCCATGTCCTTTCTCCAGTTTTACGCCAGAGCTGGTTCCACCTGGAGTATGCAAGGAGGGCACCAAATGTGCCCTTCCAAGCAGTCTAGTGGCGCTGGCAAGCGCCCCCACCCTGTCTCATTACATTAAGTCCTCTCTGGGAGGTGGTCACACCTTCCTGTGACAGGAAACCGATTGTCCTGCCTTCCCCTTCTAGAGCTTGGCTCAGCAGCAAGATGGCAGAATCGTGTCTCTGGGTTGCAGCAGCCATAGTTTGCTGCCCGCTCATGCAGGGGCACCCTCACACTTAGGACCGAGCACCCTGCCTTCAGGATTGAAAGGCCTGCCTTAAGGGTTACTTATAGGGTTTAAGAGCAGTGACCTAAAATATAAGGGAAATTATATTTGTCGGAAATGGTGCAAGCACCAGTTTACACAGGCTTCAATGGCAGGCCTGCTATCAGAATTTGAGTGGTCTCTCATGGGTGGCATAATACATGCTTCAGCCCAGTGGAGACCCCTGGTGTACCCATGCCCTGGGTACCTTGGTACCATATACCAGGGACTTACAAGGGTACACCAGTAGCCAATCTGGAGTGTACCTAAGTACTCACCAGTTCCAATTTAGGGAGTACACACAGAGACTGGGGTCCTGATTAGCAGGATCCCAATCATACTTGTCAGAAAAATATAACGAAACCAGCAAAAAGTGGGGGTGACCATGAAAGCAGATCCTACTTTCCTACAGATTTCATGTAGCAAGTGGTTCTAATGAAAGGACGGATTAGCTGAGCTGTATTCCTGGACTGAGGCGATGTGTTAAGGGGTACATATTCTATAGTATTTTAAAATAAGGAGTAGCTAGTGAGACAACTAGTGTGGTAGAGAGTTATGTTTCAGTGGGGAAGAGGCATAACATTCAGCATGATTGCTATGGATGTAAGAAATGTGTTTAAATCATGCAAAACCTTTTTCCTCCTCATGCCTAGCCTTGTTTGTAGTCATGCTTGTAATCATACTTGCAACTGAGGAATTCAATTGTGAGTTCAGTATGAGTTTGAGTGAAATTCTTGACTAGAGGATGTTTGGGATTGTGGGTGGTTGATACTGGTGGTAAGATTCACGATATTCAAAGGTGGCCGATATAAAAGGTGGTGAACAGCAATGCAAACTGTTAACGACAAGGCCCATTTGCCTCCCCCTCCTAAATTTCAGGTAAAAAATACTTCTGACACTGAGATTTCCAGTGATGATAATGCCAAAGAACTGGCAATTGAACTTACCAGAAAATAGGAGGATCCCCCTATTAAAGAAACCTATCAAACTTCATTTAAGGCTCTAGGATATTCTCTTAAGTTCCAAAAGGAGACAGTTAAAGTACCTTACTTGCGGATCCTCCATATAAGTATCCATGCTGTTGAAACTTTGGTGATAAATTGCACGTATGGAACCTATCCATTCTGTTGCTTAAGAAGATAACCAGGTCAAGGCATTTTTCTCAGAGCAATAATCTGCTCAAGACCAAAAGAAAACAGTTGGAACATGCAGCTGAGGTGCTGTTGTATAGGTTGTTGCTTTCAAATAAAAAAATATCAGTTTCTTCTCATGTCATTTCTCGAAACTGAAAAAAAGCTCAAGCAAAGAACTTTCTCGCTCAGCCTTAAGTGAACTACTCTGACATGGAATCTTGAGTGCATCTTGCTGCCCTTTCAATAACTGGTTGAAAGAGAAACTTCCCAAATTATATGGACTAAAATGTTTTAAGGCATATGTTAGTAAGCTGGAGAATTATGTACTCCATCCAAGCTACTTCCTCAACGTAACGTCTCCTTTCAATACATTCACAAAAAGAGAGTGTTTGTGGATGATGGGTGTTACCAGGATTCACACACAATTTTTTGTCAGGACCCAATTTATGTTATGGCACATACCAAAACGGTGGTTTCACCCAGAGGCCACCTATTTAGGGTAAATCTTCACATGTGCGATTGGTTTGTGCCCTCTTGATTGTATGAATTTGTTGGGTAAATGAATCCCAAATGTTGCGTATTGAACGCAATATATGCAGGCAATAGGCAGTTGTAGCAGTCTTTTTTTATTTTAAAGCATGTGCAAGAGCAAAGAACAGCCGACACGTGTTTCGCCCAAGGGCCAGCAGGCCAGGGATTTCTCAAGGCAGAATATCTTGTGTTAGGTTTGTAGTTCAAATCGGTAGAAAGAGTGGTTCTGCAAGGTAGCTGCTAACCAATCGAACATGTAAACATTCACAAAAAGACCCTATTTATAACTGTCCATTTTAAGCCATTTACTGGGTCAAGGAGGGAATCAGTGTGACAAAGTCTCTGCGTTCGCTATGCTAGCAATGAACAAAAAAAGCATGCGTCCTCCCGATGCAGGCTAAAGCCTAGACTCACGAGAATGTTTAATAACTACTTTATCTTCCATAACCTCTTTCTTTTTCATTATCCATTTTTATCATTATATCAAATTCTCCCACTTTTTCACAAGAGCTAAAAATTACCTGTTCAATGGAGAATTCCTTGCCAGCAATTTCAGCGACTTTTGCTATAGTCTCAATATGTTCTTGCAGGTTCATCTCTAGACAGCGTATAAAATTTAAACTGGCTTTGGGTTTGATATTAATTTCAATTTCCTCAGAAAGCAATTCCCAGTGGCGGTTCCTCATTCCTGGATTACGTAGGCCCTGGAAAAGTGGAATGTATGGCCTGAATTCCTCAATCCTCAACTTAAACTCCTGAGCCACATCCTGGCATGCTGCAAGGTAAGTCAAGCAAAATCAGTTACTTCAGATGCCACATATGTAGGATGCATAATACACTGATACCTCATTACCTGTTTCAAAAGCTGTGTCCTGACCATTGGGCAACACCTAGGTGACTTATACAAAAGGTGCCCAGGAGTGGTCCACAAGGATAAGGTCCAATCAAGATTTGTAGAATAACATTTCGCTACATAACTAATTCCCATATAGACTCATGGCAGATGAGTTGAAAATCTGGTCTGCAATTGGAACACGCACACAGACATTAGACACCCCTGAATTACACAATAGCCTACACCGAGATGTTTCAAATATTTTGATTCTATTTTTCTCCCAAGGTGCATGCAGACGTATTTTACTCCTTTTGAGGTCTCGCTGGCGTTGCAGCGCGAAGCGCTGCCGGCAACGAGACTTATAGTCGCCTTGCTCCCTCCCAAGGGAGACACAGCCAGGCACGCGCAGATTGTGGTCTGTGGACGCGCACGTACAGCCACGCACGCATCCACAGACCACACCCACATCCCCAGCATACACTTTCACGTTCGCGCATACAGCCACGCGCACATTTCCTGTCCAGCTTCACAGCGTAACTTTTTGGCCATTGACTCACCCGGCCTGGGGGGGTGCTCCTAAACGGTGGCTGGCTGCCTGCAAGCGGAGCACTCCAGCTCTTCTGTAGTTCTTGCTAAACAACGCGGGGCTCTCTTCATGGGCATGGGAGCCCCGCATTGCTATATCCTGCTCTTGGCGCTGGAGCTCTGTTCCAGCATGGGAGCCCCGGAAGGGGCCAGGCGCTACCTGCGCGAGCCGCAGGGCACGCAAATGTTGAAGGACAGCACATGTGCAGTTAGCCCTCACCCTCCCAGGTCTCCTCCCCCGGCCGGATGTCGAGCTACTTTATGTTTTGCTTGTTTTTATTGCATTTCGCGGCCGCACTTCAGCCTCCATGTTCACTGGATTCCTTCAGTGATCCCGATGTTTGGAACATGCAGAACACCCAGGTTTTGACTTGCGCCTCGCTGACGGAGCATGAGCTTACCTTCCCCTCTCGGCACTGGACGTCGCTAAGAAGCCAGGACACGGCTGAGTGAAGTCTTTATCTCCATAGGCTGCTCTGTTCGAGTCATCCACTTTATTACCTTTGCTGCCTGCCGGCTTCTCAGTGTGCTCATTTTCATCCTGACACCGGCTAGTGCTCTACTATTCTGCCGGCACTGCAGTACCCGGCGGCTGTTCTCTTGCTGCCGTGCTGCGGACTCCAATAACACTGCCCTAGCTTGGACCATTTGACACCCCTTCATCAGAGGCTGTCCTCTTCTGAACCTCCAAGCTGAGAGCTCTTACTGATAGTTACTCCGATAACACATGGCTGTTTCAGCAACACTTCTGTAATTTGGGAAATTCTCGTCAGCACAACACCTCCAACTTACTGCGCTATTGGCCTCTTCCTTATAGCATGCTGCTCCTGTGTATCTCCAGGCAATGTGATGCATCCCAGCAGGATTTATTATAGAGTTTGTCCGCAATTACCTGCTTTACCCCACATGGTGCATCTCATGCTGAAGGAGACAGAAACACACCTTGGGTTGCCAACGATCTAGTACAGTCATGTTCCTACTGTTTCTTTTCTTGTCCTGGTGGGTATTCTAATTTTGAACTCTGTTGTTACACCATATCTACACCTCATATCGTGCATTAACGTCTTTGATAGATTACGATTACTACGCTAATCAGCAATCTGCCTTGTTCTGTATTTTGACATTGCTCTGTTAAGCATACCCTAAGGGAGTGATTTTGAAGTGGTGCCCGTCTTTACACTTCTTTTATTGTCCTTTTTGCTCTCACTGAACACCATCCTTTATCCATATCCTTCTGAGGGTTCATTGCGTTATGTGCCATTATTGCTATCCTTAAACTCTAGTGGCTTCTCTTTTTATGACCACGCTGTCTCTAATGCACTCATATTGTATCATTCTAGATATGCTGTTACTGAAAGCCTTAAAATTTGAGGATAAACTTCTCAATAGTAACTTCGCTAAATCTTGTGATATGTCTTTGTGGAATAATGAAAAACAGATAGGCCATTCTTCGCTAGGATTGGTCCTATTTGGGTGTGTAAAGGTGTCAACTTGATTAGCAATATCTTTTCTTAAAAGGACCCTCTACCATTTGCATCTCTTCAACACAAGTTCTTCCTTTCAGATCTGGACTTTTATAAGTTCCTGAATATTAAAGCAAAAATCTCCAAATTGGGGCCTCTTCTGCCACCTATTCCTGCCTTCTTGTGCCAATGCCTGAATTGGGTCATTCTGCTTCGAAGATTTATAAATGAATACACACATCCATAAACATTCCCCCCTCGCCCTACTGTTCAGTCTAAATGGACCGCATACTTCCAAACCTGGTGTAGAGCACCTCCCAACTCACTATCATGAAATAACATATGTGCTCATCTCCTACAAAATAAACTCATGCCTTCTTTGGCATCAACAAAACTCTTTGTATCAAAATTCCTTTATTGGGCCCCAGAAAAACTCTTTAAATTACATCTTTCAGATAGAGATGCTTGCTGGTCCTGCAAACTGGATCAAGGCGCTCCGGAACAAATATCATTCAAATGTAAGTAGCTAACTTCTTACTTAATTGCCCTGGATTTCCCTACAATAAACCCCTATCTATATATCGCCCTCACTCTATCTTTCGCCCTCACTCTATCTTTCGCCCTCACTCTATCCATCGCCCTCACTCTATCCATCGCCCTCACTCTATCCATCACCCTCACTCTATCTATCCATCCATCTAACCATCCATCGCCCTTACTCTATCTATCGCCCTCACTCTAACCCTCGCCCTCACTCTATCCATCGCCCTCACTCTATCCATCGCCCTCACTCTATCCATTGCCCTCACTCTATCGCCCTCCCTCTGTCTATCTATCGCACTCACTCTATCGCATCACCACAGCATCACTCAGCACCACAACATCACTATGCACTACCACAGCATCACTGAACGCCACAGCATCACTCGTCGCCACCACAACATCACTCAGCGACACCACAGCATCAATCTGTGCAACCATTCAACAACAACTGGTTCAAATATGTTCTCTCAATGGTTCAAGCTTTATTACAAATGTCACGAAAAGATGTTAATATTTCACTTCTGTTCTTGGATTTGTCTGAATAAAATACACTGAACATAATCTTCACAAAAGTTATTTACAAAAGTTTAAGCTATTACCATTATAAATTCCAATAACTTTTATTTAAGTATTAATTATTTAAAAAAATTAAAAGCCATTGTTATTTGTAATATCAATACATCTAAGTCACGTAAATACGACACATATTGCATTACAAATGCTATAGGTGTCACATTTGCTAAAGTTAAAACTATTGCCATTGTAAATGACAAAGCTATTAATTTCGCTATTTTCAAAACCAGCACATAAATAAAAAATGTGTCATTTACAATATCAATAGCTCAAACTTTCCTAATGCGAGACCTATTGCATTGCAAATGCTTGTTTCTGTAGCAGTCATCCCTTAAAAACATGGGTCATGACTCAAACACAATTTCCAATCAGTTTACCCCAGCATGCTTGCACAGAGCAGGGCTGCGTCCCTTCCCAAACTGCGCGCACTGTGGCTATGAACCAGCGGACTTCTACCACATGACTTGGTCACGCCCTCGCCTTGCCCCGTGTTGGTCAAGGATAGAGCCAGAGCTCACGCAGGTCCTGGGCTGGCCAGTTCCCCACAATCCAATACGTCTCCTCTTGGGGGTAATGGATGGCCTGGATGGTTCACAAGCAGACAAAGCATTTCTTGGGACAGCAATCCCGGTGGCCAAATGAGACACTGCAGATACTTGGGCGCGAGCCACACCCCCAACCTTGGCAAAATGGCGCCCGGGAGTGGATTGGTGTGCCACGCAGGAGAGACCCTTATTTGAGGCTGGGGATGCCCAGCCAAATATAACAGAATCTGGGGTAAATGGCTGAACCAGCTGGTCTAATGGCACAAACCCTCCTTTTTTACACACAGGTGTAATGCTAACACATCAAGGAGGGGCTTTCATCCACTCCTTTGTATGTATTCAAATCTGGTAATTGTGGTAACTGCTTGTAACATTGATCAAGTGCCCTGTGCTGTTAACGTGTTCGATCTTAAAATCAATAAAGTTGATTAACAAAAAAAAAGGCAATAAGGGTTCGGAGGTGGAAGCCCCAGGCTGAAGCACTTCAGTCAGAAGATTAGTTCTGACCTGCACAGAGGGCAACTCTAGTCCAAGGACCACAGAAGCCCCCTCCTCTGCAGCCACAGTTGGAGGAGAGAGCATGGTAGTATATGGGGATGTGTCCAGTCCACTGGCTTCCCCAAGTTCCACATACCAGTGCATTTGCTCTACAGAAACATCCAGGTGTTCTAAAGGGCCCATAGACCCCTCCCAGTTTACTCCAGTGCCTGAAACACCATGAAAATGAACATACGACAACATAGAACCCCTGGGCTCTACTGGCACTGGAATCAGCGTTGGGCTACACCGTTTCGAGACGTCAGGGATAAGGATGGGCCTTAAACCACCGGAGGCGCTGGCGGCACCGAAGGCACCGACTTCAGGTCCGACGCCTAGGAAGGTCAGATAGGCATGACTGACACCGCTCGGATCTGGTATTGAATCCCTATGGTCGGAACCGACTGCATTGAATATGCTGGGGTCCCTTCCGACCCCGCAGGCACGAAGGATCCTTATAAGGGACAGCCCGCTCACCGAAGGCACCGACTTCAGGTCCGACGCCTAGGAAGGTCAGATAGGCAAGACTGACACCGCTCGGATCTGGTATTGAATCCCTAAGGTCGGAACCGACGGCATTGAATACGCTGGGGTCCCTTCCGAACCCGCGGGCCCGAAGGATCCTCATAAGGGACAGCCCGCTCAAATACGCAGTGTTTGGCACAGTAGCTCTGCCTTTCCGAAAAGGATGGAGGCGCAAAGTCGATCCTGGCTTTGGCTCTGCTTAACAGTGCCTACAGCCTCGGTGCTCCTTACCTCTGTCTTTGACGGACGATAGCGAAGGGGAAGACGAAGTCCACTTAGAATTCTTCTTCTTCTTGTGCCTCTTCCCAGAGTGTCTGAGGACCTCGAGTGGTAGAAAGAGGATTTAGGGCTCTAGGAGCAGTCCCGCGACCTTCTCTTCTGTGATCGGGACCGGGATTCTCACTGGTCGGTGTCGACAGCCGGCCGCAAGGAGCTTAAAAGCCTGCTCCGCAAGGCCTTTGGAGCCATGCTTCGACAGCCCAAGCCCGACTTTGGGTCCTGGTCGCACCCGAGACACCAAAGACAGACGAGGTGGGGATCGGTAATCGACCTGGCCTGGTGACAAGTGCCACACAGTATAAAACCTGTCTCCCTCGAAGACATCCCTCGACATACAGAGAAAAAATATTTTAATTCAACAAAAAGTCGAAAAACCTGTCAAAGTGACTGAGGGTGCAGCTCTTACCAGATTGGCGCTTCACTGAGGTGGAAAGAAAAGAACGAATGTACGCACGCCTGGGTGGCGCCTATATAGGTGCCCGCAACATCATAACCAATGCCAACGATGTCACGCGGTGCCGAATGGAACCAGCCGACAGCACACAAAAGGGGCCTGCACACACAAACATTTCCACATCCAGCCTCGGGAATTCAAAGGTAAGGAATCTGCAGCTAGAGGCCTACATCAGATCTTAATGTCCAGATGTGCATCTGCTACCTTTTCTGAAACAAGGCTTTCTAGTTCAACAATGGAACGAACTGGTCAAGAAACTCACCAAATTGCTGAACCAGAAGATATGGAACTTGAGGAAGAGTTAGAAAGTTGTTCTAAGGGAGGAGTAGAGTTCCAAGAAAGAATGTTGAGGATATACCACCCTGGAGTTCTAAAAAAGTCCAAAGAATAAGAGCAATCAGAGGAAAGGAATATAGAAGCTTTTCGGACAAGTCAAAGATGAGTGTATGTCCAAGAGACTTTTTAACTCCCATACAGGATGCAAAGTCCGAATGCCAACTGTTCTTTTCTGCAGTGAAAAGATCTATGCAGCTTCCCAAAACAATCCATAGCACTTGAGAACTCTGCACTCTGATTAATTTTGATGAGTGTATGTGGCTCCACATTACTCTTCTGCTCTAGGCAAGATGCAAAAGGAAGGATATTTTTTTTGAGGGACCACTCCCAAAACAGAGCTAGTAAAAGTCACATACAGTGAGACCATGTGACTCCTGGATTATTTGACTAAAATACGGCTGCAATGTTTTCCATACAGACTTGGACAACTTCACCTGAAAAGAAGGAAGAATGTGAGGCCCAGCACATGACCTTAATCTCTAGGTGACTGATGTGAAAATGTCAAACCTAGAATGTGCAGATATCTGTTGGTCTCAAGATTATGCTACCTAGTCATAATGTATTTGATCTATGTCATTACAATGTAAAGACCCAGGGACTGGAATGAAGCAGGTTTTAAACCAGGCTCCACCAATAAAGTAACTAACAGAATTACAATCTTCCTTGACTGAGGTCCTAAGGCGGTACCAAATTCTGGAGCACTTTAATGTTGGTAAACCCTCACCTGCAATTGTGCCCAGAGTAGTAAATGGAGGTTATATGTCATCAGAGTTAGGAGTCTTCCAGAAAAACGGAAGGGCCGATTTCGATGTCGGTCGGAAAGGCTCCGAACGGTATTTGGTTTGTCCGAGTCCGTGTCAGAAGCCTTGTTTCCGACCAACTCGGAAACATTTCCGAACGACCAATTACAATGTTAGGTAACCGTTTGTTCTTTCCGACTCGGTTCTGACCGGCATTCAGGGAAAATGAGTCAGTCAGAGCCGACTAATACGTCTCTAAGAATCGCGTTTCCAACCGACGTATTACGATTCGGACAGCCTTTACGAATCAGTTTGTCAAACATTAATCCGACTTTGGGGGACCATAGTAGGCCCCCCTTCACCGAGAGGCCTCCGGTTGGGGCCTGTGGAGGTACCCATGGATCCACTCTTTCCAACCATGCATGGTGTGGCAGGCACCATGGGGTGCAGGGTTCAAGGTTTTCGGCAACCACCCCTGTTTTCAATGGGAGCCTGTGTTGTTGGTTGGAACTCAGGATCCCATTGAAGTCAATGGGAGTCCAACCGAACGGTGTTCGGTAACATCGTAAACGGTCGGTCGGACTCCTAGAATCCGATTCAGTCAGAAACCAAATCCGAGACAGAGTCAGTTGGAATGTTTTCTGACCAACATCGTAATAAGGCCCTGAATTGCTTCACTGAAGGTAAAAATGATCTCTCAGCTTGGTTGTGCAAGACTCTCCAATGTGAATTAACATCTCCAGAATTGAATCAGATAAGGTATTTTATAGTTGATGGAAAATCACTTAGGGCTCAATTACGAGTTTGGCGGCTGGACTGCCCTGCTGCCACACCACCAAACCCGCATGAGAACCGCCTGCCGTATTATGGCTTTGTTAGTTCCTCTGGCATTCCCACAGAAGTGCATGTAAAATAGGCAACACAATGGGAACGTCAAAGGAAGTTCCAGCACGGCATGGACTGTAAAGTCAATACTGTGTTGGAACTGGGGGTGCAGGCACCCAGGGGGGCACATTTTTTGCCCCCTGTGTACATCCACATGGATGGAGGCCCTTTCTTTCCTCGCCTCCTTGTTTTTATGGAGGAGAGACCTTCAGTGGCAGTGAGGAAAGTGGTAATACGCTTGGTAGGACTGGTACGGTCCTGCGAAGCATATTACTGACTCAAGACCGCTGCGCCACAGCCAGGGAACGGCGGTTCCCTGGAAGCAGTGGTTCCACGGTGGTACGACCCCAAGGTTGTAATGTGGCAGTCGGAAGACCAGCTGCCCGCCATGAGTCTGGCGGTCCACATCATTAGGGCCAAGGTTTTGCAATCTAGTAAAGGGTTTCAATGAGACACCGAAGATTTGACAAAACTAGTCAGTCATCAGTGACTCTCTAAAAGGTGAAGATGAGCTGCCAACTCCCAGAGCATCTTTTTAGGCACACTGGAACAGGGTTTAGGCTGAAAGAGAGGTTGATAATATTGCACCACAATGGTAAATCACATGTAATAACAATGCTACTTCTTTATGAATATGTGGAAGTAAGTATCTGTTATAAGGCACCACAAACACAGTGGTTCTTTCTTTACTTAAAATCTGCATTGTTTTATGTAACACTGTTTCGTTCCTTTGGACTCCTTCCAGACATTAAAAACCTTAAAGTCTTGGGAATGTTGATAATTTCCTTGCCAGTGAGGTATTCAATAGCTGTTAGCTATATTGAAACTAGTTTTGAATGCTTACATAACCTTGTCTATAGAGGGAGAAAATAGGTTCTGGCCATCGAAAGGAAATGACCTTATTCTAATTAACATTGGTTAAACAGCAGACGCATACCCACACATCCCGTTATCCACTAACTCCGCTATTATTATATCACTGTGGTGTCCTCAGTTGCTTATGTATCTGCAATAACTGCAATGCTCCCTTTTTATCTCCGAAAGCCAAAAGAGCATTTTTCACAAAACCATGAAGGAAGAAACATCTCTCGGTTCTCTCAGTTTTACTAATGTTCAGCTCTCAAAGCCGGATAAGCATGCATTTGCCTGAGAGAAATGTAGATATTGCTTATAAGAGTGAAGCTGTCGCTTTTCTTTTTCCCACTGTCATGGTAACAACAGCAAAGTGAGTTGGTAAATTCCTGTTGAGGATGAGAAGTATCTTTGGATGGTTTATAGTGTCGAAAGATTTATAAGTACACCTCTCCGAATGAGGTGTTTTTACTAGTGTGTAAAAATGCTCAGTAAAGGTAAAAAGATACCTGATGAAATAGGTTTAGAAGAGGGATAAAGGTTTACCACCTCCATTCAGAGTCAAGACCTGACCAGCATTATTTGAAAGCAGCAATAACACACAAAATGACTTCAAAAGTAGTTTAGATCATTCTAAACTATTCCTGAATATATATTAGAGCAAACAGAGGCCGAACAACCATGTTGAAATTCAGCATTAATAACAAGGGGTGTAGCCAAAAGGCACATTAACCTTTTTTAGGAGATTTGGCTCTAGGAGTCTGATGTGCACCAAGATGTCTTGATACTGTTTTGGGGATTTCCAAGAACGAAACACACCATTTTTGTATTCCAAAACCCTTATCTGGTTGAAAGACCTCATCTGGAACTATATTATGCCGTTAAGAGGCACTTGCAGGAGGATGCACTAGAAAATCCCTAGTCGATGGACTAGAGAGGCTGTACACAGTGGACATGCGCGTCTAGGCAGTACTGAGTGGTGTTTCTGATTAGGTTTGTACTAAGACACCATTCATCTCGCTACAAAATCCATGGTATCCTACAGAAAAGGTTCCTCAGCAACCTCAAATGAATTCTAGCACAGAACTGACAGGAACTCACTGGAAGTAGGTTATTTAAGCATGATACCCAGCATTTCTGAGGGGCAGTCACCAAAATAAATGGAACCCCAAAGAAATGTCCTGTCAGCTAGGCAAAAACACAGGAATTTTATATGGACAGTTGTTGACAAAGGGACCAGGGTTTGGTCAAGTCGAGGGATGATCACACAGGAACTGACCAAAACCTTTTTAAAGACACAGTATCCCGTTAGATAACCCTTATGGTCTTACCTGCCAGACTAGGTAATTTCAAGCTAGTTGAGAAGGTAGCAAGAAAGAATCACCAGTTTTGTCTCTGTCAAAATCCCAAAACCCATGTACACTTTCATACACCGGTTTTCACTTACACAATTTATTACGCAGGTTCCAGTTTTAAAACTCATTAGCATTTCATTACACAAGCAGTACTTTCTCCTTGAAAGATGCAATCCACTCACAGCAGTATAAATTCTTAAATGTACAGAATTACATTTGAGTTTAGATTCTAAGACACACATTAGAATAATATTCAGCATTATTACAGAGAACACTTTATCTGCTATCAAGCTACATTGGAAAAAAATAAAGGGTTTGCGTTATGCTTTTACCTGGGATGTCTTTGAATTGTTTTACACACTTGTGTAGAATTTTGTAGGATTCTGTAACATTCTTTTCTAGTTGCTCAGCATCAACACTAGAAAGTGGGTCATTCATCCAGCTGTCGAACCACCGCATCCAGTCTGAGACAGTGGTCCATAGGTCCTTATATGGCTGGAATTCTTTCACCAACTTGTTCAACGAGTCAAACTGAGAGCAAGGAAAGATTAAATTACAAACAGCACATAAAGAAGAGAAATGTCATCCACTGCTCACTTTAAAAAATATATGATTTTTCTTCACTTTCTTTCACTTTGCTGTTAAGTGATCTAGGGCTAGATGTAGGTAATGAAAATGTACCGATTCTAAAATACCGAATTTTACCGATTCGGTATTTTAGAATCGGCAAATGCTATGTAGATAAAAATTTGGTAAGTATTACCGAATCGGTATTTAACGAACCGGTATTTACTGATTCGGTAATTCCCATTCATTCCTATGGGCCTGGAGGCCCATAGGAATGAATGTCGGTAAAATTCAAGGTTGGCAGGTTGTCATAATGACACCCTGTTGCAGCTCGGAATAGTGCTTGTGTGCACATGTGGCAGACATACATGCCCTAAGGGCATGTATGTCTGCCACATGGCACTGTTGAAAATGCACAGATTTGCATTTTCAAAGGTATTCGGTATTTACCACCAACTAATAGTTGGTGGTAAATAATGAATGCTTAAGCACATAAGCACTCTTAAAAGTGCTTCCTACATGTCATTTACCGATTCTTCAAATACCAAATCTGTAAATAATCATTCGGTAAATACAGAATCGGTAAATACCGATTTGGTATTTACCGAATCATCCCCTACATCATAAATGGCTCAATACCGGTCGGTAAGCCTGAAATTTACCGAATTTTGGGTCTACCGACCGGTAATGGGCCACCTACATCGGGCCCCTAGTTACTACTCTCCTATAGTGTCTAAGGGCCACATGAACAAAAGGTGTCAGCGGTCGTAAATGGAGAATCAGGCTGTTTGTGATCACTAAATTGCATTTTGTCATGTACTAACCCTATTTTGCGAGTCAGTAACCTATTACCAAATCGTAAAATAGGGTTTTCAAGTCAGTATTAGGAAGCAGCATGTTAAGAGCGTCCCTTCCTAACATCAAGTTGCAGGGGATGTATGAATGTTTTGAGACCAGAATGCAGTCCCAAAATATTCGCATTTTACCACCCACATCAAATTGGTGGTAATCCATTTGTAAATGTGAAGGGGTCCCCAAAGGACTACTTCCTTTTTATGAATGTGGGCACAAACATTTTGTTAAGAACAGACAGTGGTCCCACCGACCACTGCCTGCTCTTAAAAAAATGAAAAGAAAACTTTTCTTTTTTGTTTTTTAAATGCATCCCGTTTTCCTTTGAGGAAAATGGGCTGCATTACAGAAAAAATGCTTTAATGAAAAAGCAATCATAGAAACCGCAGGCCACCATCCCTGTGAATTTGGCCATTCCCAATGGGTCGCAAATTGCGACCTGCTTCATGAATATTGATGAGGCAGGTCCATTGCAATCTACTAGGAATTGCAACCGGGGTCAAATTTACTGTTGACCATCGCATTTTGCAACTTTCAAATTGCGAGTCTCAGATAGTCGCAATTAGGAACTCGCAAAATGTAGAGATCGCTCCGGTGGCCCTATGTCCTTAGTTTTGATTTGATTTAAAAGTTTAAATATAATACAATAGTTTTCCTTATGTCGCTGCCAATATACACAGATAAGACACAATCATAGTCTTAATAAGTAGACCAAATTCTTAGACGCTAAAAAACTACACAAATCAGTAGAAAATATAGCATGGAATAAAAAGTTCTGGACAAGGATGAAAATGTACGCAGTGTCTGATGCTCTCACTTGGAGGATTGAATTAAGGCAATCCTAAATTGGAGGAAAAGCAGGGCTGGAGTAAGAAATTATTTGAGGTCAGCTGTGTAAAGTTTGAATAGCAAGGGTGCTCTGACAAACCCCTATTTCAGTTCATGATTAGTTAACACTTTAGTCGATATGTGCTGACCATCTACCGTTAGCGTGAGCACCCATCTGTATTCTTGTAGAATGTGAATACCTGAGTAGGGTTGAGTCAATGACCCTTTGGAGAGCTTATTCAAGAATGTCTGTCTACTGGATTGAAGTTTGCTGAATTGTTAACAAAGCAGTCATAGATTGTCAGCTTTTGATTGTTTGTTGACTTGTTAACCATCAGCGCTAAAATGCTAATACACACACATACACCCCATGTGCACGTTGCACACCATTTCACCCTCTTGGAAAAAAAATTGCCTGGGTCAGGGAAGTGGGATATTAGACGTTAACCAGTTATGGAGGAGTTGTAAGAGCAGTTAGGCAAAAACCTTGATTTCTCCATCGTGTAAGGCGATATGCCCTTAATTTGTCTGCTTCATTCAATCTCCATTCTTAAACATGGAAAGGGAAATGAGCCTCTCTATGATGCAGGGAGATTAGCAGAAGTGCCCACATTTATGAAAAAGTGGTGTTGGGAAATGTGCCCCAAAAGAGGCATCTACTTTAAAGATAGCTGACACAATGCCATTGAGACCTGTCGCTTTATGTTCAAAGTCTATACTTTGAATGCCTTATTAGTCTTAATTCTTTTGAGAATTTCAATAAGGCATAGCTGGTTAGTCGGAAATCGTACACTGTTCTTGTCAATCATAAAGAGAGATTTAATGTCAGACTCCAATCCAGTGTTGAAATACCAATATTTTCAGCTGTTGCTTTGCTGATCTCCATGCTATGTACCATTTGCAAAGTTTTTGAATCTTGTATCGTTGCATTATGTTAATTAGTTCAATCATTTTTTGAAAATGGTATGCTATTTTTACTTCCATTGTGTATTTTAGTATGATTTTAGAAACCTACCTTGCTATAGCTGGCTACGAGGACCATTTTTATCTTCTATATTGTAATCTGAAACAAAGCTTCACTTCAGCTAATTCTTCCTTTATGGGTAATACAAGAGTTGGTGTCTTGAGGTGTCACTGTTTGGGTATTGCAATCACTGTTAAATCAGAAATATCAATACCTAATTGTTTGCATGATCTTCCAATACCTTAATCATGGGCCCCACTTGTATTTCCCTTATTGTCAAGAGTGGACAACCAACACTTTGAATGACGTTTTGTTCAAATTTGAAACTGTGCATCAACTTCAAAGGACATTTTTCTAGCATTCTGAGTTTGACTTCTCCATCACACTGCTAAATTAACACTAATGGGAGGATACTATGCTATATTGATGTTAGTTATTTTCTAATTTTATGTTTTCCCTTAGAGAGGAGCATAACCCATTAAGTACACTGTATTACAATACAGGCTGTTGAATTAGATACATTTCATTGCACATAATAACATAAATAATACATAAGGGGACATCCACTAAAAGAGAGACAGAGAACTGGCACAAACAGAAAAAACTGTAAAGACATAGTGTAGGAGGCTGCTTAGTATATGGTGCACACTTATTTAAGTGAAGCACCTTGCACTAATCCAGACGACTCTTATGGTGATTGTAGTGGTCAGACAACCATAGAAAGATCTCTAAGTAGTAGCTGTGGAGAGCAACCTTCAGGCTTAGTTCAGAAGGAGTGTTAAGCAGCTTGTTTTTACCAGAACTAATCATATTATGTAAGTAAAACGGAAAAGAACCGCACAGTGTAGTTATAAAAATAGTTATATTATACATACTCACTAACACATTGGTAAATCTCTTACCCGGAGATATCAACCCAATGCAGACAATATTTCAACTGTAAAACAGGTAAGTAAGCACAAATACACAGTGGTCGCCGTGGGAGACCAAACCAAATACTTAAGAAGTGGAATGCGAAGTGCGACCGAAGTCGGGACTTAGACCAGAAGACTCAGAAGAGCTAGGGACACAAAGAACCACCCGAGGTAAGTACCCAGGAACCCCACAGAGGCTATGTGCAGAGTGGAAACACAGCCGCATACTTAATGCAAGTCAATGGAAAAGTCGGAGTTGCAGTTTTTAAGAAGGAGGACCCTTCCCAGCGGACCCTGACGGAACCCCTGGAAAACAGAAGGTTGGCGAGTCACCCATCTGTGGATACCCCAGGAACCAGGATACCTACACCAGGGAAGAAAGATGCATAGCGGAAAGTAACGTCGGAAACAGCCGTAGGCCACAATGGAGGACTTTAGTAAAGATACCAAAGGCGATGAAGGTGAAAGAGTCCGGTGGAATCCAAGGGTTGATTCTTGAAGAGGAGTACCTGCAAGCAGAGGGGACAGAGTCTATGTGACTAGGAAGTGACCAGGAGGCAACAAAGATTAATGACCACTGATGACAGGAGATGCAGGAGGGATGACGGTTACCTTGTCGCTGCAGCTGTGAGGACCAGGCGGTGCTGTGGAAGACCAGGAGCCATTAACAAGCTGTCCCACGTCGGAAGTCGAGAATCAGAGGGTCGATGTCCGGCAGGAGCACCAACAAGCCTTGGCAGCAGCAACAGGCATGGGACACAAAGAAGGTGCAGCGCTGGGACCAGCAAGGTCCAGGGGACTCACCAAATGAAGGGGAGTCAGAGTTGGCCGAGAGCAAGCAGAAGCCAAAGAAGACCCTCACGAGGACCCACAGGCCGAAGGTACAGGTGTCGCAAGAGAACCTCGAGCAGCTCACCAAAGATGCAGTCCCACAGTGCAGAGGATGTGGTGAGGATGAAGATCTTGGTAGGACGAGATGCTGGGGGATGGAGCTTCTTGTAGCCCGAAGATCTCTGGATGACAGAGTCAACAAGCCTTAGCAACAGCAAGTCAACACGGTGCACAGGAGTTCTGTTCCAGTGGTTCCGACAAGGCATACTGGCTTCAAACTTGTTGAGAAGTCAGTGCAGGCCTCAAGGGAGTTTCAGAACCACCACCTGTGTTGCTAGGTCTATCCGAGACCATAGAACATCAGAAGCAGCAGACAGATCAGCTTGGTTGCGGTGCCTGCAGATGCAGGGGAGTGACTCCTTCACTTCAAGTGAGATTACTTCAGGTATCTTTGATGCCCACAGGCCTGGAGAAGAACCTGGATAAACCACAGGTACAGACAACGCAGAAGACGGGCAGGACGATGAGACCAGGAGCAGCAAGAGTCTTCCTTGATGCAGCCTCAGTTCCAGGCGAAGTCCAAGGAAGTCCAAGGTGCCCAGACGGCTGAAGTTGAAGTGGTTTCGGATTTGAATCTTATCCCATGACGAATCTGAAGAGCCACCCACAGGTAAGCCCGTAAGTACCCTAAGGAAAGGGCTGGGACAATTCAAGGATACCTCCCAGAGGAGGGGCTGGGCAGAGGGGAGGATACTCCCATGTCCTTTGTCCAGTTTCGGGCCAGAGTAGAAGCCAACGGCTCCCTGAACTGGCTCAAACTGGAGTATGCAAGGAGGGCACCAATTGTGCCCTTCAAAGCAGTCTGGTGGTACCGGAAAGCGCCCCCACCCCAGCCCAATACACTAAGTCCTGTCTGGGGACGTGGTCACACCTCCCTGCGACAGGAAATCTATTGTCCTACCTTTCCCTACTCGAGCTCGGCTCAGCAGCAGGAAGGCAGAATCGTGTCTGTGGTCGGCAGCTGCACTAGCTTGCTGTGAGACCCTGAAAGGCTGTAACCAAGAGTACAGGGAGGTACCTCAAGGGAACCCCCCAGTACATGGGATCATACTTCCAACACTGGAATCTGTGGTGAGGTATAATTTCAACATGTTTGATACCTAACATGACTGCTTTAAAATGGCTGACCTCACCTACAAACCCTGGAGATTTGAATCCGGGGTTTGTAGGGTTGTCCTACTCATGCAGGGGCACCCTCCCACTTCTAACCAAGCACCCTGCCCTCAAGATTGATAGGTCGCCCTTAGGGGTGGCTTATAGGTTTCAACTGCAGTGACCTCAAATATAAGGAAAATTATATCTGTTGTACGTGGTTCTAGCACCAGCTTACACAGGCTGCAATGGCAGGCAGGCCTATAGTCACAGTTTGCGTGGTCTCTCAAGGGTGGCATAATACATGCTGCAGCCCATGGGAGATCCCTGGTGTACCTATGCCCTGGGTTCCTTAGTACCATATAATAGGGGGTTACAAAGGTCCACCAGTAGCCAATTGTGGAGGTACCAACGTACTTACCATGTCAAATTAAGGGAGGAAGCACAGAGGCTGGGGTCCTGATTAACAGGATCCCAGACAGATTAGTCAAAAAAACATACTGACAACAGCAAAAAGTGGGGGTAACCATGCTAGTAGGATCTTACCTTCCTATAAACACCCTCTAAGATAAAATCATATTCCTTGAAATCTCAGTTCTGATCTTTGAAGAATTTCTTTTTACCTGACTGAGTTCTGTTTTTATTACTTTATTGGGGACTTTATTGGGGGCTTGTAAGAGTTCACTAGTAAATGATCTCCAAACCATACAGTGACCTTCCATACTTTAATATAAGGCAATTTTTAGTTGAGATTAAAAGCTGAGCACTGTTGGATTCCGTCCACTTAGACCGCACACTGCAGGAACGTAGTATGACCCAATCCACTTCCCCTGCCCATATGCCACTCACAAGGTTAAAACTATGAGTGTGCAGATGAACCAGGAAAGAGGGTGGAATAAATAGAAGGAGACACCAAGTCAACTTCCACCCTTGTTAGGACGATGAAATCACTGCTCCCTCCTCCACGCCTCTGCACCTAAACAAACAAAAACACACTTCATGTACTTTTCCAATAAAACCAGAACCAATGACCATGTCCTGCCACAACATTCACTTTTCTCTTACCAGTCAGGGATGCAGGCTTTGCTTCATGGAGGCTTCAGGCAGCAGAGAATGCCAAAGCCGATCCAAGATAACTCCTCTCGGATTCGGGAAAATAATAAGCACTAATCAATGTTTCCACATTGTCTCTCTGGCCATCAGGGGAAAATATGCCTTGTTACCGGCATAAAAAAAAACCCTACTCGTTCTCCTTACAACAAGGGAAGGGACAGGACGTAAGGAACAAGGAAAGCCGACTGTACCAGCACTCGGATCAGAAGCGAACTCGCGGAATGGCCCAAAACGTAATTTCCGCACACAACGTTATGGAGCGGTAATGATGGCGCAGAAGGAAATGAACAAAACGTTCGTTCGACAGCGCGTCTCCAAAATGCTCCAAAGAACATCGAGGCGATTGCAAATGAAAACAAAAAAGGCTTTCCAAAGGTGGAGCAGGAGCCCCAACAAACCCCCAATTGAATCAGATGACGGGAACTGGCAAAAACGGGAGGGGAGGGGGCGGAAGGGAACTAACTACTTAACTAAACAAGGAAGCAGGGAATAGGGAAAAGAGGGAACGGAAAGGGCTAAATACAAATCAGAAGGGGATCCAGAATCACCCACGAGCCCGTGAGGAAACGGAATCGAAGACCAACAATCTCAGGAACCCGGAACCAGGAACCCACACACTAGCAATATCAAGCAAGGAAAGAAAGGTAGGACTGACTTATATCCCTGTCCTGGTAGATCATGTGATGACAGACCATGGTCACTGAAAGGGGACTTGACCCAAATCCTAACACACACTCAAAACGATGTGCAGAGGAAATAACAACGGACTGACACCCACTCAGGCACACTTGAGGATTTGAGGATGTCTGAATATTATAAATATAATAAGTAGAAAATTCATATAGCGCCTTGGCCCACACTCCTTGAAATAAAAGCATATTGAGCAATTTTCTATAGAATTTCAGGATCCCAGGAAGTTTAATTAATAGTGTGACCCTAAACAATATTCATGGAAGAATTTCTATGTTTCTATGTTTTCAGGGGGGTCTATAATTTGCGTTCTGCTTCCCAATTACTATTTTGTCAGAGAACCACATCCTTGCTGTATGGAAAATTGTTTCCGTTGTTTATTAAAAGTGGGT
The DNA here is from genome assembly GCF_964261635.1 of Lissotriton helveticus. Lineage (NCBI taxonomy): Eukaryota > Metazoa > Chordata > Amphibia > Caudata > Salamandridae > Lissotriton > Lissotriton helveticus. Next base: position 1,077,283,912 of record NC_136070.1, on the reverse strand, counting down.
GTTAATCAACTCCATTCAATACGGTTTATTATTGCAATTATTTTTATTTAAGGCATGGAGAAATTCTTTTAGGTGTATTTTCGTCTATAGGTCTATTTTTTGTATGCCATTGGGTATATAGGTAAAATAGTTATTTTCCAAAGTCTGCTTCCGGGTCTGACAGGTTTAATCACACAACTTAACTGCGCTGTTTTACATGGTCAGACCAAAGTTTATTTTACAGGTTTGACATTTGTGGGTATAGAAATGAATGTTCATGATTTATCCACCTTTATCGAATAAGATAGGAATGCTTTCCAATGGGTCGGAGTTATCTTTAAATTGTTGGGAAAGTCCAAGTTACCTTTGTCAGTTCTCACAACAGACCCAATGTGTTTTCCAAAAACTGTAGTGAAAATATGTATTGCGAGGTAAAATGAGAGAGTTTTGGTTGTACTTTCAATAGCCAAATCACATTACTCTTGGTTCAAAATATCATATTAACCAGTAGATTCTGATAGTGGTCATCAACATTAATACATTGTTGGCTTCCAAGCAGGTAATCTTTGGGCTAGCATTTCAAAGCATTTGAAATGAGCGTCTGTTTATGAGAAACTTCAAGGGCTTTGTCAATTGGGAAATATGAAACTTTGGTCTCCTACCCTTGTTTCACCATCCAATTTCCTCCTAACTCAAATTCATCTTTATTAGACCTGTGGCAGCATAGGTGTGAGATGCTCTCTGCTTTTAATAACAAAGTCCTTCCTTAGTGCCCTTTAAGTTCATTTACCAACATTCAAACTCTCTGGGTTTTACACACTTTCCATTTCTATGACAGGGGCATTTTTACACCACACCTGAGTTCAGTTTGATCAGTGGTGGCAGATTACTCATCTTTTCTGTTGAAGAGGCACAATTTACTATTTTCTATGCTACAATTGCAACAAAATGTCTGTCTGGAAAGGCTACTCTTGAATTGATCATAATAAGCAACTTCTTATCATGTATCCTATTTTTAAGGTACACAGATACGGTTACTGTGTTAGAACTACTAGTTTGAGCACCAATGTTGTCAAGAATACTTGTATGGCTGTGAGAAGTATTTGGCTTAAATACTGGTTCTATCCCTCTTACCAAGTTTCTCATCCCCTTTGTCATATTCGATAACTTTAAAAAATGTTCATACGTTTTAAGAAAGAACTGGTTTAAATGAAGAGGTTTAGATGCACAGTCTTGGGGGTGAAATATTTCTTCCAGTAGTGCCTCTCCCTTCAGTCCCGGGTCAGGTTATTTGTTGATTGCAGTGCTTAATTTGAGCCTGTGGTTGCCGGGGCAGGGGGTGGGTGAGTGGATGGGGCGGGGGGGGTCACCGGCACTTATTGCCCTGCATCAGATATTTAAATATTGCAGGAGAGAGAAAAACATACAGATCAGAAAGACGAAGAAAGAGAAAGACAGCAAAACCGCTGCAAAGGGAGAGAGCGGGATCTACAAGAAGAAGACCAAGCATTTGCAATGCAATAGGTCTCGCATTTATGCGAGTTTGAGCTATTAACTAGGGCTGGGCAGAATTGGCGTAACGCCACTACGCGGAATTATGGAAAAAATGTGTGGAAAATGAGCGCACGTCCTGCGGCCATCTGAGGGTCTGTGTGCCCAGGACAGAGGTCTCTCGTGCTCGGGAAGGTTCCCTGATCTCCCCGGCCTGGCTGGGTTGAGAAGCAGGGACTGGTCCCGGGGCCTGGGTTTCGGTCAGGACCTGGGGTGTGGGAGCCCCGTCTTGCGGCCTGCCAAGGGTCCATCTGCCCAGGACAAGGGTTCCTGGTGCAGAGCCCCGGAGCCCTGCAAGGGCAGGCAGGAGCCCTACCGCTATGGCTCGGCTTGAGGCGGGCAGATGGGAGTCCTTTTCGGTCTCGGCCATCTGGTCGCACCTTTCCCCTCGGCCATCTGGTCACACGCAATACTTTCCAATGGGACTACCAGATGGCTGGGCTGCCTAGGAAGTCCCGATGGGAAATGATTTGCCTCCCTGATTCCATCCAGGGCTCCAGCAGGTCGGGTGCATCTGGGCCTAGGGACCCCTGAGTCTCGCGGTACGCACGGGTTCCCGGAAAGAGGAGTAGCTTTTCTCCGGAATTACTAGTGGCAGGGTATGCCGGAACACCCCTCCTGGTCTGGCGGTTCTCTGCCGGGGACCAGATGGGCTATGCCCGGACAACACCTCTCCTCCGTCCGGAGGCTCCCTCCTCCGGCCCATAGCAGGGCAAAGTGCCCGGGACGGGCTCCATGGGGCCTGGGCAGTCCTCCCCTGGCCGTCCGGGCCCGAGAGTTCCGGCGGTCCTCCCCATACCCGAGGTCCAGCCGGTGTCCACGAGCCCCCCGGGAAGCGGAGCCTCGGAGCCCTGCAAGGGCAGGTGGGAGCCCTACCGCTATGGCTCAGCTCAGGGCAGGCAGATGGGAGTCCTTTTCGGTCCCAGATATCTGGTCGAACCTTTCCCTCTGCCATCTGGTATCACACAATGCTTTCCAATGGGTCGACCAGATGGCCGTGCTGTCCTGAAAATCCCGATGGAGGCTCATTTGCCTCCCCGATCCCAGCCAGGGCTCCAGGAGGTCGGGCGCGTCCGTGCCTAGGGTCCCCTGAGTCTTGAGGTGAACACGGGTTCCCAGAAAGAGTGGTAGCTTTCCTCCGGATTACTAGGGGCAGGGCATGCCGGAACACCCCTCCCGGTCTGGCGGTTCTCTGCCAGAGACCAGATAGGCTATGCCCGGACAACACCTCCCCTCTGTCTGGGGGCTCCATCCTACGGCCCACGGCGTGGCAAAGTGCCCGGGATGGGCTCCATGGGTCCTGGGCAATCCTACCCCGGGCGTCCGGGCCCGAGAGCTCCGGGGGTCGTTCCCGTGCCTGAGGCCCAGCCAATGTCCACGAGCCCCCCGGGAAGCAGGAGCCCTGCAAGGGCAGGCTGGAGCTCTACCGCTTTGACTCGGCACGGGGCGGGCAGATGGGAGTCCTTTTCGGTCCCAGCCATCTGTTTGCACCTTTCCCCATGGCCTTCTGGTCACACAGCATGCTTTCCAATGGGGTGACCAGATGGCCGGGCTGCCCTGGAAGTCAAGATGGGGGTTCATTTGACTCCCTAATCCGAGCCAGGGCTGGAGGAAGTCGGGCGCGTCCGGGCCTAGGGTCCCCTGAATCTCGCGGTGCGCACAGGTTCCCAGAAAGAGGGGTAGCTTTCCTCCGGATTACTAGGGGCAGGGTATGCCAGAACACCCCTCCTTGTCTGGCGATTCTCTGCTGGGGACCAGATGGACTATGCTCAGACAACAACTCCCCTCCGTCCGGGGGCTTCATCCTCTGTCCCACGGCGTGGTAAAGTGCCCGGGACATGCTCCATGGGTCCTTGGCAGTCGTCCCCTGGGCGTCCGGGCCCGAGTGTTCTGGCGGTCCTCCACGTGCCTGAGGCCCAGCCGGGGTCAACAAGCCCCCCGGGACATGGAGCCCCCAAACCTTGCAAGGGCAGGCGGGAGTCCAACCACGAAGGAAGGGCCGGGCAGATGTGAGTCCTTTTGGTCCAGGCCATCTGGTCGCACCTTTCCCCATGGCCATCTGGTCGCATGCAATGGTTTCCAGATGGCCGGGCTTCCCTGGAAGTCCTGATAAGGGCTCATTTGCCTCCCCGATCCCAGCCAGGGCTCCAGGAGGTCGGGCGCCCCCCCGGGTCCCCTTTATCACTCGGTACGCACGGGTTACCAGAAAGGGGGGTAGCTTTCCTCCGGATTACTAAGGGCAGGGTATGCCGGAACACCCCTCCTGGGCTGGCGGTTCTTTGCCAGTGAAGATGGGCTATGCCCGGACAACACCTCTCCTCCGTCCGGGGACTCCCTCCCGGAGGAGGGCCCACGGCGTGGCAAAGCCTCTGGGCCTGGGAGCCCCGGCTGGGTCCATGGGCCTGGCCGAGCCCCGATGCGCGTGCTCCGGTCCTGGGCCCGTGCTCCGGCCTGCTGCTCTGCCAAAGGCCCGGGACAGGGTTCCGTTGTGCCCGGGGAGCCTCCAATTGTTTGGCTGGGTTCACGAGCTCCAGCCGGGGCCCCTGAGGGCCCCGGGGAGGGAGCCCCCCACCCTGGGCTCTGTCCCCGGTCCTGCTGCGTGGCAGGGTGCCCAGGATGGTGTCCGGCAGGCCCGTGGAGGCTTCCCCTGCGCCTCTGGGCCTGGGAGCCCCGCCTGGGTCCAGGGGCCCCGCCCGACCCAGGTTCGGATGCTCCGGCCCTGGGCCCCATCCCCCGGCCTGCCGCTCCACCAAGGACCCAGGACGGGGGTCCGTCGGTCCCGTGCAGGCCTCCCCTGCTTGTCAAGGTGTCCGCGGGCCCTGGGTCGGAGGGCCCGTCAGGTCCCCCTCACAGCCTCCGAGGCTGGGGCCAGCTGGGGGCCTGGCCCTCCAGTCCCCCATGGCCCGGCACCCGCTTGATCTTTCATTAGGGCACAGAGCGACCAGATGGCTTCCCTTTCGAGCCCAGCCATCTGGTCGCACCTTTCCCCTCGGCCATCTGGTCGCACCTATCCCCGCACGCATGCTTTCCTATGGGGCGACCAAATGTCTGGGCTTACCTGGAAGTCCAGATGAGGGCTCATTTGCCTCCCCGATCCGAGCGAGGGTTCCAGGAGGTCGGGCATATTCGCACCTTGGGTCCCTCTGTCAACTCCTGTGCACGGATTATAAGAAAGGGGGGTAATTGTCCTCCAGATTACTAGGGAGAGGGTCAGTCAGACGTCTGTGAGGTCTGGCGATTCCAAGACAGGGGAAGGAAGAACCCGGGCCTGCCCGCGGGGGCCCCCAGGGGCCCGGGTAAGCACCTGCTTCTTGGCCCCTTCCTGATGGTCCTTTTCCTCCAAGCCTGCTCACCCCGGGAGCAGGCAGGGACACGATGCCGGCATCCCCCATGCAGGGCGGCCTGGCAGTGGCGGCTCCCGGCCGTACTCCGATCGATTGGGCACTCCCGGTCCGTTTAGGGATGGACTGCTTGGCCAGTCTCTGCTGTTGTTTCTACCCCACAGGGACGGTCCGACTCTAGGGCCTGCTGCCTGGTGGGAGGCCCTTCACCCTACCCAGCAGAGCGAAGGCCGAGCGGCCCCAACAGCTCATGCCCCCCAGTGGTCCGAGCGGCCCCAACAGCTCGTGCCCCCCAGTGGTCCGACCGGAACGGAAGGGGTCGGGTGGTGCCAGGCCCTCGGATGCTGCTGCACAGCAGGTCCGTAGGCCCAGTGCACCACTCCGTCACCCCACTCCGCCCAGCACATTTCCACAGCAGTTCGGAACGATCATTCCGAGGGGTCCCACTGCCACCAGACTACGGAACCCATGTGTCTCGCTCAGGCTGCGCCTCAGCCCGCCTCTCCCTCCCAGGAGAGACAGCTCGACCTGCCGGCACCCATGCGACCGCACCTCTCCACACTCCTCCAGCGAGCCATCCCACTCAGGCGGGCAGGCTCCTTCCCCTGGCAGCCTCCCGAGAGGGAGGGGTACGTGAAGGTTGCCGGTCGGGAAGATGGGCCGCGGCCCCACTCCGTCAGCAGGTGGGGCTACCCGGTTGATCCTGCCAGTAACATATGCTTGTCTCAAAGATTAAGCCATGCACTTGTAAGTACACACGGCCGGTACAGTGAAACTGCAAATGGCTCATTAAATCAGTTATGGTTCCTTTGATCGCTCCATCTGTTACTTGGATAACTGTGGTAATTCTAGAGCTAATTCATGCCGAAGAGCGCTGACCTCCCGGGATGCGTGCATTTTTCAGACAAAGACCAATCCGGGCTCGCCAGGCCGCTTTGGTGACTCTAGATAACTTCGGGCCGATTGCGCGTCCCTGTGATGCCGACAATACATTCGGACGTCTGCCCTTTCAACGGTACTTTCTGTGCCTAGCATGGTGACCATGGGTAACGGGAAATCAGGGTACGATTCCGGAGAGGGAGTCTGAGAAACGGCTACCACATCCAAGGAAGGCAGCAGGCATGCAAATTACCCACTCCCGACTCGAGGAGGTAGTGAGAAAAAATAACAATACGGCACTCTTTCGAGGCCCTGTAATTGGAATGAGTACACTTTAAATCCTTTAACGAGGATCCATTGGAGGTCAAGTCTGGTGCCAGCTGCCGCGGTAATTTCAGCTCAAATAGCGTATATTAAAGTTGTTGTAGTTAAAAAGCTCGTAGTTGGATCATGGGATCGAGCTGGTGGTCCCCCGCGAGGCAAGCTACCGCCTGTCCCAGCCCCTGCCTCTCAGCGCCCCCTTGTTACTCTTGACTGAGTGTCCTGGGGGTCCGAAGCATTTACCTTGAAAAAAATGAGAGTGGTCAAAGCAGACCGGTTGCCTGAATACTTCAGCTAGGAATAATGGAATAGGACTCCGGTTCTATTTTGTTGGTTTTCAGAACTGGGGCCATGATTAAGAGGGATGGCCGGGGGCATTCGTATTGTGCCGCTAGAGGTGAAATTATTGGACCGGCGCAAGACGAACCAAAGCAAAAGCATTTGCCATGAATGTTTTAATTAATCAAGAACGAAAGTAGGAGGCTCGAAGACGATCGGATACCATCGTATTTCCGACCATAAACGAAGCCGACGAGCGATCCAGCAACGTTATTCCCATGACCCGCTGAGTAGCTTCCAGGAAAACAAAGTCTTTGGGTTCCGGGGGGAGTATGGTTACAAAGGAGAAACTTAAAGGAAATGATGGAAGGGCACCACCAGGAGTGGAGCCTGCGGCTTAATTTGACTCAACACAGGAAGCCTCACCCGGCCCAGACACGGAAAGGCTTGACAGATTGATAGCTCTTTTTGGATTTTGTGGGTGGTGGTGCATTGTTGTTCTTAGTTGGTAGAGCGATGTGTCTGGTTAATTCCAATAATGAACGAGACTCCTCCATGCTAACTAGTTACACGACCCTCAGAGGTCAGCGTCCAACTTCTTAGAGGGACAAATGGCGTTCAGCCACACAAGATTAAACAATAACAGGTCTGTGATGCCCTTAGATGTCCGGGGCTGCACGCGCGCTACACTGAACGGATCAGCGTGTGTCTACCCTTCACCGACAGGTGCGGGTAACCCGCTGAACCCTGTTCATTATAGGGATTGGGGATTGCAATTATTTCCCATGAACGAGGAATTCCCAGTAAGTACGGGTCATAAGCTCGCGTTGATTAAGTCCCTGCCCTTTGTACACTCCGCCCGTCGCTACTACCGATTGGATGATTAAGTGAGGTCCTTTGGATCGGCCACACCGGTGTCAGCAACGGCCCTGGCGGGGCGCAGAGATGATGATCAAACTTGACTATCCAGAGGGAGTAAAAGTTGTAACAAGGTTTACGTAGGTGGACCTGCGGAAGGATCATTAACGGCGGAGCAGCCCGAGTGACCGACGGCGCCAGTCCGAAGCCCTCGGTTGCCTCCTGCAAGCACACACCACCGGCCTCACTTGTGGATTTAAATCTGCACGTTTATTGTCACTCCCTCTATGTGCGGAGCTTCGATACCGCCCGGCCATCATGCTGTTTTTCTGACACCCGACCCGCACACACCCCCCGGCACTGGGATACTTAGACCGGTGTGCCCCCCAGTGCCTTGCAAGCACCTGCTGTATATTCAATTTCATTTATTCTGCCTCCTAGGGGTACAGCCGACTTCCATATCGGGACCATTTACTTTGAACTACCGTTTCTAGCTTGAGACTTGGCAGCTCATCTCTTCATAATTTGCTTATTATCATATGTATACGGTAGCAGCCCCGCCGTACCTGCTCCGCTCTCCACTCTTTAGTATTTGCTCCTGCTGCGGACCTACTACAGATTTATTCATTTGAACGATCGCATCTGACGAACGGTGAGCTCGACTCGTTTCTCACCTAGCCCATCATACCCACCAGTTTTGAATCGATTTTTTCATCTGGTCGTTTTGTTTACATTGGTGTGTTTGTTTTCTTGATTTCCTGTATTCATACAAGCACAGTATATTTGCATTTCACCCAATACCTCCGACCTACTGATTGTACTCCAGTATTTCATTAAGGTAACCGACGAGGGTGGATTGATGGCCTTTAAGTTGCAGTAAGCACCACAGAGCAAAAGCAATACGTGATATATATCATTGAATGTTCCTGTTCATTAAAATATGTGGGCAGCACTATATGTGAATTGAAAAAGCACATTCTTGAGCATGTAAGGGCTACGATTAACATCGACAGAAGCAATGCTGTTGCCAAACACATGGAGAAAGAACATGGGGGCAACTGGGAAGATTTGACATTTTATTGCGTGGAAGCTGTAGCTAGACATGCCAGAGGGGGAGACAGAGAAAAGATTCTGAGACAAAAAGAATTGCGACACATTCTTAACTTTCGAACTCTGACCCTCAATGGATTGAACCAAGACGAGGAACTTCATTCACATTTGTAAATATAAAGGACCAATATCTGGAGTTTTTTTTATATGATTTGTAAATAATTGCTTCCCTAGATTTTTACAAGGCACTAATGGTTATGGGTATTATTTTTGGGGGTCACCTTTTATTTATTATTTTTACAAAAAATTTTTCCAATGGTAAAGTATTTGAGAAAGTTAGACATAACGATACAAACAGAATAAGAGAAGCACTCTGAAGAAATTAATATACATGTCAAGAATAAGATAGACAGAAGGAGTTGATATCTTAAGAAAAACTAATGAGGGATCATAGTCGCAACTACAACCCACTGGAGGGTAGGACAAATGTAAGAAAAATTGGGAATGCTTACTGGAGGGCAGGATTGGGTGAATGTACACGTAGATGTGCCTAATGGAAGGCCCTTCTCCTGTAAAAGTTTCGCGTAACAATATCAATTAAGGAGTATGTACTCCGAGTAAAGTACGCAAAGTAGGAACGACAGAGAGGGGGTCAGGAGCAACCTTTGGTTGATAGTCATAACATCAGTTGAAATGTCGATGTAACGACTACTAAAGAAGAAACAAACTGAAAATACACATGTTTTATGAAAGTCTATGTATCAAAATTAACATGAATTGTGCCATGGTGGATGGGTTTTTAAGGTTTGTAGTATTCTGCAGGAAGTGATGTAAGAGGCTGTCATCTAAATTTAAAAAGTGAAAAAAAATTGCCATCTGTTGGTCTATCTGTCTCGTGAACAAGGTCTCTGTTGAGACTGAAACGAGTAGAGTTACTGGCATGCTGATTAAATCACAGCTTTATTATATTACGTCTCAACTTATATATATATATATATATATATATATATATATATATATATATATATATATATATATATATTACCTACTGGCGATAGCCAGTAGGTATATATAGTTAGGATTTTTTCTCTATGGGATTTCTGAAAATTCTATGTCTAATAACTTTGGCGTTTGTGGACGGAATTGGCGGAAATTTTCAGGAAAATGGCACATTTTGTTTCTGAGCAGCCCCTGAAAATTTGGGAGGGTTTCGTCAAGGGGGGGCCGAGAAAAAAGGGGGGTCCCAAAACGTGTTTTTCCCATTCATTTTTCCATAAGGCGGTTGGACTCACTTTTAGCTCGAACGGCTGAATGGATTTACATGAAACTTGGCAAAATTGTAGATATGGTTTGCCCGACTTGCCTTTGTTATGTCTCAATATATGTGCTCCAGTGGAATTTGAGAAATTAACGTTTAAAAAAATATATATATCTGTGACAGCGCTCCGGTTAGCGCCCCGGCTCGCGTACCGGACGCGTCACGGAACTTCGCGAAGTGAAGCTGATTGGCTCTCCGGTGTCTGTCAACATTCTAAACAGTCCGGAGCGGCCGCCATCTTGTCTCTCGGTAGGTTCGAGAGACAAGATGTGGTGAAAAACGAAGGGGGAAATGAAGGGGGAAATGAAGGAAAGGGGGCAAGGTAAACCCCTCCTGACCCCCTAGGATTGATGAGGGGGATATTAAAGTCCCCCGCGGGGCAAAAAAAAAATAAAAAATGTTGATGTCATTTGAGATGTCATCAGTGATGTCATCAGTGATGTCACTGACCATGTCATGAATGATGTAATATGTGACATCATCAGCAGTGGATTGCGGGTGCGCGATATATAGTTAGTGCAACTAACTATATATGGAATTTCATTGGTTTTATGTCAATCAAATGTCCAGCTAACTATATATGGTCTCTAACCTATGGTTTTTTCAGTGAATTTTCAAGGTTTTGTAAATGCAAATTCCTAACTATATATGGTCTATAACCTATGGTTTTTTCAGTGAATATATATATATATATTACCTACTGGCGGTCGCCAGTAGGTATATATAGTTAGGATTTTTTCTCTATGGGTTTTTTGAAAATTCTATGTCTAATAACTTTGGCGTTTGTGGACGGAATTGGCTGAAATTTTCAGGAAAATGGCACATTTTGTTTCTGAGCAGCCCCTGAAAATTGGGGGGGGGGGTTCGTCCAGGGGGGGTCGAGAAAAAAGGGGGGTCCCAAAACATGTTTTTAACATTGAGTTTTCCATAGGGCGGTTGGCCTCACTTTTAGCCCGAACGGCTGAATGGATTTGCACGAAACTTGGCAAAATTGTAGAGACTGGTAGCCCGATGTGCCTTTTGTAGGTCTCAATATATGTGCTCCAGTGGATTTTGAGAAATTAACGTTTAAAAAAAGATATATATCTGTAACAGCGGACCGGGCAGCGCTCCAGTTCGCGTACTTTTCGCGCAACGGAGCTTTGTGAAGCGAAGCTGATTGGTTCTCCGGCGTCTGTAAACATTCCAAACAGTCCGTAGCGGCCGCCATCTTGTCTCTCGGTAGGATCGAGAGACAAGCGGAGGCCAAACCGAAGGGGCAAATGACCATAAGGGGGCATAGTAGATCCTCCCTGACCGTTTAGGTTTGATGTGGAGGTTTTAAAAGGGCCCCGCGGGGCAAAAAAAAAAAATAATAATAATAATCGAACAGCTGAATGGATTTGCACGAAACTTGGCAAAATTGTAGGGACTGGTAGCCCGATGTGCCTTTGCTAGATCTCAATATATGTGCTCCAGTGGATTTTGAGAAATTAACGTTCAAAAAAAGATATATATCTGTAACAGCGCACCGCTTCGCGTACTTTTCGCGTTACGGAGCTTTGCGAAGCGAAGCTGATTGGCTCTCCGGTGTCTGTAAACATTCCAAACAGTCCGTAGCGGCCGCCATCTTGTCTCTCGGTAGGATCGAGAGACAAGAGGAGGCCAAAGCGAAGGGGCAAATGACCATAAGGGGGCATAGTAGATCCTCGCTGACCCCCTAGGTTTGATGTGGAGGTTTTAAAAGGGCCCCGCGGGGCAAAAAAAAAAAATTATAATAATAATCGAACGGCTGAATGGATTTGCACGAAACTTGGTAAAATATTAGGGACTGGTAGCCCGATGTGCCTTTGCTAGGTCTCAATATATGTGCTTCAGTGCATTTTGAGAAATTAACGTTCAAAAACAAGATATATATCTGTAACAGCGCTCCGCTTCGCGGAGATAAAATTATATCTGTATTACCTAGCTGTTGCTAACACCAGTTAGCGACGGCTAGTAGGAGATAGCGACCATCTTGGGCCCCACTTTGCATGTGAGTGATATTTATCACTAATGACATGCAAAGTGGGCATGCCAAGATGTTAGCGACTGGAAACAGTCGCTAACATCGCTATCTCCTATTATCAACTTTTGGAAATATTCGAGATAAGCGCGAATATCTCCAAAAGCTAGCACCTGCCCTGAGCAGTTCTTAGCCATGTTATCCAATGGGAGGTGGATAACATGGCTAAGAGCATTAGCTCGGTAATGCATGAATATCGCTGAGTTTTCAGCGATATTAATGCATTGCGGTCGTTTTTTATCGTATTTGCGATAAACCTTGATAATAGCAAGGTTTATCTGCGATAATTTCTGACGGTAAAAAAATCGTTGCTAAGCATCGTTAGGGATAAATATCGCTTAACTTTGGTAATATGCCCCAACGTCTGTTAACGTTCGATTCGAAGGAAATCAGGAAGTGTTGAAAAACATTGTCTGCGCCATCTTGTCTTTTTTCAAATGCCACACTTTTGTCGTGCACGGCAGCCATTTTAGATGCCTTGACCAGACCCACTCTGTGCACGCTGTCGATCCTTAGCATGGCTCCCCACCCTCGCAAGCATCTCCCCCAGGCAGTGGTCACCCCCGCTCTCTGTCTTATGCATGGGTAATAAACCTCCCCCCATCTGCGCTGCTCTTCCCTGAGAATCACACCCTGTGCCTGCCCGACACCTCCCTTTCGCCCTATTCACAACCGCACCCTCTGACACTCCTTTTCCTCTGTGTCCGATTGTCCAGGCTGGTCCTAGGGCATCAGCTAGCCCTGCAGATGTAGTTTATGGCCACAGCTGTAAAGAATCACCCCTATAGTAGATCAAGGCCCACACTCGATGAGATCCGTCACAGCAGAAGCGTAGCTATTATCTGAAAACCATCCTGTATTGTGATTGGGGAGGGGACCGAGTCTGAAGCGGAAGATTCCAGGGATGACTCTTTGTACATCAAAGTTTTTACAATTATGTGTCACATTAAAAATATATAGCACTCCGACAAAGTAGTAAGATTATAAAACTTTAATAATTTATAAATATATACAAGAAAACAAAAATAGTAATAACATATAAACATTTTTAGGGAAAAACAACGAAGTAGCGGTCGGCTGTGCGAATAGTCCCAACGCAGCACAACGTCCAGATTTCCGGCGTGGGGCGTCGCGGGGGGTGGGTCATCAGTAGCAAACTGTTGTGCGAATAGTTCCAAGGCAGCAGAACGCGCTGAAATCTAGATGACACGAAAGTGATGTCTAGTAAGTTGCCACCCAGCAAATAACGGCGTGGGGCGTCGCGGGGGGTGGGTCATCAGTAGCAAACTGTTGTGCGAATAGTTCCAAGGCAGCAGAACGATGGCACCAAGGTGATGTCCAGTAAGTTGCCGCACTGGTTTTGGTATCCTACAATGCTGCTCCGAATAACGGCGTGGGGCGCCCCGGGGGAGGCGGCGTGAACGGGCCTGTCCAGGTGGAGTGTCATCTGTTGTAGTGGGGCACCCCTTTACCGTTTCAGTTGCCATTCCGTCCGTTTTTGGTCCACTGTGTCAAAAGCCGCAATTCAGCTGAGTTGCGCCCACTCTTGCGGTGCAGCGATAGGCGGCTGTCACAGGACTCTCAAAATGGCGGCAGGCTGTTTCCTTTTTGGGCCTGGTCCACTGAAATGGCCCTGGGACACCTTGGAAATCGGACGCTTGTCTGCTAGGTCTTGGACCCCATTCTCGAAAGCGTCCCCTCCGCCTTGAGAATTCATCAAAAGTTTTGGGGGCCCCGACTCCTGCAGGCTTCTGGTGGGGAGCGGCTGCCATGATTGCTCGCGGAATGACCACGACGGAGCTACGAGATGGTGGTGCTCTCATGCTGACGCCAGCTTCAGTCTGAAACATCCAGAAACAAGGTGGGGCTTTCATCGTTTGGGAAAAAAAAAAAGTTTTCATCCAATGAAAAGTGTTGTTTTTAGGTCATATGATCAAGCCTTCCATCATTAGGAAACCAAAAGTAAAATGAACCAATGAAAAGTTTTATAAACAAGTCACATGACCTGTTATGCGGCATAGGGTATAAAATGCGGAGAAAATACGTTGGCACGTGAGGCGGCGTCAGTAGCGGACCGATGTGCGAATAGGCCGAAGGCAATACAACGCGCCAAGATCCGGATGGCACCGAGGTGGTGTCCAGCAAGTTGCAGCACTGGTGTGGCCATCCTACAATGCTGAAAGTCGGCGTGGGGCGCCCCGTTGGCCTGTGAGTTTGCGTCAGTAGCGGACCGATGTGCGAATAGGCCGAAGGCAGCACAACGCGCCAAGATCCGGATGGCACCGAGGTGGTGTCTAGTAAGTTGCCGCACTGGTGTGGCCATCCTACAATGCTGAAAGTCGGCGTGGGGCGCCCCGTTGGCCTGTGAGATGGCGTCAGTAGCGGACCGATGTGTGAATGGGGCCGAAGGCAGCGCAACAATATTTTCGGAATAGAAGACACCACTAGGCGCTGAGATGCCAAGATCCGGATGGCACCGAGGTGGTGTGTAGCAAGTTGCCGCACTGGTGTGGCCATCCTACAATGCTGAAAGTCGGCGTGGGGCGCCCCGTTGGCCTGTGAGTTTGCGTCAGTAGCGGACCGATGTGCGAATAGGCCGAAGGCAGCACAACGCGCCAAGATCCGGATGGCACCGAGGTGGTGTCTAGTAAGTTGTCGCACTTCTGTGGCCATCCTACAATGTTGAAAGTCGGCGTGGGGCGCCCCGTTGGCCTGTGAGATGGCGTCAGTAGCGGACCGATGTGCGAATGGGGCCAAAGGCAGCGCAACAATATTTTCTGATTTGAAGACACCACAAGGCGCTGAGATGCCAAGATCCGGATGGCACCGAGGTGGTGTCTAGCAAGTTGTGGCACTGGTGTGGCCATCGTACAATGGTAAAAGTCGGCGTGGGGCGCCCTGTTGGCCTGTGAGATGGTGTCAGTAGCGGACTGATGTGCGAATGGGGCCAAAGGCAGCGCAACAATATTTTCTACAATATTTTCGGAGTAGAAGACACCACAAGGCGCTGAGATGCCAAGATCCGGATGGCACCGAGGTGATGTCTAAGTTGCGGACCAATGTGCGAATGGGGCCAAAGGCAGCGTAACAAAGTTTTCGGAATAGAAGACACCACTAGGCGTTGAGATGCCAAGATTCGGATGGCACCGAGGTGATGTCTAGCAAGTTGCTGTACTGGTGTGGTCATCCTACAATGCTGAAACTCGGCGTGGGTCGCCCCATTAGCCTGTGAGATGGCGTCAGTAGCGGACCGATGTGCGAATAGGCCGAAGGCAGCACAACGCGCCAAGATCCGGATGTCACCGTGGTGGTTTCATAGTTGAGAGGCACTTCATCTGCAGTGGGGCGCCGAGATCCGGATGGCACCGAGGTGATGTCTAGCAAGTTGCTGTACTGGTGTGGTCATCCTACAATGCTGAAAGTCGGCGTGGGGCGCCCCATTAGCCTGTGAGATGGCGTCAGTAGCGGACTGATGTGCGAATGGGGCCAAAGGCAGCGCAACAATATTTTCTGAAGAGAAGACACCAAAAGGCGCTGAGATTCCAAGATCCGGATGGCACCGAGGTGGTGTCTAGCAAGCTATGCAGTTGAGTTGTGTGCGCACTTGCGGCGAATAGGTCGAAGGCAGCATAACAATGTTTTCTGAATAGAAGACACCACAAGGCGTTGAGATTCGGTTACCACCGAGGTGATGTCTAGCAAGTTGCCGCACTGGTGTGGCCATCCTACAATACTGCTCCGAATAACGGCGTGGGGTGCCCGAAGGGGGGGGGGGGAGGCGGCGTGAATGGGCCTTCCTAGGTGGAGGCTCGTCTGCTGTAGTGGGGCGCCCCTTTACCGTTTCAGTTGCCATTCAGCTGAGTTTCGGCTGCTCTTGATGCTACAGCGACAGGCGGCTGCAAGAGGACTCTCAAAATGGCGGCCTGTTCTTTGGATTTGGGCCTGGTCCACTAAAATGGCCCTGGGACACCTTAGAACTCGGACGCTCGATTATTTTTTCCTTTCCTGTACATGCAAAAAAAGGTAAATGCCCGGTACGTTACACGCTTCATCTGCCATGATGAACTCTCCAGAGGAACCGAAAAAAAATATAGTTGTGGTAACTATACCATGCATCGTCATATGGAGAGGTGGCACCAATTAATTATAGTGCTGCATAAAAGAGAGATTTGGAGGAGAACCCCTGACCTGCTAGTACATTCATCAAAGAAGTGGCACTGAGAGCTTCGGAGGCAAGGGAAACGGTCCCAAATATTTAGAAGAACTTTGGAAAGATTAAAATGACATGTTTAGATTGTGGCAAATTAATTTCATGTGGACAGATGAGTGTTACTCTAATAAATACAGCATATGAACATCATCATAGTCGATGGTTGGTAGAGACATTTTGACTATATCCTGGACCTGCCCGTCCTCGCCCAAAATGGCGCCGGAATAAATGGGACTCGTAACTCCTTGTTGTGTACAGGTTGCAGAACCTTGAAATCACGAGATACGTATGCAGTTTTGAAGCACATGGCGGGCGGGGACGAGAATTGATTGAATATTTCGACATCCCTATTGATATTAAGTTCTGATGTGTTATTGATTACTGTACTGTTGAAAGTTCGAATTAACGTCACCCATGGTACTTGCCCGCAAATGTATATCTAGATAATTTTATTGTAACTGGCCCTGTCGTATTTTAATTATAAAATGTACGTCCACCGATTCCGTAACTGTTAGACACCTTAGTTCTTGCAACCTAATGGCCCGCCCGTTACGTTCCTCTACAGTGTAAATGTCTATTCATCATATACGATTACAGTTTGCTCCGTGGCAGGCCCACGTGGTTCTAGGCTCGTATTTGTATAATGAAATTTTCACAATAAAGGTTTTTAAAAGAAAACATGGTAGTAGTATATACATTGGTAAAGTTTTTAATAATAGTCACTGTTTTAGAATCATTAAAAGGCAAGTGAAACAAAGCAGACCAATTACATGAAGGGTAAAAGGTATAATACGAAGGAACGCAGTAAAGATAAATGGTCAAGGGCTGTTGTGTTTTCTATTCCTGCAACATAAAGTGATCGATAAGAATCTCATATTCAGGCGTATCGGCAACTAAGACAGCAGGTCGACCCTCTTTTGCTCAACGGCTCCGTCATGGGACGAAGAAACGCTCTTTTTCTCGAAAAAAGAATATATTTTACTTGCAGGACAGTTGTAAAATTTCCGGGAAAGTACATTAGCCTGGAACATTATAACATATATTTAAGAAAAAATAATGTTCGGAAGTAATGAAAAGCGTAATTTTTAGGTCATATGACCAAGCCTTTCATCATTACAATAAGAAAAGTAAAATGAACCAATGAAAAGTTTTATTAACAAGTCACATGACTTGTTATGCTTACGTTACGCGCCCGGATGACTTCCGGATGCGCTAACGCGGCGCGTCATATGACGCATTACGCGACAGCGCAGGTCCAGAATATAGTCAAAATGTCTCCACCAACCAGCGGTCGGAACACAACCCCTTTCAGCAGGCCAAATAGTTCTGTTAAATGACAACAGAAGGGACAGGCAACAAGAACCATCAGTCAAAAAGGGGAGGGCTAGTTCTTCTCTACCGGGTTACATTGGGGCGCTACCGGAACTGATCGAATTGGTAGTCTACAGTGTTTCTGGATGTTTCAGACTGAAGCTGGGGTTAGCATGAGAGCAGCACCATTTCGTAGCTCCGTCGTGGCCATTCCGCAACCAATCATGGCAGCCGCTCTTTATCGTTATTTTGGGCGGGGTGGGTGGCGGAGCCGAGCTGTTTTGCAGCCATCATTGTGTGGAGTTCAGTTCATCTCACTAGTTTTGTATTTGTCATGAGGGGTTGTTCCTAATGTTTCTATTTTAGCGAGGTCAAAAAGAGATCCCATTAGTGGCCTACTGATTTTGCTCGATTCCTTTTCTTTTTTTTTACACGATTTTTCGTTATCTGCAAAGACTAAACAGAGTATTGCGACTCTGTGTTTGTTTGTAAATAGAGAATGAACCAAAGAGAACTAATTCTAAAACAGTAAATACTTGGATAACAATCAATCAAATGGAGAGAGAAGCAGGCACGACGGATTACAACGGGGGCAAAGGCCTGCGTTAACTACCTTTCACTATCTGCAAAGAGAGAGTACTCCTAATAGAAATGAGGGGGGGGGCACCATTCAAAGCAGATCAGTGTGCATAAACACGAAAATGTTTTCACTTACCACGTACTTGACATTCGACAGCTTATGATATTTGCTATTAAAAAACCATTGAAATTCACTGAAAAAACCATAGGTTATAGATCATATATAGTTAGGAATTAGCATTTACAAAACCTTGAAAATTCACTGAAAAAACCATAGGTTATAGACCATATATAGTTAGGAATTAGCATTTACAAAACCTTATTTTACTCACACAAAACCATTGAAATTCCATATATAGTTAGTTGCACTAACTGCACTAACTATATATCGTGCACCCGCAATCCACTGCTGATGATGTCACATATTACATCATTCATGACATGGTCAGTGACATCACTGATGACATCACTGATGACATCTCAAATGACATCACTGATGACATCACTGATAACAACATCCAGTGATTTTATGTTTCTGTAAAGTTTAAATATGTCTTACATATTGAAGAATGAGTGGATGTATAAGTGTCTGGACGAAGGATTTAGTAGGTGCATGACTGACTGTATGAGTGAGTGATTAAATGTGTCTCACTGAGTGCATGGGTTAGTGACTAAACTGTCTTAATTTGTGCATCATTATGTATGTTGTTCTGTAAACTGCTGCATGTGTTGATCAGTAGATATATGAGTAACTATATGGGTTATTGATTGATTGTCCAAGTATTTGTATGGGAGACTGAGTGTGTGTGTGGCTGGCTGGGAGGTGTGTGACTCTGTGCAGATCAATGTGTACTTGTATCAATGATTGTATAAGAGAGTAAGTATGTGTTAGTATATTTTTGAAAATGTAAGGTGCTCTATGTTTAACTGTATAGATTAGAAAATGGAAGTGTGATTGATTCTTTACAGGACTGACTAGGTGTGTGAGTAACTCCATGGATGAGTGGCAGAGTGTGAGTGTCTGTATAGGTGTATGAGTGCATATGATAGTGTTGTAAAGATGAGTGATTGTATGTATGAATGATTGTATGGGTGAATGAGTGAATGTGTGTGTAGACGTAAGAATCAGTGAGTGCGTATGTAGTAACTAGTATTGGTGTGTCAATGGTTTCAAAAATTATATTCTGTATTTAACACTGGATGTAACAGAGGTTATATTAAAGTGTGAGGAGATGCATTGTATTGTCACATTAATGATATCATCATTGATGTGACCATTGATGTCAAATGAGATATCATCAGTGATGTCATCAGTGATGTCATTTGAGATGTCATCAGTGATGTCATCAGTGATGTCACTGACCATGTCATGAATGATGTAATATGTGACATCATCAGCAGTGGATTGCGGGTGCGCGATATATAGTTAGTGCAACTAACTATATATGGAATTTCAATGGTTTTGTGTGAGTAAAATAAGGTTTTGTAAATGCTAATTCCTAACTATATATGGTCTATAACCTATGGTTTTTTCAGTGAATATATATATATATATATATATGAAGCTCCAATTTCCCAGTTTGAATAAGAAATATCCGCACTCCAAGGCTCAATTCATTCAGGTTGCTTTAATGGTACAGCAGACAAGACAGACGCCCTCGCGTTTCGGCAAACAGCCTTTTTCGATGTCAGTAGCCACTGAACATCGTCTTGTTTTTAAACATTACTTAGTGTAGTGGAAGAAGGACTGATGGTGCGCTGACATTCACCAGCGCCATCTTGGAGTGGCTAATAAACAAACATTAAACAACGTTGTAATCAACTCCTTGTATGTCAGCATATCTATAAACATACAACTAACCACTAAAAAGAACAGAGTAAAAGAATGGTAAATGCGTCACATATAATTTGCCACATTCATCTCATACCACTCGAAATATTTACGGGCAGCTTAATTACTCGATGTTCACTTTGTCACAATTCAGCCGTGTATCGGCAACTGTCCTTCTTAAACCACTACTCATATCTGTTAATCATAATATCTCAACCCGCTAATATTTACAGTTACAATATACAATGACATTTACAATAGCTCCATTAGATTCAAAAGCTCGTATGTGTCATATTGTATGAAGAAGAAAGTCATGTCGTTGCATTAGCATATTTACAGATTTACAGGTTTGTCATAGTTACTCTGTTATATATCCCTATTGGTTTATAGAATATTCGATGATAGATTAACCAACCATAATTCGAATCAAACCGAAGGATTGAAAAAATATATATATAACAAATGTAATGATGGTCACTATGAAATTCAAGAATCAGAAGACACTACATTCCACCACCAACCATTGTGATTGTTGTCCTAACCTATATACATATATACATTGATGTTACCTGCACATTGATTTATTCACATATATACAGGTGCTCACTTGTTATCAGGCCCGCCATATATCATACAATGTTGAACTATTGTGTGTTATATTATTATGTTGCAACTGTGTGTATCCGATGTTATTACAGATATTGATATACACAACTGCTCGTATTTTACGACCGTCTACACCAGATGTATTAATAACCTAGATGTTATACATGTTATACACCTATGTGGACCATGAGGTCTTCGCCACTGTTCAACCCCCAAGGTGTTTTTGTGTGGAGGTCGATAATATACCTGGATTCCAGCCTCCGTAGTTTTTTCAACCTGTCACCCCCCCTGATATTATCCGGGATGAAATCCAATCCATAGCACGCAAGTAGATTGCGGTCACTTTTGTGATATTCCGCAAAATGTCTTGCGACAGGATATGCTTGGTCCACCTTATCTATTGCCCTCATGTGTTCTAATACCCTGATTTTAAGAGGGTGCACCGTACTGCCGATATAACGCAGCCCGCATGGGCAAACGAGACAGTACACCACATACATACATATATATATATATATATATATATATATATATATATACACACACACACAAATATATATATGGGCTGGTGGGAGAAGCACGTCCTGGGTGGTACCCGCAGTTGTTTGGAGGAGGATGAAATTGGCATTGTAAAGATGTGGCGCTTCATCGATGATGTTTTTATAATTTGGCAAGGGTGTAGTTCATCAGCAAAAGAATTTGTTAGTAATATCAATAACAATTCTCTAAACCTAGAATTTTGTGCCAACATTAGCGATGTTAGTGTCAACTTCTTAGATGTAGAGGTCTACATTAAGAATAACGAGATCATGACTAGGATGTACAGAAAGTCCACAGCTGGAAATTCAATTTTACATGCCCAGAGTAACCATCCACATCATCTTATTAAAAGCATCCCTTATGGGGAGTTTTTACGAATTAGACGGATATGCAATAATGAGATTGACCTCATGAATTGTTTGTATGGATCTTACCAAAGATTTTTGCAAAGAGGCTATGAAGTCACTAACCTCACTAACTCTCTCAAAAGGGCTTTATCAATTCAAACAGTTGCTATGGTTGAACAACCTGCTTCAGTTACTCCAGAAGAGGGTGTTGCTACAACTGAAAAATCTTCCATTCGCCTAATCACCACTTTTAATAATCAACATAAAAAGATGAGGCAAATTATTAAATCTAACTGGCCCATCTTAAAAACAGACATTGTGGTGGGCCCTTTGTTGGGAGATATTCCCAATATTACTTTCCGACGAGCACCCTCTATGAGGGATGCTCTGGTCAAAACTAGCCCTGAAACCTTCACTAAACCTAATTGGTTCTCCAACAAAACAGGTTTCCGGAAGTGTAGTTCATGTTGGGCATGCAAATTCGGTGTGAACACCAGTGAGTTTGTTGAGGGTCTTACGGATGCAGTGATTCCTATCAAGAATGTGTACACTTGTAAAACAGACCATGCGGTCTATGTTTTAAGATGCACGTGCGAGTTACAGTATGTTGGCAGCACCAAGTTGCAGGTATACAATCGAATCTTACAGCATCTTCGTGCCATTGTTAACTCTGACCCTAATTATCCAGTGGCACGTCATTTCAAGCTGGTACATAACAACAATCTTAATGACCTGCAATATTTTGTCATTGATGCAGTCCCCCTGAATAAAAGGGGTGGAGATAGAGAGAAGAGACTTAGACAATTAGAAAGTCAATACATTTTTAGGTTAAACAGTAAGATCCCTAATGGCCTGAACATGGGAGAAGATCTTAACAATTTTTTGTAAATATTTTACTCCATCGTATGCATAACTTTTTTATAATGGATTTTATACCTTTTTATATGGTTTTAATCTATTTGTCTATGTTATGGATGGTCTATGAAGATTTACATTGTTTACTCTGATAATCATCTTATTGATAATATTGATGTCTGTTTTTTTTATATATCCAGCTGTACTATTATGAAATCTATAGGTATGCCCTATTTCTTGCTGCTATACAGGAGTTCTATAAGATGTGATTGCCTTTTTCCCTCCCTTATTTATTCATTTATATATATGCACTGCCGACTTCTTGCACTCAATTGGCACTTTGTCACCAATTTTTATTCTGCTCCAGGTTTTTACCTGGATATACAATGTTTGTTCCCAACCTATTTGGGATTATGCACCCTGCACTTTTTTACGTTGCACTTTAAAACTATTTGTGGTTTTTATAGCAAATTTATTGGTTTTATAACATGCCCCACTGACATTGGTTCTTATTGTTCAGTTACAATACATAAATTAATATTATGGTTATCCATTGGGCACTCGCCCTTTATGCTTTTAACTGATTTTATTCTTTTTTTGAGACTGTTATAATTGTATAGTGAATCTAATATTGTTGCATTCATGCAATCAATTACACTGTACTTTGCATTTGGATTAATTGTTTTATATACTGAGTGATACTACCTTTATGTCTATTAATTTGTGGGAGGAGTCTTGTTTGTTCACCAGTACTTAACCACTCATGTCTCTGGGTCTTGTCATGTGATCAAGTCCGGGTTTCCCGGACGAAACGCGTCATGCCGCCATCCCCATTGATGGAATAAAGCACAACATTTCTTTCTAAATCCTTGGTTTGTGGTCTGTACCTGGCTGTGTCCGTTTGCTCTCGCTGTTCGGCGCTTCAGGATTGTGGATTCCTATATATATATATATATATATATATATATATATATATATATATATATATATATACTGTCACTTTAACCTTTGTTTTATTCAGTGAATTTCTAGGGTTTAACGTAAAGTAATATTTTATTACCATATGTACGGTCAACTCCCTCCATAGGAGGCCAACCCACTGCAGTCAACCCCATGCAGCCAGCCAAACCCAGCCGTGCACAGCCCTGTGGGAAACCAACTCCCTGTCACGCAAGGCCAAAGGAGGTATCTGCAAGAGGTCGGCCACAGGCTCTGACTTGCGTTCAGGCCCTGCACCCTACAGATAGGGGCAGCCGGCACACCCATTACACTTGGCCTTCAATTGTTTGCGGCAAGTCACTACAGACACTCAGGCCTGCCTCCCCCCCTTTTTTCCACATTTTTCAGTTCCTGCAAGACTTTTGCATGAGGCAGTGCAGCCCTGCGCTCCTGTGGGAATTTTTGGGAAGACTAAGGGAAGGTACTGGCTCCTGTGGGCCATTTGCGGATTTTTGGAAAAAATGTCCGTAAAGGACCCCCACAGCACAAAGTCCAGGGGGTCAGAGCACCACTACCCTGCTGTCTTCTACCTTATTTTGTTTTTTTTAATTTGCAGGAGACACAGGGACGGAGCCCCGTGCCCTCAAATGGTGGATGCAACTTTCTCTTCACATTGCGACCAGCCAATCAGAACTCTGACAGGAGTTCACAGGAGCCTTTCGCTCCAGTGGAAGCGAGGCGGCCGTTTGGAAAAAAAGCCCCTTCAGTCAATCAGATTGCTCTATTATTTGAAGTTGCATGATAATATGACTCTTGCAACCTCCCACGAACCAAACCATGCAGATATTCAAAGTTTTGAGCCTTAATTTCTCAATAATACTGAACAGTTTTACACCAAATCATGCTTTCTAGATCAAGATTTCGGCCAAATTTGGTGTAATAAGTTCAGCCATTTTCTCAGTATCGCTATTCAGTTTTCCTATGGAAAATTGCATGGGAAAATTACATTTAGGGACATCTATTTTTTTCTCAGGTGCCGCTTGCCGAACACCCCAAAACTTTCCAGGAAGGAGCTGAGGTGGATGAACAGTTTTTGAGGAATGTGTTTTTGAGATTTGTCAAACAACGACAAAGTTATTAGCAAACCAATAGGACTCGCTTTTGGGACCTTATAAGTGTTTAGCCATGCAACAGTTGATGTTGTTGCACCAAGGAAATTATGCTGGATAACTGAAAACTTATAAGGTCCCAAAAGTGAGACATATTGGCTATGCTAACCTTAAGATTCTTACTGGTAATCTTACCGTTCACAAGTGCCTGAACATTCTAAAGAATGACACAAAACCGAAGCACACAGGAAATGTAAAAAAAATATTAGGTTCAAGAAGCAGTGACGGCATATGTCGACATAAATCAATCAATGGGGCACATATGCATTCCAAATATGTACACTTTCGGATTGGCAGCACCAGAAGAGGGATAATGTCGATGCATACTGACGTGCAAGCAAAGCACTGAAAAAAGCATGGTCTTCTAGTTAGCTATTGACGATATAAGAGAAAATCTGTTCCAATCTTCTTTAATTTCAATATATGCATTTATGTTGTGTCTTCTTAGTAGAATAGGTCAACTGAGGAAAAATGTTGTGAAGTAAATCTAGACGAGCATGGGAACACAAAGTACATTCCTAAATGCCCGACTTGATATATATTATGCTGTAACAGGAGAGAGTGTGAGAGAGAGAGAGAGAGAGAGAGAGAGAGAGAGAGAGAGAGAGAGAGAGAGAGAGAGAGAGAGAGTGTGTGTGTAACGTATTAATTAGCATCATCGAAAGGTTACATTCTAGGAAACAATTATTAATATAAATCAATGTATCGTTTACTTTTATTATATATTCTTTGGAGTCAGTTTTATCAAGGTTCAATTAAAACTAGATACTACGAAATGCATTAAAAAAACGATTCAATGTGATCAAGGACAATTACAGGATTCACAATTATCAAGTGCACAGTCAGTGAAAGGTGAGTATTGTGTGTATGAAGTAGTGACAGCAGTTACTGTCCAGGAGGCATATAATAACAAAGTGTAGAAGATATTCATCGGTACATACAAGCTATTAAATTTTTTTTACAAACATGCAATGTTCCGAAAGACGCACACAACAATGAAACCACTGGAGTGAGATTTGAGGGGTTGGCAGGAGGAGAGTAGAAATCGGGACTTGGTGCTTTGGTCCGCCAAGAGGTGCCCCTGAACCAGTGCAATGTGGGTCCAAATCTATGTAAATGGGCTACAAGCTACTGGGATGCGGGGTGTTTGGAGTCTGAAGGTCAGTCCTGCCGACCACCACAGCAGACAGAGGCCAGAAGCAACTGAGAAAGAGGAGACACACAGGTAATGATGGAGGATACCATGACAGCTCAGTAGGGGGGCTAGAGTATCACACAGGGTAAATAATAGTTTTCTCTATGTCCCTTCGCCCCGTAGGACAGTATTCAGGCAGCTCACAGTCGCCGCTCACTCACCTCCTCACTTTCGGTTCTCTAGGCAGAGGCGGCTGCAGGAAAACACAAGGGTACCTAACGACTGCCGTACAGTAGGCCGTGCCATCATGGAAACATAAGAGAGACTGCCAAAAGCGTGTGAGCGGAAGACCTTAGCCAGAGAAGAAAGACACCCGTAGACAAAAGAAGAAGGACTACCATGTAAAGCAGGAGACTACAGGCAGCTGGAGAGAGAAGACACCAGAAGACGAGACCCATGTACGCAAGCAAAATAGTTACTGTAAGGAGGCTACTACAGGGGAACACCGTAACAAATGAAACAGAAACGATAACATTTCAAATGGGAACCTTCAAAACAGGGTTATGTCCGCAAGCTACTGGACACGAGTAAAACAAGCATTGGCCGCGCGGCCGTAAAAGCGAAAGTGATCGCGATCAAGCGAAAGTGATCGCGATCGTGGGAACGCGCTCTGAGGTGGGGGCGGGGCGGAGAGAGGCGCTTGGGAGAGGAATGCGCACAACGGCAAAATCAGGCTGGCGAGTGGTGTGCGATGTGCACGCACCATGACGAGAGAGGAAAGCCATATGGCACCTCTGCTCGTCATTGTGCGCGTAACCGCGCTCTATGCCTGCCAAAAGCGAGTGGTAGCACTTTGAAAACCCACACACTAAATTTCTCGCCAAGCAGCGCATGCGCTGGCTCAGGCGAGCCCTAAAAATGCTCATCCTATGGAAAGTAGATCCTAACTATAACTACAGAGTGGCGACCATCAGCGTGAATTAATAAATTGTGTTGAGTCACTAGCTCTGAGGTAGTCACCAGAGATACTTCTGACTAATGAGATAATGCTCAGAGCAAAGCTCTTTTACAATACCAGGATATCACACTGGTGGGTTAAATGTCTCCCCAGAGCTTACTGTATCAGATCTGCACTTATCGAGGTGAAGGGAATAGTAATGAACATGAACCAGAGCTTATTACTGTATATGCCAGAAACCTGAGGAGACATTGTGCAAACTGTTTGTTCTCCTACCAAACAATAACTTACATTGGTGACGGGCATTCCAAACAGTCGTTCTCGGCTATTGTAAAGCTGTGCAGTCTGCTGTGCATCCTTCAGCTGCTTATAGACCCGTCTCACCTCATTAGCAATCTCATGGGCACGATTAACATCAGTGTGTCCTGAGAAACCACCAACCACTATCTGAAAACACAAAAGGCAGAATTGGCTAGGGAAGATTTAGAAAGTAAAGCTTGTCAGCAAATAGGATGCCTCAAAAAATGAATGCTTCCATTTCTGACAACTATATAAAATGAATCAATCAAAGTTCAAATTCTTTTGGCTCCATTCAGCCTATACCACATCATCAAACACTAATAAAATAGGCACCTTGGATTTAAAACTGACTACTATTATACTTGGAGACAAAACTTACTTGTCATCATAACTTCAACAAAGTTAAGCAACTTTTTCTTCTAATTGCTATTTTGCCTGCAGATTCTTCATCTTTTGATAGAATCCAAAGGTTTTGTCAGACTTTGAAGGGTAGGAACTCAGACATTCCACATTTTACAAATCCATATAAGGCATAGGAAAGACTTCATAGATTTGACACAAAAATGTCATCCTATAATAATATTATTATAGACAGGTAATATTATACGGGTAGACAGTCATTTTTAGCTTGTGGTAGAGCTTAAAGAGAGAAGGTGGTGTTTAGCCAAATTCTATGTGCAAGACTTCTCCTGAGGTGGAACAGTTGTCACTTGAGCAGGTGGGGAGCAAATGAACAAGTTACTTACCTTCGGTAACGCTTTTTCTGGCGAATACAGTATCTGCCTGTGGATTCCTCACCTTATGAATATCCCCTGCGCCAGCATTCTGCTGAAACTTTTTCCTAGCTCTCCACGCCAACAAGGTCATCACACTTCCATGGCTCGGCTCACGACTCCGTATGACGTCAATGGAGCCATAAGAGAGCCTCGTCTGCGTGATGACATCAGTTCCATCCATTTTTTCCCTGCCTCCGAGGCGAACAGGTGGACTGACAACAAATTCAAAGTATAAACAGTACACAATGTTCAAATAAATACACATAGTGTAAAATCAAAAGGAAAACCAAAGGGTAAAAGCATTTCCTATAACCGACACAACTGCAAATAGAAGAAACAAATGCAAAACCAACATGTTATACAATGCCACCTTTAAGGTATACAAGGGTGGACATCGGGGAGGAGGGTGGGTCAGTGAGGAATCCACAGGCAGATACTGTATCCACCAGAAAAAGCGTACCGAAGGTAAGTAACTTGTTCTTCTGATGGTTACATCTGCCTTTGGATTCTTCACCTTATGAATTTATTCCCACAGCAGTCCCACTCCCAGTGAGGAGGGTGTCCAACCTTTTATACCAAAAAGTACTGTAGGACAGAGGGCGTAAAGTTGCCCACCCTACTCATTACGGAGTCCAAGCAATAATGCTTTGCGAAAGTGTGGTGGGATGCTCAAGACACTGCCTCACAAATGTTCATAACAGGAACAACTTTGGCCAAAGCAGAAGTTGATGACTTGGCTCTGGTAAAATAAGCTCTAATACCTTCAGGAGGCTCCTTACCAGCCAGGGCGTAGCAGATCTTGATGGACAAAATAATCCATTTGGATAGAGTGCACTTGTGCACAGCCTTGCCCTTCATGCGTCCAATGTAGCCCACAAAGACCTTATCATCTCTTTGGATCCAGGCGGTGAAGTCTCTCCTCCTCCTTGGAAGGGTGAGGGGGAGGATAAAATACAGGAAGAGTGATGGACTGTCCTAATGGAAAGGAGTAACCACTTTAGGCAGAAAAGCAGCCCTGGTCCTGAGGACTATCCTTTCAGCATGTATGGTCAAAAATGGGGGCTCTGAACTGAGAGACTGAAGCTCACTCACCCTCCTAGCTGAGGTAATAGGCACAAGAAAGACCGTTTTAAAAGACAGGAGTCTCAAAGACTAACTATGTAAACGTTCAAACAGGGAACCCATCAAAAAAGTCAAAACAAGATTTAAATCCCATTGAGGCATAACAAAGGGGGAAGGCGGACACCTATTAGTAAGGCCTTTTATAAATCTCAAAACAATGGGAGATTTAACCCCTTGCATGCTGGTGACGAACCCCAGCCGTCACGCTCCGCGGTGCTCGTGTGCTGATGATGGCTGGGGTTCGTCACGGCCCCGCCCTGTTCGTTTGTTTACCGCACAGCGGCGGAAACGGGCCAGCAGCGAAGGGGTTAAACTGAGACAGCTGATCCGGCAAACAAAGAAACACCGATAAAGCCGACAAATAGCCCTTAACAGTGGCCAGGCCACAGCACAACCCTGCTAAGCCAAGAAAAGTGAAAACTGAAGAACATCTGACAAGTGGGCCTTTAAAGGATCAATGGATCTCTCTCCACACCATTTAACAATCTTAGATCACCTATAGGAGTAAATAGACTTAGTGGAGTGTCGCCTGGGCGATAAAATAACATCCACCACATCCGGCGGGAGAGATAAGGAACTCAGGTTGCCCCGTTCAATCTCCAGGCATGAAGGTGCAGGCTCTGGAGGTGGGGGTGAAGAACCTGCCCCTGCGACTGCGAGAGGAGGTCTGCCCTGAGAGGGAGACGGAGACGGAGGGTGCGATGAGAGGTGAAGTAGATCTGTGTACCATGGGGCGCTAGGTGGCGCACGTCCTAGATGGCCGCATACCTGTGAGGCTCAGGCTACTTTGCAAAATAATCAGATATTTATCCTTGCTCCTACCAAAAAAACTCCTCTGTGCCGATGTTCGCCTGATCCCTAGACTGTCCGGCAACTCTGGGGCAAAAATCACAGCTCTCGCACTCCCAGAGATGACTCCAGTCCGGACTTCGAGCTGCATAGGACCTAGGAGGTGACGTTCCTGGTAACCCAGGCGGCAAACGCTGTTACTTGAGCCCCGGGGATCCCACGTGGCGGCGGGCCCTCCGACGAGCAGCCTGTTCCCCGCCCTCTGACGAACAGCCTGCTCACATGCCTTGATGATTAGCTCTGTGGACTGTGGTGCACGCTTGGGCCGGGATGAGAGACACGGTGAGGTGGCTGGTGCATGGGGCGAGAGGTCTGGTGCTGGATGCGCGCCATTTCTCCTTTGCTGCTAACGTGTGCGGCGGGACCCGCACGATCACTTATCTGCTTCAGACTTGCCTTTGGTACTTGGAGACTGCCCTTTGTGTGATTCCTGAAGCTCCTTATTCGGCTGAGTGCATCGCATGCCATTATATGCGGGTGAGTGGCATCTGTCCCAACAGCACGGAACCTTGAGAGTAGTGCCGCCATCTTGCGCACCAGCATAATGTCTCACTGCGACATGGACGCTGATGTTGCTCATAGCGACCCACTGGACGACCCGCACCTCTACTTGCCTGCATCTCCCACAGAGGTAACATCCTGGGCTTGACTATCTATCCTTTGCCTGCGAGGTGGCTGGCAGTCGCTGTTCGTGTATCTGGACTGTTGACAGGATTGTCTGCACTCCATTCTATGTGACCTCCATGTCGCCCAACTGAGGCCTATTGCTAGTGGTACACTCCGCCGCAGCCGGTGCTCACCCATAGTTGCGCACTGCCATTCTGATCCTGTACGAGGAGTGTGGTTGTGCGGGGGGACTGTGAATCTACGCTGCGCCAACTGCACAGTCATATGCTGTTGCTACTGCTCCGAAGGAGTTTGGTGCCATTATACAACAAACCCACCCCCAATTGGTATACCACACGAAGGCGGTGACCCATTGCGGACCTGTACGCTACTGACTGGCGCCGCTGCATCTACTCCTCCTGCCTTGGCAGTTTTGATGAACAAGTGACACCTATTTATCCATGTTTCTGTGGTTTATTTACATTTGCGCCTGTTGCTGATGCCTGCCCACACATTGCAGGTGCCTGCTATTTGCCCAAGACACTGCCTGCCCTCCACACAGGTGGACTATTGATATATCCTCGAGCTCCTTTGATGAATACTACTACAGGCCCGCCCTATCGCTACACTGTGTTATCTCCTTTTTCGTATGGTTGATGAGTGTCTTTCTTTGCTTGACTCTCTTCTGCTGGTCTCCCAGTTAGCTCCTGAGTGTGGTGACCCCGCTACCGCTCTTCCTCTCCGCAAACATAATGCGCAAAATGGGGAAACCTCCTGGCCGCCAACCCAGACTCACTTTCGACACCAAAGAAAACGCTACGCGGTCTACCTCGGCTGATTCTGGGCAGACCAGCACTTAATCTCCCCGTGCCTAACAAAAAAATTAATGTGTTCTTCATGTAATGCAACTGGTGCTATGTAAAGCACTCTGATATCCGAATATGGGTCAAGTTTGTGCTACATAAAACTCTGTAAAATAAAATCTTCAGGGAACTGAAGTCTGGAGACAAAGTCCAAGAATTACCATTGAATAGTGTTAGACATTGGGTTGCACATTGGGAGAGGTATGAACCCTCTCAAACCATGAGCCACAATCCTAGTCAGGGTAAGTGAGATATACACTTTAAATTAACCTGTGCTCACCCTCTGGCAACTTGGCACAGACCAGGCAGCCTTAACATAAAAGTCAATGTGTAAAGTATTTTTGCATACAATAACACAGTGAAAACACACCAAAAAAATCCACACTAGTTTAGAAACATAGATTATGATTCTATAAATAAAACAAGACCAAATTCATATTATTCCAATAAGTAGAAGTCAAGATATGAATTTTTAAAGATTAAATGTAAAGTTAGTACGGAAAAGCAATAAGCGCATATGGGGGTTATCTAGTAGCGCTGGACCGGGGCAAAGTCAAGAGTTCAGGCTGACCACGATGGATCGTAGGTCGGATAAAGGTGGCATGCAAGGCCCGTTGAACAAAGCACCTTGATCCTGGCCCAACATCGCTAAGCGGAGTACAGCCATGCGAACTGTCGGTGTTGATGCTACAGTCGAGGTGATGCGTCAATTTTCTTCAAGCAATGGTGGCAATGCACTGGTTCCAAAGTCAATGCGCCAAGCTGAGATGTGTTGGTTCTACAGATGGCGTGCTGGGTTTCTCTATGCAGTCAAGGGGTTGTGCAGATTTCCCTAAACAGCAGCGACGATGATTCCAATGCCACAGTTCTTTAAGGTGATGGGCTGGTTCTAAGTGCAAAGCGACGATTCTACTCACGCAACGGCGACAATGCGTCCGTTCTGCTTTTGCAGATAGGAGATGCATCGGTTCGACTGGAGCTAGCACTGCAGCCACATCGAATGGACAAGGCACGGGAGCAGTTGGGAAGACTTTGATATCCCTGGGTATCAAAAACAGGAGGCAAGCCAACAAGCCCTTGGAGATCAGTTTGGGTTCAAGCAAAGTCCATTTCTTCTTCAGCAGGGGCAGAGTAGTAGGCAACACAGCAGAAAAGTAGTTCTTCCAGCGCAGCAGTCCAGCAGAGCGACAGTCCTTGTAGCAGTACAGCAGTCCTTTTTCCTAACAGAGTTTCTTTACAGGTCCAGAAGTGTCTAATTTGGTAGGGTCGGAGACCTAGTTCTTATACCCAGTTGTGCCTTTGAAGTGGGGGTGATTTCAAAGAAGGGTCTTTGAAGAGCACAGAGGTCTTTTCTTCCTAACTCTGGCTCCAGGTGCACAACAGGGGGGTAATCAACCCTTCGTGTGGGGACAGGACAATGCCTATTCAGGTGTGTCAGCTCCTCCCTCCCATCCTGCTCATGATGAGCCATCAGTATGCAGATGGGCACTCAGACACACTTACCCTTCCTTTATGTGTGGCTGTCTGCAGGGAATGCACAAAGTCAAGTTGTCGCCCACCTTGAGATATATACTGGAGACAGGCTGAAGACACAAAGAGCTTAAAGAGCAGAGAAATGCTAACTTTCAAAAAATGGTATTTCTAAAATAGTAATGTTAAATCCAATTTAACAGTAAAGAGGATTTATCATTACTATTCCAGTGATATGAAACATGACAGATGAATTTCTTCTCAATCAGGAATTACAGTTTAAAAGTCTAATAAGGAATTCCCAATGTTAACCTATGAGAGAAGTGGGCCTCACAATAGTAAAAAACAAATGTAGTTGCTTTTAACTACCAGCACATACAAAACTTAAAAGTACAGTCCTACCTTTTACCTACACAGCACCCTGCCCTATGGCTCCCTTGGGCCTACTTTCAGGGTAACGTATGTGTGATAAAAGGTGAGTTTAAGGCTTGGCACAGGGTTTTAAATGCCAAGTGGCAGTATGCTGCACATACAGGCTCTGCAGTGGCAGGCCTGAGACATGTTCAAAGAGCTACGCGGGTGGGTGGCATAATCAGTACAGCAGGCCCCCTAGTAACATTTAATTTACAGGCCCTGGGCACAGGTAGTGCATTCTACTAGGGGCTTACATGTAAATTAAATAACCTAGGGGCCTATTAGGATGGCGGACGGACCTGCGTCTGTCCACCACCCCCGAGGTGGAGGGACCATCCGCAGGGGCAGCGGCGGTCCCTCCGGTGCAATTAGGATGTGACGCAACCCTGGCGGTCACATCCCGTATCTTTAACCTTGCGGCGGGTGCTGCTTGAAGCAGCACCCGCCGCAAAGTTAAAAATGCATGTTTTGCAGTTACATGCACAAAGCGGCAGGCACCGCACGGTGCCTGCCGCTTTGTGCATGCAACTGCAGGGGGGTACCATAGGTACCCCCCATGTGCACCTCCACCCCCCCTTCACTCTGGGGGCCCCTGCGGGCCCCCAGATGCAAAGGACCACATGCTTTTCCACGGTGGAAAAACCGCAGCGGAAAAGCATGTTTGAACACGCATCCTAATATGGCTGGTGGTGTCCGATAGACACCGCCACCATATTAGAGCTTTTCCGCCACGGTCGGAAGGCGACCGTGGCGGAAAAGCGGCGGATGGTCTTCCCGTCCGCCGATGACCCCCCAGCCATCCTAATCTGGCGGGGGGTTTTTGAAGGCACCGCAGGGTGAATCCGCATCATCCGGGCCGGCGGTGGCTTCCGTCGGCCCGGAGGATGCGGATTCACCGCAATCCTAATCGGCCCCCTAGTTTGGATAAACCAATGATACCATGTTTAGGGGAGAAGCATATTCTCTTTAGCACTGGTCAGCAGTGGTAAAGTGCTCATAGTCCTAAGGCCAACAAAAAGAATCAGCAAAAAGAGGAGGTAAGCAGGCAACATGTTTTAGGGGAGAACAAAGTTATACTGTTTTAGTTTTATCCTGTTCATAACAGATCTGTGAGCAGAACCAATTAATCAACTGGCGTAACAGCACTTTCAAACTATACTCACTAGTTAAATGACTCAACTGGGTCCTCGATTATTATTTTAGCTGGCAGTGATTTCAGTCATACCACTGAGGACCCTTCACAAAGAGACAGCATGCTGGATAAACAGCAGACTTTTGCCATTTCTGTGACAACTTCACCGCAAGAATATAGATTTTCCAAACAGAATGAACAGCTATTAATGGTTGTACCGGAAACTGGCTTATGTGTAATCAATGGGTCTTTTTCCTCAGATATGAAAGTGCTGCAATGGACTGTACACAGTTTCAGCAGCTTCTGCTAACTAAGCTGTATCTGTATAAGCCCTTCACTGTGAGGCCTGATCAACAATTTTGAAGTTTAACTATACTTTCTAGTGTAAATCGAGCATTGTCTCACTATACAAAAAGGACCTTAAAACAAATCTGATAACTATAGGACTGATTTCTTTCTTAGCGACAGTAGAGACATCTTGGGTAGATCATTTGTATTTGCAAGACTAATATCACAGGTCGAGATTTCTTTTTGGTAAATGCTAAAGCTGGTTTCAGATCAAACACAACAGGCACAGTTGAGCAGAGTTTTCATCTGTTTACAGTCATTTTGAAATGTTGTCATCAAGCATAGGGCTTTCTATGTTGGTCTTCCTAGCGTTTAATAAAGTGGGCAACCACAAGCCTATTTATTGTGCATTTTGGTAGGATTATTTAAGAGCTAATATTGGAGTAATTCATAGGGCTGCTGTCGTGCAGTATGAAAGCACAGTTAAAAAATGAAACAAATCATAAAATGACAACAATCTTTAATGTCACCAAGGTGTTCTACCAAGACATGCTTGACTCTGTTGGAACTGAAGTACCTGTTTTTGGAGGAACTTGCTTTCCAGGTCTTATGTGTCTACCCTATCCAGCCAAGATAACTAGAAAAGAGATCAAACTATCTAAATTATTATTCACATATGAAAGATATTGTGTTACGAAAGGGTTGCTGATAAACTGTCATAAATCAATCATTCCCATAAGGAGAGAAGAAGATAACTTTAGATAAAAGGTATCATTTTCAGCGTGTGTATCTCAAGCAAGCACTCATCTTCAACTATTTGGAAATTTGTTTTACATCAATTGGGAGGTTGTGGAGCTCAATAAATGAGAAGCAAAGAAACTGTGACAATCCTAAGCCATTAAAAAGTTCAGTAGGTTGTAAAGAGGAACTTAACTTCCTACCCTGCTTAAGGAGCATAATTTGCCTGTGACGTTTAAGGGTTAAAGCTCCAGGGCTATACTAATTCTATCTTTCTTTCCACAACTGAAAAGCATTTTTCTGAGCACTCCCTAGAATTCTGCATTCACATTTTTCCTTGCTGTGAATAGCAAACATAGGAGTAACTGGCATTAAAGATTGGATTACCATTTTGCTTAGAAGAAATGGGAAT
The DNA here is from genome assembly GCF_964261635.1 of Lissotriton helveticus. Lineage (NCBI taxonomy): Eukaryota > Metazoa > Chordata > Amphibia > Caudata > Salamandridae > Lissotriton > Lissotriton helveticus. The sequence goes on along the minus strand of NC_136070.1, from coordinate 1,077,248,842 downwards.
GTGACAAATGTTGATTCCTTTGCATAGAAGTGGCACATCAGGGGCAATTTAGCTCAGTTAGACCTATTCTGTCAGTAGCTGGATACATTGGTTCTTATATAAAAGAAGTTTTCCTATTATTGCAAGTGAATGCATGGATTTTATTGTACATATTGCAGAAATTATCCCCACCAGAGCGAAGGATGAAGACCTCAATCAGAGCAGCACAGGGTAATGGTTCAGTAATGGCTGTTGGAAAAACTCCTTGGTCAACCTCAGCCCTATTAACATTTTGTTGATAAAGTATTGATAAAGAGTATCACACTTTTTTTGAGGCAGGCACTAACCTGCAACACCCTAGGGACGTTAGATAATTGATCAACAATTTGAAAAGCTGCATTTTGAAGATTCCTGGCAGAGGTAATTTTTCCTGAAAAATTATCTTGCTTTAAGGATCAGTTGTTTATATTTTGCCATTTCAGCTTTATACTCTACTGTAGCATCAGTGCAGTAAATTCTCCTCCATTTCCGTTCTGCTTGGTACAAAGTGGTCTTAGCTGGACTGAGTTAAGGGGAATTCCAGGGAGTGGGCATCTTCCGTTAAATGAGAACTTTTTTGAATTTGAGGGACATGGAGATCCATTGCCATGCGAATCAAAGAACCAAATGATAAGGTATGAAGTTTCAACGATTGGAAGTTGAGAGAAATTGGTAGCCCCCAAAGTAGTAACAGTAGGGCTAGAATTCAGTTTTCGATTGCCAGTTGAGCCTAGCCTCCCTTGACTTGCCAAATGGAACAAGAATAATCCACTGAATAATATGATGTCTGACCAGGTACAAGGGAGAATTTGAAGATCTGAAATGGTCAGTTTAAGAGACTGAGACCGCTTAAAAGTCCATCACTGTTTGTTGCCTTTTTAATAAAGGCCATATATGTGGTGTGCTAAACCAAGATAGTGGCATCTGTACCATGGAAACAATCATCTGCATTGCCTTGTACTTGCACGGTATCAGAATCAGAAATCAATGGGTTGTTAATCCTCTCAGATGTTTCAACTCTCATTGGCTACATTTCAGAAATAATGTTAAACTCAGATTTCTGCTGCTCAGATTTTAACAAGCAAAATGCAGTTACTTCTAAAGCTGAAAATAGTGTTGCAGACATCAACTTTGGCAACTCCAAAAAGACAACAATATAAGTCACTTTCTTTGAAATGTCACTCTTCTTCATCTGTGGTGTTGGAACTGGCTTTGAAGGAGTCAATACAGTTTTTAAGGACCGGGAACAAAGTTGGCAGCACCATAAGAGATTTAATTGAAACCAAGGATTCTAGTATCACTTGATGGCACCAGTAGGCATACTAGAGTGTGGCACGTTGATGATAGTTAAGATAGCCTTTCAGATCTGCTCAAGCTCCTTTGGGGAACAATAAACATGTGCAATAGGAATTTTGTAAAAAAGAGCAGGACATGTGCTTGTTGGACTTTCCGTATTTCATATGTCAAGATCTTGCCGTTAGGCTTTTTGTTGCTGCCAGGGCACATCTCCTATAGCACACACAACAACGCTCTCTACCCCACGACAATGATAGTGACCGAGATTTAAATTTTCCTCAAAAGAGGCAACCAGTTATTTTGCTAGTCATCCTCTCAGATCCTGGTATTCACCATGGCAAAGAGGTCACCAAATGGTGCATCATGAGAATGAAGAGCTGCATTTGACAATTTGATGACTGTCTCACCATAAGTCCTCAGAGTATTATTTTTTAAATTCTACTGTGATGATTGGAATATAGCTGATGTTTTGTGAATACTGTAATTTTACAATTTTGCTAACCAGTTCATTCGCCACCTAAAATCCAATATCTTAAAAATTAATTCCAAGACTTTAAATAACAAAATCAAATGGAGTAAAAAGTTATAAAGCACTAAGGGCCTCATTTAGAATTTGTTGGATAGAGTAAAAGCAGTCAGGGTGACGGAGGACTTTATGCCTGCCCCACTGTCTTTACTCCTCCCACCAAATTTCTGGTTCGGCAGTCAACTCTATAAATTTGTATTAACCGCCATCAAAGTAATTCATATAAAGCCACTGCAAAGTTTGGTGTTCGTCTGTCATTGGTTACGTTGTTTTTAAAAAATGTCAAACTAATTGTTGCGACACCATGGGATTTTCTCCCATGATTTGCGAGTTATTTTTTTATTTTTACAGTCCCTCACCGCCAGGTTTTGTAGGGGGATGGGCCACCTTGACGTACAGAGGAATACTGAGTCAAGAAGACAGAGAAGCAAAGTCAAGAAGACACTGGTGTCCGCCCCTTCTTTGGTGTGCTCTCTGGGGGGTTCATTGTGCCTTCTGGGTGGGCACAAGGAGGAAGGTGGTAGCAGCTCTGGACAACGGTGCATGTGTTACTCAGACAGATGGAATATGAGCCTTTAATGGGGTGTATGCTGGGCTTGCTTACTCTTTCCCGGAGCATCAAGGACCTGAATGATAAGATTAAGAGGGGGACAGTATTCAAGACAGCCAAACTATACTCTCCCAATATCCTTCTTAGCAGGATCCTCTCTTGGTTGGCTCTAAAACCCCTCATGGGTTTATTCTCTCGGCCACGGTTCTATGAGTCTGGCATGTAAGAGTTGGTGGGCAGTCTTTCTATCTCTTGGGACCAGTGGGCTGGAACAACCTACCTTTAGAGCTCAGGCGTACATAGAATGAAAGACTGTTCAGGGAAATGCTTAGAACCTGGCTCTTTGTCCAGCACATAGCTCTCTTTCACCCTTACTTTTCTGTTAGCGCAGGGACACTCTTGAGTAGCTG